>NW_022631221.1:0-683262 GCF_010015895.1 Lontra canadensis
ATCTCTGCTTCCATCTGCGTTCCTGGGTCAGGCCTGGAACTGAACTCAATCAAGGGACAGCGAGCCAATGAACAAATTCTCAATGGCCTGACAATCTCTGAGTCCTCACCTGGACGTGGGGGACCCCACAAAGGTACCAGGCAGTGGGATCAAGAACGTGAATGGCAAGTCATCAGAGAGGGAGGCAAACCACAAGAGACTCTTAAGTACAGAAAACAAACCGAGGGTTGCCGAGGTGGGTGGGGGATGGGACAACGGGGTGATGGGGATTAAGGAGGGCACGTGATATGATAAGCACAACTGATACACAACTGATGAATCATTGAACTATATATCTGAATCTAATGATGTACTGTATGTTGGCTAATTGAATTTAGATTAAAAATAAAAGAACTTGCCAGTGGGCCATGCTCATCCCAGGCACCTTCGCCAAGGGTCTTTCCTTCGAGGCTCTGGCCATGGGGACTACCAAGCAGGGCTGTGTGGAGGGGCCACCTGGTTTGCCTCCCAGCAGAGGTGACAGCTTCCCAGCACCTAGAAGCCTGTGCCTCCTGGGAAGGCTTTCCCTCCCCCTGAAGGGAACCTCTCTAAGAAAGAGGCTAAGGGCCATTAGAATGGGAGTTCCACAAGGCCAAGCTCTTATCATGTTCCTTGTTGCTGGGTCCTCAGTGATCGTAACAAGCCTGGCACTTAGGAAACTTTCAGTAAATACTTGTTGAATGAAAGAATGAGAAACCAAGTAGAAACACCAGAGGTTACACATAACATCAGGGATGCAAAAGAATTCACGACTAGGAGGCTTTTCCAGATCCCTAAAACCCCTTTCCTCTCCAGTCCTTGGAAATGGGATTCAAACTCTTCATTTGGAATCCTCCACGCATAACTTTCTTTCAGAGACCCCACAGCATGGGGACTGGGTGGAGGACAGGGCTTGAGCACATGGAGCCAAGCTGGGGAGTGAGGAAGGAAGGAGACAGGGCACATGCACGCGCGCTCGAGCATACCCACACACACCTGTCTACACTGCAAAGCTGGTACCCTGACATGCCGGGCTTGGTCAGCGTGGCTCAGGGCCCCAGCAGGCAGCAGCCACACACACACAGACAGCAAAAGGCTGCCTCCCATGGGTCTGGAGCTGCCTAGGCCCGCTTCTGTCTCAGCAGGTGCTGTATTCGAATGACCGCATCTCCCTGGGGAAATCCATTGTGAGCAGAGGCCAACCCGTTGAGGTCATCAGCTGCCCATCCCCACTACGTCCAACCCCAGATGGTAGGGAATCAGACTGTTGCCATCTGACAACCACGCTGACAAGTCAGCTACTGAGCTTGCCTCTCCCTCTGTGCTGGGGGAGACGAAAAGAGGGGAAGCTGAGAAGAGGGTAGAGTCATTTGAGCAGGAGGGCCGCTCCGTGTAGAAGATCCTGAGACAGCCCAAGATGTGCAGCTCAGGGCAGTGAGGTGAACCTCATTCAGGTGTGCCGACCACAGGGGGGCTGGGAGCCATACCGTCCCCGCCGTCTGGGATGCCTGCGGCCCATCACCCCTGCCCGAAGCACATCCCTCAGCCCTCAGTAAGCGTGCTGCTGAACCCATCACTTGACAGGTCGTCCAAGCTGACACCAACCTGTAGACCAGACTCCAAGAGAGTCTAAAAATGGAGACAGAGAAAGAGACCCTGAGACAAATAACTGTGACTCACTCTTTACTTAAGAGCACAGGGTACAGAGCAGCTCTTGGGGGATTCAAGGTGGGCTGGGTTTGGGGAGCTCTGCCCCTCTCCACCACTGGCTCGACGAATACAGAAGTCCATGCAGAAAATGCAAGCAGAGTCTGCTAAGGTTTCTTTTTTTCTCTCACTTTCCTTAAACGGCTAAATCCCAGACATCTTACAAGTAGGAAATATGCAAACTGCAGAAAACCCCTCATGGTCCTCAACCTTCCCTCGCCGATTACCGAAGCATCAGCCGGGAATCTCAGGTTCCTGGGTGCTCAGAAGAAGCAAGCTCCCAGGGAAGGGCCAGGAAAGAATTTCACAAGTGCTCTCCACCCATTCTCCCACTTCATTGTTCTACACCCCAAGGTCTTCCCCGGGAGGCTGAGAACTCCCCTTCCGCACCTCACAAGCAATCCTGCCCAGGAGCCGCCCCTGACTTTGCTCCTACGCTCCCCAAATCATCCACGTTCCTTCTCATCAAGGCCACAAAAACAGGCACCTCAGGAAAATCCACTCAGGGTAAATTCACGATCTCGAAACACATTTTGCTCCCCAGCCATGTCCCAGCTGTCCAATCCGTCTCTACCTCAGCTTCTGCAGCCTTCTACTGTTCTCAGCAAGCAGATCGGCAGAGCTCAAGGGGCTGCTGGCAGCCCTCTTCCTCTCCTCTGATCGTCCTCTGAAGCATCAATAAAACACATGTGGAGGCACGTGTGCCCCCCAACTCCCCCAATACACCCCCCCCTTGCATCTCTCTTCAAGGGCAAGGACCAAAGGAAAAGAAGGGGAGGGGAGCCAGGATGGGAGTGCCCCAGATCAATGGATATTTGAAACTCAAACACATGGCCCGGGACCTACGCTGCACGTGTTAATTACCACACATGTTCCCATAAAGGGGTCCGTTAAACACAAGGGGCCCAAAGAACAGAGCGAGGAAAGGACATTCCAAGGGATTAAGTAAATAGTCTGAAGTTCTGACCCTCCTCCCCTCCCAGAGCACGTGCATCTGGGTAAGATAACAGCGCCTCCCTCCCTCCTTCCCCCACTTCTCCCCTCGGGCTGCACACCTGTGGACCCCGAGCCTCAAGCCAGGCCTCCTGTCTGGGCCAGCCGCCTGTGACCTGCTACTGCCTGGCTTCTCTCCCTCCTCCCTTCCTCCTGCTATCTCTCGGAGCCTCCTCCCCCAGCCTCTTCTGCTCAGCCTTCTCCTCCTCTCCTCCGCAGGCCTAATTCCTGGCTGGCGACCAGACCCTCCGTCTCCGCACAATACACCTTTTCATTCCTTGCAGGCAGGGAGAACCGATCCTTCTGGGCCCGCTCCTCCCCTGGCCACCCCCGGCGGCCCCCACCACTCTCACACCCAGACCCGGGGCGTCCTTGCTGGGTGTGCCTCTCACCCTGCTCGAGGGCCGGGGCCGCAGCAGGCCTCAGGGCTGTGAGCCCCGGCTCTAGGGAGATCCCGTCTAGGAAACCCCACGTGTGGGCACCAGCTCAGACAAGGGGCCTTTGTGTCGTCCCACCTGCTGCCCTCCGGAGCACATTCCATTCTTAAGTGGCAGCTGAGAGAGGGACCTCGGCGGCCGACACAGGATATTACAAATGCCCTCTCGCACCCTGTCCCCCTTCCAGCTCCAGCTTCCTGGACAGGTGTGGCTTCAGGTGGCCCTTCCTACAGGTGGCCTGAGCCTGCTTTTCTCCTCGCTGCAGACAAAGAGGAGAGGATTAGCACCTAAGGTGACCCTTTCCAAAGTAAAAGGAAGGAGAGGCTCTGGGCAAAAGTCAAGTCTCCAGGGGCGAGGGCGCCCTAGCATCCCCCACCGGGCCTCTGCGCCAAAGAGAGGCTCTGCAGAACCATCTGGGAGGGAGGAGCCCATCCGGTGTAGGGGAGCAAGCTGCTGAAAACTAAGCAACTTATCTCTGCGATGAGGCTTCAGACTCTATGCCCCTATTCCGTGCACCATCCCTGGAGGAATCAGGTGACCCTGTCCTCTCCCAGCTGAATCAGCAGGAGCCCGCAATGGCTACGGGTCTGTTTCTTTTGTTGTCCACAGGGTGCAAAGCCACAGCAACCTGGGAAGTACTCCTCTGTACAGTTTAAGATCCCAGACCCCACGGTCCACCCTTCTTGGCGTGGGAGCTCCATTCAGCATCACGCCTTCAGCTCCCTTTGGTGGGGGAAATCTGGGCTGTCGGTTTTGCACGATTGCCGATTGCCTTCTACTATTGCCTCGATCTCGTGCCCCAGAACAGAGGCGATGTTCCTGAAGTCTTCAGTTGCAACAAGTCAAATTGAAGGCAGCTCCCCATTGCAACTCCAATAAATTGCAGACAGACACACAAGCCATGCACAGTGTTGAGGAGTTCAGATCTTTGCAGGAAGAAACATTCACACCCCTCTCCCACTTTGCCACCTAGAAGGGAACTGCCAACAGGCACGGCTGCCTCTCCCTGTTCTGGGAAGGACCTGGAAAGGCATCTGCTCCCTTCTTTTTACCCCCATATGCATTCCTGCTGGCAGGAACGCCCATTGGTCCGTGTTTTCTAGTGGGATCCTGATGCTCCATTTCCACATCCTCTTGGAACGCCTGAACTCAGCCCAGCAGCTTCTCCAGAGTCTCATTTCCTGCATTCAGGGAGGGTGGTTTTGCCTCCTCTTCCCATTCCCATGGGATAAGCATGTAGGGCGGGCTCCAAGGCCTCGCCTCAGTCTCCCTGCGACCACGGGTGCAGGTCAAGCCCATGTACCTCACGCTGATCCTACCCAGGCCTGACGCTCCATGTGGACATTTAAGAACATGAAGTCCCCAAGGCCCAGACACAGGTGCGAAGCCTCAAACTCAGCTACCATCTCCTGGCTGGGCTTTTACCCAAGAGCCCAAAACAGCGGTCCCGGAGTGCTTGCACACGCAATGACATTGGCATTGGTTCTGCCTGCAGCTGCTAAAGCGTGCTCACTCTCTCCCCCTCTCTTTCCCTCTCTGTTATCCCGGTGGTGAAGCCCAGTGTGTCTCACACTGGAAATGTGGTCAGCACAGCCCAGGGACCTAGTCCTCATGTTGGCTGCTCCACTAAACAGCACTCAGACAAATGCCTTAATTGAGGTTAGCCACATAATTTGTAGGGCCCGGTGCAGAATCAAAATGCAAGGCCCTTTGTTCAAAAAGCAGGAAAATAGTGCCATGAAGGACACTGAACTGCACAGTTTGATCCTCTCTTCCGTGGTCTCTCTCCTGATTTGTTTTAAATTTTTCCATTTAATGTTGTTCTACGTAAGAAGGATGAAAATCTGCAGCGTCCCGTGGAAGCCCCACAGCCCGCACCACAAAAGCGATACGCCGACGGGGTGACGAGGACGCGCACACGTGCGCCTCCTGGTCCCGCTGGGCTTTCCGTTACAGAACACAAGTTCGAAGACAGGATGATTAAGAATTCCAAAACAACGGCAGCACGGGTTGCAAGCCTGTGAGGCCAGTTTCCTCTTAGTGAAGAAAATCTGATGCACTAGAACAGTTATTAGGGAGAATCAGCAAGGGACCAAAGATGTTCAAACCAGTGTCCAAAACAAGAGAGTCGGGGCAGACTTGGACATAACTGCCTTCGCGTCCTTTTCGGTTGCCTGCTGCCTACCTGGTACTGACTGCCTGAACGGCCCAGGAACCAAGGTTCTCAGGGTCCCTGCCAGCTCTGTACGCTGCGCTCACTCACCTCCCTCAGAAATTCTGGAAGCGTGGACCCCCACCTCCGTATGAGCCTTACTTACCTCCTCCCAGTCCTTCTAGGAAGAAACCTAGAATAGGAATGGAGATTTTCTGGGGGGGGACTTCTAGCCTACACCCAGGCTCCTTCCATCTTGTCTAGAACTCTTCTTGGACTGGCTTTAGAAGCAAACATTTGGACAGAGCATAAAACTCTACTCACCTTTCCTTCCTGAGTTACCCTGGCTCAAGGGCTTGTCGGTGACTGAACCTTGGGTAAAAGGGAAACACAAAACACAGACATTCAGAACGTATCGTGGTTGGTTTCTTTCAAAGAGCTGGCAAAGCCTGCAGCTGTAACCATATGGTTATGTATATACATGCACTGTATACATGTCTGGGGACATTCTATACAAAGAACGGACATACACGTCCAGTGGTGTTTGCTTCACGTCAATGTCACTGATATTGCAGTACCAGTGAGATGAACCATGATCTCCCGGCAATAATCCTGACCAGATTTTTACAAAACTTCCCTCCACAGAACTCCCTTGGTGAAGGTTCCAGTCACTGCCCCTCACCTCCACTCCCCATCTCCCCCACATCCCGCCACTGCCGTGCTCTGAGCCATATCCAGTCAGTAGGGCCAACTGAAAAGAAGCCCCTCTTACTGAAAATGCAATGATTGACATCCCTCGCTGGTTAGGGCAGGAAATCGGCGATTTTCCATCTGCATTAAGTAGAAAATTGTTGGCCCAATTGTACTGAGTGGGCCAAAATAGTCTGAGGCATGGAAACAATTTTCTAGACGCAGCCTATTCCTCAAAGAGGGTACAGTGTGTGTGTTTGGCCAAACACTTTGCCCTGCGTCTACTAGGACGCCATGTGCACCCATCCTGCGGTCCGGGCCCTGTGGCACCTGTCTTCTCCCTGAAGCCCACACATGCAGGCCAGAGTCAGCACACCCACGTAAGGACATCTGCGGAGGTCTGGCCACGAAGAGAAAAAAAAAAAAAAAAAAAGGATTCCCTTTTTTCTCATTCTGTACTATACCTCTTTCTCCATATATTAGTTTTGTGAGAATTCAATTATATTACTCTGCATGTCTTGTTTCTAGTGCATTTGTTTGCTTTACATGAAACTTTCCAGGACATTTGCAAGGAGGGCTCATTCCTGCTTCTCCCCACACCAACCCCAATTAAGGTTTCCAGTTTCCACGTAAACCACAAATAAAGTAAACTTTCCATTTTGGCCTGCAAATCTTGGTTTCCTAATGTAGATGCTTACTGCCTTTCTTACCATTCCCTTATATAGCAGGGCCGGTAGAAAAATGAATAAAGCTTGTGAAAAAAGAAAAATGTTAGGATAGCAGGGCTGTTGGCCCTTGGCATTTCCCATAGACTTTAGAACAATGCTTTATCCTTTGCTTGCACTTAAAAATTAAAGATAAGTAAATAAATAAAACCTCATAACACACAGATACAAGAAATATGAAGTGGCTGGTGAGGGCTTTCTTGAGTGAGGGCTGAGCCACACCGTGAATTAAGGGAGAGACCCCCAAGTCCCTCACCATCTGAACGGAAGTAGGAAGTGTGGGGCTTGTGTAAATCCAAAATCCATGATCCCGTGGGTTGACCTAAGAGCAGAATTTCTCTATGCTTGTAGAGTCGGCAAGAGAAAGGACTTAATGTCTCAGTGGACTAGTGTAGTGGGTCACTATGAAGCAATGATCCCCTCCCTCGTCCAGTTATCAAAACCACCTCAGAAGCTTCGCAGAGAGGTGGACTCTGGGTCTCACTCTAGACCTGCTGGATCGGACTATTCTGGGGAGCCTAGACACCTGGGCTCTTTTTTAATTCCCCGGGCGCTGCTGCTAACAGCCAGCTTGTAAGGCCACTGGGATGAAAGTTTCCATTCCTCTACATTACGTTGTTGGGGGGAGGAGGAGCAAATATATGGCACCCAGGCCACCACGTCCTCCTCGTGTGCCCGTGATGGACATCACTTGTTGATCCTCCAGTCTTTGAGGCCGAACACCCATCCGGTTTTAAAAATCTGTCTCAACAAAGTGCTCCCAAGACCGCTAGCAGCCAGAGCGCCCTGGCTGAAAGCTTAGATGCCATTCTCTAGGAATTCCAGCCGATGCTTTGGGAAGAGAGCATCGAGCCAGAAATCTCAACTCAAAATAAGGAAATATATACCCATAGGTATATACTGAGCCGTAGCCCAGCGGACCTCAGAGCAGGTGTGTCAGCGTGGAACGCTCTCTGACCTGGAAGAGGGCTCATGACCACCCGCCATCTTTCCGCCAAGTTTCCAAGGTTCCCCCACGAGATGCAGGAGACCAGCGGAGGGGTCTCTCTCCAACTCTTTTCTTTCTTCCCGCCCCTCCCTACGGTACCTGAACATACAGGAGTTTTATTCTGCACAGAAGAGCCACTGATGGGCTTCCCATCTGCGGTGACACACCAGCAGTACCCCGTGTAAGTATGGCACTGCACCTGTTCAGGGAAGCAGGGAGGATGAAGAGAACCGTAAGTTGTGGGTCACCATATCAACAGTCAGCTCCCACCCCTTCCAAAGCCTTGCCACCGTGGCCAAGGAGCTCCTTCCACCTCTCACCCAACACCTGTCCCAACTACCTCCTGCAGGTGGGTTGGTCAGTCAACAACATGGATATGTGTCTTCTGTGGGAGCCCCCAGGCCCAACCACAGCAACCTACCTACGTCTTCCTTATGACTTTTAATGCTGAGTATCTTATATCCTATCGACAGGTCCACTTTGTCTTTCCTGTGAGGGTTCTCACCAAGACCTGAACATTCCCCCCCGCCAAGCATTGGCATATACACTCCCATCCATCTGTAATAAATTCGGTTTGGTGAACTAATCGGGCAAGTCTAAGTTGGGATGTCGCCATGGGGGGCTGAAATGACCCTTCCTTAACTAGCAGTACAAGTAGTGGGCTCTTTTTCTTCCAGCTTCTCCCAGCATCCAGTCAGACAGTTGGCCTGCCTACTGCTCAGGTGGCTCTCGCGAGACCAGGGCACACACTAGCAGTTGCCCATGAGATGACGGGGGTAAGGTAAGAACGTCACTTTACTCTGCAGCTTCTAGTTCGAGATGCCCTGCTGCCCCTCCGTGTAATCATCCTCAAGCCTCCATACTTGGGTCCACCTCGTCTGGGAATAGTAAATAAAAATGAGGCTTTTGCTTCATTTGGGTAACTATTCTCTCTCTCCCAACAGCTATCACTCTGTTCACCTCCTCTCACCCCAGCGCCCCTCTTTCCCACCCATTTTGCAATGCAGAGTTCCTAAACACAAATCAAGGCATCACTCCCCTGCTGAAAACCACTCCGTGATTTGCCACTGGATTAGGATAGAGATTAACCTCCTGTATGTGGAGCTCAATCCCCCATGATCTGCCCCCTGCCTATCCCCCACAGCCTCATTTTATACCCATGTCTTCACATACACCCTCCAATGGAACCACACTGAACCTTTCCAAGCCTGCAAACACATGCTAGGATTTTATGATTCTGAACATTTGTTTGCTCCAAATATCCAGTGGTCCGGGATACCATTCCCTAACACATCCCCAACCCCCTCCTTGTCCCTTTGTGTTCCCGCCCACTTTGTGATACACTTTCTCTGCAAAGCAATCCCAGCTTCCCCGCCTTCTCTTCTCCTGACCCTCCACATACCCCGGCTCTCTAAATTCAGAGCCCTTATCTCCCCCACCAAGACTGTGACATTCTTAAGGCAAGGGACTGCATGCTGGTTATTTTCTACCTCCTAAGCATCTACCAAAATGCCTGACATTTATTGTAGGCATTTGATGAGTTGAATAAGTGCTTCATTATCATATTTTCTCAATTCTTGGTCCCCATCAATTCTAAAAATGTAGCATCCATTTAAACAGCCCCACCACATTAAACACGGACCTCAATGACAGGATGAGTGCCAGTGCAAAGACATTAACATGTGAAAAAAAAAAGCGCTTCTTGGGATCAAGGACATTTTGGAATCAAGGATAGACAGTAACAGCATACAAACTGGCTAGTAAAGTATATAGGGGTAAGGCAAGAGAGATCTGATGGTCTGGGTGAAACCCAGAAATTATCGGTAAGGCAGAAAAGCTCCACAGTGGCTTCTGCTCTTCTATGGGTACCAAAAGCTATAGTTTTCCCCAAGACAAGGTGTTGTACTACAGACCTACCCATAGAAATCAGGACAAGAACAAGATGGGGGCATCTTACCAATATGATGACTGGATATAAACGAGGCATTTACCTCCACTGCTCCATGAAAAGAAACTACATTCAGTGCCCTTGTTCCAGTATCATATTTTTGTCCCATTTCATCTCACGGAGACATCTGTAAACCTGATGGCTATGGTTGTTGCCACGGATGCTCACCCAAGATCAGTATCTTGGGTTGAGTCAGCGCTACCTTCTGAGAAAGCCTAATGACAGAGTGGAAGAAACCCAGATAGACCTGGGTTTGAATCCGGATCCAGCCAGTTACAAATTAGGTATGTTACTTAGCTCTCTGAGCCCCATCTATAAAATGGGGAGAACACCGCCAAACCTGGAGGGCCCTGGCAAGGGAAACAGACAGGGTGAGTCCCAGTGCCTGGCACAGGAGAGGGCTGGGTACAAGGTGACCACGGTGATGATTGCTCCCAGCTGTGTCACAGACACCTGGCAAGCCAGCCCCCTTCCGGGCCAGAGCTCCCTGGTAACCTCTAGAGGTTTGGGTGGGAAACGCTCCTGGAAACTTGGGAGTTTCCCCCTTCAGATTTTGTCAGCCCTGCAGGGGATAGTTGCTAGATGATTCCTCGCCAGTGGCAGCATTTTTTTTTTTAAGATTTTATTTATTTATTTGACAGAGAGAGATCACAAGTAGACAGGCAGGCAGAGAGAGAGAGAGGGAAGCAGGCTCCCCACTGAGCAGAGAGCCCGATGCGGGACTTGATCCCAGGATCCTGAGATCATGACCTGAGCCGAAGGCAGCAGCTTAACCCACTGAGTCACCCAGGTGCCCCAGTGGTGGCATTTTAATGGAGCCTGGCTGTCTGCTTTCTCCTCCCCAGCCAGTAATCACCTGTGGGGAAACCAATCCCCGGGGCTGGGGGGCCACACTGACTCAATCCCAGGCCCCTTGGCTGCCATAGCCAGAGCCAGCTTCCCTCTCCATGAGGACTCTACCCGGCCCCCCAAGTCCAACACTGGTGCAGTCCTCTGGCCCAGTGCTGCCTGCTGGGTCTGGGTGCTGTGGTCACGCAGGCTGCGGGAACGGCTGGACAAAAGCCTCCTCCACCCAGGCATGCAGAGTCCCAGCCAAAGCTACTGAAGAGTGAATTAAATGCACGAGAATGAGGCTAAACCCAACGCTTTGTTTCAGGGGCTATAATCTGACCTCTGCGCTAAGCAGGTCCCTGGGGCCACAAGCTCACTAAGTGTGCCCATTGTATCCCTACAGGCATGTGGATGCTGCCTCCCAGCCCCCAGCCAGGCCCACAGGCCCAAACACAGCCCCATTTTCCCCAGGGCTCTCAGCATTTTCCTCGGACCAGGCTCCAAGGAATAGACTCCAGATTACGAAATCCTCTGGCTGGGAGGTGATTCCGAATCCTAGAGAACTAGAATTGAATGGAGGAATTATTGCCATGCTCCTTGGGCATGCAGCAATGGGCTCACAGAGGACTCGGGTAAGGTCTCGGGCTGCAGGAACCCAGCAGGTGACCAGCAAGCACTTCCCTTTGCCAAAGGAGCCCCATGTTATTCGCCCATGATTCTCGACCAAGAGGTTGTTTGTAAGCTGTTTTGGGGGGAGTTTCCAAGACCTCTTCTAAAGGAAAAAGAAGTTACGTGGAGAAAGAAAGCAAGGGTCATGGAGTCAGACTGCAGCCCACTTAATTAACTAGTTCTACCACTGTAGTTAAGTTAGCCACTTACCTTTCAACCCTCTGCAGCCTTGGAAATGTTCTTAATCAAACCAAGCCTCAGACTGCCCCTGTCTACTTAAAAACTGGAGATAATTATGGGGCGCCTGGGTGGCTCAACCAATTAAGCATCCAATTCTTGGTTTTGGCTCAGGTCATGATCTCAGGGTCGTGAGATCAAGCCCTGCATCAGGCTCTGTGCTCGGTGTGGACTCTGCTTGAGATTCTCTCTCTCCCTCTGCCTCTGTCCCTTCCTCAGCTTGTGCTCTCTATATCTCTTTAAAAATAAATAACATCTTTAGAAAAATAACAGGAGATAATTATACTTACCTCACTCAGTTGTTGAAAGGATTAAATTAGATAATGTAAATAAAGCACTGAACTCACACAGTAAGTGCCCAGTTAAGCTTAGCTATTTATTTTTATTATCATGTTATTTTTCAGCAACCTATCTGTTCACTCAAGAAGGGCACAGCCAGGTTCCCTGATGGAAACCAAAGAACATACTATTCTGACCAGTCCCAGGGGAAGGGGTAGTCTAAGTTCAGCAAACAGTTTGAAAAAGTTAGTAGGAGAAGGGAAATTTTGTTTTCATACAGAAGTAGTTCAATTACTCTCAGAGGAGAGAAGTAAGGCTTCTTGCAGAAAAGCAGTCAGGCTATAAATTCTATAGAATTGATGATTTACATACACATAATCAAAATGCAAATTCTACCAAGTTTGGTTTCCTACTTTGACAACTTATTTAACATTTTAAATTAATAAGTAATCCCTTTTGTTCTACCTCCCACAACCCCAGCCTCAAATTAATCAACTTTCATATTTAATGGGAAAGTCATGGGCCATGAGGAATTGCAAAGGTAATTAGCCATTTCTAGGATCTCACAGCTCTCAAAGCTCAGGGCTGATCCAGGCCCAAGGGTATGGATACAAACCATGGAGTTTGCTCCTATTCTCTCTGGAGCATGTTGGGAAAGCTGAAATGTCAACTGATGGGTCTTCCTTCAGAGACAAAAGTGTTTATATATCAACCTAAGTGAAATTACTCATTGCTTAACTATACTGTTGAATATGACTGGCATACTTAATATAGGCTTTTATACACTGAAGACGTTGTATGTAAACCTCACAGTAACCATAAATCCAAAACCTAGGATTGATACACACACACACACACACACACACACGAAAGAGAAAAAAAGCCAAACATAACACTACAGGAACTCAACCATCATAAAGAAAGAAAACAAAGGGAGAAAGGAACAGAGAACAACAACAAAACAATGAGAAAACAATTAACAACATGTCAATAAATCCTTACATATCAATGATTATTTTATTTATTTTATTTATTTTTTAAAAGATTTTATTTATTTATTTGACAGAGATAACAAGTAGGCAGAGAGGCAGGCAGAGAGAAGGGGAGAAGCAGGCTCCCCGCTGAGCAGAGAGCCCGATGCAGGGACTCGATCCCAGGACCCTGAGATCAAGACCTGAGCCGAAGGCAGAGGCTTTAACCCACTGAGCCACCCAAGCACCCCTCAATGATTATTTTAAACGTAAATGGACTAAATGCTCCAATCAAAAGACATAGGCTGGCAGAATGGATTAAAAAACCAAAACCCATCTAAATGCTGCCTACAAAGAGACTTATCTCAGACCTAAAGATACAAACAGACTGAAAATGAGGGGATGAAAAGATACTTACTACACAAACGGAAGTGAAAAAAGAAGCCAGGGTAGCAACACTAACAGCAGACAAAACAGACTATAAAACAAAGACTATAATGAGAGACAAAGAAAGGCCTTACATAATGATAAAGGGATCAACCCAACAAGAAGATATAAAAATTGCAAATATCTATGCACCCACCATTGGAGCGTCTAAACACAGAAAGCAAATACTGATGAACATAAAGAGAGAAATTGATAGCAACTTAATAATAGTAGGGGACTTTAACACCCCACTTGCATCAGAGGGGAGACCATCCGGGCAGAAAAATCACTAAACGTACTTTAAAACAGTGTGTTTTTAGGTAAGCAAATTTCACCTCTGACTCATACACTTAAATATTTTTGGCAAGAAGCCCTTTGCATCAACAGCCCAACGGTATATTTCAGGTCAACCTCTGTCCAAATTAAGACAAATGTGAAATTACTTTAAGCCTGTTCAACATTAGCCCAACTCCCAGACATCTGGAAGAATGTGGGAGGCCAGCACTCTCAACAAACACAGTGAGTAACTCTCAAGTGCGGGTAGCAGAACAAACACCAGCTCCCAGGATAAAGCAGATCAGGGACTGAAGGCAAGGACTGAAGTGAGAAAAACAAAGGAGACTCCCAGACAACGCATATAGACAACTGCTCCCCACTGCTTCCAAGCCCCAAATGGAAAACACCTCTTCTACTTCACAGCGGCTTTTCACTCACCACCAATGATCCCACCAGATCTTCCCAGTCATGCTGTATGCAAGTCCTTTATAGGACAGGCCCGCGGAGCAGAGGTTATGTGTTTAAATGTCACAGCTAGTTCTTAACAGCTTGAGAATTTGGATCCCTGGGGCGCCTGGATGGCTCAGTTGGTTAAGCATCTGGGTTCGGCTTAGGTCATGATCCCAGCGTCCTGGGATCGAGCCCTGCATCAGTCTCCCTGCTCAGCGGAGAGTCTGCTTCTCCCTCTCCCTCGGCCCCGACCCCTCCCCCTACCCCCGCTTGTTCTCTCTCTCTTTCTCAAATAAAAAAATAAAATAAAATAAACTTCCAAAGAAGAAAAAAAAAAAAAGAAGAAGAAGAATCTGGATCCCTGGATTCAAGCTGCCATAAAATTTCAGAATTGACAGAGCTGGGGAAAAAAGAAAAAACAAACCGTAATGATCACCAGTCTAACGCAAACATTTCACAAAGGAGGAAACAGGTCCGAGTCTGAGTCCTCGGACACAGCCTGTGTTCTGGCAGCTGGATGTCCCCCAGAACTGAAAGGGAGAAGGAGAAAGGCATGGCCGCTTGTGCCAGCATTTGAGGGAACTGACAGGGTCTCTTTGTGCCTTGTAACTCTCTGGCATATGGAACTCTTTTGGGGGAGATGAAGGGAGGGGTGGAGATGGAAATGGGATAAATACTCGAATCAAGGAGGCGGCTGGAAAAGTCTCTTGCTCCAGCTGGGTAAAAGGATGTTTCCGGTGTGGTTCAGGTGACAGTATTGGTGGGGGGTGCTCCACTGTGGCCCCTGCCTGGCCTGCTTTCCTCTGGCTGTTCCTGGGGGGCTTCTGTGACAAGAGCAGGACCCTACATCCCAGAGTAGCTCCTCTGTTGTTAGGCATTTGCTCTCCTTGTTGCCAAGGGCCCCCAGATGCCCTAGGCCAGTCTCCTCTGCTTCTAACTCCTGCCACACTGAGATGCTTTTGAAGACCACAGGTGTTCCAGAAGGTGTGACCAGGAATTACCGGGGGTGAAGCTCTCTAGCCGAATAACTTTGGAAACATTGGGTTAAATAAAATCAAAAGATTTCTTGATTATCTGACTTAAGACTCTGAGAAGTCAGATCATGATTAAGCTCAAAGAAGAAGATAGTGTTTGCAGCAACTCCTAAACTTATTTAACGGGGGGAGCCTCCCTTAATTTTGTGTGGGGAGCATTTCGTGGGACTGGTGGTCTCTGAAACGTGCTTTCAGAAAAAGACAACGTAATGAGCTGTAAGGCTTTGCTGCGTTTCCTTGCTTTTCCCAGTCCGTCCTTTTTAGAGCCCCAGATCGGGTTCTCATTTTAGCTCAATCTTCCTGAAATAATTTCCCTCCGGCAAACCCCCACCGCCTTTTTGTAACACTTTCTCAAGCTCTGTATCTGTTAACGAAATCCATCTTGAGTAGCCTTGGACCTTCACGGACAACTGGATCCCCTCCAAAGCACAGTACCTTCTCACCCCATGGTTTCTTCTCCCCCCTCTCTTTGCTTTGTGCCTCTTTCGTAAAATAGAAAACGTGAGTCATATGCAAAGGGTCGGGCTTGATGCAGCCTTCTTCGCAGCAACCCCCAAACCTGTCATGAAATAACTCCTATCATGCACACGAACACTTCCCAGTGGGAAAAAGGGAAACTACGAAGCAGAAGGCATGCAGATATTTGTCTGACTCTCTTTTGGCAGTGGGAGTAAGAGACTTTTTTTTTCTCTCTTATCTGCCAGTTGCCCCAGATCAGTTAGCAGGCACTCTGGATTAAGTTAATGCACAGTGAGAGTTCAGCAACTTGCTATTGGTCCAACTGATAACTTTGTTTCGGGGCAGTATTTCCGGCGGCCCCACTTTCCCTTTGTCCGCATTCCCTACGGGACCTCAGAGAAACCGTGTGCCTCCATGGGTGCCATAGGCCCTCGCTGGAAGAATGATGAGGCCTCGGACCATCTGAGACAGCCACTTGTTTCCTTAGAACATCTCTCTCCATCTGAAGCTGCCGGAGAACGTGCTTTATCGGGTGTGCTCCCCACATGTACAGTTTTGGGATTCCTTAGGCCTGGGATCAGTTGGAGAATCTGCATTTCCAACAAGTTCCCAGGTGCTGTTGCTGCAGGAACCCCATAATTCAAGAGTCACCGCTTTAAAGGAAACTTCCCCCAAACCACCCTTTCTGGCATTTACCATGAGCTCCTTGAGAAACAAGTCCTTTTCCAGGTGAGAATTTGGGAACAAGGAGCCTATGACCATACTTCCCTCCCAAGTTTTTATGTTCCTGTTGTTTTGATAACATCCGCGGTCTTCTGATTCATGGGTCCAGTGATTGCAGCATTAAATCATCTGGGTGATTTTACACATGGGAAAGAGTTTGCTTGTGGTAAGAAGAAAGGGGAAAGAGGGAAGGGATAGTGTAATTCTTTTGGTTTGGCTAGCAGGAGCTGTTTTTTCTCCTCGGTTTAGGAAAGCTTATCCCGCAAATGGCCCCCTCATCTTTAGTCAGGTTTGGCTCAGAAGCAACAAGATGCAGAAGGAAAAACACAGCTTTGGAGTCAAAATGACAGGGGTTTGAATACCAATCTCTGCCATAAGCTGTGTGACTTTGGCCAAGTCACTTAACCTCTCTGAACTGTCTGGGATACTGAGCTACCAGCGCCCACCTTGAAGGTTACTGAGAAGACAAAATGAGACGAGATAGATAAAGCATCTAAAATGCTGTGGGCTGTAGCATATGCACTCAGCACAAGCTGAACTTGTCCTTTTCCCCTTCCCTTGGCAGGCAAGATGGAGGTCATCGCTTCAGAGCGCCATCTTCTTATTGGCTGTAGACATTGTCTCTTGCCTTCTGCCAGGTTAGGGAAGCCTGTATGTTGGGGAATGAGGGCCTTTCCTTTTAGAATATTTACCTCAACCTCTAGAGTTTAATGGAGGAGATGTGGGAAAGGAAGGTGATCTTACAGCTTCAAATATGAAATATCCTCCTCAATATGGGAGTCTTTGTTGACACATTTTTATGTGTTGATGGTGTAATGGAGCTGCAGGCATGATATTTGTTAGAAGAGGAGAATTCAGAAAGAGAGCCAGAGTTTCTCTTCCCTAGGCTTTTTATGACCACACCCCAGTTTTGGGAAGAACACTCTGTAAGAGACATCTTGGTAAATTGAATTCAGGGGGAAAAGAGACATAAATCCCTATGATATGGGAATGACTGATAGAAATAAGGATTTTTGCCAGGGCAAAAAGGAATGATTTGTTGGCTAAAAGAGAGAATTTCACAAGGACATAATGATGTCTATCTTCAGACTTTCCTGAGGAATGTGAGATTTCTGCAGATTCAGTAAGTCCCATAGCTGGGACAGGGGTCATCTGTTGCCAGTGACAGCTCTCCAGTCAAGGTAGAGAAGGACTTTCCTAATAAATTGTCCTGAAATACATTATGTCTGTTGTCTTTGGTGGTGATAAGCTTCCTGTCCCTGGTGGCAATCAAGAAGGAGGTAGATGACTGGGTCCTGAGCCCTCGATTGAGACAGGGTAAGGAGCGGAAGGGGAAGATGAACTAGATACCTCTGAGTTCTCCTTCTACCCAAAAGCTCTGTGATTCTACACCTTGCTCTAAGTTGAACGTCTGCTACCCAGGAGTACGGTGAGAATTTACTAACTGGCCCCTAATGATCAGTTAGGACCATGCTTCCAAGTAGCTGATGAACATTTTTTTGTATTTTTTCAAAAAATATAAACACCATCCCCTCAACACACACATAAGGGATGTTTTAAAAACCTGAGTGTTAGAATCTCAGGGACCCAGAAGACGTTCTTTCCTTAACCCCATTCCCTCTGTCTGATGCCTAGAATGGCCCAGGCTTTGTAAGTAGCAAATAGAGCACTTCTTGTTTACTCACTTTTATTTCCTTTTGGGGTCGGTGGGGGGGGTGTGTGTGTGCAATATCAAATATGTCTTTTTTCTTTTTTAATTTTTTAATTTTAGTATAGTTGAATCAAATATGCTTTTTTTGTTTTAAAAAAAAAAAAAAGGTACCCAGTAATAAAGCTGCTTGTGGGTAGGAGCTATATTCAGAGCAGAACGGGGCAAGTCTGGCCAGGGGTGAAGCTAGGGAGGGACAGGGATGGTCTGCAGGAGTGGGCGCTCTTTCTTGTTTCTCCAATGGACTTCACGTTTAATGAAACCTTTCCACCTTCATACTTCCCGCCTGTGTTCTTATTTATTCCCTTTCTCTACTTTGATGGGGAAAAAAAATCCTACCCCTTTAATTTTGCAGAATCACTTAGGTAACTGACCTGCAGGGTCACCTCCTGGCATGTGTGCGACCAAAGGAGAGTGGCAGAAGTCCTAAGTGCATGTATATTAACGGCTGAGCCCAGAAGGTTCCTAAGTGTGTGCTGCACACCAACATGTGCCTCCCCACCCAACTGAACATTAGCTACAGTCTTGTAAAATCAAAAAAAAAGTGTGGAGGTCACCTCCCAGAGGCCATCGAGTGAACCTCCCTCCCAGGGCAGGAGCACTCCCTCCTCTCTCCAGCAGCAGCCCTGCTAGATGCCATTCAGTTCCCAGGATGGGAAGGTAAGTTCTCTCTGAGTCAGACATTCCATCTGTGGATTGCTCTACTTGTAAAAAGTTCTCCCTATTCTGAGTCAGAATCTGAGTCAATATAGAGTTTACTCAGTGATCCTGAGTCAGCTCCCTGGGACTATTCAGTAAAAAGCTATTGTCATCCACAAAGGTTGGAAGATGGTTCTCTGTATCCCCCTGGTCATCTCCTCCCTGCCCCCCATCCCATCTGCTGGTTCTTCCACCTGCAAATCAAACATGTCTGGCTCCTGGGCAAGCATGCAGGGTCTGGGTGCTCCCAGCTGGGTGTCTGAACTCCCCACGGCCCCTGGTAAGTCTGTCCCTACATTTGTCTATCATGGAAATGAAAGGTGCCAGCTGTGGGCAGTGTCTGCTGCTGCTGCAGGAGGGTGTACTTGGGAAGGAGGGAAGGACAGAGGCCTGCTTCTCCAGCCTTCCTGCAGCCCATGGGGAAAGGGAGGCAGAGCAGTGGCTGGGCTGCCAGGTAGCCACAGAACTTAAGGGATACAGTGTTTGAGCATAAAACAGGCTCCGTCCACCCACACCGTCTTGCACTCCTCTGCGTTGGACGGGTGACTCCGGGGGTGACCAGTTCTCTTGCTGAAAAGAGGAGAGTGGTTGCCCCCACTGTGTACAAGAGCATAGATGAACCCCTTGCTAGACGAGTCCTTCCTGCACACGGAAGGAGCAGGCCCTGTCCCTGCCATCATCCACAAAACTAAAAATTCACTTTCACAGGATGGCCAACGATTGGGTACAGGATTTGATGAAAATGCTCTGGTACGAGACCATGAAGACGGCTGCATACCGCTCTGTCAATGTTAAAAGCCACTGAATTATACACTTGAAAGGATAAATGTCATGGAATATGGATTACATCACTAAAGCTGTTATTTTAATTTTTTTTAGGTAGGCTCCACACCCAGCATGGAGCCCAACGAGGGGCTTGAACTCACGATCTTGCTGTCAAGACCTGAGCTGAGACTGGACTTGACTTAGCTTAACCATACGCAGCTGTAGATCGATATCTGGTGCCCCTCAAGCTGTTATTTTAAAGAACGAAACCAGGCGGCCAGCTCCCAGGTCATAGTGTGCTGGCCTCTGAAACAGCTCAACAAGCTCTCCCATTTTATAGACGAGCAGACTGAGGAAGAGGAAGAAAACTAACATCTAAGAAAACTCACTATTTTATGCTAAATAGTGGGTATTTTCATATAAATTATCATATGCAGTATCTGGCTTCATATGTATCAGACACATACGAAAAACATATGTAAAAATAGGAATAGGATGCCCTGGGCACAGTAGATGTTCAAACTGTAACAATAATAATGTGTTTGTTGCTTATTTAACCAAAAAGGAATAAGAAAAGCAACAACTTGACGGACAGTGGGTCTATTTACCATTATGCCACTTAGACATAAAGGATGGGCTTGATTTTTTTTTTCTTCACAGTGTAACTGCTTTAAAAAAAAAAAAAAAGTTGGCATTGTACACGCCACAGAAGGCTTGGGGAGCCTAGAGCAGGCCACCATGCACTAAAACATACAGAACCGGCTTTGTCTGGGGGCATCCAAAGGAGCCATTTATAGCTAGAGAAGCTCCGAATACTCCAGCTTCTGGATGCAGCCAGGGTTTTAGTACTTTACCTAGAGAGGACTCTGCCATGAGCAGAGACCCACATGGCTGCTCTAGGTAAGACAGTTCCCCACGAAGACAAAAAGACATAGCTCCTAGACTCATCAAAGATAGGACGGACCCTTCCCCTAGGACAGTGCTCGGCATTCCCGCCTGCTGATGTTCAATCTACCTTGGTCAGCACGGCATGGATACCTTCCGTACTTGTGGGGGACCTGGAAGAGGAAGGTCCAGCTGGTAAGCCCGGGTGATCCCGGGGTAAGCTGGTCATATCTCAGGCCCACAGGGGCAACTTCAGGAACAGCAGTTCTACACGACAGGGTGGGGAGGGGGAGGAGCTCAAAAAGGAACATCAGGGACATCTGGGTGGCTCAGTTGGTTAAGCGGCTGCCTTCAGGTCAGGTCATGATCCCAGGTCATGGGATCGAGTCCCACATCAGGCTCCTTGCTCGGCAGGGAGCCTGCTTCTCCCTCTGCCTCTGCCTGCCACTCTGTCTGCCTGTGCTTGCTCTCTCTCTCTAACAAATAAATAAATAAATTTAATAAAATTTAATAATAATTAAAATTAATAATAATTAAAATTTAATAAAATTTAGAGGAATTTTAAAATCTTAAAAAAAAAAAGTTCCCTTAAAAAAAAAAAGGAACATCCACACCTGCTTCCTAGTTTGGCCCAGGCACTAAGGAAATAATAGTTCCCTAGGTTTTTGGAAATATATCAGTAAGAACTACAGCAATGCTGACAAGGGGAGCCCACTATCTTTGCCAAAAAACCACAGAACTTTTTCTTTGCACTTCCAACTTCAGAACAAAGCATCATCAAAGGAAAAAATAATGACAGCTCCCCAGGTCCCTAAAGCCAAAAAAAAACAACCCTCAGGAAATAAAAAAGCATGTGTAAGTGTGCATTCGTGTGGGGAGCAGTGATTAGAACAAGTAAAAATGAGGAAAGTGTTAGTGCCAGATAAATCTTTATTAAGGAAGACTGTTCCTAGAACATGAAATCAAAGATGGGAAACAGAATACATTTTGTCACAGAGAAGTAACATCACAAATGGTATCTTATAGTCTCTAGCATTGTTAGAACCATCCAGCTGCCCCCCAAAATTCAAGTGGCTTGGGAATGTATTTGATAATAGCCACGAATCAGCCATGTTGCCCTCGATGCTGTGCAAGGCTATTTGGTGGTATGCATCAGATGCCTTAAAAAGTACGTGTCCTCTTGACCCAATATTTGACTTCCAGAAATTGAATCCCCAAACTTCTGGGATTCACTGTGTAGTCCACGCAGTGGAACACATTTGCAGCTGTTAAAAACCAGGTAGCAGGGCGGGGGGATCCAAGATGGCAGCCCAGGAAGAACCTGAGCTCACCTCTGCTCGTGCCACATTGGGTCTACAGCTGCATAAGGATCATTTCTCTTTGAAAAAGATCTCAAAGCCCGACAAACTGCTTCTCTACAGGGAAGGATAAAAGGACCCCATCAAAATGGGTGGGAGAGGCAGAGACGCCGTCTTGGCAAAACCTCACACTCTCAACCCAGCCACGTGCTGACCCACAACAGGGAAGCCTCTCTCCAGTCCAGCATCTGTCTGAGAGCTCCTGGGATTTGCACCAGGGAGATGAGCCCCCCGCAAAACACCTGTCCTGGAAAAGCAAGAGGATGATGTGCAAGGTACCCAAAATGCTATAAGAAACTGAGATTTCCCTCTTTAGAGGTCTGGCAGGCAGTCCTGTTCACCCTATTCACTTATTCACTGGATCACTGAATGATCCAGTCCAAAAGCAATTTGAAAAGCACCTGGACTATACGTAAAGGAGATTCATTTCCTGGTCTGGGGGCTTCTGCTGGAGCGGCAGTGGACAGTGGGGTTCTCTCTAGAGACATCAGTGCCAGCAGATGCTATCTGGGTCCTCTCCACTTACTGGGGCAGGCAGGCACATTCAGACACAGCACCCTCCCCTGCCCCACTGGGAGGCAGGAGGAAGGGTGGGGAGGGGACGGTCCTGGCACAGTCCCTTTGCCCTGCTGAAGCCAGAGGCGGTCACAGAGCCACCCTGCTCCCTAGCTGGGGTAGATAGTCACCGATGCCCATGGCATTCTCCCACTCCTTTGCTAAAGTCAGCAGCACAAGTGGTTATCACACTCTCCCACACCCTCACTGGGGCTGGTGACTTTGAATGGTCATGGCTTTCTGCGGCACCCAGTCTGGGGCCAGCGAGCCCAGTGAAGGCAAGGCACTCTCTAGCGGGACGGCCGAAGTCCTTGGGTGTGCACAGTCGCGGCATTATCCCACTGCATTTCTGAAGCCAGACAGTGGGCCCCACCCCTGCTCTCTCCAGCTGCCCTGCTAAAGTCAGCACACACGGACTGCACAGGGGAAACCCCTTGTTTGCCTGGCCCTGGTGGCCAAGGGGGCTGACTTTCCTGAGCTCCCAGGGACTATAACAGACAGTTATAAATTCTAAGACAGTTCCCGGCAAGCCAACACCTTGTGCAGGCACAGTCCAGACAGCCAACTGAAACACACACCCAGTCCTGTGAAAAAGGCCTATTTACTAATCCTAGAGCTACAGCCTGGGGGACAGGCTTCAGGTTTCCCACACTGCTAGAGCCTAGTGAGGCACTCCCAGAGAACATAAGCAGGGAGACACCATTCTTGCATGACCTTTGGTCTTGCTATGGCTTGACAAGACCCCCCAGAAAGGAGTTTATATATTCATCTGAAGCCCGGAGTTTTGCAACTGTCACCCAGGGAACACCTCCGGATCTCTTGACCTGGAGGCTGGCAGGGATGACGAATGCAGCCCCACAAAACTATAGAAACATATATATATTCTTTAAAAGCTTTTAAAAGCTGCTGCCTGAGGGTCTGGTTTCCAGTTGGTCTGAAACTAGGTGCTAAATGAGATCCTTTCCCTTGTAACATGGACAGATGTCGACATGCCCTGATATATCAAGAATAACTCGGGTTGTTTGGACAATCACCAGAGTTCAGGAGACAACCAAGAACTAGGGCAAAGTTGAACTGTAAGGTTCATCACGTACACAAGGTCACTGCTTTAAGAACTGGGAGAGGTAGCCTGTTTTGCCCAATGCATTGAAACAGACAAAGGAAGTCAATCAAAATGAGGAAACAGAAATATGTTCCAAAAGAAAGAACAGGACAAAACCTCAGAAAAGGACCTGTGCAATGATACAGAGATATGTAATCAAGCTGGTGAAGAATTCAAATGATCATAAAGATGTTCACTGAATTTGGGAGAAATATGGAAGAACCCAGTGAGAACTTCAACAAAGAGATAGGAAATATTTTTAAAGTACCAAAAAGAAGGGGCACCTGGGTGGCTCAGTGGGTTAAAGCCTCTGCCTTCAGCTCAGGTCATGATCTCAGGGTCCTAGGATCAAGCCCCGCATTGGGCTCTCTGCTCAGCGGGGAGCCTGCTTCCCCCTCTCTCTCTGCCTGCCTCTCTGCCACCTTGTGATCTCTGTCTGTCAAATAAATAAATAAAATCTTTAAAAAAAAAAAAGTACCAAACAGAAGTCACAATGTTAAAGAATATAAAAACTGAGCTGAAAAATATACGAGAGGGGTTCAACAGCAGGCTGAATGAACCAGAAGAATGGATCAGCAACCTGGAAAACAAAGCCCTGGAATTCACCCAGACAGAGCAATAAAAAGAAAAAAGAATTTTAGAGGCAGCTGGTAGCTCAGTTGGTTGGACAACCAACTCTTGATTTTGGCTCAGGTCATGGTTGAGCAGTTGTGAGATCGAGCTCCACATCAAGCCCAGCGCTGAGCCATGCATGTGGACTCGGTGGGGAATCTGCTTGAGATTCTCAACCTGTTCCTCTGCTCTTCCTCTCTCTCTCTTTCTCCCTAAATAAATAAAATCTTAAAAAGAAAAAATAATTGTAAAAATAGAACTAACTTAAGAGACCTGTAAGATAACATCAGGCAGAATAACATCCACATTATAGGGGTCCCAGAAGGAGAAGAGAAAAAGAAAGGGGCAGAAATCCTATTTGCCAAAAACTCCCTAACCTGGGGGGGGGGGGAACAGACATTAAGGTACAGGAAGCCCAAAGAGTTCTAAATGAAATGAACCCAAAAAGATCCACACCAAGGCACATTATAATTAAAATGTCATAAGTTAAAGAGAAAATCTTAAAAGCGTCAAGAGAAAAGCAACTTGTTACATACAAGAGGAAACCCCACAAGACTATGAGCAGACTTTTCTGCAACTTCCAACCACAAATATTCTACCTGGCAAGGTTATCATTCAGAAGTGAAGAAGAGACAAAGTTTTCCAAATAAGCCAAAGCTAAAATAATTCATCACCACTAAACCAGCTTTATAAAAAATGTCAAAGGTACTTCTTCTAAACTTAAAAAAAAAATGACATTAATTAATTAACAACAACAACAACAACAACAAAATGCAAAAGTAAAGATTTCATTGGAAAAGATAAATATATATAGTAAAGGTAGTGGTTAAATCACTTATGAAGCCAGAGTGAAGGTTAAAAGACAGAAGTAGTAGAATTAACTAAAACTACATTAGTTATAAGATATATAAAATAAAAAGAGGTAAAGTGTAATGTCAAACACATAAAAACCTTGAGGGGGATAGTAAAAATGTAGAGTTTGGGAATGTATCCAAATTCAACCTAAAGGAGACTGGTATATATACATAGTATATTCTATGTAAATCTTGTGGTAACCATAAAGCAAAATTTATAGTAATAAATAAAAGAAAATGAGAAAAGGATCCAAACATAACACTAATGACAAAAAAGGAGCACAGAGAAAGTACAAAAACAGCCAGAAAACAATTAACAAAATGGCAATGATTACATATCTATCGATAAGTACTTTAAAATGTCAATGAACTAAATTCTCCAATCAAAAGACATAGAGTGGCTGAATGGATTAAAACACACACATGCACACACACACACACACACACACACCACCAACATCAAGACTCATATATGCAACCTACATAGAAGAGACTCAATTCAGAAGTAAGAACACAAACAGACTGAAAGTGAAGGAATGGAAAAATATATTCCATGCAAATGGAAACTAACAGAAAGCTTGTGTAGCAATACTTATATGCAACAAAATAGTCTTTAAAACAGAGACTGTAATAAAAGTCAAAGAAAACCATTATGTAATGATAAAGAGGTTAATCCAGCAAAAAGATACAGCATTTATAAATATATAAGTACCCAACATTGGAGCACCAAAGCACATAGAGCAAATATTAACAGATATAAAGGGGGAAATGAACAGCAATATAATAATAGCAGGGGACTTTAGCACCTACTTACATCAATGGATAGATCATCCAGACAGAAAATTAGTAAGGAAACAGCAGCCTTAAATGAGACAGTAGACCATATGGACTTAATAGATATATACAGAACTGTCCATCCAAAAGCAGCAGAATACACATTCTTCTCAAGTGCACACAGAACACTCCCCATGGTAGATCACATTAGGCCACAAAACAAATCTCAATAAACTGATGGAGATTAAACTCATTTCAAGCATCTTTTCTGACTACAATGGTATGAAACTAAGAATTAATTACAGGAAGAAAACTGGAAAAACCACAAACACTTGGAAATTAAACAACATGCTACTGAACAATTATCAGAACAAAATCAAAGAAGAAATAAGAAAATACCGAGAGACAAATTAAAGCAGAAAAATGGCATAACAAAATCTGTGGATGTAACTATAACAGTTCTAAAAGGAAAGTTCATTGTAATACAGGTCTACCTCAAGAATCAAGAAAAATCTCAAATAAGAAATCTAATTTTATACCTAAAGGAACTAGAAAAAGAAGAACAAATGAAATCCAAGGGTAGTAGAAGGAAAACGATTAGAGCAGAAATAAATAAAATAGAGAATAAAAAGACAATAGAAAAGATCAATGAAACTAAGAGCTGGTTCTTTGAAAAGGTAAATAAAATTGACAAACCTTCAGCTAGACTCACCAAGAAAATAAAAAAGAAAGAACTCAAAGAAATAAAATAAAAAATGAAAGAGAAGTTACAAGAGATACCATAGAAATACAAATGATTATAAGAGACGTCTATGAACAATTGCATACCAACAAATTGAGCAAACTAGAAGAAAGGGATAAATTCCAAAAAACATACAATCTTCTAAAGCCGAATCAAGAAGAAATAGAAAATGTGAATAGAGTGATCTCTAGCAAGGATAAAGAGGCTAAATCTTCCCAACAAGCAAAAGTCCATATGGCTTCACAGGTGAAGTCTATCAAACATTCGAAGAAGATTTAATACCTATCCTTCTTAAACTCTTCCAAAAAGTTGAAGAGGAGAGAACACTCACAAACTCATTTTAAGAAGCCAGCATCACCCTGATCAAAAACTGGATAAGGACAACAACAACAAAAGAAAATTTAAAGGCCAATACCCCTGAAGAACATAGATACAAAACTCCTCAACAAAATATCAGCAGGCCAAACCCAACAATAAAGGATCATACACTGTGATCAACTGGGATTTACTCCAGGGATGCAAGGATGGTTCAATATCCACAAATCAAGTGGTACATCACATTAGCGAAATGAAAGATAAAAATGATATGATCATCTCAATAGATACAAAAAAGTACTTGGCAAATTCAACATCCACTTATGATTAAAACTTCTCAACAAAGTGGATATAGAGTGAATGTACTTCCACATAATAAAGGCCATGTGTGACAGACACAATGCTAATACTATTCTCAATGATGAAAAGATGAAAACCTTTCTTCTAAGATCAGGAACAAGACAAGAAGCCCCATCCTCCCCACTTTTAGTCAACATAATATTGGAAATCCTAGCCACAGCAATTAGGCAAGGAAAAGAAATAAAGTTCATCTAAATAGGAAAAGAAGAAGTAAAACATTCATTATTTGCAGATGACATGATATTATACGGAGAGAACCCTAAAGATTTCACCAAAGGCAAGGGGAACAAAAGCAAAAATAAACAAAACAAATGGGACTACATCAACCCCAAAAGTTTCTGCACAGAGAAAGAAACCATCAACCAAATGAAGTGGCAACCTATATATTCAACAAGGGGTTAACATCCAAATATATAAAGAACAACAACTTAAAAACAAAACCCAAACAATCCAGTTTAAAAATGGGCAGAGGATCTGAATAGACATTTTCCCATAGAACACACACAGATGGCCAAAAGGCACATGAAAAGATGTTCAGTATCACTAATCGTCAGGGAAATGCAAATCAAAACTGCAATGAGATATCACCTTCCACCTGTCAGAATGGCTAGTATCGAAAGGATACGAAATAACAAGTGTTAGAAAGGACGTGAAGAAAGCGGAACCCTCATGGACAGTTGGCTGTAACGTATATTGGGGCATGACTACAGAAACAGTATGGGGGCTCCTTAAAAAATTAAAAATAGAACTACCATATGACCCAATAATTCCACTTCTGGATTTAAAGAAAATGGAAACACTAACTCATAGAGACAGAAGTACCCCTATGTTCACTGCAGCATTATTTACAATAACCAGGATATGGAAACAATCTAAGTGTCCAACAATAGTTGAATGGAAAAAGAAGACATGGCCTGTGTGTGTGTGTGTGTGTGTGTGTGAGTGTGCAATGGAATATTAGCCATAAAAAGAATAAAATCTTGCCATTTGTAACAACACAGATGGATCTTGAGTGTTAGGTTAAGTGAAGTAAGTCAGAGAAAGACAAATACTGCATGATTTCACTTGTATATAGAATCTAAAAAACAAAACAAACAAAGCCCAGGTACAGAGAACAGACTGGTAGCTGTCAGAGGGGAGAGGGGTTGGTAGATGCGAGAAAGATTAAGGGAACCAGAAGTACAAACTTCCGGCTGTAAAATAAGTAAGTCATGAGATGTAATGTAGAGCATTGAGAATGTGATCAGTGTTATTGTATTACATTTGTATGGTGACAGATAGTAACTAGACTTACTGAGCTGATCATTTCACATTGTACACAAAAATTGAATCACTGTGTTGTACACCTGAAACTAACATAACATTGTATGTCAGTTATCTGTCAATAAAAATTTTAAAATTAGGAAGATTTATATATAACATGGAAATAAGTCCACAATGTAATTAGTTTAAGAAAATGTTATTCAAAGAGGGGCGCCTGGGTGGCTCAATTAAGCATCTGCCTTCAGCTCAGGTGTTGATCCTGGGATCCTGGGATTGAGTCCTGCATTGGGTTCCCTGCTCAGTGGGGACCCTGCTTCTCCCTCTGCCTGCCATTCCCCCTGCTTGTGCTCACTTGCTCTCTCTCTGACAAATACATAAATAAAATCTTTAAAATAAATAAATTAAAACATTGTATTAGTTATTAATATTTTTTAAAAGAAAATGTTATTTAAAGGTGTAAGATATTGGGGCACCTGGGTGGCTCAGTGGGTTAAGCCTCTGCCTTCGGCTCAGGTCATGATCTCGAGGTCCTGGGATCGAGCCCCGCATCAGGCTCTCTGTTCAGCGGGGAGCCTGCTTCCCCCCTCTCTCTCTGCCTGTGTCTCTGCCTACTTGTGATCTCTGTCAAGTAAATGAATAAAATCTTAAAAAAAAAAAGATTTTATTTATTTATTTAACAGACAGAGATCACAAGTAAGCAGAGACGCAGTGGGGGGGGAAGCAGGCTCCCTCCTGAGTAGAGTGCCCGATGCGGGGCTCGATCCCAGGACCCCGAGACTATGACCTGACCCGAAGGCAGAGACTTTAACCCACTGAGCCACCCAGGTGCCCTGATAAATAAAAATCTTTAAAAAAAAATATAAAGGTATAAGATATTATACCATTTTTGTGCTAAATAATAAGTATGTGTAAAGAGAAAAAACTGGAGAGTTAGACACTTACCTGTTGCTCTTTCTTTTTTTTTTTTTAATTTTATTTATTATTTATTCGAGAGAGAGAAAGCGTGTGAGCATGTGTTCAAGCAGGGGGAACGACAGGCAGAAGGAAAAGGAGAAACAGGATCCCTGCAGAGCAGGGAGCCCCATGCAGGTCTCCATCCCAGCACCCTGCGATGGCAACTGAGCCAAGGCAGACATTTAACTTACTGAGCCATCCAGGCACCCCCAACTGCTTTTTCAAGGAGGTGAGATCACTGACTCTATCTTTCTACCTTTCACACCTCTGCATTTATCAGAATTCTTTTCTTTACAAAGCATATATAACTTTGCTATTTAGAACAAAATGAAAATAGTTCTCTTTTTAACTATTTGACGAATTGAGTCCCTAACATACCTGCATACACCCACTACGTAAAATGAGCCTCTGTAACACATCGTTTTACTAGCTACAGAGTACAGCAGCTATGAATTGAGTATAAATGATATCTAATTGGTTTAAGTGATTTTCCATTACTGGATGTTTAGATTGCTTCCAAACTTTTGCTACTATCAGCAGAACTTAGATGAAAGTCCATGTGGCTAAGTATTTGCACATATCTTTTTTTAAGATTTTATTTATTTGACAGAGATCACAAGTAGGCAGAGAGGCAGGCAGAGAGGGAGGAAGGGTGGCAGGCTCCCCACTGAGCAGGGAACCCCATGCAGGGCTTAGTCCCAGGACCCTGAGATCATGACCTGAGCCGAAGGCAGAGGCTTAACCCACTGAGCCACCCAGGCACCACTTTGCACGTATTCTTAATGTTTCCTGAGAATAAATTCCTAGAATTGGAAGGGTGGGCATAAGATGTGGGCACATCTAAGGACTCTTGACACACATTGTGAAATTGTTCCATAAAATGTCAATGCTGATTTACTTTCCAAACTGTAATATGGGGGGGGGGGGGTAGCTTTTTCCCTTTAGTAATTCTCAATTTTTAACAAATTTTCTCCAATTTTTAACAATTTGGTAAGCAAAATGACTTTTTTTTTTTTTTAGTTTGTATTTCTTTAATTACTAAGGCAAATGAGATGTTCTGTATTCATTTATCCGCTAGTTGTGTGATTTGCTGGTTGGTATCTCTTGCCTGCTTTTCTACTAGGATCTTCTTTCTGGTGTGTAAGAATTCTTCATTTATCAGCTCTTTGTCATTAAGACTAATAAATGTCATTTGTCTTTTAGTTTTGGTTAAGTTTAATGTTCAGAAACTTTTTAAAAAAAGATGTACTTATTTTAGAGAGAGAGAGAGATAGAGAGAAAGTAGGGAGGAGGAGCATGGAGGAGGGGCGGAGGGAAGGGGGAGTATCACAAGCCGACTCCTCACTGAGCACAGAGCCTGCTGTGGGGCTCGATCTCACCACCCTGAAATCATGACCTGAGCTGAAATTAAGAGTCAGACTCTTTTCATTGGTATAAATTTTTTCAACAACAAAATGCACTTGGAATTCCAAATTACTCATTTGTAAATGGGGATGTGAAATATAACCATTTGAAATACGACCCTGTATATTAGCTACTTTATCATTGGTTTTCATATCTTTTCAAGGAAAGCTACTCAAAGACACATGTTGCGACATTTCTTGAACCCTCCACGGCAACCAGCACACAGCCCAGAGCAGAACTCCAAGATGTTGGAGATGAAAACAGCACTGTGTCTGGGATTTGCTTTGAAACAGTCCAGTTCAGGGTGGGAGATGAAAACAAGACAGAAACAATACAGAATCAGCCACATGTTAGTAATTGTTAACTCTGGCTGGGTAAGGGGTACAAGGGGTATATACCATTTTATACCATTACTTCTTGTTGTATATTTGAAGATTTCTGTAATCAAAAGGATTTTTTCTCCCCCCCCCCCTTTATGGATTGGCCACCAGCTTCACAGTGGGGCCTTCTGGAATAACAACGGTGATGAATATGAACTACACACACATCAAGGCCATTTTTTATAACATAAAAACGTTAAAAGCCCAGGCCTTGAAATTAGGTAGGGCTGGGTACAAACCCTTTCTAGTGTCAGTGATCTTGAACCAGTTCTCAACCTCTCTGAAACTGAGTTTTCCTTTATAAGGAAGGGCACTAGTAACACAGCAAAGGGTTCCGGCGAAGATTAACTGGTATCAAACTCAGTGCCTCGCACCCACCGGCACTCAGCAGAGGAGCCTTCATCATGACTCAGTGATGCACCAGCCTGACAAGCTCCAGCCAGCATTTCCTGGTGGTGTTAATCCAATCCCCTTCTACTGCAGCTGAGCTTTCAGTTAATCGGTTTGGGCACCAGACAACCGCTTGGCAGAGGACTTGGCAGAACAGATGTCAGGAATTATGTTCCCGGCACCCAGAAGAGTAAACAGATAAGGCCGCAGGAAAGGACAAAGCACTTAACTCCCAACCTGACTCAGCGGGTCCCCAGAGAGCCTGAACTCCACATTCCAAGGATGCAATCAAGAACAAGAGTGATGACAACAGCGGGTCATTCAAAAATTTGACCAAACGCTGTCATCACCTAGGGAGATGAAAATAACACAACGTCTGGGGCCCACTCCCCTCCCAGCATGCGGGGTGTAGACTGGGTATCAAGGTTTTTCAAAGTCGCACATGACCTAAGGCCCAGCCCCCTGCTGTGGGGGCTGGGGTGGGGCCTGAGAAGAGAACAGGGCAAACAAAGAAGAGAACAGAGACCACCACATCCCACATGAACCCCATTAAAACCAGCCCACTCATGTGGTCCCAAGCTGTGTCCCATGCCAAACAAATCTAGTCCTATTAGGGTCCCCTTGCTCCCTCTATAAACTTCAAGAGCCCATTACTGGTAATAATTCACAGGGCTGAAATATGGTAATAACATCAGGATGCGTGCCTATCAGTATTTTAAGGAGTACCAAAGTGACAGACCCCTCTAGATGCTGGTCTCACAAAACAAAACAACAAAGTCCGGCTAAGCGACGGAGGGGACTGGGGGAGGCAGAAAGCACTCTGTCTCACAGCTATCAGGCAGCCTGTCCCCGCTCCTGAAGCACACTCAAAGAGGCAGCCTCATTTCGTGAAGTTACTGCAGCATCTTTGATCAAGGCAAAAAGCACATCCGTTTCAATCACCGTAACGGGGCGAGTGGGCTGTAGGGCCACCGGCTGCCCACTGCGGTGAGCCAGCCTCAGGCCTGCAGACACATGGCAGTGCTTAGCGTGTCAGACGAATGAAGGGGTTCTTGACTGTCTAGCCAACATTTGCTGAACTTCAGGGGCCCCTGTGTTTAGCAATTCCTCTCCCGGCAAACACCACCCAGTCAGGACCGGCCTTGCCAAAGCCAAAGCCGCCAGCGGCTGTCTGTCGCCAAGCAGCAAAGCCCTGAGAGCCAGGAGGGCAGGACTCAACCTTCTCAGGAGCAACACACTGGGGGTGACACAATCTTCGAGAAAGGGGAGAATGACGACCATCCACTTGGCCTCCTCCCACGACCTCCACCCCGGTTCCCGGCCCCTAGTCAAGAGAGGTCTGATTTTCTCCCCTACGTGGGAATTCCCAGCAGTGCGGTTCCAGAGACAGACACAAACACGTGCCTTCTTTTCACCAGAATACATGAAAAATAAGAAACTGCGGAGGGAGAGGTTCAACAGAAGGTTTTCCTTTCCTTAAGCGACATTGTCCATAACATCTTGGGAAGACGTGAGCAGTAGTGCCAGCGTAGATCTGGGGAGGACGCTGAGGAAAATGCAGGATATTTAAATAGCATCTATGCGTTCCAAGGGTTGGACGTGCACGAGCATATGTAAATCCTCACCACAGCCCCATGAGGTAAGCTATCGTGATACTCATTAATAGTCATAACAAGAGTAACATATAATAACATACATAACGTAATGACTATGATTATGTATGATAATAGTGGTGACCATAATCTCCATTTTTCACATAAGGACACTGAGGCCCAGAGCTCTATGACTCGCCTGAGGTCGGGGCTGGGTGCCTTCAGGATCCCCGGGGAAAACCATAGCAGGAGACTGACTGCCTTCTTGCAGTCCACGCCTCAGAGCCTTCTGGAAAGCTGCCAGAGCAGGGCACAGCAGAACAGGGATGACTGAGGGCCTGGGAGCGGGAGGGGTCTGACTCTGAAGCCCAGCCCTGCCTCTCCCTGTCCCTGTATGTGGGGATAACAACACGTACCTCGCAGGCTTGTGGTGAGGCGTTAGAGAGAAAAGGAATAAAAGTGCTCCTCGAATTGTCAGCAGCCAAGACCAGTTTAACCCAGAGGCTCTCCATCCTGGCTGAACATTTAAATCAGCTGGGAACTTTAAAAAGTACGATGCCCAAACCCTTCCCCGCCACCCCTCTGCATTTCCACGCCAACAAGTGGTCTATCCGAAATCAGCAATCCCCAGGCCCGGCCCCAGAAAGAAACCAAAGGCCAGCCTGCAGCGTCTGCCCCCTTGATGCAGAATTACGGGAAAGCTTTTAAACCTCGGAAGCCTCTTCTTCCAGCCCTGAGGCAGTGGGACTCCTCCAAATGCCGCTCTATTCCCCACAGGGAGAAGGAGGCACCAGGCCCACACCCAGCCACATGACTGATTCATGCTGGTCCAGTGTGACCTTCCCTATGTTCACCCGAACCACACCTTCATCCAGCTGCCTCACACCCGGCACACTATATCCCCCATCCAGTCGGAAAGCTTTATAAAGGAGCGCCCTATTGTCCCGTGCTGCCTGTGTTTTAGAAAGAGTTGTGCCAACACCAACATACCCAACATCGATTCTACACAAAGCACTAACCAGAAGACCGTGCAGGATGAGAGGGGGGACAGCCGAAGGCAATTTTTAAATCTGAGCGCGTGCATGCACACGCCTGTGTGATGTGTGTGCGTGTGCACACACACACGCACTCCAAGAATCATGGTACAACGTGTACTTAAAAGGAGCCCTGCTTCGTTCAAGGACTAAAGGTGGGAAGAACGGGATTGCAGAAGGGGTAGAAATAAACAGTGAAGGGATTACCAGGGTTGCCCTTGGAAACTGGCAGGGATAAGAAAAATAATCAGCCCGCATTTGACAGAAGAGAAAAATGGAGACAGCCAGCAGGGAGGACGGGGACCAAGCAATGCCAGTTTCCTGGCTCAGACTTCCATGCCCCTTTTCAGGAGCCACTGCCAGCTGGCAAGGGATGGCACGGAGGGCCCAAGAGGGGGAATGCAGGCACCAGAAGGTAGCACAGAGGGGTGTCAAAGAGCCCTCTGCAGTTTCCCAGAAAGCAAAGGCTCTGAGGGGCCCTCCCACTCGCAAGCACCTCCCCTTGGCCGCAGTCCAGGAAATGGGCCTGAGAGACTTGGCCAAGGCCTCACCTGGGTAAAGGAGCCATCCTCGCTGCACTCCGGGACAAACACCGCCTCCTGGGGCTTCTTGGCTTGCTCCAGGGCCTGAGCCCGCTCCAGGCGACACTTGCTCTGGCCAGCGTCTATAAGAGGAGAGGAGGAGCGAGGTTCGTACTTCCCTTGAATCCACACGGGAGCCATGAGACAAAATGGCTGCCCAGGCCTAGGAAAGCTGAGACAGAGCCTCTCTGCGGGGGGGTGAGCCCCATACCACCAACTGGCTCTTCTAACAACACAAAGCCAGTGGCTAGTACGTGCTGCTCAGCCTCCCCTTCCCCTTAGTGTTATTCTTAGAAAAGTTTGAGAGGTGCCTTTATACCAGATTCTGCTTATTTTTTTCTCCCAAATACCCTCAGCCCCTCCCATTGGGGGAAAAAAAAAGTCCCACTTCTATTATTTTTCACCAGGTTTATTGAAAATCTTGCAAGCCCAAGGGGTCTCAGAGATGTTTTAGAGTTCAAGAATGGCAAGTGTTGGGGCACCTGGGTGGCTCAGTGGGTTAAGCCTCTGCCTTCGGCTCAGGTCATGATCCCAGGGTCCTGGGATCGAGTCCCATGTCGGGCTCTCTGCTCAGCAGGGAGCCTGCTTCCTTTCCTCTCTTTCTCTGCCTGCCTCTCTGCTTACTTGTGATCTCTCTCTGTCAAATAAATAAAATCTTAAGAAAGAAAGAAAGAAAGAAAGAAAGAAAGAAAGAAAGAAAGAAAGAAAGAAAGAAAGAAAGAAAGAAAGAAAACGAATGGCAAGTGCTTTCTTTGGACGATCAGAAGCTCTAAGGCAGCCTGCTTGGTCTCACACAATTCCTACAAAAGCTCTAAGCAGCCCAGGACTCACAAACGCAAATATCTACAAGGTGGAGGAAAGTGATATAAATTAGGGAGCTGAATCGGGTGTGCAAAGAATGGCACTCAGCTTGGAGATGCCGCAACTGGAGAACAGGCCCCCCTTTTAAAGGAGGGAGCTGCCACTCAGACTCAGGTCTCACCATGTGTCTCCCTGTGGGAGGGAACACAGACCTAATATGATCAGACCTTCCAATTATTTATGAGAAGTCTAAAAATCCAGATTTTCATGTTGAATCTCTCCACTTTTAAATGTTGTCTCAAATGCTTTTAATATTTTTAAACATGTGAGCAGCCCAAACAAAATACATCTGTTGGCCAACAATTTGGAAGCCTTCCCTATTCAGGAGCCAACAATAATGTCTTGCCATTTTAAGCATCTCCATTTACAAAAATAAAAAATAAAAATAAATAGCTCTAGCCAGATAGCAGTACATCTGCTAAGCCCTAGCCTGGTGGCAGTATTTGAAAGACAGAATAGTGCTCATTCCTTCGGGTAGGCCCGCTTTCCTTCTCCTAGTCCCCAGGGGAGGGGTGGAGGGAGAGCAGCAAACACAAGGGATGGACTCATTCTGAGCCTCCCCCACGGACAGCACCCCATGCAGGGCATGGTGGCGCCTGCCTGGGAGCCTCCTGTCTGCTAGGCCGGTGTGCACACACTCACCTTTGCATCTGCCACGATGCACCACACCCAGATTCGGGTCTCTGCACTTGGCTCGTTGGTACTCACACATGGACTCGTAGGACCTGCCGTCGGAGGCACAGATGGGTTTGGGCTGAGTCCTGGAGCAGTGGAGGTTGCACTGAGGGTCACGGTCGCTTATGAGGAACTAGGTTGGAGAGAAGTGAAAGGGTGTCCAGGTTACTTATGCCAGGAAAGTAGGGGTGAGTCCATGTATCACAATACTGGTTTGCCTGGGGGAGCAAGTCCAGAATAAACCCAGAAAGTTATTAAATCCTAGAAGGGGACGGGGAATGGAGCAGCCATGAAGCCTAACGAAGGAAAGCATCCTGTGCTAAGTCGTTCACAGGCAGGATCTCCTTAATCCTCGCAATGGCCCTGTGAAGTAGGAACTGTTTGTTTTGTAGATAAAGAAATTCCAGCCAGAAAGAGGTAACTGGTCCAACGTTACACAGCTCTAAGTGATGGGCCTGAACCTAGATCAGTCAGAAGTCAAATCAAAGCTTTCACCACCAGGATATTCAGTCTCTCCATCTTCGCACGTGGCCACACGACCTCTGTTTGGGTACTTTCCCAAATCCAGAACTCACTAGCAATCTCTACATTCCATCTTTGGAGCATTTCATGTATTAGAAAATAGCTTGGAGACCCAACTCCATCACCCTTCAATTTCTGCCCACTGCTCTCTGGCAGAATACGAGTGATTTTCTATGAGAAAGGGATTTCCTGATTTTAAAAGATCATAATAATCAGATTGGGAAACGCTGAGTTAAACAGGTTCCTTTACCGCACGACTTCTCAGACACGTTTGGTACGTTCTTACGGACCGTGCTGGCAGCCAATTGTGTTCTACTCTTTCCATTGAGCTACTTCCCTTCCCTTGAATCTGGACTAGCCTCAGTAATTTGACCAATAGCATGCTGTGGAAATGATATTTGGGACTTCTGAGCTTTCCAGTTTCCTCCCAGGCCTCTCGCAACGCTCACTCTGGGGGAACTCAGCCACCCGGCAAGAAGCCTAACAGCCCTGAAACTGTCACACTATGAGGAAGCCCAAGTTAGCATGTGCCAGAGCCACGGGCAGACAGAAATGCCCCACCAACCCAGGCACAGAGACCCAGTGAGTGAAGAAGCCATCTGATGAGTCCACCCCGCGCCCACCCTCCTCTGATTGCAGCTACCAGATGGAAGTAAGTATTTGTGTGAGACACCCCAAGTGAGAATCGCCCAGCTGAGCCCAGTCAACCCAGGGAGCTGTAAGGGATAGCAATACATCATTGTGCTAAGCCACTGAGTTTTATGGTAGCTGGTTACACAGCAAGAGATAAGCAGATCAAGGGGCATGTAAGACAACGCATCTCCCACTTACTTGACCATGAACACTTTTATCAGTGAACCCCTATTAGCAACTATACGATACAGCAGGAAAATAATAATTGGATCATACAATAATGAGCTTCTGTTGAATAACCCATGATTAGGTTGCATGGGCCTTGAGAGCTGGATCCATTCTTAGCCATCCCTAAATACCAGAGTTCTAGGCCCACTCAAGGCTCTCTACCAGCACAAGATGACAGAATGCATATCTCACCATAATGCAGGCAATGTCACGAGCGCACATCTGGCCATTGGTGATACTAGAGTTGACTGAATAATCATGACAAGCTCATAGGGTTTAGGGGAGGTGTGAATACGACCCCTGTTTCAGGTGTATCTTGAGGCCCTTTGTGCAAAGCAAATAAATGAGAACTTGACCCTTTTCCAGAACAGCAGAGGGAGACTGGAGGCAGCATCACTCCGTTCAAGAGAGCACTAGGAACACCCCCACCCCCCATACTGGCCAAATTCCTAGTCAGTCCAGGCCCATCCACTAGTGCTCAGACCACCTCCCAACTATAAAACCAGTACCTCCCGCTAGACTGACCTCCCACCTGGGTGTTGGCTGCTCAGCACAGGGAGGGAGCAGCTGTGGGCTAAAACCATGCCGGCCACCTCAGGATCGACAGTGCAACTTGTCTTCCCTGCAGACCCTTGGGGCTCCCACATGCACGGGCCCAACCTGAGTCCTGCCCAAGCCCAGAGGGAAATGCGTCCAGCGTTATGAGTCCAGCGTTCTGGGATTGAAACCAACACAGCAGAGAGCCATATCCAGAGGAAGCCCGCTGCCTCCCAGGCCACCACACAGAGAGAAGAGCTGAAGCTCACAGGATAGCGATCAGGGGTGGCACCACCCACACCTCAACTCTGTGTGGGATCCCCCGCCTTACTTCCCCTCGGGTTGCCCCCGCTTTAAACCCTAGAGCAGTGTCCCATCACCCCTGGGGACTTCCACGAGGTCTCCTAGGCCTGGCAGACTCTGACCCTGGGGCCCCTCCCTGGCCTCAGCTCTTATGGCCTCGTCCCCACCTTGCTCACTGCTGCTCAGGTACACTGGCCTGCTTTCCATTTCCCAGACACGCTACATTTGCTCCTCCCTCCAGGCCCTTGGACACACTTCCCTCCCACCCCTCCTTCAGATTTCGGCTCATATCTTCTGTTTTAGGAGGCTCTCCCTGACTCTCACAGGTGCCCTATCATAACCCTTCACGCCTCACTTTTCCTCCGCGGCACCGAACACAGTTTGTGAGGATGAGCTGTGTGATCTGATTAATGGTGGAGCCCCCAACTCTGAACCCTGCAAAGACAAGGAGAACGTCTCTCTTGCCTGTGAACGCATCCCCGGCATCTAGAACAAAGCTGGGAACCCGAGCATTTGAAGGATGAACGTGATCTCGTCGCAGCCTCTCCATGTGGTGCTGCCTCCACACCAGATGGGGCCGTGTGACCGGCCTGACCTTGCAGGCTCCCGCCACCCCAGGAGATCACTGGGCTGTGCCCCACCCCTGTCTACCCTGCATCACTAGGCAGGCAGAGGTGGTCCACAGCTTCCCATCCTGGCTCCACCTCAAAATTTAAGTTGTCTCTGAGACTGAGAGGTAGGTGGGTCTTTTCTCTCCTACCCCGCCCAGAGCCCTCTGCCACTACAGGCCTCCCATCTACGACTGACTGAGCACCAGGGAAAACTTGGAACACAAAGGTCCAGCTGGATAAGGTAGGTTTGGGAAGCCCCGGCCACAGGCTCCTGAATGGGCACAGGATACAGGCGGCTGCAACCAGCAAAGCTGGCCTCAAACATCTCCCTTCCTCCCTCTGTGTGGCCCTCCCAGCCCCATTCCTAAAATGTCTGCAGCCTAGAAATGCAGCCGGATCTGGCTTTGTAATTCTGCCTGGTGAAGAGCCAGTCCCCAGCCAGAGGGTGGCATTGGTATCCTCCCACCCCGGTTTCCAGGCCAACCTGTAACCCCAAGACTGTCTGAAAGAAGGCCAAGGCGCTGCTGTTATCACACAACTGTCTTCCCACCTGTGCACCCACGAGCCACTTACCTGAAGTGACACCTGCTCGTAAGACCTGTTTTGTTAAGTGATTTTGCCATGGGAATCAGCAGGGGCCAAGGGAAAACATGCCCTTTCTTTGCTCATGGTCAGACAAGGATGAAAATATCTGTATCTTCTTTTTTTCTCTTTTTATTTTAAGTAGGCAGCATGCGCAGCACTGAGCCCAGTGTGGAGTTTGAACTCATGACCCTGAGATCAAGACCTGAGCTGAGACCAAGAGTCTGATGCTCAACCAACTAAGCCACGCAGGAGCCCCAGAACTATCTGTATCTTCCAGAGCCCGGGAAAACTAAGGAACTCATCCTTGGTCACAAAGGGATTGGCGTAGCCTCAAGAGCAATAATTATAAAAGCTGATAATTAGGTCTCACTTATGATACGTTAATGAATTAAACCTATGAGGCAGGGCAAGTTACAATCCTCATTTTACGGATGAGGAGACCAAACAAAGCCCAGTGACCCCTCCAAGCATGTACTGTGTGAGGGTCAGATCTGACACCCCCAGCCTGGCTCAGAGCTCTGCTCCCAACTACACCCAAAGGCACTTCTTCATTATTCCAGAGCAAGGCCGCAAGTAGGAGCTCTGAGCCAGTTGCAAAACGGAATTCACAAAATCAAAAACGATTTACCAAGAGCCTACTGTGTGCCAGCCACCAGCCGCTAAAGATCCAGACAAGACATGCCTGCCTTCCGGGCACCCGAGGCCTCCTGGGAGAAGCTCCTCACAGGGCCCTTGTCCACTTTAAAAAGCAGGGATCGAAAAAGACAAAGTGTCTTTTCAAACCGAAGGAGATCGCCCTGTTCTCTCCTCCTCGGCGCACGGGAGAGGAGAGCTATGGGCGTCACCGTGGCATTGAACTACAAGCCATAAATTTGGTTTGGAAATGGCTAGCTCTGGGCCAACAGAGACGCTGTGGCAGCCGTGCCAGAGACCAGCTTAACGACTGGGGGAACATTCTGTCTGCAAATAGACAGGTTAAAGAGCTTCAGAAGAAGCCCCACCTACCCCAACACACGGAGATCCTTCCCACCTCCACAGGGGCTCCCAAAAGGTTCTATCTAGAAATTACTGGTCCCTGAGGCCAAGGAAAAAAGTTGCGAGACGGCATGGGGCCATTGCTAAAAGACTCTTCCATGGTCTGTGGTGTCCTATTTTCATCTGTTTCAGGAACTGTGTGTATTTGTGGTTGTTTTAAAAAAAAAAAAAAAAAGGCAATGAGTTCTATAAAATGGACTTTTAATAGGATGACTATGCCCTAGTGGGTCACCCAAAGCTCCAGGGCCCGACGGGATCACTTGGGGTCCACAAAATCAGCTTATTCACCCATCGGTTCATCGACTTTTGTCTTCAGTAAGCCAGTACGGCGCACCCAGCCCTGCCCGAGACCTGGCAGGCAGAACACACCCACCCGGGTCCTGCCCACACCGGGCTTGCACTCTGGGGTGGAGACAAGTGAGCCGGCAGTGGCCATCCAGCAAGGGAACAGGATACTGCAGGACCTAGAGAGCGCTGAGTCCTAGGGACTCTGCAACGCTAAGAGCCACACAGTCCAACAGAATATTCTGTAATGACAAACATGTTCTCTGTCTGTGCTGTCTAACACGGTGGCCACAAACCACATGCAGCCATTAAACACTAAAATGTAGCTAATGCCGTGGAGGAACTAAATTTTTAGTTGCATTTAATTTTAGTTAGCTTAAATTTGCATAGCCACATGTGGCTAGGGGCTGCTGTGTTCAAGAGCATGGCTACTGAGGGGGAGGGAGAAAGGCTCATCCTCCCTGGAGTTTCTCCTGGTTGAGCCAGGCTAAGACTCATTGGACCAAGGCAAAAGAGAAGCAGAGCCTGAGGGCACGTTCCGCATTTTGAAGCTGGTCATGAAATCGGTTCGTAACTTATCGACCAACAGCACCACAGCCCAGAAGTTCCTCAGTCTACCTGAAGTCACAATGGTGGCTTTTTCCTCTCTTCTGTGGGAGTTAGGAGCTCAGGCTACAAGTCCCAAGTGCCAGCCTGTGGCCTGGGTCAGTTCTCTAGGCACGCAGACCAAACTTAGGAGTTGAGTCACCCTGGGGGATCCTGAACCCCAGAGCCACAGACGTCTGTCGTGGGCTCAAAAGCAGCCACGGTTGCAGGAAGATTTTGTTGTTGGGCGGGTGACAGCTGTCTCTCCAGCTAGACAAAGCATGAACCATTTCCCTTGGGGGGTGGTGGGGGATAGGGCACAGTATTTTCATAAAAATCCTCACATACATTCCCTTCCTTCTTCCTAACCAAAAGACAACAAAAACAAAACAATTATGCTAAATATGATTGTGTAATACGGAAACCAAACAAAAGGGGCCAGGACAATTGTGAGTTTGCAATCCTCTGCTACTCCCACCCTCTCTCCTTGGGGAGTGAATGATTCCAAAACAAACACACGGCAGTTTGTGTTCTGCTCACATTTGTAAAGTAGGACAAGCCCTTGAAATACACGTAAACAATCCATCCTTCCTGGTGGAAAAGTAAGCCACCGGCTGGGGGCCATCTTCTCCATAGAGATGGAGGTAGACGAAATCAGAGTCAGACCAACAAGCCTTTCTTCCTGAAATGCACGTATGCCCATCTTAGCCCTCAGGTTCCAGCAGCACAGCAGGCAAACTCTGCCTCAGTTTTGGCACAGAGAGGCCACGCCAGTACCACAAGCCGTGTTCGGTTGGACTGACTGCCAGGTTTCCATGACGACATAGGCAACAGAAGAGGCAGCCTAAAATGCCCTCCTTTATAATATAGAATTGGCTTTGTGGTCTTAACTTCCACCTGTACTATGCTGATTTAACCAGTAGCTGAAATTCCAAGTCAACATTTTCCTGGTAACATGCATATGTCTCAGTTTTTCTGAGGTGTAGAAGAGGGGTTGGTGACCCACCCACTGGGCTTAGAAATGTGAAGGCCACATTGTGGTGTGGCAAGGGGCCACATTGTGGCAAGTGGCAAGGGGCATTCCCCTTTATGATATCAGGTTCAAAAATCACAGGTCAGACTCCACTGATCTGAGTTTCTCTTGAACAAGTGTGTGCATAGCACAGCTTCTGCCACTCACTTTCAATATTTTTCCTTTGCTTATCTGTTGCTGCAAAGCAAACCAGCCCCATACTCGTTGGCTTTAAACAACTAATCATTTCTCCCAAGTCCATGGGTTGGCGGGGCTCAGCTGGGAGGTTCTTCTGCTCCACATGGTGCCAACTGAAATAACACACTTGGGCTGTACTCCGCTGGGAGCTTGGCTGGGGCTGGAACAGTCCCTGTGGGGTCCCTCACTGGTGCCTCCATTGGGGCTGGTTGGGCCTCCCTCTCCAGCAGGCTTTCCTTGTTCATCCATGATGGTTTCATTCAGTCCTTTCTCTCTTGCCTAGAGGTCTGACTGTACCTCCACCCTTTCCTCCCCATTCCCATCCAAATTCCATAGCCCACAGAGGTTATCATCCTAAAGAGCAAATGTTTTTGTGTTTAAACGCCACCATTACTTAGCGCCTTGGAGCTCCTGGGACCTTGTGTTCACCCTTTCACCCAAGCCCTCAACACACTACACCATCATCTGTGTGTGTTCCCGTGTGTATGAAGGACCGCCTTGCCCTCTGTGGCTGTGCAGGGCCTCGCACAGTGCTTGATCTACAAGAGTGGTTCGATACCAGTTTGAGGGGGAATGGGGTGACTGTCAAACCTTACCGAAAACATATCCTGGATAAAAGAAGCTCCTTTTTTAAAAAAAAAAAAAAAAACAAGTACTGTGGAAAAAGATTTTTTTTTTTTAAGATTTTATGTATTTATTTGAGAGAGAGGGAGAGAATTAGAGAGAGAGGGAGCATGCATGAGAAGGGGGAGAGTCAGAGGGAGAAGCAGGCTCCCAGCTGAACAGAGAGCCCGATGCCACACTCGATCCCGGGACTCCAGGATCATGACCTGAGCAGAAGGCAGTCGCTTAAGCAACTGGGCCACCCAGGCACCTGGAAAGAGACATCTTTGGCCAACCACTACCAAAAACTTAAAACTCTCAAACACATAGAGGAATATAAGCTGCTTGTTCTCTTCTTTCCTTTTAAGGAACATCTATTAGATAAGGAAAGCCGTGCATTAAACACAGGATTTTCCCCTCAAATTAAAGAAAATCACAAAGACATTGAAGGAATGTACCAGAGTGGCTGAGGCAGGACCCACATCCCCACGGCAGATGCCATCATGAAGCAGCCAAGCGAGGCTGGCCTGGTGGGAATGCTCCTCACGCAGGCCCCCAGAAGCCTTCCTGCTCCCCTTCAGATCAGTTGTCCCCTCCATAAGGTAGGCAGTAATCTGAGAGGCCCAGGCTGGCTGTGTCTGAAATGGGTGTGTGTCAAGGCAGAAAACTGTGTTAATTTAACAGCCAGCATGGTGAGCACCGTGCTTTTTCCTGCTTCTGCCTTACGCAAGCACTTGACTAAGAGCAACCACCAGATGATAAAATGGTATCAATGATTCATTATATGTCAGGTTGTTGACACCCTGAATTCACTTTTCCACAGAATTAAGATTGTAAGTGATGGTGAGTCTCCCGGCCCAGACGGCAGATACCCACTTGGAAGGAGCAGGAAGGGGAGGGACCCCTACCTGTGTACCTGCTGTGTAGATGACAAGCACAGTGAAGGCCCCTCACACCCGGGCCCCCAGTGAGCCCCCCTGGCACTGTTCCTTCCTGCCTCAGGACCTGCTGGTCCTTCTCTGTGGACTGTGCCCCAACCTCATACCTCCTTTCATCCTTCCAATCTCAGTGCAAATGCTGCTTCCTTGAGGCACTGACTTCCCAGACCGGACTCCTGTGATGAGCCTCCTTGACAGTTTTTTCCCACTGTGGTCTGTGTCACGACTGTCATTCAACGACCAGCAGTTCCACTGTACGTTTCTTGCCGAGGCACCAAGATCTGGGGGCCACACCGCTGGATCCCTAGTACCCAGCAGGAGACTTGCCCAAAGTGGGTGCTGGAGAAATACTGGCTGAGCTGATGGACAAGGAGGAAGCCAAGGCCCCCAGCCAGGTCAAGCTAGTGAGTGGCCGAGCACACTCTATGTCTGCCTTGGAAGGGCCAGACTCTTTCTACTATACCTCGAGGGGCCTCCTTTGGGGTGGGGGAGGTGGGGGGGGGGCGGGGGCTCTTTTGTTGGCTCTAGCAGTGGTGCCCAGGGTCTCCGGTGTCCTTTGGTGGGCAGGAGAGGACAAAGGTCGCAGGCAAAGCAAGCTTTCCTCAGGGAGGACTATTTTTCCCATCATGTTTGTAAGTCAAAGCCCAGCTCAAGGGTTTAGAGCTCAGGCACCACAAAGCATTTCTGGGAGGTAACTCTTTGCCACTGAAAGGAGAAAAAAGCCGCTCCTGAAGCCAGTGCCTGGAACAAACAGTAGAGAACTGCATTCCAGATGTCTAGCTGTAGCTCAGCCTCTGACTCTCTAAGCAGGGACTATCCGCCTCTTGTCACTTGCCTCACCAGCTGCAAAACCGGACATTGGTTTTTTTTCCCCCGGGGCTTGCGTCTTTGGGAATGAAGAGCCATTTCACATTAAAACGTCACTCACCCACCCGCTATCTAATCCATCATCTGCATGGAAAAGCCACATCCCGATTTCTGCCAGCTTGCTCTCACCCTTCCCTGACCCCACAGCCACTGCATTTACACAGGTGCGAAGGAGGGTCTAGATCTGGCGGCTTCGGAGTGGGGCCGAGAAGATGGAGGAGGAGAGATAAGGGAGGTCAAAGGGAAGGGGAGGTCTGCAGCCTCGCCGGTGTCTGCTCTTCTTCGACACACCTTCACCGCGGGCTTGACAACAGCACGCACCCCGATTAAAGGGCTTTTCACGCTGCTGAGGGAAAGCAGACGTCCCCCTCCAGCTGTTCGGCAGCTGGAACCACTTCTGTTGTTTTAGCCAGGAGAGGCCTGACCTTTGTCACCCGGCTCCCTCCCCAAGGGAGGAATTTAGTGGTCACCCCACCCCATCTACCCAGCTTACCCCCTCCACCGTGCCCCCCACAGCTATGGGGATGACTGGTCAGGACCCAGGGGAGAGGTTGTCTTAGGCCAGGTGCCACTGTGGGGGACAGGAGGGGACAGGAGGGGACAGAGGGTCAGTGAGTTTGACAAAGCAGCTGGGACCCTGGGTCCAAAGAAGTACTAATAATACTGCAAGGTAGGGGGGACTCATACGCTGGCAGTTCGCACAGACCTGACCACTCCCCGTGCGTGCCCCTGGACAGTCTACGAGAAATGTGGAGCAGATAAAGTGTGGGTTAGGGTCCGCATTATCAAATTTCCAAAAAAAAAAGGAAGCATGATTGTAAGTGAAAGAAGCCAGATTCAAAAAGCCACATACTGCATGGCTCCATTTATATGACAATCTGGAAAAGGCAAAACTATTCAGATATCAGTGATTGCCCGGGGTTGGAGGGAGGAGGAGAAGTGTGAGAGAATGGGGGTGGGGAGACTAGTCTCTATCTGGGTTATGTTGGTGGTCACACAACTACATAAACATTAAAAATCATAAAAAAGCGTATACCTAAAAAGGGTGAACTGTACTGTAAGTAGATCATATCTCAATAACCAAAAATAACCATAAAACTAAAGAAAAATAATGCCAAAACACGTTTGCTTTGAATGGCACATCAGACCTCCCATAGGCTGTAAAAGAGGTTTCTGGAGAGTTCTCTGCCTACTGCCTCAGATTACCAGGCATCTTGCTAGGTGCACTGGGGATTATGAAAAAAAGCAAGAACAAAGGCCCTGTCCTCCAAAGCTGAGCTAGTCGCAAAGACTAGCATGTACACAGCTGGTTCCATAGGGACTGAATTTGCAACACTAGCAACCAGGAAGCAAAGCCCACGTCTCAGACAAAAGGATGGCGTGTTTGAAAATAGGGTGCCAAGAAGTCCAAATAGCTAACTCTCTTTAAAAAAGAGAGAGGGAAGAGGAGAGGAAAGAAAAGAAAGACAAAAGAGGCATCCATTCAGCAAAGAATGACTGAGCACCTGTTATGCCCCTGGGCTATGCTGAGTGCTGAGGACAGAACAGCTGCCCCCCTGTTCTGTGGGGTCCGAGTAAGAAGTCCATTCAGACTAGAAGGACCCAGGAGGATTTCTCAGAGAAGACGCCATCAACAGGGAGGGATATCAGAAAGGCATCCTGAGCAACAGTGCAGGTACGCAGAAGTAAAGAAGCAAACTTATCTTTTTTCTTTTTAGATTTGATTTATTTAATTGAGAGAGAGCATGAAAGAGCAAGAGCAGGCAGGAGGGGCCAAGGGAGAGGGAGAAGCAGACTCCCCGTTGAGCAGGGAGCCCCATGCAGGGCTTGATCCCAGGACTCTGCGATCATGACCTGAGCCAAAGGCAAATGCTTAACGGACTGAGCCACCCAGGCGCCCCACAAACTCATTTTAAAAAATAGATTAGGGGGTCACCTGGGTGGCTCAGTTGTTGAGCATCTGCCTTTGGTTCGGGTCATGGTCCAGGAGCCCTGGGATCGAGCCCCACGTGGGGCTCCCTTCTCAGTGGGAAGCCTGCTTCTCCCTCTGCCACTCCCTCTGCTTGTGTTCCCTCTCTCACTGTCTCTCTCTCTGTCAAATAAACAAATAAAAATCTTTTAAAATAATAAATAAATAAACGAATGAATGAATAAATGAATGAAAGATTAGGAATTACCATTTAGGGAGAAATAAGGCTCTAGGGCCAGGTTGGGGGCAAGAACACAGAGGGTCTTGAAAATTCCAAGTTGTCTTTTTCTTTCTTTCTTTTTTTCTTTCTTTCTTTCTTTCCTTCTTTCCTTCTTTCCCTCTCTCTTTCCTCCCTTCCTTCCTTCCTTCCATCCTTACCACCTTCTTTCCTTCCTCCTTTCCTTTCTTTTTAAGAATTGGAAGCCAGTGAAGGAAGTAAAAGAAAAGGTCAGACCCGAGCTGTGGAAATCCCTGTCAGAGGTAGGAAAGACCACAGAGACTGATCAGGAAGTTATGAGAGCCACATGCAGCAGCAACGAAGAAGGGGCATACGGGAGCCGAGGAAGTGGCTGGGGATGCCCACTGGATGAGCCAAGAGCACCAAGAACCAAACAGCTGTGTGTGTATCCCAGGGACACAGGTGGTAAGGATCTGCTACATGAGCACAATCTCTCCACCTGGCAGGAACGATTTATTCTGTCCAGGCCGGTGGCTCCTTACGAGGTTATCCTGAACATTCTCACAGGCTCTGCCCAGGGATATGCTCCAAGTTTTCACTGGGTGTTGCTATGAGTGGGAATATCTAATGTGTCACTGAACATGCTGGCCAGTGGCAGTGGGACCCAGACATGACTCCTGTACACCCTGGCCCTGCCCCCCCATACTCTGTCCCACTGTCCCTAGTAGCCTTGTATGCCCAGGGATATGTGACATGGGTTTTACGACTCGGGGAGTGAGCAAGGAGATTGGTCAGGATCAGGGCTACTGACTATGGGGGTGGTGGGTGTCTGGGATTAGTTCCAATAAAGCTGGGTGCTGGGCAGTAACTGAGCCCCTCTGGTTGGAAGGACAAGGTCCCAGAAACAGAATTGTTTTCACAGGAGACTGGATGGGGCTCTGGGCAAAGTGGGAGGTACAGAACCTGAAAAAGATGTTCAAGAGACTCAAGATCACTTGGAGAGATTCTAGGCATGCACAGAGCTCCTCGAGGGCTTAGGTGACAAAGAGACACAGAAAGGAGACAGGTCTTCTCCCCACCCCTGCATGAAACCCAGCCCAGCTCTGGCAACTGAGTCAACGGCTTTGGCAGCAGTGGGAGAGAATTCCGCTGGTACAGACTCTGGTGTTCTCACGGTGGGCACTGCCAGTAATGAGGTTCCTTTGGGCAAAGGGGAAAATCATGACTAATTTGTGGAAATAGTTAAAGCACCCCAATGCTGTTTGAGCAGATGAGGGTCTTGAAGTCATTGCAATTTGGGAGTAAAGGTAAATGTGGTGCCATTTTTGTTAGACACAGACAGAAGAGGTTTGGAAATATCCGTTGTAAGGACAGAGACAAATGGGAGTGAAGTCTACTTCGCAGGCTGTGGAAGTCAAAATGAGCAGCCCCAAGCTTAGGAAGAATTTGCAAAGGCTAACTGAAAATCTGGAGATCAGTTTTCCACAATAGTGACACCGCGTATGGTTGTCAGGCTCCCAGGCTGGTCAATAAAATCCCTCAGTAGCTCAGAATGTGGCAGAAATAAAGTTCACGACACTTGGCCCAGAGGAGGATGGAGAGTTTGGGGTGGGTGGGAGTTGGACAGTTCTCCCCAAAAAGAGCTAGTCAGCTGAATCTGTTCAAGACTAAGGAGTATGAGTGTGTCCACGGTATGGACGCCTGCATGTGTGTGTGTGCAAACGCACACACTCTCGGAACTATCTTCTGGGGTGGGGGGTGGGCACCATCACTAGCTTTGGTTCAAGAGCCTGGGGTCAAGCACATTGAAGAAGAGAGCTGCCAGCTAAGTGACTTGAGAAAGCAACAGCACAGGAAGTCTATTTCCCTCCCCTCACGGATTTGCCTTGCACTCTCAGATCTAAGTCCTTCCACATGACAATATGTTCCCTAGAGGAAGTGAATGGAGACCCCGTTTAGTGAGCCCTGCCACCACCCACGGAAGTCATGAGCGGACGCTCCTGGTTCCTCCTACAATAGGCCAGTTGGGCCACTTGAGCCCAACACCCTGTGGTGTGCTTCCTGCTGTCACTCCTTACACAAATAGCAACCCCTTCCCCAGCATCCTGGGTGGTGGAGAGGCCCACAAGCCTCCTTTAGGACTGACTAACTCCACCCGAAAAACAGTCACTGGCCAAGTCTCCTTTCTCATCCTGCCAGAGGGCCGCCTTGAGCCCTCCCAAGACCACAGGTTGGGATTCTTCGTGCTGCTGCTGTTAGTTTTCTGACCTTAGAAGGTATGTGTCCACTCACATATCCTGCAATACCATCAACTGCTCTCATTATCAACACCAGCCCCACCGCAGCCCACCGAGATAAAACACTCCCACGCAAAGTCTAAACATGGTGGAAGGAAGGGGCAGGAGTGGTACACCCTCTAGGCTCCTGGGAATTATTTCATGGTTCCCTCATAACTAAATGCAGAAACTAGTGTACTTTCAGTGCCATGTGATTATCACAAAGGGAAACCATCATTTTAATGCCTCTTTCATTCGGTCAAGATACTATGGCATATATATATACAGGCTCATTTTCATATCCGCTTACACTGTGGGGCGATTTCTATAGACAAGGGAGATAACAGAGGAAGAGGCACTTGGGGAAATCCACCCCCTTACAGCACTAAGCCCTGGGGATGAAGGCTGAGCAAGCAGAGAGTGAAACAAACAAGAGGAAATCTCAGTCTTGCTCTGTCCCCGAATTGTGTTGGGCTGTGTGTGCTCACACTGTGTGTGTTTTTTTACTGCTATTTCCATGGTCATCTTGAGGTCCTGCTGTTCTGGGGCTGGGCTCCAGATCACCAAATACACATACACATACACACACGTGCCCTCACCCACACGTGCAGGCGCATGTGCACGCGTGCACACACACATACACACACGCACACTGCCTGTAAAGTCGCTTACAGACAAAAGAGAAAAAGAAATAGTTTGGCCCATGCAGGACAGCCATGTGCCATGTAAAACCCCCAGTGCTGTCAGCCCATCTTGGGCTGAAAATCCCCACTGCATTGCTCAGACAAGGATTAATTACTGCTGTCCAGAGCCCAGGCTCACGTCTGACTTCACACAAGCGTGCGGCTGTTCTGGGCAGGGGAGAAATCCTGTTGACCCAAACTGGGCCAAGGAAAAGTAAATAGAACCATGTCAAATTCTACAGGCAGGAATGGAAGATTAGTGGAAAACCAAAGCAAGCCCCCTCCTGTGGGAGAGAGAGAATGGTTCTTCTGCTTTCCAGCCCTTCTTGTTCCCAGGCACAGAGAAAGTCTTTCTTTGAAGGATAAAGCCTGTATTTTACTTTAGGGAATCTTTTTCTTTTAGTCCAGACATTCATAACCCTTACATCCACATTTCCCTCAAACACCGGGCCAGACAATCTGAGGGAGAGGGCACCTACCTTTGTGCCGAGCAGCTGGCGTCTGGTAAGCAAGCCTGGGAGAACCATAGGGCAGAGGGTAGGCTGAGTCTATCTGGGAGCACTGCGGGGCACACCCAAGCAAGGAATTGGGCTTCTTGGGCTTTCTGACATGACGTACGGGGGCTGTGCTGGGTCTCTATAACCCTGCAGTTCGTATATCACATATGCATGACGTCCTTCTAAGTCCTTGGGGCTGCCAGGCTACCAAGTCAGGACGCAGGCGGACTTCAAGGACGGGGTGGGCCGAAGTAGCACATGCCTCCCACGTGCAGCAGATACCTTGTGGAAGGCTCTTCTCGGTCTGAATCACAACACGGCTACCCAGCCCCCAGAAGAGATGATGCTCTTCCTTAGCTAACCCAGAAAAACAGACTGACTCAAAGGAGAACCCGGAGAACCCGCCGGAAGACAGTGTAGTTCCAGCTAGCATGAGTACTCAGGCCACATCAAGATCCGGAGATGAGGGGCACCTGGGTGATGCAGTCAGTTAAGCATCTGACTCTTGGTTTCGGCTCAGGTGGTGATCTCAGTGTTGTGAGATCGAGCCCTGCAATGGGCTCCACGCTGAGAGCAGAGTCTGCTTGGGATTCTCTCTCCCTCTCCCACTGCCCCTCCCACTAGTGCTTGCACAGGTGCTCTTGCTCCCTCAAAATAAAAACAAATCTTTGAAAAAAAAAAAAAAGTTCCAGAGATAACTGCCTCCCAGCCTGGCCTCCAAGAGGATTAGCGCTAAGGGTAATGTACTGGAACGTTTGATCTTATCCAAGAAACTATCCTTGTAGGGAAAGCAGAAAAAGACGATTTCTAAATTGCCCCTTTTTACCTCAATAGATATATCCTCCTAAGCCCTGATGCGTTTTAAAGCATATTGGAAGAACATGCTTAAAGTAGAAGCTTCTTTGCTTTAAATAGATTCTCCGTGCCAGATCTAAATCTGTTGGAGTCTCAGTATCCACCAAAAAACACTATATTTTAGTGCAGAAGTTCCAAGAAAGAAGACTATATTTACCTAACCTAGACTATAAAACACCTAATTGCCCAGCGACATTTTCAAAGCAGAAAGAGAAAGTTGGAGAGGCAGAGGCATTGCAGAAATAAATTTGGGGGGAATTCTCATTTATTGTATGACTTCTGGGTGCCAGGTACAGTGCTGGGCATCATATTTGAACTCTTTTCATCAGTCCTGACAGCAACCCAAGACGTAATATTTTGCATTCCACTTTGAAGATGAGAAAACCAAAGCTCAGGAAAGTCAAGCAATTGCTCAGGTTCACACAGTCAGAACCCAGAGACAGACCTATGACTCCACAATATCACAGGCCAACACACCATGTGAGGACCCACAGGGTTACCTGATCTACGAAAAGAAAGAAAGAAAGAAAGAAAGAGAGAGAGAGAGAAAGGGCCCCTGGGTGGCTTAATTCGTTAAGCATCTGTCTTTGGCTCAGGTCATGATCCCAGGAACCTAGGATCAAGCCCCACATCTGGTCCTCTGCTCAGCAGGGAGTCTGCTTCTCCCTTTTCCTCTGTGTGTGCTGTCTCTCTCTCAAACAAATAAATAAAATCTTTAAGAAAAAAAAAGTGTCACCTGATCTAGCTTTGGGCTACATAAAGTCTCAGAGTTTTAAAAATTCAGTCTGACATGGTTATGTCCTTGCACAACTGAATAAAGAAAATACAGATTCCTATGACCCAGCTACCACATTCTTGCCTCCTGCCTCCCAATCCCTTTAAAAAAAAAAAAAAAAAAAAAAAAAAAAAAGGGACAGGAGGGCAGTGGGGAAGAGTGAGACAAAACAAAGATTTGGGATCCTTCCCAGGCCATGGCACCTGGTCCCCAGCAAAAAAGTTTCCCAGGACCCAATACCTCCGGTTCCTGCGGTCCAGTTCCACTCCATCTTCCCATCTCACCTGGCTGAGAGCTGTTTCCAGCAGGTAAAAACATCAGGGACAGAGCTCAGAGGCCATGCCATTCTATTTCTGATGTGGGGGAAAAGGGTTTGTCCTCATTTATGAGTAGGGGGCAAGATGCATACCAGACTAGCTCAAAACCCCAACTGTCAGACAGCAGTGATGTTTTTAGCAGGAACCAGATCTGAGCCTTTCACAGGGCACAGCCAAGAAGGTGTTGTTTGGGAGGGTCGTCTGCCCCTGGCAGAAAATGCAGGTGTCAAAAGCATAGACTTTTCTGCCAACCATTTCTGCCAATGGTTGATCTGCAGATGAAAGAGTAAGTTGGCTCATGAAAGGCTCCTGGTAAATCTTAAGATATCACTATATTATTACTTCCGTTATCTACTCAATCAGGGTTTTTCAAACTGCATTCCACAGTTCCACATATTTTCACTGGAGACCCTAGGGCCTCCCAGACTGGTCGTCTGAAGCAGGACAGCAGGTGGGGCAGGAGATCTGGGAGAAGAAGGAGTTGGGGCCACAGAGGACCCCTCGGAGGGGGTAGGATGTGGGGTCCTTGAAGGGTAAATCGTTGCGCGCTCACGGCCCAGAGGAGGAAGGGAGAGAGTGCGCAGGAAGCTGCCTAGGAAGGTCGGCATGAAGGCGCAGCGGGGTTCCCCCTTCCACTGGGCCAGAAGGCCCCCGTGGAGGCCTGTGTAGGAAAGTCACTTCATAAAACTGGTGTTTTCCGCTGGCTCCTCGGACCGCGGCGGGGAGAAGGGCTGGCGGCCGAGAGAGTAAACGCAGAATGGGCAGTGAGGAGGCCCTGGCGGAAATCCAGGCAGGAGGTGCTGACAGGGGCCTGGGCTACCCGGTGGCAGTGGGGATGGAAAGAAAGAATCAATACGGGAGGTGGTTTAGAGGAAGATTCTGGAAATGGCTGTCCCCATCTTCTGGTTCCAGCCTGTCTTAGTATAACGCGATGTAATTAGGTCACCTCCTGCATTCCCTGCTCCAGGCCAACAGCCGCTGCTTTAGGCACTGCAGGCCCGATGAGTGTCCTAGTCAGGGAGGGAGTGGCAGGAGCACTCTGTCGCCAGCCAGGCTCCTCTTGGGACCGTCTCTGTGGGTCCCCCTGGAGAGGGAGCTTTCCCAAGCCCAGACCCTGGAGGCCAGCAACTCGGGCTCTAGTGTCCCAGGGGGCCCCCTTCCTCACACCTCTGACCCTCCCAACTCCACCCAGGGACCCAGCTGCTGGCTCCTACCCAGGAGCGTGGGGAAGTGGCTGGGTGGTGTTACTCTGCACCCTGTCGGCTGCCAAAGGGAAAGATCCTTCCCCAAAGCCACAGCCTGGGCCGGGCGATTGAAACTAATGTTCCACAGAATACTCAATACCCCCTGACCCTCGCCCCAAGCACAGACCCAGCCTCCCTCAGAAACATCTTGGGCATAAGACAAATGCCACACAGACCTCCTAGGTGAGGTGGCCCAGCAGCTGACTCATGAGACCAACCTTGTAGTCACCCGGTGACCTGGCCAGAGATGTGCAGAGATGAGAAGGGGGCCAGCAGGGGTGTCCATCTCCAGGGGCGGAGACAGGGTGGAGGCAGAGGATGGAACAGGGCCAGGAATGACCCAGAAGCAGACCTAGGGCTCAGGCTGCTCTCTCAGGCTCCGTGACACCCCCCTGGCCTGCCCCCACCTCCTTAGATGAAGACCACAGTGGGTGTAGAGCTAAGCAGTTCCCTGGGGAGTCGTGTACCAGCCCTTACTTGAACCTCCAGAAAAGTGACTATCCCCAGCTTGGTGCACATACCACAAAGAGGTTTCTTTGTAGGAAGGCTTCTCTCCTTTGCCAGCCTGAAGCAACCCCCGCCCCACCATCCCGCCCCGGGCCTTGCCTCCTTCCATGTCCACACCGAGAAACAAGCCCCATGGAGTCTGGCCAAAATCCAAGTGACTAATAAGAAGTCCCACCTGTGTTTAATCCAGCCCCAAGAAACTCCTTATTGTACTTTCCACTGGAGATCACATAGCTGGCTCTCTGCCCCACCCCCCACTCTCTGGGGGCTTGGATGCCTAAAGAAGCCTCCAAGATTCAGTACCCTTTGTCCTGGGATTAACTTTCAAATGGCTTCCAGAACATCTGTCTAACACACTCATCCCAGCACCCTGGAAGGCACTTGGTTTCTCAGGCATTTCTGTGGCCAAGCTAGCACAGTATTTAAGACCGTGACCTTTAGAATCAGACCAGGATTTCAAATCCCAGCACCACCACTTACTTGCTGTGTGACCTCAGGACAGTCATCTAACCTCTCTGAGCCTTAGCTTCTTCACGGGTAAAATAAGAATAATTCCATTCCATAGATTTGTCACGAGAACTACTGAAAGGGTTCTTATAAAGCACTTAGCACAACACCCAGCACTTTGCAAATGCTAGGACCACTCCACTGCCCTCAGACCAAAATCCGATGGGGGAGAAAGAGGAAGTAAGGAATGGAGGAGAAAGACTTCAGCATGTGGAATGGTCCCAGCTTCCTCTTCCTCCTCCAATGGGTTGGTGTAGAGCCCCCAGGGACCTTGGCTGTGGCAGACCCTGCCCTCTAGAAGGTCTCTTCCTATGCAGCTTGTAACCTTGTCTCTTCAGTCCTTTGAAGAGATCCTCTGTTAGAGAGATCCAGACCCTCCAGAGAGTTGCCACTCCAGTGTAGACAGATTTCCAGATGGTCATTTCTTCTCCAGAAAGGTATCTGTCTCTGTCCCAGCACCTATACCATCTCTATCACTTGGGAGTTAAAGAGGTAGGTTCTCCTGACCCATCCTTGGTGAATTTATGATGAAGGTAGAAAATAAGAACAGACATAAGCAAAGGAAGTATGTGTATGTATGTATGTATGTATGTATGTGAACACACACATGTACATGTGTTTACACATATACATGTATATATTTGTATATATATGTATATATGCATGATATAACTATTTGGGCTATGAAGATATGTAATATTAGTAACTCTACCCAGATGAGCACATTAATTGGGCAAAACAGATTAATCTAGATTTTTCCCCCAAATTGTTATGTTCGGTGGGTTCCTATTTCAGTTGCACTCTGAAATAAAGGTCCCAGGAAGCAGATAAAGGGCCCACTGAAGAGCGCCCCTAAAGACAGGCACAGAGGAAACCTAGGGCATACAGCCATACTACCTGCACCAATGACCAGAAAGATCCAGAGCTGGAACCACGCCGGAGTGCGCAAATCCAGCCCTGGGCTGGGCTGGACCCTCACCCCTGGCTGCCTCTGGATCTGGCCTCAAACACACTGAGCCTGCATAAACAGGGGATTACGATGACCCAAGCTATGAGGAGACTGCATTTTTTCTTTCTGAAAAAGACTTGATTTGCCAAGAAAAACCATCTTTGATACACACAAGGAAAATTTGAAATAAATCAGAGCTGCACATGGGCACAGCACAGCTGAGGAAGCCTGCCCGCTTCCTGGAGGAGGAGGCGAGCTCCCTGGTCAGCCCGACCTCCCGTTTCCCAGCCTGGGGGCCAGCAGCAAACACTCACAGTCTATGAGTGCATAGTCTCCTCCAGGCCTTGGGCAAGTCTCTTGTCCAGTGCGGGCCTGAGGTCTGAAGCTTTCTGGGTTTATGAGAAGCATCCCTTCTCTTCGGCAGGAAGCCAAGTGCATCAAAACCCAGTGGCTCTCCTTGTCCAGTTCCCAGTCACCTTTTCTTCCACACACAGACCCCGGCCTTCTGTTTCTTCCGTTTCTAGTTTCCTCCCTCTTAGCTTCACGTTACTGGACAGAGGGGAACTCTGCTCCATTTCCCCCGGCCAAGGTGGCTTGGAAGTCACCTTGATCAGTGATCAGTCCTGCCAAACGCTTGGTTCAGATGTGAGCAAGGACAGAGGACCAGGCCCATCCAGCCTCCCTCCAGAAAACCAGAGCAAGGAGAAGTGGCCGGAGAAGTGGCCTGGCCCCATGCAATCCTGCACTCCCTCTGAGGTTTTCTGGCATGGGTGAGAGGTTTCCTCTTACCATGTTACTAAGCTCAGCTCCCTATCCTGCCAACCCCCTCACATTCTCAAGCAATCGCAAGGCCCTTCCTGTCTGGCATTTGTGGGTCCCAGCACACACGTAGCAAATGCTCAGATGTCAACGACCTCCAAAACCAAGCCCCGGGGCCCAGACCTTGTGAAGCCTGCCTGGGTGGGTAACGCCAAAGCAATGGAAGTTGGCCAACACTCACAAAACACATTCTGCCTATATTATCTCAAGTGGTCAGGGGAAATAAGTGCAGAGCTTCCACCCCTCGCACGCACTTTGTTTGTGGCCTTAGATGTGCTGTTTAACTCCTCTGTGCCTCAGTTCCCGCAGCTGTGAAACGGGCATGACGACAGAACCAGTACATAAGGATGGCACAAGCAAAGTGAAGGCATGTAAAGAAGGCAAAATCATGCCCGGCACTGAGTGAGTGCTCACAAATGGCCATTATTGTCGCCCAGGTCGTAACACGGCAATGGGTGCGCGGTCCTGGGCACCTGAACTGAGGTTCAGAGAGGCCAAGGAACATCCTCAAGGTCCCCACATAAAGAACAGCTGGAACACGGCTTTCAGTGAGATCTTCTTACTCCGATGTACTTCCCACCATTCGACATCCAAGACCAGTCACTTGGTGCCTATGTGGCATTCTGCCCCAGGAGCGTTAGCTGAGAGCCGGGCAGGTGTCCATGGTCCCCGACTGTGCCCCACTGGGGAGCGCAGAGTATGAATCAAGGAGGCTGATTTGGGAGTGATTTGACAGAATTGCTCAGAGCGCTGGCTGTGGGACAAAAGTTGGGTTCCGCGGTCTCTGAAGAAAAGGCCATTTGATGCTCTGCAGGGCCTCTAGGACTGGAGGCCACGAGAGTGAGAAACGACAAGAGCCCAGCCCCCAGAGCCCTATTCTTTCCACTTTCCCTTCCCAGTGCTTTCAAAGTTATGGGGACCCGTCACCTGACCCGGAACCTAAGGCAGGGAGGATGGCTCAGTCCTCCAGGGCACAAAATCAAAAGCCAAGATTCAACCTGGCTCTCCACAGGGGAGCGATTGTTCTGGATACTGGGCCTCCTCCTTCCGAAACCTCCCAGAACACAATTCAAAGGCCTGAATGGCTTAACTTCATTGTGCCCTAAGACTCTCCCAACAGGAAAATGCTGCTTCTTGTTCTTCAAACAAAGGTGTCATCCAGGAGAACATAGTTCATTTGTGTCTGTTCCCCAGACACGCAATGTCCAGACCTCATCAGAGCTTTGGGAATACCAAGTCAGGAGTCGGGGGGAAAAAATGTGAAAGGCCGTGATACTAACCAGCTCCACAGGCCTCCATGCCGGAGGGGTCCTGAAATGAGCCCCTCGTGGACAGCTAACAGGGCCCCAGGGAGGTGCACCTTCAGTCAGGAAGAGCCAGCGCACCACTCCAGGGTGTGCTCAGACTTTTCCAGAACTTGTCTTTCCTGGTGGTCTGAGGTATAAGCAGGAAACTGGGTTTCATTTCCTGCTTTGCTTATTTTGATAAGAAGAAAGTTGGAAAAAGAACAACTTCTAACCTACCATGGATGGAGTGGCCTGACCTTAACTGGGTCCCTGAGAGGGACCCAGAGAGCTGGCAGCTCTCGAGTCTCCTGGGGTGCAGTCATTCAGTCACCAAACACTTGAGCCTATTATGTGCCCGGCACTGTTCTTAGTACTGGGGATGTGGCAGTGAGTGGGACACATGAGGCCCCTGCTCTCACAGGCTTGACATCTTAGGGGGCTGGGACAGACACACAGAAATAAAAGGACAAACCACTTCAGATAGTAATATGTGCTCTGAAGGAAAGAGAACTCAATGACGCCAGCATAGCAAGTGATGAGCTCATGAGGTTGAAGAAAGACGAGACAGTTGGGGGTGGGGCAATACTTGAGCAAAGACTCGAAGGTCAAGATGTGCTACCCACACAAAATCCAGGGCGCTCTCATCCCCTGCTCGTGGGGAGGCAGAACGCTGCCGCCACTCTGGAAAACAATCACAGTTTCTTACAAAAGTAAGCCAACTTGCCCCCATGACCCAGCAATCGTGCTCCTTGGTATTTACCCAAAGGAAATGAAAACCTACGTCGACACCGAAACCTCCCCATGGATCCTTATAGCAGCTTTATTCGTGATTGCCAGAGCTTGGGAGCTACCGAGAGGTCCTTGAGTAGGTGGCTCGATAGATAATCTGGGGGTACACCCAGAGAATGGACTATTATTCAGCATCAAAAAGAAACAAGCTATCATGAAACACATGGAGGAACCCGAAATGCATATTACTAAGTGAAGGGAGCCAATCTGAAAAGGCTACGTATTCTAGGGCTCCAACTCAGGGGCATCCTGGAAAATGCAATACTAAGGAGACAGTAAAAATATCAGGGGTTGCAGGAGAGAGATGAATCTGGGGGATTCTGGGGGACAGTGAAAACACACTGCACGATACCGCAATGGCAGCATCAGGCCATTCAACATTTGTCCAAACCCACAGAATGTACAGCACCAGGAGGGACCCCTAATGTAAACGACATCGGACTTTGGGTGATTACGATGTGTCAGTGTAGGTTCACCAGCTGTAATAAATGTCCGACTCTGCTGGGGGAAGCTGATAATGAGGGAGGCGGTGCACGTGTGGGGGCAGAGGCTGTAGGGGAAATTTCTGTGCCTTCCTTTTCATTTTGCTGCAGATCTAAAACTGCTCTCAAAACTAAAGTCCTTAAAAAAAAAAAAGAAAAGAAAGAAAGAAAGAAAAAGAAAAGATTCACCCCAGGGACTTTTCGAAGAGGGTAAGAAAAACTCAGGGAAATCAACATTGAGGTCATTGACGCTATCCAGGCCCAAGAGATGAGGGAAGCAGCTTAGAGTAGGATAGTGGTTTGGGAGCGATTTGACAGGATTGGTCAGAGTGCTGGAGAGACAGAAGTCAGTACAGATGGGAGAGGGTCTGGAGGCAGACTCTATGGGATATTCTGATGTGAGTAGTTAAGGGGGAAGAAAATGGACCGAGTGATCTCTAGATTTTGGGCTTGAGCAAACGGGTGAATGGCAGTGCCATTTACTGAGATAAGCAAGTCTGGGGAGGAGTCAGCTTGCACGAGAAGAACAATCTGAGGCTTACTAAGTCATAGATGTTTACTGGACGTCGGTAGTAGGTGCCACTGATGCCTCACACAGATCTTGTTTTCTGGCTGGTGCATCTATCACCCGTTTGCTGCAAGTGCAGAACTGCCTTATGAAGGCAGCCACTGCACCAGCAGACACAGGGAGGTGTGTGCCTGCCTTCCCCATACACCCAACACCCCCACTCCCCCACCCCTGATCAGGCCAAGATCAAGCAGAGACCAGAGATTATCTGGCACCACCTGATTTTTTCCCCCAGCTTACTGAAGCATAATTAAAAAATAAAAATTGTATTTATTTAAGGCATACTACATGATGTTTTGATATATGTATACAGTGTGAAATGATTACCATAATTAAGCTAATTAACAAGGCAACCTCACATAGTTACCTCTTTTGCATGATGGGAACACTTCAGATCTACTCTCTTGGTGACTTTCAAGTATACACTAGATTACTACCAACTATAATCTCCATACTGTACATTAGATCCCCATAATTTATTCCTCTTATAACTGGAAGTTCATACCCTTTAGCCAACATCTCCCTATTCCCCACCTCCAGCTGCTGGCAACCACATTCTCCTATTTCTATGAGCTTGACTTTTTTAGATTCCACATATAAGGGAGTGGCACCATAACTTTGCAAGTCTCCTCTCCTACCCTATCTTGTTTCCCTTACTCACTTTCCCCTGAGAGCATGCTCTCAGTAAATCTCACGTACCAGAATCCCTATCTCAGACTCTGTCTGCCACCGGGTACCCAACAAAACAACTCTTAAATGAAAATGTCCAATAGGCAGCTGTCCTAGGAGCCTAGTCATCAGGGCTAGAGATGTAAATGCACCACCAAGGCATGGATCTAAAGCTATCTGGGCTAAACAGTACAGCTCAAGGCAGAAAGTCCAGGACCATGGCACAGGCGATCCCATACTGAGAGGGGTTAGCCAAGGAAACACAGAAGGAAACCCAGTGAGTTCTCGCTCCTTCCAGTCCACTGCCCCACCCACATCTGCACCTGGCTGTCAGAACCAAGGAGAAAACTCACACTTCCATGGAAATCATTTTGTTGCACTTAATCAGACATTTATTGAGTCCTACTGTGAGCCAAGGGGTGAACTGGCATGGAGGGCATTTGCTAGGGACAGCAGAGACCCTGCCCCAGGAGCTCACCTATGGGAGGAGTCAACAGGTGAATGAGGTTCAGTGTGACAGCTGCTGGGAGGCAGAAAGTCCCAGGTCAAGTTCTCGGTTTTCCAGTTGTCTCATCTGCTCATTCCTCCCCCTCTTCTGCCCATCTGTACCCTTGACCCACCACACCAAAAATATAGTGAGAGCTTAATTCCCATGAGCCGATATGAGGGCAAGCAGGCTTCTTGAACTTTAAGGTGCATACGAATCACCTGGGATCTTGTTAACTTGCAGGTTCTCCTGCATTGGGTCTGGGGGTGGGCAGGGGGCAGCCACCCAGATGCTTCATTCCTAAGAAGCCTCTAGCAATGCCAACAATGCTGGCTGGGCAGACCACACCACAGCCCCAACACGAAGGGTGTAGAGAATGCATTTCACCCAACAGCAGTTGTCAAGGGCAACAGCAGGAGGTCAACCTGACTTTCCCTAGGAAAGCCAGTTCCCATAGCAGGAGGGGTTCAGAGAGCCCTGGGCCTCATTCCAGCATTTCAAGCAGCAGCACGTACTCTGCCTGAGCATGGAATGATGCATAACCTTTCTGCCTAGAGCATGACAGGAAGAGTAACAGATGCAGGTAGCAACATCCATCCCGGTTGACACCAAGTTTGTGCCAGCCACTCCACAAAGGACATTACGTGCGCTTTCTGCTCTACCCGCACAACGTGTGGTATTTGCACTTCCATCTTACCCACAAGAAAGCTCCAGAAGCTCTGCTATTAGCCCAGGACGACATAGCCGGGCAATCCCACTCCAGAGCCTGGCTCCGCACCACGACAACTGAGCTGCCTCTTAGATGAGCTCATGGAGTACGTAAAGCCCAGTGACCCCGAGCAGAAGCACCGCCTCATTCTGCAATGGACCAAGGGGTCCCCCGAGGTTGCAGCAGATAGGAGCAGTGGTCCCAGGTGGGCATCCCATGACCACAGACAGTCAAACTCCCCCAGAACACTTCAGGGGTCCTGGAGTGGAGAGGAGGGCTCCTTCCCTCCATCCCCATCTTTCCCCATCGTGATGCCTGGCCCGCTGTTTCTGGTGGCCAACGCAAAGCACTCCATGCTTCAAGACCCTCGGAGCCGTCTTCTATAAGGAAAGAAATACAGGAGAAGCGCTGGTTCACTGTCCAGCTGGACGATGCAATGAGATCACCCCAGTTAGGGCCCCAGCCCAGCCCCTGGGAATGCTCTTTGGTTGTACACGGGAAACTACTAAGATTTTCCTGGGGTTGGCCAGCCGTCTCCCTCCCCAGAATACAAAGCCCTGTGTGATATGGGATTTCACTCACCTCCCCCCACCTTGCAGACTAGTTCAGAGAGGTGGAAGGGCCCGGCACTACCACAGGCTGGGAGCCCCTGTGGACAGGGGACAGAGGCCCCAGACCCCAGAGCCCAGGGACTCAGGGCATGACACATCAGGGTGTGCAATAAATGTTTGCTAAATGAACTGATGTCTCCTGCTCTACTGGGGAACTTGGCCCAGCACAGAGAAGGACTCATCACTCTAAATTTTGCTGTGAGTAAGTGGAAATGAAAGCCAGAGTAGGCTGTGAGCCTCGCGTCCTGACAGCCTGCCCTGGGAAGGGTCAAACATACTCTGCAAGGCATGACGGGTGGCCAGGCCAGCCGCTCCTTCTCCGCCGCAGTCTGCCAGGTCTTGCTGTGATGGAGAGACCAAGGTAGAAGTCTGCGGGGCTGGGGGCTGCTCCGTCAGTCTCACTCCCTCCTAACCCTTCCCTGGCCTCCCCAGGTTGTGACTCAGGCAGGAGGCAGAATTTGGGAGGCATCCCGCCAGCCCAGCAGCAGGAAGCTAGGGTGAGAAAGGGTAGTTTGCGGCCCTTCCGGGCAACCAAAGTTGGGCTCTCACCCCTAAAGAATGTAGCCCCTCACAGGGGCCCAGATGTATCTAACACCATAAGAAACCCAGGACTCAGGAGCACAGAGCAGGGCTCCTCATGGGAACAGTGACTGCGAATTGGCTTAAAGAATGGGGAAAATTGGGATGCCTGGGTGGCTCCGTCGGTTAAGCATCTGCCTTCAGCTCAGGTCATGATCTCAGGATCCTGGGATCGAGCCCCGCACCAGACTCCCTGCTCAGGGGGGAGCCTGCTTCTCCCTCTCCTCCCTGCTTGTGCGTGTGCTTGCTCTCTATCAAATAAAGTCTTAAAAAAAAAAAAAAAAGAACGGGGAGAATTTCCACAGCGCGCCTCCAGCCACCAAGTCTATCCCAGTCCATGAGTTCTGCCTAGTGTTCCTCCCCTCCCTCGTCCACAAGCAAATCCTCCTCCTCCTCCTCTTCCACAGCCCATGGACCATCACATCCTCAGGGAGACCCTCTCTGCTCCTCTGGCCTTCCAGGCTGGGGCAAAGCCGTGGGCCAAGAAGCTGCCTTGTAGCTCTCACCATGTCAAAACCGTATTCTATCTGTGTGATTACTTGACTGCCAACCCCCGTAGACAGAAACTCTACCATGGCACTGGCTGTGTCCATTCTGCTCTCGTCACTCGGTCTGGCTACGTCTGGCTCGGAGCAGAAGCCCAACATCAACGTGCTGGACAAACGCCGGAACTGAGTCCGAAGGATGGAGCAGTGGCATTTCGGTCTGCATGTGGCAGACGCTGTTACCGTGTCTAAGCACAGGAATAAGGACTCTGAGTCCCAGCTCCGGCGAAAGCCCTTTATCCATAATGATTGGGATGCTGTGCGGGCTCCCAGTGAGGGTTCCCATAGCTCCTCTGCACCTGCCTGGTCTGCATATCCATAAACCCAACAGCCAGGTGGGTGGCAAGCGCAGAGCCAGCAACCACACTAATTATAGCCAGAATCAGCACATTAAGGCTCATTCATTTGCAAAGAGTCAGTCATAGCAAAGCCCTGGAGAAACCAAGCACAGAAAAAGTTTCCCACAACAGAATAGAGGGGCTTGGGGGCTCTCATAGCTCCCAGGGAGGCACTCTGTCCCTCCGCCTGCAGATCCAGTCCCCGCTAAAGGCTCTGGGCCTCACTCCAATGGGATCCCTTAAACTGAAATCAATCCATGCCCACAGCCTTGACAGCCACCAGGGAAAGAGACAGGAGACCACCCATACCTCCCCGGAGACTACGGATATGGCAGACAGCCATCGGGACTGCAAAGGTAGGATGTGATGTGCCTCTCATCCCTGCTCCAGGGGAGAGCACGTGCGCACGTGTGTGTGTGTGTGTGTGTGTGTGTGTGCGCGCGCGCGCGCGCATGCACACAAGCGGCATTTACGTTGATAGGATGATTTAATACAGATGGTTATATTACTCCTATGTGAATAATACATCTCCAAATCAAAGTTGAATAATTGTATAATGAAAACACATTTCTTGAAAAATCTACCTCGGCCAGGTTTCCGCTAACTTTGCCAAAGCCAGGAACATGAACAAAGCAGGTTTCCCTGCAGGTCCCAGGCTTACCAGATCCCCAGTGCAGCTCTGACAACTATGAGTTAAGAGGACAAGATACGCAATCACGGTCCAAGCTTGAGGCCCAACCTCATGTTCCCGAGCCAAGCGATCTTGGGCTTAGGTCAAATTTCATACTCCTGTTTCGTCTGCATGTCCGTGAAGTGTAAATAATCACAGGTATATTATGATACTGCATGTGCCTGGCTCCTTCTCGGCCTCAGTAAACAGCAGCAGGAATAATTCCTGCGGTTAAAATAATAATCATTATTTTCTAAAGTAGAGGAGGCAGAGGTTCAGGGTCTGTGTGGGAAGTAGAGTAACTTCCCTCTTGGCCAGAACACAAGTGGACCAGGGAGACACAATTCTGGAGAGCTAGAGTCCAGACTGGAGAAAGGGGCTGGGAGGGCTGCACCAGGAAAATGGGTGTAATTCTTCACCTCCACGGGAAACCTCTGGGTTTCTAAGCATCCTTTCTGTACCAGAATGGAAGATGGTTGCTTAGTCCGGCTCTTCCCATAGGCCTGACCTGGCTGTAAGAGGCAACAATAGGGTTTCCCAGTGGGAAACCAGCCCCATGGGAAACAAGATTCTATCCCCTTCTACAAAAAATAACCCTAAATCAGCACTTCTCTACCCCACCCCAAGTGTGTGTGCCCGCAGAAGCAACAGCAAAGAAAATACATGCCTTAAACTCCAGAGAAGCAGTCATCAGAGACAGCCACAATCCCTTTGCTTATGCATATTAACAGGAAGAGGATATGTCCTCATCCTTGTATCATTCGCTTGGGTGTATCTGATGTCCTGAGAACTACCCGAAGTGCCTCAAAATGCTACAAGTTCAGGAGAGACAGAGAATCTTTATTCTTAGGTCAATATCCTGTGGTCTTTGCTAGATGGGCAGCTATGAAAAGCATCAACTCTCATAATAATGATGACAATGATGATGGTGGCAAACATTTTTTTATTGCCGGGCATTATTCCAGGTGTTTTCACATGTTAATGCATTTAACCCTCCAAACAGTTGTGTGAGATACCTATTTTTTAACAGATTTTAGAGATGAAGAAATTGAGGCACAGGGAAGCTCTATTCCTTGGCCAAGGTCACTACCTGGTGATTAATGGCACCAGGAATGGAATCCAGCCTGTCTGACCCTAGGGTTCATGGTCAAAACCGCATCATACAGGCAGGAAGGCGGCGGTGAGGTGGATGGGCAGTGAGGCAAGGTTTTGCTTTTTGAAGAAGACACTCCATAGTGCCTCCCCTTCTGACTTCCGCTGTGTTCATCCAGCATCTAGCATTCATGAACTGAATGTCTACTGTGTGCTTAGAAGTTGTCTTTGGAATCATTCCTGATGACTCTCTGGAAAAGACACCCAAGTTCACTGGCCTCAGTAGATTTTGTTCATACAGCAACCAAAACACAATGCTTGCTATTTTTTCCCCAATAGCTTAAAAAGAGAATAAATCAGAAGAATCTGCTTTAAAACCATTTTTAGGGGCATCTGAGTGGCACAGTCAGGCAAGCGTCTGACTCCTGGTTTCAGCTCAGGTCATGATCTCAGGGTTGCGAGATCAAGCCCCAAGTCAGGCTCTGCGCCCAGCGTGGAGTCTGCTTAAAATTCTCTCTCCCTCTCCCTGCTCCTCCCACTTATGCTCTCTGTCTCTCAAGTAAATAAACCTTTTTTAAAATTTTTAAAAAATAAAAAAATAAAACCATTTTTAAATAGCCAACTGACATATTGAAAGTCCAAATGTTAACACACCAAAGACCACCAAATCATTGCCCCGTGCTCCCAAATACACTGTCCTGTACCCCCAAAGTTTTTACACGACACCCAGTAATAAGACTTCTCCCAGCCCATCTTTGCGTACCTATTAAAATGTTTTCTAAATACACCATTCATTGATTAGGAAAGAAGCTGCAGGTCTATGTGTTTTGCTTTGCTTTTTTAAATTTAGGCCACATGTGTCATTCATGTGAAATTCTAGAAGCAAGTTCCCTGCAACAGCCCATGTGTACTACGTTCAAATGCTCAGGCACATACTCAGCAACTGTTCTCACCATGGATGTGGATCAATTGTTTAAGAATCTGTGAATGTGTGGGGCGCCTGAGTGGCTAAGTTGGTTGGGCACTAGATTCTTGGTTTTTGTCAGGTCGTGAGATCGAGCCCCAAATCAGGCTCTGCACTCAGCGGGGAGTCTGCTTGAACTCCTCTCTCTCCCTCTGCTCCTCCCCCCCACTCGCATGCTCGCTCTCTCTCTCTCTCAAATAAACAAATAAATCTCTAAAAAAAAAAAAAAAAGAAAAGAAAAAGAACCCATGAATGTGTAACTCATCACATCATAAAACCAGCCCATTCATTTTAAATCTGGTTAACTTCTTCCCTGACTGACATGTGGGCACATATGCACATGCAATAATGAATGACCAGTTGCTAAATGCTGCTAATAACTCAACTCTGAAATAAAAATATCTGACTATCCTCCCTTTAAACTTCTGGGTCAGTTTAATTTGAGAGTATTCTGCTGTTGCAATGTAAATTGGGACTTTCTCAACACTTCACAAAAAAGACAACTAAAGCAAGATTAACATTAGATGAATTCTAATACCATTGATATCCGTCCTACAAACTGAGGTGTCTTCTAAATGTGTCTGGAAAAAGCATTATTCTGATTTTTAGAAGTCTTAAAAAAATTAAACGTAAGGGGTAACATCAGGAGGTCAGATCAGAGAGGGAGTAGAAGAGCAGATTATGGAAGGCTCTGGAAGCCGCTGTAGGATGGAAAGCAAAGCAGGGACTGGTCTGATCCTCATTATAAAAGATTCACTCTGCTGCTGTGTTGAAATGGAGTATGGTGGGCAAAGGCTGGAAAAAGGAGGCCACAATGGCAGCTGTCGTAGTGATCTTGGGAAGAGTAAGAGTGGCTTGGACTAGGGTATACAGCCGAGGTATTAGGAAGTGGGTGGGTTCTGGACACATTTTAAAGTCAACAGGATGTGCTGATGGCTATGATTGGGAATGTGAGAGAAAGAAATGTCAAGGAGGACTCCAAGGGTTTTGTCACATCGGTAAAGATGGCATCATCATTGATTGAGTTGGAAATCAGGTTTGGTTTTGACTGATTGAGGGTAAATGAGTTTGGTAGAGTTGGTGGGAAAAATACAAAGTTTGGTTTTGGTCACTTCTCATTTTGGATACCTATAACACTTGCAGAAGGAAATGCTGAGTAGGAAGTTGGATGTGTTGCTATGAATATATCCAGCAGACTAGAGACATAGACCTGTGATAGCTTTGCATAGAGATGCAATTTAAACCATAAAACTAGATGAGATCAGAAATGGAATGAGTACAGAGAGGAGGTCCAAGGGCTAGGTCCTGGGGAGCTCCAACATTTAGACATGTGGCAGAGGAGGAGGAACCAGGAAATGAGATGAGCTGGGAGCATCCAGGAAACAGGATGAGAGCTGAAAAAGTGATGTCCCAGAAAACTGAGGGAAGCACGTCATGGAAGGGGCAGTGAACAAGCCTGTTGAATGCTGCTCGAAAGCCTAGTAAGGTAGGGAATGAACACTGACCATGGGACTAGCCAGCCTGAAGGTCAATGTGACACTGACAAGTTGTTTCAGGGAAGTGATGGGAGACGAAAGCCAGATAGGTGTGAGATCAAGAGAAGACGGAGACAAGGAATGGGGCAAACACGTAGCAGCAACCCTTTCCAAGAGTTTTGCTGTCAGAGCCAGCAGAGAAATGGGGTGGTGGCAGGAAAGATACTTGAGAGAAAACACAGCAGTTTTGACACTGAGGGAGTGATCGGGGGTGGGAGGGACAGCAATACGGAAGGCAGGGAGGCGGTTGCTACACTCATGTCCTCAAGCAGGTGCAGGGAGATGAGATCAAGTGCAAGGGTGGGGCGTTTGCCTTGGACGGATGCAGGGGTCGTTCATCTGCTGTGAGAGGAGGACAGACGGAGTCCTGGGGACAGAAGGGGGTCGGTTCAGAGATCTAGTAATGGCACCCTGCAGAAGTCCTCTTCTCTTGCCTCTATGTTCTCAATGATGAAGCACCAAGGCCATCAGCTGAGAGCAGGGAGGGAGGAAGATGGGCTGAGGGTTGAGGGGAGGATGTGTAAGCTTGTCCTCTAGAACAAAGGGAGAGTGAGTGGGCTAGACAAACAGAACAGGACTGCCAGGGAGCACTTGGGACACAGAGGAATAAACCCCCACGAAGAGCGGTCAGAATGGCTTCACTAGGGAGCATGAGAGCTGCAAACAGGGTGGAACCCCCAGAAGGACAAAGCGCCATCCTAGTCACCAGGCCGGTGAAAAGCGAGCCTTCTCTAATGACGGCAGCTACTTCACCAGACCCAGCAGCTCTGTTCTGCCATTTTCTCCTTCTGGTAGCTCTCCCTGCCGATTGGTTCTTGAAGAGCACTGCACATCTCTCAATGACGAGAAGAGGCAAGTGACAAGCAAGTCCGCCTGCTCCGAGGGTTGTGTCTTCCTGCAGGAGTCAGGAAGCTACTCCGGAGGGACATCTCTGGCCCAGCTCCTGCTCCTGTGATGTAAAGCTGCATTTGCTTTATAACCCAGCCACAGCCACTCATGCACGCCTTATCTGTAGCTGCTTTTGGACAATCATGGCAGCGCTGAGTAGCAGACACCCTATGGCCCTCAAGTCCAAAATATTTACTATCTGGTCCTTGATTTTTTTTTTTTTTTAAGATTTTATTTATTTACTTGACAGACAGATCACAAGCAGGCAGAGAGGCAGGCAGAGAGGAAGGGAAGCAGGCTCCCTGCTGAGCAGAGAGCCTGATGCGGGGCTCGATCCCAGGACCCTGGGATCATGACCTGAGTCGAAGGCAGAAGCTTTAACCCACTGAGCCACCCAGGCGCCCCTGGTCCTTGATTTAAAAAAAAAAAAAAATTATCGGGTGCCTGGGTGGCTCAGTTGGTTGGGCGACTGCCTTCAGCTCAGGTCATGATCCTGGAGTCCAGGGATCGAGTCCCACATCGGGCTCCCAGCATGGGGAGTCTGCTTCTCCCTCCGACCATCTCCTTGTTCATGCTCTCTCTCACTGTCTCTCTCTCAAATAAATAAATAAATTTTTTTAATAAATTTTAAAAATTTTTTAAAAATTATCAATCTTTGATTTAGAGCCATGGTTCTCAAAAGTTTACTATGCATCAGATGCCTCCCAAGAGTTGTTAAAAACAGATTGCTTGGCCTACCACAAACAGTTTCTGATCCAGCAGGTCTGGGGTGAGGCCCAAATTTACATTTCTAATTAAGTTTCCAGGTGGCACTGATGCTCCTGGTCCAGAGACCACACTTGGAGAATCACTGGTTTGGAGAAAGCCCCAAATCTGTCAATATGGGCCTATTGTGCTCACGTCAAAAAGATCTTATTCATGACTCTGCAGTGAACTGAGCTTTCCTGTTCTAATTCTAGTTCCAAATGCATAAATGGATATTCAAGGAAAGCATACACAACTCTTAAAAAAAAAAAAAAAAACAACCTCTAAACAGGCAAGGGATAAGTCAAAGAGATAACAAGCTCCATATCCCTATGTCTCTTAAACCTTAGCTAGGGTTTCTCTAAAGCCTGCTGTATTCAGTCAGCTTATTAGCAGTTATGAAAAGGGAAATTTATTTTTTCTGCTTCATAAGAGCATCAGAAGTCTCATACTCAGAGCAAAATTAGATCAACAAATTTTCTACCATTGTGCCAAGAATGAGTGTTTCATTAAAATCAATTCCACCCCTCCAGCTCTATCAGGCTGAAAGGTAATCAAGGCCTTCTCCTGACACCCATACATTCTAAGTAGGGTTACCAGGTTTAATAACCCAAAATAAATGACTCCTAGTTAATCTGAATTTCGGATAAGCAGTGAATGTATTTTTAATATAAGTATATCCCATGTGCTATTTGGGACATACTTATACTAAAAATGAACAAACAAACAACAACAACAAAAAAACCCACTGTCTGGAATTCAAAGCTGATAGGTGCCTTGTGCTTTCTCTAGCAGCCCTAACTCTACAGTTCCACAGAGCATCCAATCTTATTTCATTTGGTCTTCCTAGAAAGCTGGCAAAAAAATATGTAATGTTCACATATAGGTATATAAAACACTGGATACAGATGGAAAAGCCACCATGTTCCTGCCCTCAGGGGGAATACAGTCTCATAGAAAGGAAAGAGATACAGAAATGATTTCATTACATAGCAAGCCAACCCTCCAGGTGGAATGACACAATCAAGATGCCAGAGGCTTTGAAGCCACACACACAGCTACGTGCCCCAGCCCCAGCTGGCCCTAGGCTATCCCCTGGGTTTTGTCTGCCTCTTCCTTCCTTGTCAAACTGTCCTGATTAGGGTCTCCATAGACTAGCTGTTGGCCGTCCTTCCTCCAATGTTCTCACGCTTCCAAGTTGAGTCTTCCAATTTCCAAATGAACACAAGTAATGGACTTGTTCAAACTGTGTTTAAAGTGGAAATAAACAGGTTCCAAGTAAAAGTCTGGATCGCTCTCCTAGGCAGAAAGTAGTCCCATGTCAGGGATATGGACCAACTAGAGCCTGAGCAGGGTTACAGCCAGGGTAGTGAAGAAATGTGTGTTCATCTCGCATGAGAAAAAGCTGAAAGAGCCCTTCCCTGATCCCCATTCCCTCCCTCCTACCTGGAAGCTACTGTAATAGCTAGAGTTCTAAAAAAACCATCTTGTGGGGCTCCTGGGTGCCTCAGTCAGTGAAGTGCCTGCCTTTGGCTCAGGTCATGATCCCTGGGTGCTGAGATGGAGCCCTGCATTGGGCTCCTTGCTCAGCGGGAAGCCTGCTTCTCCCTCTCCTTCTGTCTGCCGCTCTCTCCCCCCATTTCTGCTCTGTCTCTCTCTCGCTCTCTCTGTCAAATAAATAAATAAAATCTTTAAAAATAAATAAAAAATAAAAACCATCTTGTGACTTTAAGAAAGGAAGCCACAATCTAAGGATGAGGGCATGGAAAGACAAAAGAACCCGGGTCCCTCGTGTTTTTGCATGGTGCATCTAGAATCCCTTTACATGAGAGAATGAAGCCAGATATAATTAAGCCTCAACTACAGTTGAGTCGGTTTTAATTGTAGCCAGACTCTACTCCTAAATGCTATAGGCTCAAGGGTATATGAAAATAGAGAAACACCGAAACAAGGTTACCAAAATTGTGCTACATTTTTAAGTGTGAGCACTTCACAAATGAATGGTTGTTTCCTACATACGAAAATACAATTTAGTATCATTGTGCTGTTTACTTCTTTTGATCCTGAAAATTGGGACATGTAACCTCATTTGGAAACAATGTTTGAAACATTTAAATAGAAAGGCAAGTTAAAAACCACCAGGAGATGCAAAGTACCTATGCTAAAAATATAGATATAGACACACATCCAAGACCAAGTGCTGGTAAGTACATAGAGCAGCCAGAACATCACACATTGATGACAGGAATACAAAACGGTACAGCCACTCTGGGGAAAAAATTGGCAGTTTCTCATAAAGTTGGGTGTACACTTACTTATGACCCAGCAACCCTACTCCCAGAAATGAAAACTTACGTTCACCCAAAAACCTGTGCGTGGATGCTTCTAGCAGCTCTATTCATCATCTCTAAAAGCTGAAAACAACTCAAATGTCCTTCAGCTGGTGAGCAGATAAACCAATCACGGTACATACTCAGCAGTAAAAAGGAAGAAATGGCTGATAGGTGCAGTAACATGGATGAATCTCAAATGTACTAAAATACACAGAGGAAGCCAGACTCAAAAGACTACATAAATCCATTTACAGGACATTCTGGAAAAGGCAAAACTATGGGGGGTGGGGGAAACAAAGTGCTCTGTATCTTTACCATGGGGGTTGCAATGCCAAGCATTTGGCAAAATGGCCACGTGGCTTCCCTGGGATGTCCCCCTTCGACCTCAGTGTCAGTGTCCACCCCAATCTGCCCCAGCCCCAAGGCCCAGACACCATCTGGACATTCCTCCAAGAACCCGAAGAGCAGAGAGGACCCTCCGTCCAACCTGAACACATCTTCACGCCAGCCGTTAGGTGGTACCCCTGGAGTGAGGAACAATGGCCATACTGTACGCAGCTCCATACAGGCCACTGCGTAAACATTAGCAACGAGTTCCAAGGTGACTCCTGGCTACTGGCCTTTGCAGCGGCCCAGCTCACTCAGCTTGAGGACCCACCCAGGGTAACCCAGAGTCTGGATACAGCCCCATGTGTCAGGCTTCAACCCGTAGTTCAGAACCATCTCAGTCCCAGGAAACTTGCCAGTAATGGTACAGACAACAGAGCCCTTCCCCCTGAGGCCTCCAGTTTCGGGCTTCCTACTAGTTATCCCTGATGACCCCCCGGCAGAGGACATCCTAAAGCTGCAAACGTCCAGGGTTAAATGCCGAGAGTCAGGCCATGGAAAACCCTTCTGTTCAGGGGTGGACTCTGATCGGGAACGCGTCTGACTTGACACCTCCCCAGTCTGTCACTCTTGACCTTAGGCAACTACTGTGCCTGGCTTATTAAAAATTGAGAAGCCAAAACTCATTGCAATAGGACTATTTTTGTTGACACACACCCCCCCCAAAATCCTTCCAACACAACTCATTTTACGGCACCCTCCACATTAGCTGGCATGAAATAAACGGAGCCTGTCTTGTGGGTAGGAGGTGCCAGAGTAACTTTGCCAGCTTCGAGCCTCCTGCCTGGCCATCGTGAACTCCACCCTTGATGCTTGCAATATAGTAAATGTCTTCAGAAAGGTTTCTGCCCACTCACCTGCGCTGGGTAACCTGAACCTTACTCCACGTGCCATGAATGCGCCATCGCGTCCTGGAAAGCATAGGGCTATGTAACTAGGCAGAGCTGGATGCAAATCCAGTCTCCTCCCAGGGTCCCCGAGCACTTGGACTAAATCTTCTGTACCTCAGTGTGCTCTTTTATATGCGGGAACAATAACAGGTCCCCTTTGTAAGACGGCTGGCTGAAATGAATGAGTGAATTACCGTACAGAACACCTATGTGGGACTTACTCATAAAACACGCTCCTCACATCTAAGCCTCTCTTTCCCCCGATCTGGAGTTACCCCACACCAGCCCCAAAACGCAGCTGAAAAGGGAGCAGAAGCAAATGATCAGAGAGCGGGAGGAAGCCATGCGATCCAAGTTAGGAAACCTGGTTCAAAGAAGTGACTGATATGTGAGTGATGAAAAGAAATCTGGTCTCCAGTCTTGTCACCTGGACTAGTAACCCAGTGGCTCCCTCCCCAGGGAGTGGGACCAAGACTCCACTGCTCTCTCACTCATACTATCCTGACTTACGCCCAGCTGGAATTCTTTTTGGCCCAAGAATCAATGAAAAACAAATTAAATGGCCAACGTCCATCAGAATACAGATTTTTTTTTTTAAGTGTTTTAACTGCTCCTACCTCCTAGGGTGCTCTTGGAAAATGCCCTGACATTTTCTGGAAACTTTTTACACAGCATAACTTAAAACTCAAGATTGTTTTCCAATGGAAAATAGCTCCTCACAAAAATAAGAGATGGAGCATTCATTAAAGATACAGTCACAATTCTGAAAAGCTTTTACATAAACCCTTGCCAGAAATTATGTTTCCCCAATGCTACACCCTGCACTAGAAGCTGTCTTCCTCCCCAGCCACATTTTCCACCACCTAGAGACTGTCGCAGGAACTCTGTAAGGCAGAATTCGATGTATCCGTCTATACAGTCAAAGTGAAGCCTGTCAGAGGACGCGTGTTTGCTTAGAGAGGCTTACCACAGACAGGCAGGAGCACTAGCCCATCTCTGGAGCAGACACAGCGTATCACACACTCTGCATACACCAGTTAAAGTAAAATTACACACCACAGAGAGTCCACACCTGCTGTAGTTCAGAGACCCAGCAAACTCGTGTATTGATGATGAAATGCTGGCTGGTGCTGTTACTAGTGGGTTCAGCACTTGAGGCAGTGTTGGGGGCTGGAAATACAGAGACTAGAGATAAGGGTCTGCTGAGTTCTTGGGATGTGGCTGGGGGTTCCTGCCCTCAAGGAGCCCACCGTCTATGGGCAAAAAGATCACTGTACTGTGAGCAAATGAATCCGTCACCACAGAGGGCATTAGCGGGCAGGAACACAAAGTGGCAGGGGACAGACATGGAGAGGAGAAGGACATTCCGAAGAGATAGTCTGGAAAGTAGAATTCTCCCAAATAAAATCCTCCCAAAAAAGAAAGAAAGAAAGAAATACACACACACACACACACACACACACACACACACACACACACACACCCTAATAGTTAGGACTACCAGTAAACGGGTAAGGAAAGAGAAGGAAAACAGAAAAACCACTTCCCTCCACTGTTGGAACCCAGCTGCCCCAACTTTTAATTGTGCCTGAGGAGGTCAGCGCCACACACCAGAACATCTCCTGCTTCACCTCCAGCACTCACAGGAAGAACATCGCAGGGCCCCACAAAGCCAGCATGGCCCCCACAGGAGAGGCCCCGTCGGGACTGAAAGAAGAGTCCAACATACGCATATTTTTCAAAGAAATGGGACAGAGGCCCCATGAGAGAGAGGACAGAGGATGCTGAGCCCCAGGCCCTCCCAGTCCTGGCCGGAGTTTCTCAGGGGTGTAGCTGTGTTCTTTCCCTTTCTGCATTTAAATGCAGAATGCTCTGTGGCCAGTCTGTCCTGTTCCCACTGCCCTCCGAGCCTCAGTCAAGGGAGTGGAACGTCGGGAAAGGCAAGAGCCAGGACTAACCTTCTTACCGTAGCTAAGTGAGCGAGGTTACTGGCCAGCATTCACATTTGAAATGAACAGACATGCAGATTTCAGCTTCATTTTTCCTAATAGTACTTACTCACACAAGAAATGCATGATCCCTTTAAACAAGGAAAATTAAAAGTCTCTGTAATCCCCTCACCCAGAGGGAAAGAAGTAACATTTTATCTTTTTTAAGATTTTATTTATTTATTTGACAAAGATCACAAGCAGGCAGAGAAGCAGAGAGAGAGGAGGAAGCAGGCTCCCTGATGAGCAGGGAGCCCGATGCAGGGCTCGATCCCAGGACCCCGAGATCATGACCTGAGCCAAAGGCAGAGTCTTTAACCCACTGAGCCACCCAGGCGCCCCAAGAAACAACATTTTAATGTGTACTCTTTTTTCTATGCGTATTTATCATTTACAAAATGGGACTCTATAATGTAATAATGTTCTTTTTTAAAAGATTTTATTTATTTACTTGACAGAGAGAAAATGAGCACAAGTAGGCACAGCAGCAGGCAGAGGGAGAGGGAGAAACAGGCTCCCTGTTGAGCAAGAAGCCCTATGCGGAGCTCGATCCAGGATCCTGAGGATCATGACATGAGCTGAAGGCAGTCATTTAACCCACTGAGCCACCCAGGCATCCCTATAATACAATAATGTTTTAACCCCTTTTCCTCCCTCCCCCAGTACTTATCCATATCAAAAACATAAGACCATTTTTATAGATTATGCCACAGATTTGTGCCATAACTTACTCACCTACTTTCTATTTAATTCATTCTTCTCTTCTGTTTCTGTCTCATTTACCCTCATTTTTACTGAATGTCATTGAATTAGAGAGGTACACTGACCTTACAGCTAAAGAAAAAAAAATAGCAGAGTCATCTTAAATTCTGCGTCCTTACTTTTGTTCTCTCTACCTGTAGTTAATTACAAGATGAAATCAGATCTGTGTGCCTATCCTTTTGTGTAGCTCTGAAGGGAAAGCCAGGACCAATGAGAAGAAGTCTCAGAAAGGCAGAATTTAATTTAATAGAAAAAGCAATCACTTATGTACTTAAGAAAATAGATCCTCAGTAAGGATGTTATAGAAATAATTTCTTAATCATAGTAGAAGCAAATAAGGTACATAAGATTTCCCGGGGTAGATTTCATCTTTTATAAATAGACCCTGAAATTACCTAAGTTTTGCTACTAAAGCAATATTATAATTCCTCTATAAGACGTTAAATGGAATAGTACGGCTTCCTGTTGCTGTCAATCCCTGAATTCTAACCCAATGCCTGTTCCACCACGCACCTCATGACAGCTACCAAAGTAAAAGCGGTTATGATTCCCAGCCTCAGATATTCTCTCCACTGCCATCTTTTCAGCCTCCTTCCCTCTTCACCAAAGGCTGTTCAAGACCATTTCTTCAAAAGGGTGTTTGTTCTCATCCAACCCTTCCTATCTCCAGCCTCTCGCTCCTCTCAAATCCCTCCCCACCATCTTCCAAAGAAAATTCTTTGACCCTGTGTCTCCATCTAATTCCCACCCTTCTTGTCCCATGCTTCAAGGCCAAGTTTGTTGAAAAAGAGGCCATGACTACCTTTCCATTTCCCACCCATGGCAATCCAGCGTGGGCCTTCATGATGCACTGAAGGTGCTCTTGCTGAAGCGACCAGTGGTTTCCCAGTGGTCAACCCACTAGACACCTCCTAGGTGTTAACCATCTGGACCTCTTTTGGCCTCTCTCTCTCTCTCCATTAGCTTCCAACTTCTTTGACTCTTCCCTTGTTGTCCTTGTCCTGGTTATCTCATTATCTATTACTGTACAGCACATTGCCCCATTCCGTTGTCAGTTTGGCTTACTATAACAAAGGTACCAGCCTGGTGTCTTAAACAGCAAACATCTATTCCTCACAGTTTTGGAGGCTGGCAAGTCCAAGACCAAGGTGCTGGAAGATTCGATGTCTGGGGAGAACCTGCTTCCTGGCTCATAGACAACCATCTTCCCACCATGCCCTCACATGGTAAATGAGGTAAAAGAACTCCCTGGGTTCCCTATAATAAAGGCACTGATCCCCTCCCTGAGGACTCCACCTTTATGACCTAATCATCTCCCAAAGGAACCCCTCTCCTAATACCATCACATTGGGAATTAGCATTTCAACATATGAATTAAGTGGGGGAACACAAACGTTCAGGCCATAACATCCTAAAACTTAGCAACATAAAGCTATAATTTTGTCATACTCACAGATTCTGTGGGTCAGAATTCAGAAAGGACTTTTCTTTAGGGATGGCTTTTCTTTGCTTCATGAAGGTCTCAAAGGCTATGGGTGAATTTACAGCCAGGGGCAGGAAAAATCGGGTAGTGTCCTTACTCACACATCTGGCATTGACCCTGGTGGTCAGTGGAGACCTCAGGTAGAGCTGTCAGCCAAAATGCCTACGCATAGCTTCTTGCCATGGCCTGTGTTCTTAAAAACATGGCAACCTCAGGTTTTCAGGGCGCCAAAGGTGATGTCCTAAGGGAACAAGTGGAGGCTGCATCTTCTTTTATTACTGAAGCTTGGAAGTCACCCAATATCACCTCTCCTGGAGTCACCAGCCTGCCCAAATCACGGAAAAGAGACATAGACCCTCCCTTCTCCGGGAGGAATGGCACAGTCACACAGGCAAGAGGGCACGTGGGTTAGAGGATACTGTTGCAGTCATCTTTGGAAAACGCAGTCTGCCAACATTCTCTTTCATGACCAGCTTACTGGTAGCATTCTCCAGAATCTGAGCACACATGTTCCCTGAACAACTTTATTCATACCAGTGGCTTTAACTCTTCTACATGTTGGTGGTTCCTCTGTCTACTGCTGATCTAGAAGCTATCCTGATAGCTTCACCTAGACCTCTCCAGATGCCTCAAATTCAAGTCCAAAACAGTCTTCCCTTGCCCCTCACCAAGTCTGCTTCTTTACCTGTATTCCCCCATGGGATTTGTGGCACCACCTAATTTCTGAAACCTAAGTGAGATAAGAAATAGGCAGCCTCAATTTCTCCTTGTCTTTCACCCTCGACAATCCCGCATCCAATGGCCACCAACTCCTTGCAACACTGCCTCATTGAGTGTTTAGTCCTTTGTCTCTCCCATGGTCATGACGACCACCTTAACTCAGATCCTCATCAGCTCTAGATGGACTCCCGTCATCAGTTCGTAACTGGTCCCACAGCCTCCTGCATCCCTGCAAACTCTTCATTGCCTGGACTTTGATGGCACTCTCTTGCTTAAAGTCCCCCCAGCAATGCCCTACTCTCTATAGGACCAAGTCTAACTCCCTAGCAATATAGAGGCATCATGGCCCTCATGATTGGCTGCCACCTGTCCAGCCTTCCTCCTTACATTCCCTTACAATTAGCCCACATCGTGGCATACTGAATTTCTTGCAGTCTCTGGAACACACCACTCTCTCATACCTCCACGCCTTTGCCTGGAAATTCCTCTCCAGTCCCTGTCTTGGAAACTCCTACTCAGGGTTAAATACCTAGATCTAGTGGGGTTTCTTTGATTCTGCTCCCAAAAGAACCGTAGCCACTCTTTCCTTTATGCTTCCATAGCACCGCCATCTCACCATCATCGTATTTTTATCACATGCAACATTATCGCATGATGCTAAAATTTGTTGATATCATCATCCCCTCTACATGAGTCATATTTGAAAGGAAATAAACAGACGCACTGTTAGAAAAAGTTCTCTTTATCATAAGCGACCCATTACAATCTTGATTCCAAACCAAATAATGCATGATTCCTTCCAGTGTTAACAGTGAAATAAAGGGAGAGGGAAAAAAATATGTTCTGTGATACTCTGCCTTCAACAAGAGAAACAATGTTGAAAGTCACCACTAAATGTGGACTGCCAACACCGCCTGCCAGGGACTGCCCATGCCTTCCCTCACCGAACGGGCCTCACAACCCCATGAAGCAGGTATTACTACCTCCCATTGTACCTGTAAAGAAACAAAATTTCAAACAGATTGAGTGATATGCAAAAGGCCCTCCACTAGCAGGTGTCAGAGCAAGCCTTGGAGCCCACATACATCCAACTCAAGGGCTGGTGTTATTTAATTGCCTCTAGTACATTCCTTAGTCTCAAATAACATGCTTCACATCTCCTAAGCATTTTAAGGACAGACCAGGAACCCCAGAGGCGATGTGTAAGAGCCTATAAAAAGGAACTGCAACTTCAAGAAGTCATCTTGGAGAGAACGGTCTCCAGTGAGGTGAAGGAATGTCAAGTGTCAAATCACATAAGCGACCAGTAAAGCCCAGCTATTGAATGGTCTCCCGACAGGTGCACATGCTGGACAACCCCACCTTTCAGGCATAGTGGCACTATCATTCAAATAAGTTACACAAACATGAGCAAGAAACGGATTCCACCACATGAGTCCACACGCGCACACTGACAAGTGGAGACGTAGGTGGAGGCAGCTGGTCTCCTTGCCCCAGTGGCACAGGCAGAAAGTTCTGTACGGGCACACTTTTGATAAGGTTTCGCATATCATGTTTAAGTATGTCAGGTAGAAGCATTGCAAAGCAGTCTGTGCTGCAAATGACAAAAAGTAAAATCAGACTGACTTAAGCCAAAAGAGGAGTGTTATCAGCCACTGACTGATGCATAACAAGCCCCTCCAAAATTTAGTGGCTTAAAATACCAATTTCTGAGGCTGTGGCTGCATGGAGCATTTCCTCTGCTGGCTTCACCAGGGCTCACCCACTCAGCTACCATCAGAGGGAAGGTCAATTTGGCTGGAAGGTCCAAAATGATCTCAAGGGCAGGTGGTACAAGTGACTGGTGCTTCAGTTCTCCTACACATGGCCTCTTGTCCTCCAGCAGATTAACTTTCTTACATGGTGGCTGTGGGGCAGTGGCCCAAGGGGGTGAAGGCCTAAGCTTCAAGGTTCCTTGAGGGCCCATGTCCAGAACTCACACAGGGTTGCTCCAACCACATTCCATGAGGCAAAGCAAGTCACAGGCCAGCCCAAATTCAAGAGGTGAGGAAAGAGACTCCACCTCTTAATGAAAAGAGTCACAAAGAAACGGTGGCCATATTTAATCTACCACAGGACGTTTCTGGCACGTATAATGGAAGCTACAAGGGAGCTTCAGGCATAGCTGTGTCCAGATGTTCACAATATATTATCAGAAACCAGTGTCTTTCCTTCTCAGCTTTGTTTTTGTTCTATGTTGGCTTTATGGTCGGGTGAGCTTTTCATTCACAGTGACCAAGTGACATCCAACCACCATGGGCCTACGTCCTCACAGTGTCCCAACCCCAGAGTTTCTCTCCTCCAGCGGTTAGTTGTACCATGAAGTCCCACAGTGGGGTTTGTTGGTCCAGCTCGGGTCACAGGAGCACTCCTGACCTGGGAGGGAGCACACACTGATTGGCCAAGCCCAGGAGGTAGGATAGTCCACCTGAGTTATGGGGAAGGAAAGGGAGGTATTTTAAGCCACTACATTTTGGAGTGGCTTGTTATGCTTCTACTTTCTTTCTCCCCAAAATAAAGTAGAGATTTTATTACCAGAAAAGAGAGAATAGATACAAGGCAGACCAAACCAACAGATGTTTACTATAATAGACTTCTCAGGATGGTGGCAGGGCAAAGAGCCACCACGGAACGCACTGAACTCCCCTCTCCCGATGCATCATGCAACTTTGCCAGCTGACAAGTCCCAGCTTCCCAGTGGGGTGTTATGTGCACCACTGAATAGCTTGTTGTGCATTTGAAAAACAAAGACATAGGACAAAGCCTTTTGCAACAAGCACTTGCACAATTCTTCCATCTGGCAAAAGCTGTCCCTTCTCGGACGTCTGTCACATTGCTTCTGAAGACACGCTCCGTAACAGGAATCAGAACGCTTTGTCTTTTAACTTAGTGGTTTCTCTAGATCAGATGCAAACAATTTCCTTCTTGCCGCCTACAGCCCTATCAAAGGCCAACTCATCACTGAATAAATGCTCTAGAGAATGAACCACAATGCCCGTCCCTAACTAGAGCTGTGCTCAGGTCCAAACCTCCCCCCAAGTACGGGAGGCAAAGATGGTCAACGGAACAATCCAAGTGGGAATCCAACTTTTTGGAAGCTCTTGGACTCCAATGTACTAATTTACTTGGAGCACTTATTTTCATCTTACTGAACATCTCCTGAGTATGGGACAAGGGGCTGGAAAAAGAAATCTTCATCTTTTTTAAAAAGATTTATTTATTTATATTTTGAGAGTGAGAGAGAGAGAGAGAGAGACTGCACATGCGAGCTAGTAGTGGGAGGAGCAAAGGGAAAGAATCTTCAGACGGGCTCCCTGCTGAGTACAGAGCCCAACACAGGGCTCAATCCTGTAACTCATGAGATTATGACCTGAGCCAACACCAAGAGTCAGACGCTCAACCAACTGAGCCACCCAGGCACCCCAAAAAATTTTCATCTTAAATTTCATCTCATGGCATAGCAGTTTCCTGTGGGCCTAAAGACTTGGTCTTCCAAAGAACTGGACATCACCCTTTTAGAACTGCAGCTACCCAGTGCATGAATGGCTCCAACTCAAAGCCAAGATGCTCTTCTACCCTCAAACATGAACATAACATCTGAAAAGCAGAAGCCAGAAGCTTTAAGAGGCTCCCTTCCTTCCAAGGGAGCTAGTCTTGATGTATGTGAGTATGTATTAGTGAAAGCAAATTGAATTTGCATTCATTTATGTTAAGTCAAAAGTTGCATGAGCCCTGGGTCCAAGCCTTGCCTGGTAGATTGTATTCCCTTCTACAATTTTAGCCTAAAGAAGTGTCATTCTACAGAATGCATGAGAATCACCTGCACTACTTTTGAGAAATGCACGTTGCTGGACCCTTTGGCATCTCAGGTGAGCTACCCACAATGCTTTAGGAAACATACACTTTGAAAAACACGTAGCTATAGGATGTAATGAAAAACTTTTTTAAGATTTCATTTATTTATTTGAAAGAGAGAGAGAGAGTGATCAGGAGCAGAGTGGATGGGTAGAGGGAGAAGCAGACTCCCTGCCAAGCAGGAAGGCGAATATAGGACTCGATCCCAGGACCCGATCATGACCTAAGCTGAAGACAGACGCTTAACCAACTGAGCCACCCAGGTGTCCCTGTAACAGATTCTTAACTGCTGGGTCTTACTCCTCAGAGAAGAGGCCAAGAATTTGTTAATGACACCCAGTTATAGGCTGATATGACTAAAGTTTCCATGAGCTGGACCAGGCTATTGTGGTATGTGGTTATTAGCCCAGTCATACGGTGAGCACAGGAACATGCAAACACTCTTCACTGCGATGCATTAACTCACTCACCACAGCACTGGGGAGCACCTGATTATTGTTTTTTTCATCATTAACGTGAGGGGAGAGCTTTTGGGTGTTGGGGATAGGCAAGAACAATGTACCAGGGTCCTACAGGGAATATCAAAGAAAAGTTCCCTCATGCTTTCAGCAGGGGGAGGGAGAAACAGCCAGGGCATTCAGTTCTTTTTAACAAGGCCTACCATCAAAAGAAACCATTTAATCAGAGCCTAACTTATTGGGGTTTTATCCAAGCTAGTCAACCTGACTTGGAAGAGAAATAGGTACCTGAGTCTGGCCCGCTCTAGCCATCCTATCCCATCTAAGGGAAGGAAGCACTGAGACATACTTAGGAAGCTCACAGTCCAAAAGACTGAGACCTAATCACAGGACAATAGAATGCTTCCTCACTCCCCACACCTCACCACAACATCACTGAAGGCCTTTTCATCACAGTCCTTTCTACGTAACACATCACGTCTGATTTCAACAAGAAATTACAAAGCTTACTAAAAATCAAAAAACATAATTTGATGAGACAGAGCTACCAACAGAACCAGATTTAGATAAGGGAGAGATGTCTGATTCAGCAGAGCAGTAATTTTAAAGCACTATGTTCAACATGCTAAGACCGCTAGTGGAAAAAGTAGACAACATGCAAGAATGGGTAATGTGGGTAATGTGAGCAGAGAGGCAGAAATTCTAAGAAAAAATCCAAAAGAAATGCTAGAGGTCAAAAACACTACAAGAGAAATGAAGAATGCCTTTATTATTATTATTATCATTATTATTATTATTAAACTATAATTGACATACAATGTTATATTGGTTTAGGTATACTACAAAGCATGCCTTTGATGGGCTCATTAGTAGACGGGACACAGCTGAGGAAACAATCTCTAAACGTGAGAATGTAGGTACACCTGGGTGGCTCAGTTGGTTAAGGGACAGCCTTTGGCTCAGGTCATGATCCGGGAGTCCCGGGATCCAGTTCCAAATCGGGCTCCCTGCTCAGCTCAGAAGGAAATCTGCTTCTCCTTCTCCTCTGACCCTCTCATGCTCTCTCTCTCTCTCTCAAGTAAACAAATAATGTCTTAAAAAAAAATAAACATGAGGATATGTTGACAGAAACTTCCAAACTGAAAAGTAAAGAGAAAAAAGACAGGGTAGGAGAGGGATAACAGAACAGAATATCCAAGGTCTGTGGGACAAGTACGAATGGTGTAATACACATGTTGCAGGATTTCAAGGACAAAAAGGAAAGGAAGAGAAGAAATATCTCAAGTGATAATAACTGAGAATTCTCTTCAAAGTTAATGTCAGATATCAAACCACAGATCTGGGAAATTCAAAGAACAGCAAGCAGAATAAATGCCCCAAAACTATACATGGGCATGTCATACTCGAACTGCAGAAAATCAAAGATAAAGAAAAAATCTTGAAAGAAGCCAGGGAGGGGGGGAACCCTCACCTGTAAAAAGGCAAAAGTGGGAAATGCATTGGGGTTCTCGTCAGTAACCACACAAGCAAGAAGACAGCAGGCTGGGATATTCCATGTGTTGTTGAGAGGGGGAAAAAACCCCACCAACCTAGAATTCTGTATCTTGATAAATTATCTTTTAAAAGCAAAGGAGAAATAAAGACTTTCTCAGATGAATAAAAACTAAGGGAATTTGTTGCCAATAGGCATGCCTTATAAGAAATGTTAAAAAAAAAACCAAAAAAAAAGTTCTTCAGGGAGAAGAAAAATGATACAGGTCAGAAATGCAGACCTACCTAAAAAAAGCAAGAGTGCTGATGAAGGAAGACATTTTTTCTTATTCTTAATTGATCTAACATGTAAGTTTGTTCAAAGCAATAATAACAATGCATTCAATGATTATAACTTATTTTTAAGTGAGATGAATTACTTCGATGGAACAAAAACCAGGATGGAAGAACTAGGAATTAGGAATATTTTGTTATTATAAGGTACTTACACTATTCATGAAGCAGTAGAGTAGTATTTCAAAGTGGACTTAGGTGCTGGGGAAGCTGGATCACTTTCTTACACCATACACAAAAATAAACTCAAAATGGATTAAAGGGGCACCTGGGTTGGTCAGTCATTAAGCATCTGCCTTCAGCTCAGGTCATGATCCCAAGGTCCTGGGATGGAGCCCCACATCAGGCTCCCTACTTGGTGGGAAGCCTGCTTCTCCCTCTCTCGCTCCCCCTGCTTCTGTTCTCTCTCTCACTGTCTCTCTTTTTAATAGATCCAAAATCTATTAAAGACCTAGATGTAGGACCTAAAACCATAAAACTCCTAGAAGAAAACATAGGCAGTAATGCCTTTGACATGAGCTATAGAAACATTTTTCTAGATATGTCCCCTGAGGCAAGGGAAACAAAAGATGAAAATAAACTACTGGAACTACATCAAAATAAAAAGCTTTTGCACAGCATAAGAAACCATCAACAAAACAGAAAGGCAACCTATGGAATGAAAGCTATTTGCGAAGGACATATCCAATAAGGGGTTAATATCCAAAATATATAAAGACCTTATACAGCTCAATATTTAAAAAAATAATAATAATCCAGTTAAAAATGGGCAGAGGGCCTGAATTGACATTCTGCCAAAGAAGACATACAAATGTTCAACCAACACATGAAAAGATGGTCAACATCACTCATCACCAGGGAAATGCAAATCAAAACCACACTGAGGTATCACCATACACTAGAATCAAACATCGAGTATGTGGAGAAAAGGGAACCCTCACACACTGTTGGCTGGAATGCAAATTGTTGAAGCCACTGTGAAAAACAGTATGGAGTTTACAGCAGCATTATTTACAAGAGCCAAGATATGGAAGCAACCCAAGTGTCCGTCAGTTGATGAAGGGATAAAGAAGAAGTGGTATATATGTATGTGTGTGTGTGTGTGTGTGTGTGTGTGTGTTTATATATACATATACATATATATACACGTATATACATATACATATATACATATATACACATATACATATATATATATATGATGCAATATTACTCAGCCAGAAAAGAGAATGAGAGTCTGCCATTTGCAACAACATGGATGGAGCTAGAGAGTATTACGCTAAGTGAAACTAGTCAGACAGAGAAAGACAAATACCATGTGATTTCACTCATATGCAGAATTTAAGAAACAAAACAAATGAACAAAGAATAAAAGAGTCAATCCAAAAAAATGGATTCTTAAATACAGAGAACTGGTATTTACCAACATGAACAGACATTTCTGCGAAGAAGAAATCCAGATGGACAACAGACACATGAAAAACTGCTCCACATCACTCAGCATCAGGGAAATACAAATCAAAACCACAGTGAGATACCACCTCACACAGTCAGAATGGCTAAAATTAACAAGTCAGGAAATGACAAATGCTGGCGAGGATGCGGAGGAAGGGGAACCCTCCTGCACTGTTGGTGGGAATGCAAGCTGGTGCAACCACTCTGGAAAACAGCACGGAGGTTCCTCAAAAAGTTGAAAATAGAGCTACCCTACGACCCAGCAATCACACTACTGGGTATTTACCCTAAAGATACAAATGTAGTGATCCAAAGGGGCACGTGAACGCGAATGTTTATAGCAGCAATGTCCACAATAGCCAAACTATGGAAAGAACCTAGATGTCCATCAACAGATGAATGGATAAAGAAGATGCGGTATATATATACAATGGAATACTATGCAGCCAGCAAAAAAGAAATCCTGCAATTTGCAACAACGTGGATGGAACTAGAGGGTATTATGCTGAGCAAAATAAGGCAATCAGAGAAAGACAATTATCATATGATCTCCCTGATATGAGGAATTTGAGAGGCAACATGGAAGGAAAAAATGAAACAAGATGATATCGGGAGGGAGACAAACCATAAGAGACTCTTAATCTCACAAAACAAATTGAGGGTTGCTGGGGGGAGGGGGCTAGGAAGAGGGTGGTTGGGTTATGGACATTGGGGAGGGTATGTGCTATGGTGAGTGCTGTGAAGTATGTAAACATGGCAAGTCACAGACCTGTACCCCTGGGACTGATAATACATTTTATGTTAATAAAAAATTAAAAATTAATTTAAAAAACTGGTAGTTAACAGAGCAGGGTGGCAGGTAGGGGGTGTGGATAAGATGGATTAAGAGGGACAAATTTCCAGTTACAAAATAAATAAGTCACAAAAATGGAAAAGTACAACATAAAGAATATAATCAATACTTTTGTAATAAGGTTGTTTGGTGATGGATGGGGACTACAGTTACTGTGGTAAGCACTAAGTAATGTAAAGAATTGTTGAACCATTATGTTGTACACCTGAAACTAATATAATACTGCATGTTAATTATACTGGAATTTTAAAAATCAATAAGTAAAGAGGCTTTCTTAAAAAAAGAAAGTGAAGTTGAATTCATTGTAAATGTATATTGCAAATTCTATGGCAATTACTAAAAAAAGTTTTTAAAAAGAAGTATGATTGATATGCTAAGAAAGGAGTCAAATCGAGTCCCATAGAATGCTCAGTTACAAGCATGAAGATGGGGAAAAAGTGGAAGACAAACATAGGAACCAAGAATATGAACAAGGAATAGAAAACTACACAAATATGATTGAAATGGATCCAACTACACCAGTAATCACTTTAAATGTCAATGGTCCAAATTTACCAATGTAAACTACCTGGAAGGGAGAAGATGTGGATACGGTTGCCTAAGTCACCCTATCTAGAACTATCCCTCAGGAAGCCATGCTAAGAGCCAGGAGTTTTCCTTTCTGAAATGTGGTTCTAAAAGCAGCCTGGAAGATTGGGTTTGGGCCCACCCACAGGACCTGCTGGGATGGGCTTTCCAAACAAGGCCAAGGGAAGGCTGATTGGAGGGGGAGGAGCACCAGAGAATCAGGCACTACTCCTCCCGCCTCCTCTGGGCAGTGGCCTGGTGACCTGATCTGAGAACATACTGGGAAGTCACCAGACCCCTGAGCCCAGAAGTTATGAGGAGGCACATCGGCATGGAGTCACGTGGCCCTCTGGTTGCCTGCTAAGAGCAAGACTGCTTCCCACAGTCTTAGAGGAAAAAGCAAAGGTGAGAAGGCTCACTCAAGCTTCCTTCAGATGCTAAACTCAGGAAGACAAACTCCCATCCTGGGAAAGAGAAAGTGAAGGAAGATTTCAGGAAGCAGAGTGTTGCCTGGAGAAGACATGGTCAAACAGCAAATGGAGGAAGATCACACTGAAGAACATCTTTCCTCCATTTAAGAGAGTCGTCCTGACCTGGATCTGGTTGGGAAAGGGGAGGAATGCGATTGATCACACATACAGGAACCAGTTTCATTTTAAGCAATAGGTAACAGAACCACAGATTAGAAATCTTCTACATACTGATGGGCTTTATAGCCTTAATTCCAAGGAGGAAAACTAAGGGAAACAAAACAACTTTGGGTTCTTCTAGGAATCTCTCACGTTCTCCTGTTACGTCCATTATTTGTATGAATAGTTAACATTTACTGAGCATCCTGACATTATTTCATTTAAGCTCCGCAGTGACCCAATGAGGTAAATAAAATCTTCCATTTGCAGATGAGGGGGTGAAACTCAGAGTCCATCTGCCCAGGAGCACACGGTGAGGAAGCACTAGAACTAGAACTCAACCCAGGTCTCGTTGGTCCCAAAGCACTATGCCACGCTGCGTTCCGGAGGGGCAAGAAAGCAAACAGTTTGTCAGACGGCTCTGGCTCTGACCTCTCTCACCTCCTAGCAATGAAACGGGAGATGGATTTCATGCTCAAGCTAGCTGGGGCTTTCAGGAAAGAAAAGCTAGAAACCGAGATCAGCCGTAGATGGAGCCCAGGCTATGGGTGCTATCTTTTTCTAGGCCTCTCCCTGGATGGGGAGAAGGTACATGAGAGGGTACGTGAACCTCAAAGCCAAAGAGAAGTAAAGACAGACAGAAACGAAGCATCCACTTCTCTATTCGGCCCCTGCCTTCAGAACGCCTGGCCCAGCGCAGGCCTGGACCTGCCCTCGGGTTTTCTGAAGTCACTGCCAGGGAGGCAGGGAGAACGTGTCCATCCAAGTGTCCTGGACGCTTTCAAACCCTCTTCAACAAATACAAAGCGTTTCTGCTTCAACCCTCCAACTGGGTATTGATTTTTAAAAAGGCCTCCCAGGAAAAGATTGCACCAACCATAAAACATGCACCCTGTGCTCCAGGCCATTCGTCATCTGACTCTGTGAACACCTGCGCTCACTGCCTTGCTATGAACAAGCGTTAAGAGTCTGACAAGATCAGCCTTTACTTCTTCCAACTGTATCACTGGCTACTTGTTGTGTCTGCTCTGTTGCACGTTCCCACCTGAAAGCTTTCAGCATTTGCAGAAACCAGGAATGCACCTCTTTTAGGGATTGAGAAACCAGAACCCTATGAAACAGAAGGTAAAAGAATACCAGTAGTCAGGTGTCGTGGAGGGTCAGGATTCCACAGGGCCTGACTTTGGGGCCACACGGAAACTGGTAAATTGGCCAAAGGCAACTCAGAAATATGATCCTCTACTAGAATTCAAGCTAGTTCCTCCCCTTGGCAGGACCTTTACCCCTTTCCCAAAGTTCTCCAGGGCACCTTTAAATGTGAAAGTCACAGACAGAGCAAGGAGGCAGGGATCCGGATCCTGACTGGGTGGAGTGGGGACAGATCTTACCTCATGCATACAAGGAAGATGCCCCTGAGAATTCTTCCCACTGTGGGATGATGCCTCATGCTTATCTCATTTGGGGGGCCTTCTGGAATCATCCTCATTTGGCCTATTTATTCTGCCTGGAAAGGGTCCAAATTTTTCCCATGTTCCCTTTTTCCTATCAGCTCCTAATCTCAGAACGTCTGTGCCAATAGTAACCTTGGAGGTCATCTGTTCTCCCTTTAGTAGAGGAGGGGACGGATCACACAGTAACAGGAGAGCTCCCTCTTCACCAGGCTGTGACCATCGGTGTCCAGCACACTTCTTACCACACAGCCCACCCCACCATTCTGCTGATTAAAAAAAAAAAAACAATGCTCCAAATCCCAAAACAGACACTGCTTGTTGCCCTCCTCTCCCTTTCTCTTCACCACCATGTGCGGCCATGCAGTCAGCAGAGGGAGGAGGAACCACCTGACCCACAGCTCCAGAAATGGGTACCCAGTCTCCAACCCTGCCACAGTGACCGTCCTAAGGCATCCAGACCTAAGTCACTCACAGCATGGCACTCTCCTGGCCAAGGGATTGGCCCAAAGAATGGGCATTTGATCCAGTTTAGATCAATGAGCTAAATGCCAAAGTTTTCTGACATCATCTAGGCATGAAGGTTGTTGCTTCTCTGAAAAGACAACTTCAAGTCACCTCTCTTCTGTATTCTAGAAAATAAGATGTTGGGATGAGAAGTATGGAATCATTGCAACAATCCTACCACCATGAAAAGCTAGGCTTGAAATTAGACAGACAACACAAAAGCAGAAAGGGAGAAACATAAAGACAACACAAAGAGAGGCAGGGGGAAACTGTTGATGGCATTAATAAGATGCTGAGTCCTACCAATCCCGAAACCCACGTTGTGTCTTCATTGGGTAAGCCAGTTCAAAACACGGTCTCTGCTCTCATGATATAAATTCCCAACTGATGTGTACATACCAAAGATCATACTCGAAGCCGATCTACAATTACATTTTAGAGGCCTTTTGGTTAGCACTCGAGAGTAAAACCAGCTCACGCTCTTACTGCTTCCCCCAGAAATCAAGGAGATGCTCCTTCCTCGGCCACCCACCAAGAACTTGGAGCATGTCTCCCTCTCAGAGCTCTGCAGTCACACAGCCTCCCCATCAGGAGGCCATTGCTGAAAAGAGAACATTGGCAACTAAGCCCTCTGGAGGAAACACCAGAGACGAGAAAGATGGCAACGCCACACAAAGCATAGAAGCTCTTTTCAGTTTAACCTGTTACTTGTTTAAAAATCACTGACAGGGACGCCTGGGTGGCTCAGTTGGTTAAGCAGCTGCCTTCGGCTCGGGTCATGATCCCAGCGTCCTGGGATCGAGTCCCACATCGGGCTCCTTGCTCAGCGGGGAGCCTGCTTCTCCCTCTGCCTCTGCCTGCCATTCTGTATGCCTGTGCTCGCTCTCTCTCCCTCTCTCTCGGACAAATAAATAAAATCTTTAAAAAAAAAATATTTAAAATAAAAATCACTGACAGGGGCGCCTGGGTGGCTCAGCCTGTTAAGTGTCTGCCCTCGGCTCAGGTCACAATCTTGAGGTTCAGGGACTGAGCCCCATGATGCACTCCCAGCTCAGCAGAGAGTCTGCCTCTCCCTCCACCCCTCCCCTCACTCGTGCTCTTTCTTGAGTGTGCACTCTCTCTCTCAAATAAATTATTTTTTAAAAAATCATTGACAACTCCTAGAAAACTAATGGATCCTCAAATGATGCTGATAGCACAGATGTTACGTGCCTCCTAGTGGAAAAACAGGCTGACTCCCATGAAATATATTTGCCAAGAAAATATTGTATCTAGGGGCACGTGAGTGGCTCAGTCCGTTAAGCATGTGCCTTTGGTTCAGATCATGATCTCAAGGTCCTGGGATCGAGCTCCGTGCTGGGCTCCCTGCTCAGCGGGGACCCTGCTTCTCCCTCTCTCTCTGCCTGCCACTCCCCATCCTTGTGCTCTCTCTCTGTCAAATAAATAAATGGAATCATATATATATATATATATATATATATATATATATATATATATATATATATATATGAAATCTGTATCTGATCAAGTCTCTAGATCCACCTCTCATTTTACAAGAAATATGAAGGGCAGAGGAATGTGGTACACAACGTTACAGGAATGTAGTCAATAACATCTAGTGCAGAAACCCCTAGAACCACCTGTTTATTCAAAAATAAATCACAAAGTAAAAAGGAGGTGGAGGGGAAATTCATAGACTCAAAGAGATTTAAGATACAGATTAACCAATATGTGGACCTTATTTGGGTCTTGTTTCAAACTCACATAAAACCACATCTAAGAGATAATCAGGGAGATCTGAATGTTGATTGCATTATATTATAGAGGTATCCCCTGTTGTCTGAAAGTACAGCCGTCCTATGAAACATCTCATCAGCAGAAAAAGTACAAAGTGAAGAAGCAATTACCATGAATTTATATGGAAACATTTTTTTAGCACTCCCAGGTGCAAAATATAACCTCGCGGGCTTTTCTGATACCTTAGGACACAGCTTGCTAATGGGTGCACAAAATAAATAATGAGAAAGCGAGATGCTCCCAGACACAGCTCAAAGGTCTGGTGGCTTGAGGCTGAGATGCCGCTGAGTGTGGTTCCTAGGGAAGGAGCTGCACCCCCAGCCCCATAAGGGCTCACTTCAGAGTGAACACTGAATGCGATTTTTGCTTTTTGCCCTCCTTTTGTAAAGGCAAAACTCCTCCTGGGATGACTGTCGGGTAGCAAACACTGGTTCTACTGCAGATCTTTCATAAAAGCCAACAGGCTGAATGCCAACTTTCAAAATACCTGTATTAAGCACTTATTAGTATTCCTTGGTTGTGATATGGCATTGTGGTTAGGTTTCTTTTAATGTCTTTATCTTTTAGAGATATATTTGAAAATATTTACAGATGATAAAATATAATGTCTGGACTCGCAAAATAATCTGAACAGGGGCGTGGAGGGTGGGTGGAAGGAATGAGATTGGCCAGGAGTTGTCCATTATTGAAGCTGTGCGAGGGTTCCATGGAAATCCGTTACACCACTCTCTCCTTTTTTGTATTTGGAATTTTTCATAATAAGGAAAAGTTTTTTTAGATGAATGGAAGAGATCCAAAGGTGAAGGAGAGTCTAAATTCTTTGCCAAAGTCCTAGTGTCTCTTCCAGGATAGCCTGCACCCAAAGTGACACTTTTTATATAAATTTCCCCAAGTAATTACCTTTAATGGAATATTTTTCAGTTGACACATCTTCTTTCCAAATATTATTGGGAATTTCTGAAATACAGGGCAAGTGCTCTTTCCATGGGGTTACATTAAGAAGTTCAGTTCACAGAAAATACTATATAAATTCCCATCAAACATGAAATGGATGGCAGGTGTGATATATGTCACCCAGCTTGTGCAACTTCAGAAATGTATTCACCTTAATTTCTACCATCTTAGCAGGGGGAGACATTTCTCACCCTGTTACTAAAGATAGAAACCATAATAACATATTAACTACATACAGATGTAAAATTTACTAGACTGAGGCCATTGTCTTTTTATAATGAAAGGCATCTGCCAGACATGACAGAAAAAAACAGATTAATATCCTTAGTATTAAAACAAACAAACAAACAAAAAACTCCTCCAAGTTAGCCAGTGAGCCAGGGAGAAAAAATTACCACACTTACTTTAAAAATTGACCAAAAAACCTGGATAGATGATTCCTAAAAGAAAAAGAGCTAACATAGGATGGCCAGATACAATACAAGATACCCAGTTAAATTTGAATTTCAGATGATTAACAAAAAATTTTAGATAAATGACAGGTTTTTTATTTAGGCCATATTTACACTAAGACCATGTTATTTACCTGAATTCAAATTTCTGTAATTTACATTCTTCTGGTGTACATTCCTTCAAATGTATGCAATTTACAATTTAGGCAATCTTATACTAGTATTTTTATTTGCCAGTTCTGACAACCCTAAATTAATGATCAATAAGTTTGAGAAAATGATCAAGCTCATTCCTAATCATGCAATGAGAGCAAGTACAGTGAGAAAAGCAGAGGCCCAGGAGAGCAGAGAGGAGCCCCAGCACTGTCAGACAGACGGGGAAGACGGTACCATACCTGCGCCTGGCCCTGAGCTGGGGGGAGGCATGGCCTCAGGGCCTCAGGAGGGCAGGAGGGAAGTGGCCAGCAATGCAAAGAGGTGGGGAGGCCGTATGTTTGGCTAAATGTCCCTGAACGTGTCCTTCTGGGGAAAGGAAAAGTGTGATCAACAGTACAGACCCCTCAAAGAAGCATGACTTTTATTGCTTGCTCTTAAAACTCTGTTGTGATATATCCAAATCCATTTTTTTAAAGATTCTATTTATTTGACAGAGAGAGAGATCACAAGTAGGCAGAGAGGCAGGCAGGGGGGTGGGGGGGTAGCAGGCTCTCCACCAAGCAGAGTCCGATATGGGGCTTGATCCCAGGACCCTGAGATCATGACCTGAGCCGATGGCAAAGGCTTTAACCCACTGAACCACCCAGGCGCCCCTATCCAAATCCATTTTTATCTTTTCTGGAAAACTGTATGATCTATTATGTAGTGCATACAAAATAGAATTTAAAAATCCATGTACTCACCTCCAGCTTTAAAAACATAAAACATTACCGATTCAAGGCAAACCTTCTGTGACCCCTCCAGCATGTCACTGGCCTTCCTGCCCTCTCACCTAATTAACCACTAACCTGAGCTTCAGAGTTATCATCACCCTTCATTTTCTTGTGCACTCTTTACATATGTCCGTACTCCTGAACAATCATCGCTCTTGCATGCTTTCAACCCTTATATAAATGGCATAATGTATGTGTTTTTGTACATTTTGCCTTCTTTCACTCAACATTCTGACTATGAAATTCCTCCATAATCATGGTTATAGCTTTAGATTAGCCATTTTTGGTGCTGTGTAGTATTCCACTTTTTGTATATGCCATAATTCATATTTCTAGTCACCTGCTGATGGGCACGTAGGCGGTTTCCAGTTTTGTTATTGCTACCAAAAAATGCTGCTATGAGCATCCTTAAACATGTGTCTTGGCACATATTTAAGCACATTTCTCTAGGGCATATAGCAGAGTGAAAGTAAAAAGTCAATCCTACGAAGTGACCGTGCTGATTTATATTTCCACCAGCAGCAATAAGAACATTTTTACATTTATGTCCTGCTAAGGTTAACTGGAAACTCTCCTTTAAGGCAAACCGAGTTTGGGGAGCCTGGGTGCCTCAGTCAGTTGACCGAGCGCCTTCTGCTCAGGTCATGATCCCAGGGTTCTGGGATCGGGCATGGCATCGGGCTCCCTGCTGCATGGGGAGCCTGCTTCTCCCTCTCGCCCTGCCTGTTGCTTCCCCTGCTTGTGCTCTCTCTCTCTCTCTCTCCATCACATAAATAAATAAAATCTTTTTTAAAAGTTCAAAGCAAACTAAGTTCAAAGCATGCTGGAAATGAGTAGGAGGCCTGGTGCTAACAGTGACTAAACCTGAAAATCAGCCTAACATGAGACAGGCTAACTGTCAGATGTAGACGGAATCCAAGGGTATTCAGGCTGGATTCAGACAGGTTTGGAACTTTTTTTTAAATCACGTGTGTTTTAATCTTTATTATTGTCCTCTAAGATTTAAAAATGCTCATCGTAAAATTAGTTTAATATTTACTAAAACACATCCCATAGAGGTGGAATATCCCATGTTAATTACCATTAACCACAGGACTTATAACCCACCCCATTTTTCTGTACATAAACCAGATTTTTTTGCTTTGAGCAAACAGGATCATATATTCTGATTTGCAGTTTCCTTTTTTTTTTTTTTTTTTACTGTTCAATATATCTTTATAAGGGAAGAAACAATCTATGTTTCAAAAATTCTATTGTTCAATGAACATTTACTAAGCACCTGTCCTTGGCCAGGATAAGTCTATAAAGAAAATTAAATAATTCCACCATTAGGAGACTCCCACTCTGAAAGGAAAGAAACTAATAGATGTGGGTCATTATAATGGCCCCAGTTTAACAAGCACCTTCTATGAGCCAGGCACTATATTCAACCTTTAGTGAATGTGGTCAGCAGAACAATGGCCCCTCAAAGATGCCCATGTCCTAATCCTAATAATGCTATGTTACATGGCTAGGAGGAATCAAGATTGCTAATCAGCTAACCATAAGATAAGGAGAACATCTGAGCTCATCAATCACAAGAGTCCTTAAGAGGAAGGTGGGCAGCAGAAGAGTTGGAACCAGAGAGATGGCAGCATGAAAAAGACTTGACCAGCTTCTGCTGGATTTGAAGGTGGAAGGGGACTACCAACCCAGGAAGGCAGGCAGTTTCTAGAAGCAGGAAAAGGCAACAAAATGGATTCTCCCCTACAGCCTCCAAAAAGGACCTGAGCTCTGCTGATTTTTTAGCCCATGGAGACCATGTCAGACTTCCAATCTCCAGAAATGAGTGTTATTTAAGTCAGTGGTTGTGGTACTTGTTATAGCAGGAATGGGAAGCTAAGACATCCCACGTGCATCCTCCCCACCACCCTGGACATAGACGCTATGACCTCTATTGGACAAATCAGGGGACTGAGGGCCCGTGAAGTTAAATTACTAGCCCAGGACCACAGAGGCCAAGCCAGAGTCAAACCTGGGTCTGTCTCTCTCCAAAGTCTGTGCTGAGGCCGCCCCAGCACCTTCCTACATACGGTCGGCTGCGATACCGGGCAGATGAGACATGCACTGACACCAGGATGAGCAAAGCCCAGGGTGCAGAGAGAACTCTGCTTGGGGCAAGTCTGGGAGGACTGTGTGGAGCCATCCAAATGACAGGCAGAATTTTGAGAGACAGAGATGGGAAGGAAAAGACAAGTTAGGAAATGGGATATGGTTTAGCACGGCTACAGTCTGGGGCACATGGTGGAGGCATCTGGCAGGGGGTAGGGGTGGGCACATGGCTAGAGACTCATACTGTCCAGTGTGATAACCCCTAGCTATATGTGACTATTTTAACATTAACATTTAAATTAACTGAAATCAAATTAATTAAAAATTCAGTTCCTCGGTTGCACTAAGCACATTTAAAACTTCAACAGTCACATGTGTCTACCATCGGGCGGTGCCAATGTAGAATATTACCATCCCCAAAAAAAGGTCCAGCGGACACTGCTGCGGACAAAGTGAAGCTCTGTGTTCCACCTGGTCAGCGGCTCTGGGCACCCGAGGAGCAGGGAGCGGTCCGTGGGCTTTGGCAACTCTCTCCACCTCACCCTCATTCTTATGATCTACTTTTGTGTCCTTTCCCTGGCTTTGCAGTGTTCTCCAAGAACTCATACACAATAAACACCCAACCAAAATACCTAAAACTCCCAGCAGTGTCCCAGAGACGCTTATCTGGTCCTAAAAGTGAACTATTCTGGGAAGTAGGTCCAGTTTTCCCCCACCGTCAATACTTTAAATAAAAAAAGGAAGGAGAAGAGCATTCAGTCCTTATCTGAATCAGATCGACGCTGCCCTGTGAAACGGATATTAAAGAGGAAGGGCAGAGCTGCTCACATTTGTAGAGTATCTGTCAGGTTTCAAAGCATCCACTGCATTGTCTCCTGGAACCTCGCTCAGTGTGGTCCTCCCAGCTGGGGGGTGGGGGTGGTGGGAAGCTGTCCTGGAACTCCAGCTCTCCTGAGCACCTTTTCCCGCTCGCTCGGCAGAGGCTGCCCAACACTGGCTCCCAAAAGGAGGCTGAAATCAATGTCTGAGAAGTGTGCAGGGCTCCACACCTAACAAGCTTAGATTTCTGCCAAAGGTAAGATTATTTTGTGATCTAGCAATTGAGTTTAGAATGATGTCAGATGCAAAATGAAATCCAATTAATTGCTATATGACCCATGTTGCTTTGGGGGTCTTTATGGCGCTGTTGGGAATGTTCTTGGAGATCCAATTCTCGTATCCCCTCGGTGACTCTGGATGTGTGCAGAGCACATATGTACAATGCTAACCCTGTTTGGCAGGCCTCACAAACAGCTCCGATCGATTTCTCATCCACAACTCAACCCTTGTCCTCTCCCAAACGGCTATGCAGTGACAAACGGGGAAGGGGGGGCCTCCTCACGGACATTCTCTCCCACCACCTCCACCGCCAGCGATGCCAGGAACTTGGCTGCTTAAACAATAGATCTCTATGTGGTCGGGAGAGAAAGGGTGCCCTGTACCTGCTAAGGAAGGCCATGCTCCCTTCCCCCAGGCTCTGCCAGGGGGGTGAGGGAGGAGGCCAGGATGAAGACAGGCATCACATCAGATGCACTCCGTTCCCCCTCCCCCAGTCCATCCCCAAGGGGCAAGTAAGTCTTATGACCCAAGCATCAGCTAGTGAACTTTTCTACTCTGTGGGGCAGGGGACCCAGATGTGCAGGATAGATCCCCCTGAGTAAGGGAGAGGGAAGACAGCCCACCGCAGACTCAGCCTTACAAACGAGCCCTTTGGCCAGCTGATGTAGATACTGATGCCAGGGCCTGGGCCTGCTCTGGGTCGAACCGGCCAAGAACTGAAACAAAAGCCAATAATCACTCCCCAGCATGGTATTTTAGGTAGGACCATGTGCACATCTGGAAGAGGGGGAGCAGAAGGAGGCAAGACAGGAGTTCCTGCTCTGGGAACTTTTGTTTGTCTGAGCATGGGGTGCCAAGAATTGAACTAATCATAAACTTCGGTTCCTGATACTCAACATTGGTCTATCCAGGCCCCACTTTCATTTTTCATTTAATCAGCCACTAATCTTTATTAACAGAGAACTATTTTCCAACCCATCCTCCCCTCCCCCAAAAGGTAAAGTATTGACATTAACTTACACTAACCATACGGTTTACCCCACCATATGGTTCCAACCGTCTGCTCCCCCATAACTTCGCCCTAAATCCTCTGTCTAACATTACTTCGCTTTTCTTCTCATAGAGCATTATTGTAGTTATATGTATTCCTAGAAGATATTTTCTTTAATTTTAGCTTTTTAAGTTTATAAGATGCCATGCTCTGTCTTCCAGTGCATTTCTTTTACTTAATATCCTATTACCAAGATTCATCCATATTTTTGCATGTCAATGTTGCTCATTTGTTTTGCCTGAGTATGATCCTGCACCGTGTGAAAACATCAACTAATCTGCCCTCCAACTAGTGGGCATGTGGGCTTTTACAGGCTTCCAGCATTACAAACATGGTTGCATGGGTCTCCTCCTGGTCATGAGTTTCTCTTGGGCATATGTACTTAGGACTGCAATTGCTGGGCCATAAGAAATGTGAATTTCAACTTTGGGAGAAAATGAGATAACATCCAAGTGTTTTCCATTTGATAGCATTTCTTACAGCTTCTAAGATGATCATTTCCTCTTCCTGGCCTTCTCAATTTCGCTCCTCTAAATTTCACATGTCAGTTCCATCAAAATGTTTAAACCAAGTTCTTTGCCTAACACCTAATGAGCATTTCAGATAAATCTCCCGGGGTGGAAAAGAAGGGTCTTGTCAGGCCCACAGGTAACAGGAAGAGTGTCTACACAGACTCAGGGACCCACCCCAGTCCAGACACTGACGCAGACTAGCCAAAAGAAAGAGAGCAGTCTAGAAGCTGTTTCACACCTGCTCCCCATCCCAGTTTGCTCGTTCTGTCTCTCCTCCCCCAAACCTCCCATAACCACCACACATACTAATTTTTAAACAAGGAACAAAAGCCTGTAAATGGGGGGAAGATTATTTATGAAATAACCAATTTCAGGTTCAAATGAGAGCAAGGGGTCTAGCTTGGACACCACTGCAGATTCTGACCCATTTCAGTAAACATTCAGAGAACACTTTGCAGTGTAACCCAGCACACGGACAAATAAGACCTCTATTCTGCCCTCAAGGTGCTGTGAGTTTGTTCATTTCCCAAGACAGGGTTGTACGTGATGTGCCACCAGCGTTAGCGCGGAGAAGGTGGAGATGCTAGCCTGATCTCTAGACGCTCATTGTGGAAAGATCAGCCGAAGTTAGAATGCAAGTGAGCCAAATACAGGAGCTGGTCGAAGGTGAGAGCGACCAATTCTCCCCCAAAGGGTGTTCTGCAGGAGAGCTCCTGGGGAGTGGTGCAGGAGCTGGGTTTTGAAGGGCAAACCCAGCCAGCAAGAGGAGAGAGAACCAATAAAGAACAGACATAAAACAAGAAACCCAATTCCTTACTCAGGCTTCTTGACCTTCCCATTTTCGCCTCTTTTCAAATTTCTTAAATCTATTTCTGGCCTCCAGTCATGCAAAAGCACTAAGAAAGTGGAACCCGTAGAATGCTGTTAAACATGCATTGTCTGCATTAACTGATTTTTTCCATAAACAACAACATAGTCCTTCCCCACCCAGCACCTGGCCCCGTGCTAGGCTCTGGGGATGCACCAGTAGAGAAGATGGGCCAGTTCCCGCCATCACCCAGCTCCTGGGCAGACAGAGGTTTAGACAAAGACAGGCAGTTGACTTGGCCTGACCATCAGCCAGACTCCATCATCCTGGGATAGCCCCTCCCCCACCCTAACCTCCCCCGAAACATTTTCGGTAAATTGTACAGGATTAAAGAAATGCCTGCCTTCTCAGTAATTAAAAGGATCCTGACCAGCATCCCAGGTAGCCAAGTGGCTGCTCAGAGCTCGGAGACCAAAAAATCAGGTGCTTCCTACAAAATAGCCTCCAATCTGATACTTGATAGCTGTGGGTTTCCAGAGTCAAACAGATGTCAGGAATTTTATGAAGGCAGGAAGCAAATAAGGGAGCGAGGATTGGGGTCTAGGCCTCGGGGGAGCTCAATTAGTGGGCCAGATAAAGTTAAACCAAAAGGGCATGCTCTCGGTTTCCTAGAAAGCCAGCTGGAAAAGATGTCAATCCTTAAGCCTCTGTCACTCAAAAGATTAACAGAAGAGACCCAGGTGTGCCCAAGGGAATATTGCAACAAACCAGATGTTTCTGCTTCTCTGACACTGACACTGGCCACTAGAGCCACACTCCTCAGGCCATCAAGAAGCCACAGAAGAGAGCTGGAATCTTTAGGGATTGCCTGAAACTCAAAGGCATCACCCTTTAGTGATTCAGACACCAAAAAATATTATTAACCCTTTCTTACAGCCTCCCCTAATGCGTCCAGGTTCAGTATTGTCTCAAGGAGCCATCTCTTCCTGTGAGAGGGACAGCACCACTGGTGGGATGAGCGCTCCCTGCGGTGGCTTGGTGGTAGGGAGAGCACACCACCTGTAAATCCATATAAACTGGGACGTGGGTCCCACAGCTACATGTGCACCATCAGTGTTTCAAGCAAGCCTGTTAGCTTCCCAGGGTCTCACTTGCAAAATGGCACTAACAAGACCCCCTTCCTTGTTGTTCTATGCATAAGCGGTCATGGAAATGGCCCAGCCCCCGTGTCCCTGAACGGCAGCTCTTCTTGTAGCCTATAAATGCACCCAAGTAAGCACATGCTCAAGACAACAGCTTTCCCTTGGTACTTTTACAGTGTGTGTGTGTGTGTGTGTGTGTGTGTGTGTGAAAGAGAGAATGCAGCTGGGATCCACACAAGCCTATTTACAGCTCCTGTTTTATTTCATCAGATCTATCGAATGATTAAACTAAAGAAGCTAGAAGGAAACCTAACCAATGTCCCTATTTCCCCCTAAAGCCTCTAGCCTTCCCCTAAAAGTTGCTTCCTCCAATTTCAGGAGGCAGAGAAGGAAAGCCATATGGCTTGAGATGCTAGACATGCCCAGCAGCAAACGAGCCCCCCACCATTTGTCTCCGGGCCTCTCGTGTGGGCGGGCATCCAGATTTCAGTCGGGGTGCTCTGGTCTGCGTCTCTGTCTTGACTGTTCCTAATTATTGGAGGGAACGCTGTGGCTCTCCTGACCTCGGAGTTTAAGAGCTGCGGAGTCCTAATATCAAACCAAGCAGCTTCATTTAAAAGGCATCCTCATCTGCATCCATAAAAGTCCCTCCCGGAGCCCACACTCGCCCCAGCTTCGAGAACGCCTGCTGTCGAGGATTTACGACACGCCCTGGATCTAATCTGCGGCACCTTAACTGCTTTTTGTGGCACATCTGGTCATAAAAGCAAGAGCCGGCACAACACGGGGACAAACACTTTTCTTTCCTAAGTGGCTGCAAATCTGATCTCCCAGTGATAGCTGGGCTCCCACGTCAGCAGCAGCCGGTATCCGGGCGGTCGGGAAGGCTGCCCAGCCTTTGCAAGGCTTTTCCTCCACACACGACAGCTATAAAGAGGACTCTCCTAGAGCAAGAGCTCCGAATAAAGAACCTGCGGTCTGAACAGGTGGTAATGGGGCTAGGCCCGCAGATACCCTGGAAAGCCCCCGGCGCTTAGGGAGCCAATCTTGTTTTCACAAAGATTCCAGCTGCTTCACACGGACTCTCAGGCTGCCAGTCGAGGCAAGCAGCTATCCGGAGAGACTGCCCTGACATAAGCTGATTCTTGGCCAGAGATCCTCTGGATTAAGTTCGGTCAAATGAACCACCAGGTGGTTTAATAGCACATTTTTTTTTTTTAAGGCAGCGGAATCCTTCATTTAGACCAATTGGGGTGGGAGGAGCAATAATTTAGACCAGCCATGAACACAATGCCTTCAGTTCCAGGAGATTTTACAACGCTCTGGACAGCCTGTCCTGTGCACAGAATTGGCACATTTGCATATCGTTCAGAAACTCCAATCAGACCAAGGTTCAACAAGTAGTTCAACCTCCCAGCCCCGAAGTCAGGGGGAAAAGACTCTTGAGCACTGCGCAGCGCCTCTCCGCAGCCCCCCACCTCCACCCCTGCTCCGGGGCTGTGCCCAGCAGGAGAGAGCATTAAAATTATCTGCCGTGGGTTTTACGAGCAGCGATCACTTTTTAAAACAACAACAACACAAGGTCCTTGTGTGGCTCTCAGGTAACCTAAAACTCTGGAGGCAGAGCTGCCCCCCACCCCCTCGCCGCCTGCCAAGAACGCCGGCGCTCCGGGACCCAGACCCCGCGCGGCGTGAGACCACAGGGCAGCCCACTCGAGCGGAGAGCGAGCCTTTTTCGGACGCTGGAGGCACCCGCTCGGAGCAAAATACTCTAGGAGAAGAGACAGGGAAAGAAAACCCAGTGACAGTTCGAGGGGGAAGGCGGGAGGCAGATCGGCGCTGCAAGAAAGGAGGGAGGTGGGGGGAAGAACGGGAGAAATTTTTATTCGCCCAGAAGCCCACGGGGACCGGGTGGTAGGTGCGGGGTGGCGGGGGGAGGCGAGGTCTGACAACTCCCTTCCCCCTCCACCTCCACCCCCCCCGCCCCGAGGGATGGGGGCAGGCGACCTCAGGCTCCCTCCGCAGGTGGGCGCGCGGCCGGGGGCGCACTTACCCTGGGGCCCGTGGTGCGGTGGCCGCGAACTAGGGACAGCTGCACCAACACGAGCAGCAAGTGGGGCGTGAGCAGGCGGGCGCAGCGCGCGGGCAGCATGGTGCCAGCCGGGCCGGGCAGCCGGCTGCGGGCGGGGGGCGCGGATTCCGCGGGGCGCACGGCTGCGCCTGCCTTCCTGCCTTCCTTCCCTCGGGGGCCCTCGCGGCTGCCGGGCGGCGGGGCGGCGGGGGCGGCGGCGCTGCGCTCAGAGCGCCCGGTCATGAACCGCCAGGGAGGGGAGCTGGAGCGCGAGCGTGTGCTCTGCGCGCGGTGCTCGCTCGCTCGGCTCGGCCGGGCCGCGGCGGCAGCAGGTTGGACGCCAGAGCCCAGGCCATGGGAATTCCCGTTATAAACCCCCGGGAGGGGCGGGGCGGAGCCGGGCGGCCCTGATTGACAGGCCGAGGGGCCCGTAGCAGCCGACCCTCTGGCAGGTGAAAGCCAATCGGAGAGCGGACAGAGGGGCGGCTCGCGGTCAACCCCACCGAGGAGAGACACCCGCTTGCTCAGCCGGAGTGGGCTCCCGGAGAGCCTGGGAGGAAGAACAACTTTCTCGCGGTCCTTCTGTCTGAGGAAGCCTCGAAGAGCTCCAGCGGCCCTAACTCCCGGAACGCCCACCCGGCTAAAAAGTCAGGCCTTAAGCGTGGGTAATCTTCGACAGAATTCCACGAGTTGTCCCAACAGTCCTGTAAAATAAACAGGAAAAATATTTGTAGCCCCATTTTTCTGAAGAGGATACTAGGGCTCAAAGGAGTTAAGAAATCTGTTTCATCATCACATCAACACCAAGAACAACTGAGAAGGGGACCCGCGCGGGACAGGCTGTGAATGGCCTTGGGAGTGGGGAGTGCATGCGTTCACTTCTTGTAAAGAAGCTTCCAGGGGATGACAACCCAAGTCCTAAAGCATTTCCCCTGGGAGAAGTGCCTAGGAGATAAGGTGAAGCACATCCTAGTTATCCACCTGCTGGGGAGGGCCCCTGTGGCTATGGGGTAATGCCCACCTGGAACCCTGCAGGGGGTGGGGGTGGGAATCCAGGATTGGGACCCAGGCATCCTGGCTCCCTGCCTTGGACTGGAGGGCCAAGGGGCAGCCACTCTGTGGCCTAGGAGTTCTGGGAGAGGAGGTCAGAGGGGACCTGTTCTCCAACTGGGGGAGTGGAAGAAAAATATTGATGGGGAGGGATGGTCTGTGGGTGCAAAGACCCCACAGCTGGGTCAGAGTGGGGAAAGGAGACCTCTCCTGGGTGCCCAACCCACTTGGAGACGATAACACCACAAAAGGTCCAGCCGGATGTTGAAGGTCTCTGCGCAGGATAGTCTCCAAAGGGCCGTCTTGGGAATGGTCACAGCTGCATCACACCAGCTCCTGGGCCAGAGCACCATCCACTGCATTCAACCCAAGAGAACCATGGCTTCCCTTTTTGTGTGGATTATAACCCTTAGGGTTTACTTCCATTGAATGCACCACTCACTACATGAGGAGGGAATCCTTTCTCCAACCAGACAGGAAGCATCAGCACCAGCACTTAATTCCTCCCTCGTGTCTGTGCCTGAGAGGTCCTACCAAGTGTTAGCTCTGCTCCCTTATGCCTTCTCCTCTGGACTGTGTGAACATACTTCCCACCCAACTCCTGCATTTGGCTTTGCCTACTCCCCTTGCGTGCCTCATCCAGCCTCCACCCTACATCCTTCCAAAAGAGCAAACCTGAATGTACTGCTCCCTACTTAATAGACTTAAACTCTGCCCGGTGCTCTCCGATAAAGAGAGCCCAGACTGGATGCTGGAACAATAACAATAATACTTGTCGTTCTCCAGACAAAAACAAAGACCATCTCTCAGGGAAGTGCCTGTCTTCCTCTGCTGAGAAGTAACACAGTGGTCAGGCTGCTTTCTGGAGCTAGACAGGATGGGTTCAAATCCTGGGTCTGCCACCTAGTGGCATAACCTTGCACAAGTCACTTTACTCCTCTGGGGTCCAGTCTTTCCCTCTGTAAAATGGGGATAAAAATAGTCTCTACTTCATGAGTGGTCAGGGTTCAAGGAGATGGTTAAGTTAGAAATACCACCTCTGGCTAAGAAGAGGGCAAGGCAAATGGCTCATCTCATTTTATCCTCAGAATGATCCTGTGAAGTAGAGAGATAGATCCAACTTTACAGGTAAGTAAACAGATAGTCCAGGAGATTGTGACTTCCTTTCCTCATCTGGCTGGTAAAGGACGTCCGAGAGTCAAGGCTAGGTTTTCAGATTCTAATTCCGCCTCTGTCGTGTGATGACCACAGTGTCCAATCTCAAATGCCATAGGGTTAGATGCTCCCTATGTGGTGGACAGAGAATCTCAGCCATGACCTGGAGAAGAACTGAGACTTGGGAGCGGCACCGAGCTTCAGGGGAAGAGCGTGGAAACAGCCCCTATGATCTGGCATGCTGGGAATTCGCCCAGCTGGACTCGTGACACTGGCCCAATACTACTGTGCCTCATGCAGCACTTAGATTAATTTCCGTGTGCCCTGTGTGTTCACGCACCAGGGGTAGGCAGGATGGAAATGTTATCACCGAGCTCCGCAGCCTGACAGGTCTGTCCTGCCTCCACCACCTGGCCATGTACACATGGTCAAGCTGGTCAACTTCTTCCTGTTGCTGGAATTATTGAGAAATCTGCTGGAGTAAGTAAATATGCTTGCGATGGCCCTCCAGTATCTGGCAGCTCCGTGCACCAAGGGAAAAGGCATTGCAATCGTCCTTTCCATCCATAACACTGCATGCTGCTTTCTAGCCAGAAAGCCTATTTCCAACTGGTTGCTGGTCCAAAAGTCTACATTTTCTGGATTTCAACCATGTAGCTTAGTTTAAAATATGAGCAACTGCTTTCCAGTTACTTTGCTCAGCAAGTATTTTCTTTCCCTCTGGTTGGCATGCAGGGCCTGTCGTAACCATGGCCATCATTCAAATGATGCATTTTCTTCTCCCAACTCCTCCCAACCCCAGAGAAGGTTAGAAATTCCAGAGAACTACTAGTCTCAAACAGCGTGTCTCTGCCAGGCTCAATCTTCTGATCCAAGCAAAAAGTGAAATTGACAAGTTCCTTCTTTCCCTGGAGGCCAGGCTTATGGTCCAAAAATAAATTTAGCTATTCTGGCATCTGGTCTGTCCAGTTCCAGCCATACTCCTTGCCCTGTGGGACTTCTATTTGCAAGGGGATATTTCAGTAGAAGAAAAATAATACTTTATATCCCATATTGAGGCCTGAGGGCCTCAAATATTTAGTATTAGCTCGGAATGCCCGTTTCAAGAATATGTTTCTGTATAATCCAAAGGAGACTTGCCTTGTCTCATATTACAAATAGAACCTTTCCATTTATTTTAACAAGCACTTTGATGCATCTCCTTCTGTGCCCGGCACAATGCTCACTATTATGAGGAATTTTGGGTGCACATCCTGCCCTCTGAGTGGTTATAATCTAAGACACAAAGCAGACAGATTCTTGGAGACCATTACTTAAAAGCAATGTATTTTGGGGACTCAGAGAGCGGGGATCCACTATAGACCTAACGACCAGGGAAGGCCTCATAAAGAAGGTAGATCTTGAATGAGGCTTTGGAGAAAAGTCCTTCTATAATATAAATATACTTTGATTTATGTTTGCTTCACTTGTGACAACAGCTACCAACAGAAAAGGGTGAGTTGTGTCGAAGGTCCTGGATTCTTTTCAAATATACTCCTGTACCCAGAAACCTGGGACACCAAGAATCTTGGGTTTTAAAAAAAGAAAAATATGGGGGGTGATGGATATGTTCATTGACTTGATGGGGAAAACCTTTCATAATGTATACATATATCAGATCATCATGGCGTGCACCTCAAGTATTTTACAATTTTATTTGTCAATTGTACCTCAATGAAGCTGAAAAAATATGCATATCAAAAGTAATTAGAGTGAATAAGTTAGAAGCTTATTTCTCTCTTTTGTACACAAACTCCCTTCAAAGTCAAGGGTAGCTCCCTCTAACCCAGGTTTCTTCTAGTATCGCCCTGTCATTTCTTTCTTTCATTCTTTTTTTTTTTAAGATTTATTTATTTATTTGAGAGAGACAGAGAGAGCATGTAACCAGGGGGAAGGAGCATGCAACCAAAAGGGAGTGGGAGAGAAGCAGACTCCCCACTGAGTGGGGGGCCCCAGAGGGGCTCAATCCCATGAACCTGGGGACTCCATCCCACAAACCTGAGATGACTTGAGCTGAAACCAAGAGTCATATGTTTAAATGACTGAGCCACTCAGGCATCCATACTGTGTCATTCTTCATAAGCAGCTTCTACCTCAAAGTCCAAGATCGCTGCTCAAACTCTAGACATCACATCTCTTTTCTCACCAGCAGGGAGAGAAAAGGGCCAAAGAGGAGCATGCCTCTCTCTTTAAAGACATCTCCCAAGAAGTCACATTTCATTGTATCTGTATGACCACATCTAGCTACAAAAAAAAGATTGAAAAATTTTCATCTTAATTGGAGGTGGCCACAAGTGTCCAGCTAAAAATCAGGTTTTATGTTACCAAGAAGAATAAAATCCTGGAAGACAACTAGCAGTAGGAGCTATCATCATTATGATGCCTAGAGTTGCCAAACAAAAGAACCAAAAACAATGCAATAGAGCTCAGAATGTTAAGTTGTGGCTTTTCTCCACCTCTGCATGTCCAACTCCCTCATGCTCAAAAACATTAATAGGCTTAGGGCCAGACACCCAGACTCTTTTTTTTTTTTTAAGATATTATTGGCATATAACATTGTATTAACACAATGATTTGGTATATGTATGTTTGTGAAATTATTACCACAATAAGTTAACATCTGTCTCCTCAAATAGTTTTTTCTTATGATAAGAACTCTTAAGATCTACTCTCTCAGCAACCTTCAAATATATAATACAGCATTAGTAGTCTCATTATGCAGATGAAGAACTGAGGCTTAACCACTAAGATTAACTTCACCAAAGGTGGTCCTTATATTTTGCATGCACTTCAAAACTTTTGGAATTCTTGGGGCACCTGGGGGTTCATTGGGTCGGGTATCCGCCTTCGGCTTAGGACATAATCCCAGGATCCTGGGATCAAGCCCCATATCAGGCTCCCTGCTGCGAAGGAAACCTGCTTCTCCCTCTCCCTCCGCCTGCCACTCCCCCTGCTTGTGTGCTATCTCTCTGTTAAAGAAATAATTTTTTTTTTTAAGTTTTGGCATCCTCTTAAATCTGTCAGTACTAAGAGTCAGAAGCACATGCTATATTCACACGTGCTATTTTGTGTATTACTGAAGACTGACTCTTATTTCCTCATGTATGGGTTTTCTCCACTCACCTACTTCATCTTTCACTTGCCTGCTTTATTGGTCTGTGTTTTTTATATTGGAGCCCATGAAGTGAGGAGCCTTTCCAATATCTTTGAACCCATAATCCACCATGCCTGGGGACCCCAGAGAAAGCATTGTTACGAACCCCATTTAGACTGGGGTTTGAGACTCCATTTCAGATCATTGCCATGCACTCCCAGTCCATTGACACAGAGCTGAACCACTCAATCAGACATTATTTCCTTGCTTCCCTCTAGTGTGCCACGTACTGTGCTAGGCACTGGTATACAATGAGAACAAAGAAAGTAACTGACCTCACAGAGCCCAGTTTAGTAGAAAGACAGACATTAAGCAACCAATTGTTGCTAATGTCTAATTATCGACAGTTTATTCCAAGTGTCTGCAGTGTCTACAAATTCCAAGTGTCTACAGTACTACAAAGAGGCACAGGGGATTTGGGGAGTTATTAAAAAGAGTGTCTAGGAGCACCTGGGTGGCTCAGATGGTTAAGTGTCTGCCTTCGGCTCAGATCTTGATCTCAGGGCCCTGGGATGGAGGCCCTCGTCAGGTTCCCTGCTCAGCGGGTAATCTGCTTTTCCCTCCGTCCCCCACCCCCCACTCATACTCTCTCTCAAATGAATAAGTAAAACCTTAAAAAATAAATAAATAAAAAAGCGTCTAACTAAATCCAAAGAGTCAACTTTTCTGAGAAAAGTTGAGATCCAAAGGATGTCCAGTTTAAGCTGGACAAGAGAAGGGGGAGAATGTTCTGGGCATAGTGAACAGCACATGCAAAGGCACCAAGGCAGGGGACCCCATGGAAATCAGTTTGGAACTAACTGGATCATTCTTATCTCTTCAACTCTCAGTAGCCCAGGAAAAATAATTTTCACCATAGACCAATCATCTTGGCCTGATGGATTCATTTAATGTTTTTATATTTCCAAGTCATTTTACAAGGAATTTACAGAAGTAGGAACAAATGGATAGTGTGTTAGTTAGCTATTGCTACCTAACAAATAACTACCCAAACTTAAACAAACATCTCACAGTTCCTATGAGTCAGGAATCTGGGAGGGGCTTGCTGGGTGGTTCTGGTTCATTGTCGCTCATTAGGTGGCAGTGAGGGCTAGCTTCATAGGCGTGCATGCAACCTGGGCAACCATGAGAAGTCCCAGGCTTGACCTAGGAGTCTGCTGCTGCTGTCTTGGAATTTTTAGCAATTTTTGGTCAGGGAATTCCCCCATTTTAATGTTGCACTGGACCACATAAATTATGTAGCCGGTTCTAGTTGAAGTCAACCTACTAGCCAGGACTACAGTCATTTAGGATCCAGGGTTGGAAGACCCACTTTCTAGCTCATCTCATCGTAGTTAGCAAGCTTCAGTGTTTTGCTGACCATTGACAGATATGTTGGTTCTTCTCCACATGAGTCCTCACAGCAGGATAGCTGGCTTTCTCCAGAACAAATGATCAGAACAAGAGCCCAAGATGGAAGCTGCAGTCTTCTATAACCTAATCTCAGTACTGACATACCATCACTTCTGCCATATTCTATTGGTCACACAGATCAGCCCCAGTGCAATGTGGGAAGGGACTACACAGGGGTGTGAATACCAGGAGGCAGGGAACAGCGGGAGCCATCTTGGATGCTGGCTACCACAGAGAGCTAAAAGCAACTTTGTTAGGAATGTTAATAAGAACTTAAATATAACAAGCCCCAAATCTTATTTCATATTTTCCTAGTTTTGAAAGTAACATACCTGAAATAAACAACAAATTTGACTGAAAATATCCACGCATCAAATGTCATGAACATGGAACACATTCATCATGTAAATGCTGATTCCAGATTTCAGCTGTATCTCTAAGTGGTCTATCATGCCTTATGATTCTTCTGTTTGCATTTGCATCATCAAAACACAACACTTTTGAAAGTTTTGGTGGCTCATAATTTATTTATTTATTTATTTATTCATTCATTCATTCATTTATTCTCGGTGATGCATAATTTTGTTGAAGAGAGTATAGCCATCTTCTGTTCTGTAATTGCAAACCTAATTTAAAATCAGGTCTACAAACCTAATTTAAAATCTTCAATCTGGAGCACCCGGGTGGCTCAGTGGGTTAAGCCTCTGCCTTCAGCTCAAGTCATGATCCCAGGGTCCTGGGATCGAGCCCCACATCGAGCTCTCTGCTCAGCGGGGAGCCGACTTCCTCCTCACTCTCTGCCTGCCTCTCTGTCTACTTGTGGTCTCTGTCTGCCAAATAAATAAAGTCTTTTAAAAAATAAAATAAAATCGTCAATCTAATATTTTCATTTCTGCATCTATTTCCTCTTTGCATGTATACATACTTTCAATATTTGTCTACTCACAAACCACCTTAAGTAAATTTGGGGGCTCAAAAAGTCTAAAATATTAAAGAATATTGTCAATCTTTTTAGCAAAATAGGAAAGTTCAGGCTTTTCCCATGAAATACTATGAAATCAAGTTCATCTTGATTTCAATGAAAATAACATATTTCCTTTTTGTCCTTAAAACATATTCTTGGCGCACCTGGGTAGCTCAGTCAGAGCCTGGGTGGCTCTTGATTTCAGCTCAGGTCATGATCTCAGGCTCCTAAGATTGAACCCACAAAATCAGGCTCTGCTCTGAGCAGGAGTCTGCTTGAGATTCTCTGTCTCCCCATCCCTCTACTCCTCACCCCCACCCTGCACACACACACTCTCTCTTTCTAAAATAAATAAATAAATCTTTTTAAAAACCATATTCTTAGTTCATTGATAATCAAGCTGGAGGAAAATCCCCTAAGATATCATCATCCAAATATTCATAGGCTAAGATTTCTTTTACATAATTTCACTATCATTTGCTTATGTTCTGGAGTGCTACTGACTCTTTGCATTCATCTTCTGATTTATGCAGTAATTGTGAAACCTTTCTCACTATCAATTTACTTCTCTTTGCCACTAAAGGTAGAAAATTAAAAATTCAGAGTTTTCCATTGCACGCAATAAAACTAAAAGCAGATCATAAAGATGGTATCTCCAGGCCTCTTTTATATCTTCTTGAAAAATTATATAACACTTTAGGCAATGAATTAAGAAAACTGAAGAATGACAAACAACTAATGATTGATGATACTGCTACACCGTCCTTCTAGGTAATTCCGCCGTCCTTCGGTTTCCTTATTTTAGTCTTTTTCAACATCGTTGGGAATAAATGATGAGTAATGAGAAATAATTCCTAGGAGGACAAAATAAATGTTTCAAGACACAGGAAAAACGAAGATCACGAGGTTCTTGCAATGTATCTCACATTTATAAAAGTGTTCCAGTGTACCTGATCATAACTGCGAGATCGAATGAGTTTTAGTCTATATTGAAAAAGATAGGCAAATTTTATCTTTGTGTTCTGGGAGACATCGGAAAAAGCATCAAAGCCATCAAAGCCAAGAAATATCAATGCTTTACCAAAGTTGCAAGTGCTTTTAAAAATCAGCTAAAATTGGGTCCTGGGGTCCCTGTATGGTATTAACACAACCCAGCTAGTGGATTTGGGAGAAGTGGCACCACTGACATGACTTGAAGCAGACGCTCTTCATGTCCCATCCGCATCCTTTCAGACCCCAAGTCACCATGCAGCAGCTAACCTCAGGTACCTCTTCTTTCTGCCTGAGGACTTCCTTTGGCTCCAGGTGCCTGCTTGTCCCATGCAGAGGGCAACCAGAAGTGTCTTGGAAGGTAATGCCACCAGGAGCAAGCCTCACCCAGTGGAGAACAAGAATTAGTAGGCACATTCCTCCCCTTCCTTACTGCCCAGCAAGACAATTCTGAGGTGCATCCCACAGTCTTTTAGTGGGTCCCCAACAGGATTAAGACCCAGCTGCCCGCAGCAGTGACCCTCTCATCAATGAACCATTAGCTGGCCTCTCTCCCTTCCCTGTTGCATTTCCACATCCCCTTACTGTGTTTCCTTAGATCATCTCCAGATAAACTATTGGACCAAAATTTCTTGTCTCAGAATCTGCCATTGAGCAAACCAAAACCAGGACACAGGGTGAAACCACATCACGGTAGAGCAGCCGTGGCCCCAGAATGCACTGGGAGGGCTACCCCTGCTCTACCAGCACCTGGGTGCTACCTACCCAGAATGAGAAGAGTGGGCTGATCCAAACAGGCCAAACAGAGAGGAGACTAGTTCCTGGTGGCAGATGGCAGTGTAGGAGAAATAATGCCTTCAGAGGTCATTCGGATAAGAACCTGTCTAAAACCATCAGAAATGTTTTATCCATTTGACAAAAACTTGGAATGGGCTCCCAGGGGTGGCAGATGGACAGTCTGATCTCGTTTAAGAAACATCCTGGGGCAGTGGATCAGCCCTGGGCATGGAGATGGAGGGCTAGGGTTCCAATCCAGGCCTCTCTGGCCATTCCCACCACCAAAGATGGATAGCAAGGCCTGCACAGAGTCGTTGGGAGGAATGAATGAAACCATGGGGTGTAGTAGCATGTTCTCTGTTTTTCGTCTTCTTCAGCAAGATATTTGCCATTTACCCTGGAGTGCAGGCTGGAGCAGACACTTGCATCTAGCACATGGCCTTATTTTGGAAAAGCTACCTGAGTCCCTTTAGTCGTGTAAATGAAGGGTCAGTAGGCACCAGTGTCCTGGGAGAGGAGTCCAACAGGCCCTTTCTTGCGCTGTAAGCTCTGCTCCTTTAGAGGAATCTGGTCGCTGGGGAGAGAGAGAGGCTGGTTCTGCTTCTGGGCAGTGAAGGCGTGTGCAGCACCATCTCGAGAATCCTCTCCAGACCCCAGGCTGTGCTAAGACACGCACACCAGGCGTCTAGCAGAAGCCGTGCACAGTGCCTGGGTCTGTTCAGTATGTTGGCTCCCTCCCTGGACCAGGTTCCTATTGTTGCTGTAACAAATTACCAGTGTTGGAGCTCAACCCAAATTTACTGACAGTTACAGAACTCAGAAGTCCAAAAGCAGGCTCCGTAGCTAAAACCAAAGCATCCTCAGGGCTTCGCTCGTTCTAGAGGCTCTAGGGAAGAGTCTGCCACCTTGCCTTTTTCTGGAGGCTGCCTGCACGCGCTGGCTTTGGCCCAAGCCTCTATCCGGAAGAGCAATAGCATAGCATCTTCCGATCGCTCTCGGAAGAGAGACTCTCCTCCCTCCCTCTTATAAATTCCCCTGGGATGGCAAGGAGCCTTCCCAGATAACCCAGAATAGTCTCTCTATTTCAAGAGATTTATTCAATCATATCTGCAAGGTCCCTTTTGCCATATAAAGCAACATATTCACAGGTCTCGGGGACTCGAATGTGGACATCTTTGGGGGTGAGTTATTACTGAGCCTGCTCCCTTCCCACACACTGCATTTCCCTTGGATTCCCTCCCACCTCTTCTTTAACCAAAGTGTCCCTAACTCCAGGGCTTCTGTTCATCCCCCCAGCGTTCAGTCCCTGCACTGCGGGGTGGGTTTACTGTCACAGCCTCAGGGCTGACTTGCGCTTTGGTGACTCAGATGACTGCCTCTGGCCATGCACCTCACCTGCTTGTCATAAACAGGGGGCATGATCTCCTCATCACCCAGAGAGCCAGCTGGTGCCCACGCCTGGGCTGCCACCCACGGCACCTCCAGACACCTGGCCCTGCAGGCTCAAATTCCCTCCCCCGCAACCCCGCTGCTCACCCACAGCTTTGCAGCGATCACATGGCCGTCTGATTTTCCCAAGCTGTAGTGCGTTTCCAGAAAACAAGCCACCATCCCCCACACCCACCCTCATCACACACACCTTTCCAAAGACCCCTGGCTATCTGTATTTTCTCTTTTTTTTTTTTTTTTTAAGAACTTATTTATTTGTTTGACAGAGAGAGAGCACAGGTAAGCAGAGAGGCAGGGAGAGGGACAAGCAGGCTCCCCACCAAGCAGGGAGCCCAATGTGAGACTCCATCCCAGGACCCTGGGAACATGACCTAAACCAAAGGCAGCCACTTAACCGACTGAGCCACCCAGGCGCCCCTTTTTTCTTTCTTCCACAATGAACTTTGTATCTGTGATAAGGGGCAAGTGTTGTTTATAATACAAAAAGAAAAGATCCAATACAGTCCTCTCTCTTCTCACTGCTCACCAATGCACACGCTTCCATGCCTCTCACTCCCATGGCCCCCTGCATCTGGAACCCCAGCCCAACAAACGCTCAGGGAGCACCACTCCTGAAGGCACGCACCTCCCCGTTCAGACAGTATCCTCACCCACGGTCTTCTCTGCTCTCCAGCACGCCAGCCGGCGGCTTCCCACAGAGTTTGGCTGTGCTGATGTCACTGGCACAACAGTCCAACAACAAGATACACACATAATCTGGTGGGTTTTTTCCACAAGCCCTACTTATATATGTATTTTCATGGCTAGTGTTTACTGAGCATTTACATCATCCAAAGCACCTCAAAAGCACACCTCATTCCTTCTTCATGACAAGCTCATTGTCGCTAATATTGTACCCATTTTCCAGATCAGGAAACTGAGTGTGGAGGGGCTAAGGCACTATACTGGGGTTAAACAGACGTCAGTGGCAGAGTCGTTTCCAACCCTGAGCGCATCTAACCCCACCACCCATGCTCTTCACCACTAGCCTGCGAGAGCTGGTTGACTAGATGGGACTGTTCCTATGAGACTGAGTGAGGGCTCGGCTGGCACAGGAGGCAGGAGGCCGGTGGTCTCCGTGGGACCTATGTTTAAGGATAATGGTGCAGCAGGAGGGCTCTGGCTGCTGAACAAAGAGGTCCTCAGGCACAGTCTGGGTCTGAGAGGTAGCGCAGCATCAACCATAGCCCCCTTCCCTTGGGGGCACTGCACGGAGGCATTCCAGGCTTTGCATCCAGCCAAGGAGGCAGGCTGCCCTCAGGCAGGCACCCCTGACCATCCATGGGGGCATTGCCTTTGGCCTACTCTTTCAGAACTGTATCTTCCCGATAGCCTGCTGCCTGCTGTGGTCCTGTGTCTGTGCTGCTCCACGATGCCTCTCAGACAGCCACAGCTCTTGGACCAGTGAGACCACAGACGTCTGGAAGCTGGGACCCATAGCTTCTATTTTGTGGCTTCTCTACCCTCCCCCACTAGGTCAAAATCCATGCTCAATCACACTTGTTAGTTCGGCCATTTAAATGAGCGGATGAGGGGCACCTGAGTGGCTCAGTCAGTTAAGCGTCTGCCTTCGGCTCAGGTCATGATCCCAGGACCCTGGAATCGAGCCCTGCATCCGGCTCCCAGCTCAGCAGGAAGTCAGAGTCTCTTTCTCCCTCTGTCTCTCCCACAGCTAATGCTCTCTCTCTCTCAAATAAATAAATAAAATATTTTTTTAATAAATAAGATCTTAAAAAATAATAAAAATAAAATAAAAGGCCAGAGGACACCGAAGTAGGGACTATGGGAGAGCCCAACTGAATAAATTATTTTAAAATTAAGTAGGATGAAATGCAGATTATGTGTTATTGCTATGTTCCCACGGGAGAGGTGTATTTTTAATAAGAACATGTCAAAGTCCTTGGACATATTTCATTCCTACACTTGTGCCTTTACCAGATGTCTTGCACAATTAGACATCTGTGCACAGACAGAAAAACTTGCATTTGGATGCATGTATTAGAGGCAGGAAATTTAACATCAGAGTTAAGCGTTCCAATTTGGGAGTTAGGCCTTGATTCAAATTCCATCTCTGTGAGTGGCTGACCATGGATGAGTCACTCCACCTCTCTGGGCCTCTGTTTTCTCATTTGTGAAATAGTAATTAAAAGTGCCTTCCTTAGGGCACCTGGGTGGCTTTGTCAGTTAAGCCTCCAGCTCTTGATTTCAGCTCAGGTCCTGATCTCAGGGTTGTGTTTTCAAGTCCCGTGTTGGGCTCCGTGCTCAGCACAGAGTCTACTGGTCCCTCTCCCTCTGATCCTCCCCGCCAATCTCACTCGCTCTCTTACCTGCTCTCTCTCTCTCTCAAACAAATAAATAATAAAATCTTTTTAAAAATGCCTTCCTCGTTCACACCCATTAGGATGAATGTTACTAAAAAACAGCAAAAAAAAAAAAAAAAGAAAGAAAGAAAAGGAATGTTGGCGAACATGTGGAGAAATTAGAAGGCTTGTGCATTTCTGGGAGGGGTGTGACATGGTATGGCTGCTGTGGAAAACAACTTGGCACTTTGGCCAAAAGCAGAAACATCATGGAATTCCCACGCGACCCAGCAATTCCACTTCTGAGTATGTACCCAAAAGAATGGGAAGCAGACCCCAGAACAGTTATCTGTACACCCATGCTCACCACCGACTTACACGCCACAGCCAAGAGGTGGAAGCAATCCAAATGTCCATCATCCAATGAATGGATCCACAAAGCATGGCATATGCGTGTAATGGAGGGTTACTTAGCCTTAAAAAGGCTGGAGAGTCTGACACGCTATCGCATAGATAACGTTTGAAGACTTGATGTTATGTGAAATCAGCCTAACGCACGGGGCAGTGATTGCAAGATTCCACTCAGAGGAGGTACCTAGAGCAGTAAAATGCGCAGGCACAGAAAGCAGAATGCTGATTGCCAGGCACTGGAGGGCAGGGGGCAGGGGTGGGCAGTTAGTGTCGTCGGATGGTTACGGAGTTTGGGACATAAATTATGGTGATGGTTATACCACAATGGGAGTATGCTTGATGCCCAGCTGTACACCTAAAAATGTTTCAAATGGTAATTTTTATGTTCTGTCTTCTTGGCCACACAAAACTGCCTTCGTCCGAGTCTCGCTGGGAGCACGAAATGGCTTCAACAGGGGGTCGGGGGCACCGCCTGGTGCATAACAGCACAGTAATAAATTGGGGATAACATTGTTGTTGGCTTTAGTCCTCAGAACCGGAGGCTGAATCCTGACAAACCCAGCTCCTATAGGTAAGACCGAGGGAGGGAAAGCAGGGAGATGCCCCATATGGAGACACCAGAGGATTCTCACTGGGCAGAAACGTAGAAGGACGACAGGGCCCCAGAAGACCTAAGTCTCCAAGGACCTAGAAGAAACCAAGAGAGAAAAGAATTTTCAGGGGCTCTTATGCAAGAGGGCTGGAGCAGGGCTGCCAGGAAAACACAGGAGGCCCTGTTAAAATTTGACTGTCCGCTAAGTAACGAATCATTTTTTTTTAAGTACATCCCAAATGCCACATAACCCTGATTTACGGCATGGGACATACTTATGCTAAAAATCTGTTCATTGTTAATCTGATATTCAAATTCAGTGAACTGTCCTTTATTTATTTATTTATTTGGCCAAATCTAGCAACCCTGTGCCCAGAGACATGGCCCAGCGTTCAGCCCTTCATACTACGTCACTTTTAGGATCGTTACAGCTTCTAGGATATCCTGGTAGCTGAAAATCTGGTCAGGGCAGCTGTCGGGGGAACAGAGGATGGGCAGGACTCTTCGCTTTGCAAATGTATTCTTTCACAGTTGAGGTTCTATAAATAGCAAGCTCCCTTAACTGTCTTACCACAGAAATTAGTTCTTAAAACTCAAATTTGCTGGCCCATTTTTGAAGAAGCCCACCCATCAAAGCTTAAGGCCACAGTCCCAAAAGCTGTGGTTCTGGCTTCTGGGAGCCCGGATGGGCGGGGTGAGGGGGAGGATATGTCATACCAAGGGCCACGGCAGACCGAGGTCCGGTTGATGAAGGCCAAGTCACCACCCTGCACGCAGCCGGTCTGGTCTCCCAGCACCCCCTGCCCAGCCTGCCGTGGCCATTTGCATAAAGGGTAGTCGAAGATTCCTCTGAAAGCAGAAACCTAAAAAGGGCTTTGTCTGTGTAAAACCAAACACGATTCTCCGTCTCGGCCCTAAACTGATTAAAAGCCGGAGTCATTCGTTTTGTTTTGAGAAGTGCCAGGGTTTTATGCTCGAGGTGCCCCCCTTCCCTCCTCAGGATTTCCAGCTGCTGAGGCATATCAGTGTGACAGACCACACACCAGCAGGCCCAGCGTGTGTGGAGGCCTGGCAGAGATTAAACCCCAGGCTCAGGGGAGGGCCTCTGGGCGGGAGGGGAGCTGAGCATGGAGAGGGGAGTTCAAGGAGAGGGACCTCCTGGCCGACCTGGCTCCCCCACACTCCAGCCGTGCCTCTGGTCCTTCCCACAGTCAGACAAGAGAGGGGTCAAAGGCAAGTCCACGGGAAAAGATCAGCACTGTACTCAGTGCGGCCAAACACGCTTCCCTCTTGACTTTCTTTTTGAACTTAACCAATTATTTCCTCCACACGAACTTCACCAGGCAGGATATCCAAGGGCAGAGGGGGGAGGGGGGCTGAAAGGAGGCACAGTTTGGGCCAGGTGATGGGTGACCTGGGGCACTTTGCCCGAAGATCGGCCAGCTGCTGGGCTTTCCAGTCAAGAAGGCTATGACCAGGACGAAAACTAGATAAAAGGTGTGATCGGAGTAGTTCCTACACCCCACCTGGACAACCTGAAAGAGCGTGCTTGCTCACTTGTTTATTGTCTGCATCACCTAACAGAAGCCACAAGCTCTGGGCTGGAGACACGGTCACTAGAGCAGAGCCAGGCGTCAGGCTGAGGCTCCTGAAGTGTTTTTGACTAAATTAGGGCAGGTGCATTGATGACAGAAGGAGGCTCTGGGCTTGAGAGCTGCCCTTCCCACCGGAGCAAACCTTTTCTCTTCCTTGCGATGTTTCCTCGGGATCCAAAGGGGACATTTTTGACTGCCCGGGGTCCCTGAGCTATTTATCTCACACCAAGTTTTGAAGCAAATGGCAGTTAACTATGGGGTCTTGATCGCCTGTATCTTACACCCTTTGTCCTTCGGCTTTGGAACCCTGCGTTCCCATGGGCAATGCCAGTGCGGGGCGTGGGGGACTTGGCAGGGGTGTCCCTTCTGAGACCCCAGCAAAGGACCCTTGGCGACCACCCCTTCTTTCTGGCCCTAACTGCCAAGTTCCCTACCGATAGAATGGGGTTGTCAGGGGGTGAAAGGAAATAAAAGCGGGGCAGAAGGTAATTGAGGGAGAAGGCCAGCGTTTCTGATGGGCCTCAGCCCGGAAAGAGGCCTGGGCCCCGCGTGTCCTGGAGAGGGAGGAGGCTCCCATCCCCACATGGGGCAGACTGGGGCTTTCCCTGCTGCTGGCTTCCTTCCTCCCCTCCTCCCCGCTCCCACCCCCACCCAATGCTGTAATGAAAAATTCATGTTAAAAGCTTCACATGTGATCTGATTTTCAACACTTTAATTGGATTTAATAGAAGCAGAGAGTGTAGTGAGCCCATGGCCCTTCCTGCCCAGGCTTCTCTTCACCACCATTTCCACCCACGCCTTCTCCTTCTTGCTACTTTTCGGAGCTTCTCTCTCTCTCCTGAGACCCTGCTTTGCCTTTCCTCTCCTTTCTCTCTGCGCTGTTCTCGCCCCCAACGCTTCCCTTCCTACCATCCTTCCAGCTTGGTCCCAACAGCCTCCTCCGCCTGGGGCCCGGCACTTTCTGATCTCCAGTAAAATTTTCTCTTCCTTGCCCCACTGCAGGAAAAGCAGCCTCATCACTTAAAATCCTGATTAATGGAATATTTCTAAATATCTGGTGAGTGGGATGTTTCTAAAGAAACTCAGTTTTATTAGGTTCTAGAATATACACTATTTACTAAGAGGGTTACAGGATTAACACTCAAAATCCTTAATAGACATGAATTAAATGTAATTAGTGTATTGGTTATTAGTGTACAAGTGTTACCATTAGAGGCCTTCATTCTTGAGGTGACTAAAACACTTCCTGGACACAATCTGGGCCTTGGCCTTACCACCCATTTCTTTCTTTCTTTCTTCCTTCCTTCCTTCCTTCCTTCCTTCCTTTCTTTCTTTCTTTCTTTCTTTCTTTCTTTCTTTCTTTCTTTCTTTCTTTCTTTCTTTTTAGCTGAACTACAGAGGGAGAGAAAACCATCCAGGCTATTCCATGAGGCATAGTAAACAGCTGGGAGGTGCTACTGCTATATCCTTGGGAACAACAACAAAATCCTGTACAGCTAAAAAGTTCTGGACACCTGCTTCCCAGTGCCTGTGTGGTGCCCCAGGACTAGCTCACAGCCAGTGAGCTTTTTTTTCTTGAATGCCTCTATCGGTAAAATATTTTGAGCAGTAACACACTTAAGTGTGTGACTCTTGGTTTTGGCTCAGTTCATGGCCTCAGGTCTCATGGCCTCAGGTCGTGGGACGGAGCCCTGTGTCCCAGCTCTGCACTCAGTATGGGGTCTCCTTGCCCCTCGGCCTCTGCTCTTCCCCCCTCTCCCACCTCCCCACTAGCACACTCTCTCTCTCAAATAAATAATTTTAAAAATGTTTTGAGCATCCATCCCCACTATATATATTTATATATCTAGTTATAATGTACCATTTGCACTGCTATATTATATACACAGCACAGAGAATATTTTAAAAGGGAGAAGCATGAAATAACGGATATTTTTATGTTGTACTAACCACGGTGGCTTAAATTTATCACTTGCTAATATTTCAAGGCAAAATATTTACTTAAGACAAGACTCTTCATTGAGAGTTGCTGTAAATCCATGTTTCAAATAGACTTAAGATAATTTGTTTGCTTTTGTCACTGATTTCTTGCCAGATCATTGTTTTTACCTCGTAAAACCTAAAGCAGTATCACTTGGCCATTGTCATTGTTTTGGCTTGAAAAACAATATTTGATTCTTTTATGGTATATGCTTAATACTATCTTTAAAACTCGGTTTTTTGCAGGAATCTCTTTAGGCTGCCTGATTATTTTATGAGGGTAGGTACTAGTTAAATCTCAACAATATGCTTTGTAAAGTATTACAAACAGGCCCAAACATAGGGGAAGACATCACAACCCAGTTTCTGCTTAAACAACCCCATTTCTCCAGCCAGGAAAGGTAAAGAGAGCTCCTCCTGGTGTGCATAAGGCATTTGCACAGGTGGAACACGAGCGGACTTTCCCCTAGGACCTTTTCCCCAGTTACGCTTTACAGAGAATAAATGATTTGGCCTGGGTCACCAAACTATTAGGTGGCAAAACTAGAATTTGAAGTTGAGATCCAGATACTTCCAAAACCTGCATTATTTCCAACTCCCCCCAAAGCAGGGAATGTCTAGGTTTTATGTGTGTACCCCGCGTCTCCACATGCACACATAAACGAACATACAATCCTACAGTATAATTGATACAGGGCAAACAGGTAGATAAATAACTACAGAAGGGAAACGCTGGTAAGTCCTAGAGAAGCCAAAGGTTCAAAAGCTGAGAGCCCCAGAGCAAGCAATGTCCTTAGCACACAAATGAGATCAGCTCTTGGTGGCTGGTAAGAGAATGATGGTGTGCCCACTCACAACCTCCTGGGGAAACTGAGGAATAAGACTCAGATTTGTCTGGTCCTGACCCCTCTGTTTGGCCTCGTTGAAGGGATGGCATTTACTCTGGCCTTAGACAGAAACCTGTTGTGGTTTGACTACGAATCAGATTCCTTGCCAAGGTGATAATGACCCAAATACCATGTGGGGAACTTCTGCACCAACTGTTCAAGTTCAAGAGAATAAAGTCTGTGAGGAATGTGTGGTCCTTCCGCATCTACGTGACTATGCCCTTGGCAGCCAAGCGCAAGTTTTAAAAACAAGAGAGCAAAGGAATTTTTAAAAATGGCAAAATGGGGTTTGGCTTACCACCCCAGAGTGTGATTGGCTGGGGAGAGTCATTTCAAAATAAAAGTTGACGCTCCTTTCTGTCACTTCTCCCCTATTTTATTACCCCATGGTGTTGCCATGCCTAGATCAGCCCCACTCTCGGGGATGGGGGAATCTCAGCGTCAAAATAATAAAGATGGTGATGACCACGATGCCAACGGTACAGCATTTGTCCTACATACACCTGGTGCCACGAATTGTCATGAACACTTCTCAAACATTATCTCCAATCACCCTACAGTCTTCGCGGTAGCCACTATAACTATCTTCAGATGAGGAAACTGAGGCTCAGAAGTGCTGGATAATTATCCCAAGTTCACATTGCTATTGAAGAGTGGAGCCAACATTTGAATCCAGATTGATGACCATGATCCTCACCACGGCTCTAGGAACCCCAGTTCGGGAACCAGAGGGAGAGGGGCCACCCTCCTACAATGCATTTATCATCATGAAGTAACTCGACACAACCAATATATGGGGCCAGAGAGTCTCTTCCTGTTAAGTGATCTGAGAGTCACTACCTCATCCAACCATTCAGTAAATACTGATGGAACATCTACAGCGTGTCAGGAACTATTCCAAGTACTACAGATACAGCCATGAATAAAACAAAGAAGTTCCTATTCTCATAACACTTAAGACATAAGAGGAGATAGGTAACAAATCAATGACTATGTTATGTGTCAGGGGGTGATAGGCCCCATAAAGAAAACAAAACAGGTGAGGGACATGCAGAGTGATGGGAGGGGGATGTTTCTGTTTTGGATAGGGTGTTGGAGCAGGGATCTGAAGGAGAGAGACCCCCAGCATTCCAGGCAGAGGGAAGAGCAAACACCCCAGGGAGGCCAGTTTTGTTCTGCCTTTTAGGTTCTCAAGCCTGCTTTCTCGTTTGCTAATTTGCAAGACTATCTTATCCTTATCTTGTGGGTTCTTTTTTTTATTGATATTTAAATATAGAACTCAGAGGTCTTGATTCAAAAGTCCTTCTCCTGGAACACCTGGGTGTCTCAGTGGGTTGAGCCTCTGCCTTCCACTCAGGTCATGATCTCAGGGTCCTGGGGTCAAGCCCCGCATAGGGTTCTCTGCTCGGTGGGAATCCTGCTTCTCCCTCTCTCTCTCTGCCTTTCCCCCTTGCTCATTCTCCCTCTCTCTCTCTCTCTCAAATAAATAAATTAAATCTTTTTAAAAAAAAGTTCTTCTTCTGACTGGCTTCACAGAAAGAGGAAAAGGAAATTACTTGTGTTGGGTTTACTTCCATGAGCTTACCTATCCTTACGATGGCTCTAAAAAGTAAACGTATCCAGGTTACGGTCTGCTGGCTCCAAAGCCTGCATGCTTTCTACCATACCGTGTAGAAGTGAGGCCCATGACTTCAGCCTGAGGTAATTCCTTCCTTCTTGAGAGCTCAGAGCACCTGGAAACCAGAACTTCAGGGCTTCATCCAGCATCCGACATGAGCAGAGGGCTTTCTGTGTGTCTGGCTCATGCTGGGCGCTGAGGATACAGCGATGAGCAAGACAGACAAGGCCCCTCCCCTCCAGGGTGGCTCCGACTGACCAGGGGCCACTTCCAAGATGCAACATCAGGGTGTGTGACACACTCTCACTCCCCCTCCAGCCCCCTGCTGGGACTGCAGAGGAATTCCCTCCATCCTCACTCTGCAAGAGGGGAAATGAGTTCTGAGTCTCTGGTCCTCAGCCAACTCTGGGCTGCCAGCTGGGACTCAGTCTTGTCCCTGCTCACCCTCCATCCTGCTCTCTGAAGCCCTAACACAGAGCAGGTTTTCAAGCAGAACTCTCCAAGTCTTGCCCACTGACTCGGGTAAAGGATATAACTAAGATCCTATTGCTTCCCAAGGACTGGAATTCCAGAGACCTTCATAGGGTGGGACAACCCATCAGAAGAGTCCAGGATGAGTTTGCGGACTCAGACAGAGGTCTAGCTGGTTCTCATTCCATCTAAACAATATTATCATCCTGACAACGAACCCAGCACACCCCCTGCCTCCAAAGGGAATTAAACTCCATCAAGTGTTGCCAGAAACCCATCTCTCAAGTCCTCCCATAGTAGGATCTAACTTCTGACCCCGCGCACCAACAAACGGATCCTGGGGCAGCCAGCAGAGGGGACATGAGTCTCAATGGGGGCTGTCAAAGCTTATTCAGAAATGGGTCTGTCAGCCCGCTGCTTTCCTCCATGCGGAAAAACTGAACAGGGTGGTTGGAAATCAGCTTTAGAGGAACAGCAGAGTGGAGGAGTGTTAAGTTGTAGCTGAAATCCACCTCCCCCAACCTCAAGGGCTTCGCCCTCCGTGTCAACAAATATGCAACCAATTAATGTAATTGCAGAGTTATTTACGGTGCCCAGCAAAGTGCAGCTGGATACTAAAAAGACAAGGGTGAAAGCGGAGAAAAAAAAACTCCTTCTCGGTTTTTGGTGTGCGGTTTTGTTGGTTGGATTTTTTTTTTTTCCTTTTCTTTCAGATGTTTGAGTCGACTTGTGGTATCCATGTGTCTGGTGGTCATGGCCCCTTCCAATCAGTTTGCAGGTGCTCCTGCCTGCGGGGAGGAGAAGGAGGGGCGAGCTGGGGGGAAAAGCTAAAGGTCTTCAGATTTCAAACTGTGACCTGACATAGAAGACTTTTTTCAAGGTTCCCCACTCTGACTGCACCCCTGTCTTATCCTCTCCATTGACCCTTTCCATAACAGCCACCACCAAAAATCGCATGTAGAGACCTTTTTTTTTTTTTTCTCCTATAGCTCTGTTCTGTGATTGTTTGGAATGACAGCTGTGTTGCCATTCAGCGCCCCACACAAGACAGGTTTTAATTAGAGTTATTGAGGGGGTTGAATTGGCACAATTAGGGCCAGCATTAATGGGGTCTCCATGTGTTCTTTTGAACAGTTTGGCCCCATTTTTTGTTCCAGGGCAGGAGGGGGTTGCAACTAATGAAGTTGGAGAGTCCAAATTATCTCAGCAAAAGGAGGGCAAGTGTGAACCACCCGGGGCAGGGGGCACGCGAAGAAAAGAGGCGGTTACATATGGTAGAGACACGCACACACATGTCCGCACACACTTGTTTTCCCATCTTCTTTTTTTGATATGGTCCTTCTAGAAGGAAGCTGTGGCCACCAAGTATGTATTATTGGGAACATAAAAAGGAAAACAGAAGGGCGTGGATCCTGTGCCAAACTAAACTAAGTCCGTGTGTGTGAATGCAGGTGATAAACACACATGTTTTTAGGCTGACCCCAAATACTTGATACAAAGACAAAATTCAATTATCCAAAGTCCCAGCCCTTTGTTATCTGAAATGTTGCTGGCTCTTTACTATCCCACTTTCCCACCTCCTTTCTTTGCACATGTCTGTTCGTCTCTCGTAACTCCTTAAACCCTTACCCTCTATTGTCTCTTGACAGGGCTCAATCAAAAAAGGATAAGCCCCAACCCCAAGTCTCTGAGCCACCCACCACCCCCCACCCTGCCACTGCCACCCAGGAACTGCAGGCCGGGAGGGTGCCGGGGACAAGCCTAAAGCCTAGAGGCCCTCTGACTTCCCTACGGACCTGACACTCTTCCAGAGGTCATTTACATTGCATTTACAAATGGCATTTCCAGTAAAAAGTCAATGCAGCCATTTGGGCAGGAGAAGGTCAGATTCAGGAAAACAAATATGAGGGTGCCCAGTTATTAATCAACTCTACCTAACGAGAAGGAGGCAGTTGAACTGAAACAGGCCTCCGTTCAGTGCGGCCCTGAGGCTGGGAGTGGCTTTTGAGAGACCTGAGTAGCTCTGGGGACCCAGGGGGTGGGGGGTTTGAACCATTTAGTAGTAAGTTCAAGCAGTGCCAAGCCCAGGAAGCATCACACTCCCAAGTAGCAGCTAAGAAGGCTGTGATCATTTACTTGTGAAAATCAGGGCAAAGGCCCTTCTCATCACAGTGGGCACCGGGGGAGCTGGTGGCTGTGACAAGGTCTGTCTTACTTCACCATGAGCCTCAGGCTCTATTTTGCATGGCTGACATCACCTTTCTTCCTCTTGCCTTCCCTGGCTGCGTTCCCTCATGGTTTAGCCCTTCTAGCCACCCAGGCTACTCTCGCTCTTTGGCAGAGTGAATGGAGGAAGGAGACTGGCTCACCCTCTGTGGGACGGTCTTGGCAGAAAGAAAGGAGGAGAGCAGTTGAGGGGGGCTGAGGGCCACTCTGGACAAACAGCCAATTCAAAATGTCTCCAGCGCTCCTTGAGAATTTGGGCTCTGGTGTCCAATTTGGTTTTGTCTGATTATGCCAACTCATCTTCTGCCACACTCTCTAAAAATCACGGGGCTAACCTTTATGAAAAGGATCCCACATTGCTGATTGGATTGGTTTCCCCAATTGTTGTCCTCAGATGAAAAGCTGAGCTCAAGGAAATCCAGCTGGCCAGCCCAGGAAGCAGACGGGGGTTGCTTTATAACGGTGGTTCTCATCAGGGACCAACGAAAGGCCCCCTACCAGGGGCACATCTGGCAATGTCTGGAGATACATTGGTTGCTACAACTGGAAAGGGGCTGCTACCCCCATCTAGAAGGGACGCTGCCGTTCTGTAATGCACCAGAGAGCACCCCCAGCAAAGAGTTCTCAAGGCCACAATGTCAGTCGTGCCCAGGTTGGGAAACCCTGCTTTTAAGTCAAACAGACCTGGGTTCAAACTCCAGCTCAGCCTTCCCCTGTGTACATTTCTCCTATGCGCCATTTCAGCAAACCAATAACCTCCCTAAACCTTGGTTTCCACACCTGTAAAAGTTCATTCCTCCACAAAACATTGTAGGGGACAAGAAATACCATGCTTTCCTTTTTTTTTTTTCCCCACCCCTCCAACGTACAACGTTCCGCGCTATCTTTAGGAGAACCACTCAAAGAATGTAGCATTGTCATCACTAATGGCGTGGAGCCCTCCAGCCCTGAAAGTGTCTTTTACACTTGCAGCTGTCAACTGCCTCCTTCCCGAAGTGTATTTCTCCCGGAGAAACGGAAGGCCGGGTGCCCAAGCCCTTTGGGAGACACCTTCAGGACACCTTCTACCGGAGCCAAAGCAACACAGGGCAGGGATTCTGCGCAGCGCACGTTCCCCTCTCCACCCCCGGCCAGCGCGTTTCGGCCTCCGGCTGTGGCCCCAGGGACCGACCCAAGTTGGAGGGGGCGCTCATTTCCGGTGGAAGTGGACTTGGGGAGCTCGGCCTTTTCTTTTGAACCACAGGGCAGCCAAACGTCAATTAGCCCAGCCCTGAAAAATGAGAGCGCTCTTGGCTCTCCGCGGGCGGGGGCAGGGCGCCCCCCCCCCCCAGCCTGGCCCGGGGTTGCTGCCCCGTTCCCCCTATTGTGCCGCCAACAAGAGCGCTTCATTGAAAAGAGCTGAGTGCATCTAATGCAGTTATCCGTGTCCGTCCCATCGGGCCGTGGGCTGGGGGCGAGGGCGCAGCTGCCGCCGCCTCACACGCCCGCAACAAAGGAGCGCGCCGTGGAGAATGGGTTCCCCTTTGAAAGGCTCATCTGGTTTCCATTTTTGAAAGGTCCCCGATCTTCGCTTCCACCCAGCCCCCACTCACCTTCACCCTTCCCCTCTCTGCTCCTCTGGGCTCTAGCTGTGCCCCTTGGAGGGGGCTCCCCGCGCTCCCCCCACGCGGCCGACCCCCTCACGCGTAGTGGAGGCGTAGGCTTCACCCCACTCGGGGCTCGGACGCCCTGAACCACCCGCCAGCCTGAACCTCCTGGCCAGGCTTGGGCCTCAGTTTCCCCGTTGTTAAAATGCCCTGGTTGGCTACCGCCTGAATGGCCTTCAACTCCAGCGGGCTGTGAGTCAGTGAACTGATCTGCAAATTATGAGGCAAGTACAGGATAGTGTAATTAAGAAATTTTAAATTGCCCTAAAATTTCACAGCCTGGAGGTAACCCACTACCAATGTTCCAGAGTCTATTCTTCTAGCCTTTTTCTCTGTAGATAAAATTATCATTGTCTGAAGGGGATCATGTTTTGTAAATAGTTTTATCTCCTGCTCTTGCTTTATCTGGAGCATTCTCCTATGTAAGTCTGAAAACATTTTTAAGCAGCTGCAGTATACACCATTAAGGGCTTGTACCATAATTGAGTTAACTGGTTCCCCCATTTTGGGACATGTAAGTTGTCTTCCTATTTGCCTGGGGTTTGTTGTTTTGTTTTCACGATTACAAATTACAAATTCATTTTTTAAAATAGAATCCTCCAGTGGCTTCCCAAGTTGACCCCTGGGACTAAACCCCCTGCCCCACTATAAATCAGAAGCGGTAAGGCAGGCACTTCCACCTTTTCCTAGGGCTGGCACGGAGGGGAAAGGTCATCCCTGGCCGCCTCCTCCCCTCCCTGACACCTCCAGGCACCTGCAAGTTGGAAATTCACATGTGAATCATGGCCCTTGTAAATTACAGCCTTGGGCAAGCTGCATAAACCTCACAGTCTTCTGTGCAATGAAGATACAATCACATCCCCTCAGAGGGCTATTGTGGGAACTAAGTGAAACAGGATACCCGATGTGTTAGCTGATGCCTGGCGCTCAGCAGTCCCCCCTGGTTGACGGAGGCCAAAGGCTTGGGTGAATTTCAGGCCTGCTAGGCTGGTGGGGCCTGGAAGGGGAAGGTGAGGAGTAGGCCTTCTCGGACCTCCCAAACCCTGCCCTCAGAGCAGAGCGCCTGGCAAGGGCACCACTTCGTGGCTATCCCATCTACTGTGCGACCTTGGGCAAGTTTCCTGATCCTTCTGTGGCTCAGTCTCCCTGTCAACAAAATGGGGAATTGTGAGATTTACATGAAGTAACACATGACAAGTACGTGACACCTCACCTCAGTCAGACTGGCTGTCATCAGAATGATGACATCAGTGCCGGTGAGGCGGTAGAGAAGAGGGAGCCCTCGCACACTGTTGGTGGGAATGTAAATTGGTGCGGCCGCTGTGGAAAACAGTAGGAAAGTATCCTCAAAAAATTAAAAATAAAAATACCATATGATCCAGTAATTCCATGCCTGAGTATATATCCAAAGGAAACAAAATCACTATCTCAAAAAGATACCTGTACCCATGTTAATTGCAGCATTATTTACCATAACCAACACATGGGAAACAACCTAAGTTGTTAATGATTTACACACACACACACACACACACACACACACACACGAGTATTACTCAGCCATAAAAAAGAAATTCCTCCACCGGTGACATCATGCATGGACCTTGAGGGCATTATGCTAAGTGAAAGAAGTCAGAGAACGACAAATACTGTATGTGTTCATTTACATGGGAATCTACAGAAAACCAAAAATTCATTGATACGGAGAATAGAGTGGTGGTTGCTGGCAGCAGGCAGGGTAAGGTGCGGGGGTTAAAATGGGTAAAGGTGGTCGAAAGCTGGAAACTTCTGCTTATAAGATAAGTAAGTTCTGGGAATGTTATGTACAGCATGGTGACTATCGTTATTAATATGGTATTCTATGTATATCAGAAACCTGTTAAGAATGAAGCTTTTTTTTTTTAAGATTTCATTTATTTATTTGACAGACAGAGATCACAAGTAGGCAGAGAGGCAGGCAGAGAGAGAGGAAGGGAAGCAGGCTCCCTGCTGAGCAGAGAGCCCTGATGCGGGGCTTGATCCCTGGGTCCTGGGATCATGACCTGAGCAGAAGGCAGAGGCGTTAACCCACGGAACCACCCAGGCAACCTTGTTAAGAATAAATCTTAAAAGCTCTCAACACAAGGAAAAACATTGTAACTATGTGAACTGATACATGTTAACTAGACTTGTGATAATCATTTTGTACTACATACATATATTGAGTCATTATTTGGCTAAAGTGTATCTCAGCTAATACCATGTTATCTACCAGTTATATCTTAAAATGAGGGGGGGTATGTTAAAACAGTGCCTGGCACATACTAAGTGCTCAATAAATTTAACTATCATCGTTTCTACCTACCAGCCTTGCTCCTGAATGGTTAAGGCCAGCCTCCCCCTCTAGGAACTAGTTTTCTCTTTAGTTTCCCCAGATAGCTGCTTCTAGATCCTTACCAAAACAGACTCCTGCCTTCAACCTCAGGTCCTCCTGAAGGACCCCAAGACCTTGGAAAGCTGGACCCCGGGGAGGTGCTGATCTTTAGCAAAGAGCCCCACATCCCATCGACACCCTGGCCTCTGCTTCTGGGATTTGGCATTCCTGCTGTGTCGGAAAAGGGCACAGACTGGGAGTGAGGGTGCATAACCACGACCTTGAATCTCCTCTCTTGCCCTCTCAGGACTTTCTGCTCATTTGTCCAGATAAAAGTAACACCTGTAGCAGCCACCTTTGATGAAGTGCCCACAGGTGTCAGACCCATCACTCATTCCATCCCTGGAAAGGGTTATCGTGGCATCTAAGAATTATCAACCCACTGAACAATGAAGTATGGAAACTGGGCTCAAAAGGGTTAAGCAACTTGCCCAAAGCAGTGGAGCAGAGGTTTGAACTCGTGATGGTCTGACCACAAAATCCTACTCTTCCCCAAACACCACGCGGTTCTCGTTCCTTCATCAGTGGAGCTGGAGTTGCAGACTCCAGCAGTCCATGCCCGGAGGAACCTAAAAATGGGAGGGCCTTTGAGGTAGGGTTGCCAGAGATTTAGCAAATAAAGCTACAGGACACCCAATTAAGTTTGAATTTCAGATAAACAGTGAATTTTTTTTTTTTTTAGTGTAAAAATATCCCCATGCACTATTTGTGACCTACTTAAACAAAAATTCTTCATCATTTATCTGACATTAACTAGGCATCCTATATTTTATCTGGCAGCCCTACTTTGAGAGCTTCGTTTACACTCCCCAGTAGCTGGTTTATTAGCAGATGAGAGGCACAGTCTTGGCCTCTGGATCAAATCACAATGATGTGATGTCATCTCTGCGCCATTTTTATAACCCAGAGATCATGTGACTTGTCTAAGACCACAAGGCTGGAACCTGAACCACACACAGCCCCAATCTCCCGAGCCTGCTGATTCTCTTACAGTGTTCAGCGAGGTGGCCACCGTAGCCCAGGGGAGGATCGGTGCTTTCCAGTGTAATATTGTCATTTTAGCTGCACTGACATAAGAAACAGGAGAGATTTTCAATACATAATGCAACCTAAGGACTCTCTCTTCTTTTAAGATTTGTTAAGAATCTAGGGCACCTGGGTGGCTCAGTTGGTTAAGCAACTGCCTTCAGCTTGGGTCATGATCCCAGAGTCCCAGGATCGAGGCCCGAATCAGGCTTCCAGCTCTGTGGGAATCTGCTTCTCCCTCTGACCTCCTCCTGTCTCATGTTCTCTCTCACTCTCTCTAATAAATAAATAAAATCTTAAAAAAAAAAAAAAAAGATTTGTTAAGAATCTTTTGGTTACAAGCAACAGAAACCCTGATCTAAACTAAAGGTTGGTCTAAGAAGTAATTGATAGCTCATGTCCCTGAAAAAGTCCACGTGACCACAAAGATGGGATCCAACTGACAGATCTCCCGATGCCCAAAGTTGGAATTATTTGCACAACAAAATGCAGTGTGGGATTATATCCCAAAGTATAAAATAAATATACAAGAGTATTTATATAAATAAATAATTGACTAAATAAATGGGGGAAAGAGACAAATCTACCACACAGAAGATTCCAAATAATTTATGTAGATACTCCATCCTCAAACGGGAGGAACATAAACCCCCACTCCTTAAGCATGAGCTACCCATGCCGACTCCCTTTCCAAAAGTACAGTATAGAAAGGGAGATTGAAAAAGTAACTTTACAGTGGAGAGACCTGACAAACCCAACCTAAGCTAGGTGATGAAGGTCAACATTAACAGTGATAAGGCATGTTAACAGTAAGTACTTTTGGTACGTTGTGGTGAGAATGGCACTTTACTTCTTTTTTTTTTCATTAATCAGTTAAATTTTAATTGTATTTAATGCTTAAGTTAATTCCACTTGCTTATATTCAATAAGGCACTTTACTTCTGTGGTCTTCTAAAAACATAGAACTTGCTCTCATTATGAGAAATAGATCAAACAAACCCCAAAGTGGGGAGAGCATTTTACAAACTGCCTGACCAGTATTCCTCATCAGTGTCAAGGTCACCAAAAACAAGGAAAGTCTGAGAAAATGTCATAGGCAAGAGAAGCCCAAGGGCACATGAAGACTAAATGTACTGTGGTGTTCTGGATGGGCTCCTGGGACAGAAAAAGGGCATAACAGGAAAATTTGAAATACCTTAATAAAATATGGACTTTATTTAATGAAAATGTATCAGTATCATTCATTAACTAATGTGCCTTTAATAGTGCAGTTTATTGGGGTGCCTGGGTGGCTCAGTGGGTTGAGCCTCTGCCTTCAGCTCAGGTCATGATCCCAGGGTCCTGGGATCAAGCCCCGCATCGGGCTCTCTGCCCAGCAGGGAGCCTGCTTCCCTTCCTCTCTCTCTGCCTGCCTCTCTGCCTACTTGTGATCTCTGTCTGTCAAATAAATAAATAAAATAAAATCTTAAAAAAAAAAAAAGGAAAGTCATTCCAAATTCAACTTGTTATATTCCCCTACCAGCCTCATTCCCTGCCAGGGACACAGATACTGCTGCCACCACCTGGCCAGCCATTCAAACCGGAACCCTGGGCTGACACACCCCGGAAGTCCTGGAAATTCAACTCCTCAAGGTCTCCCCACTCATCCCCCTCCTCCCCAACTCTACTGCCTCACCTGTCCTCATGCCTCACCTGGTTTCTCAAGACCCTTTCAAACCTTCTGCCAAGCCATTCCCCTACTCTCTGACTTGTCACACTGGGTAGTGACAATCAAGTCCCTAAAACAGGCATGGACCCCCACTGCCTACAGAATAAAGGCTGAACCCCTGAGATTCCTGGGGGCCCAACTGAGTTCTATGAATCATGGGAGAGACAAGAGAGATGGGGGACATTGCCTTTGTCCCCAGAGAGTCACAACAAAACTGAGATGATGAGAAAGATACACAAAACCACTTATGAAGCAGACCCACAGGTTTATGGAGGCTCAGTACGTAGAGTCCATACTAGTAAGTCACACTGTCATTATTGTAGGGTGTCATGTGCCCACAGCTAGCCTCGCTTGCTCTAAGTGCACCAGGCCGATTCCAGGAGCCTGCCGTGGCCCCCAGAGAGCTCACTCCTGTCCTAGGCACTAGGGGCCTCTGTTTTGGTATCTGGCAGGTGGGACAGCTTTGGGATGCTCAGACGCAAGGTGTCAGAATGCCTAGGCTTTTCTGGATCATCCTCTCACTATCACTCCAGTTCCCCACAACCACTGCCGCCCTCCCGCACAAATCAGGCTGGACATCCCGTGCTGATTCAGGGCCTTTCCCCAAGAACATCTCTGGACCCTCGGACCCTTGGATCTCACGACCTCAAGGAGATATGTCCAGCTTCCTCGCCCAGATGGCCAGCAGCCCCAAGCCAGACCCAAGGCCACTGCACTAAGTTGTCATCAAAAGTCCAGCCTGGCTTTCCAGAGAGCCGGCAGCCTGCGTGGGGCTTGGCCAGAGGCAGGCAGTGTGGGTGTGTACGCGTGCACACACATGCACGTGCCCTCTGCGGTTCTCCTGGGCCTCTGACCTCCCAGTCCCTCCCCTGCGTCTTCCCCTCTGCTCCATGCCACTTGCACCCTGCCAAACTCCAACACCCTCAATGGTTTCCCGACTGCTGCCGCTAATCTGGTTCTGGGGAGCAGGTCAGCAGTGAAGGAGCCGCAGCTCGTGTGAAAACAGCCCCAGCTGGCCCCAGTGGCTCACACCTGCACACTCCATTCATCCCCAGTGTTTACACATTGTCATCCGCAATTAATGCTTTCCCAGGAACTGCAGCCGGCTGATTGCCCCACCGCCACACAGGGACCCCATTCTGAGCCCTTGTGTCTGTTAAATTGAGCATGGGGCCCTGTGATTAAATTAAGGTTTGTGGCTCTGCCACTCTGGCCCCCGCTCCATCCTCCTCCCCCTCATCTTCCCCCCTCCCTCCTCATGCCCCCCTCCCTCTCCTTCCGCTTTCCCTTCCCATTCATCATGGGGCCTCTTTGTGACCTGATGGGGGGAGGCGGGCAAGGGGGAAATGGCCTGGCCCCTGGACGGGGAGGAAGAGTGGACGTCTTCCATTTAAAGCAAGGATAAAAGGGATGCATGACCCCTTGTGAGAGGAGCTCTGGGGAGAGGAGACCATGTGCAACTAGAAAGAAGAGGGTGGTGTGCGGCCTTTGCTAAATTAATTAATCAATTCCTAGCATGGCAGAGTGGTTAAGGGTAGAAGCTCCAAGGTCAAACAGACAGAGTTTGGGTTCAACTCCTGGCTCCGTCACTTTCTTCTTCTGCGATCTAAGTTTGGTGAGTCTTGGCTTCTCTGAGCGGGGCAGAGGAATCAGAATGAGCAAGGAAACAGGGAAGCAGGTACCCTTGACTTGATGTGAGGAGAATGGCACTTTATGTCTGTGGTCTTCCTCCCAAAAACCCATAAACGCACTCTAATCATGAGAAAAACATCGACAAATCCCAAGTGAGGAACATTCTGCAAAATACCTGACCAGTTCTCCTCAAAAACAGGGGAAGTCTGAGACAGGGTCACAGCCAAGGGAAGACTAGAGAGATGTGAGTACCATGGGTCATACAGTAACCTAGATGGACTCCTAGAACAGGAAAAGGACGCTAGGGAAAAACTGAGGAAATCTGAATAAAATATTGACTTTAATGAATAATGATACACTGATGTTGGTTTCATAACAATAATGAACGTACCATACCAATGTAAGATGTTGTTAATAGAGAAACCAGGGTGCAGAGTATATGGGAACTCTCTGTACTCTCTTTGCAATATTTCTGTAAATCTGAAACTTTCTTAAAGAATAAAGGGGACTATTAGAAAGTGGGGGTAAGGGGTGCCTGGGTGGCTCAGTGGGTTAAAGCCTCTGCCTTCGGCTCAGGTCATGATCTCAGGGTCCAGGGTCCTGGGATGGAGCCCCACATTGGGCTCTCTGCTCAGCAGGGAGCCTGCTTCCTCCTCTCTCTCTCTGCCTGTCTCTCTGCCTGCTTGTGATCTCTGTCCGTCAAATAAATAAATAAACAAAAAGTGAGGGTAAGAGAATAGCTTCTGAGAAAAGGATGGGAGTACCACAGTTGTCAAAACTCCCGTGGGTCCCCTCGAGGCATATGGAATAACCAGGAGAGCCAAGTCAGAGACCCAGAGACAACATCTGCAACTGCACTAGACAAGGTATCCCAAAAAACCATGAAGTACCCCCCTTCCCAAATTCCCAAAACTCACTGGAAATGCAGCAAGTTAACCTAAGCCTAAGTAGCTGAAATGGAGAGGACCCAATTCATGGGTCCAGACAGGGCACCATGGCGCAGCAGTGACTGATGGCACGGGATCCCACAGCCTCCCCAAACTAACAAGCCACACCTGCTTCCAGAGAAAGCCCCACCAGGAAGCAGAAGTGCTGGCAAGGCCTGGTCTGGAACAGGACCGGACACAAGGAGCAAAGGAGAGAAAATATCAAAACAGAAGAGGGAGTCCGAGGAAACAAGTCTCAAAAAACAGCAGGTCATTTTTTTTTTTTAAATCATTTTGCAAAGAACCACCAAGGAAGGAGTTCTAGAGCCAAGAAGAAACTCTTGACTCAACCCTCTCTCGAAAAATACTCCACTCACTTAAAAAAGTAGGAACAGAAAAGGATATTTGAATATCTGAGCAAAAAGATCAAATCACTTTTAAGGGAAAGAAAATAAGGTTGTCATTCCAGAACCATTTTTTTTTTTTTTTTTTTTTTTTTTTTTTTGTCAAGATGCAATGGAATGACATATTTAAGACAGCCAGGAAAAGAACATGAGCACTGTGGCTGATGTATCCAGCCAAACTGACCTTCAGGCATAAAGGCCACAGGTAAACTTGAATAACATGCAAGAACTCAAGAATATTTCTTCTGTAACCCCCACCCCCACCCCAGGTGGGGTGGGAAGCAGGCTCAGCAGGGAGCCTGCTTCTTCCTCTCTCTGCCTGCCTCTCTGCCTGCCTCTCTGCCTACTTGTGATCTCTGTGTGTCAAATAAATAAATAAAATCTTTTTAAAAAATAAATAAATAAAGATAGCTATTAGAAGAAAAGTAAAACCTTCCGAAATACCAAAAGGTATATTGAGAGAGAGATGAAAAAGTCCACGCAGTGAAAGATATATGACAAAATATGTGAACAATAAAATAGATTTATGACATACAATATACAACAGAACTAGCAAAACGTTGATCATTGTGTGACCAATTGTGTAAATATGCTTACTTCACCTAATAAAAGAAAAAATGTTTAGGTTGGTCAACAAAGCAAAAGGAAAAACACACACTATGTAAGAGACATACCTAAACAGGGATTTGGATGGGTTAACAATCTTGAAATGCACAAAGGTGTACCAGGACTATGTAAATCCAAAAAAAAAAAAAAAAAAAGTGACATTAGAAGAAACAAAGAAGGACATTTTATAATGGTAAAGCTTATAATTTACTGTGGAGCTATAAAGTTATTAATATACAGCAACCACTTTCAGAAAGGAAAAACTGCAGCTTTTACAAGGAAAAATATGAACATGGCAATAGAAGATCATGATATTTTTAGGAACTAATCTCAGAAGTCATTCCACCATTTGTACCACACTCTATGGGCCACGGTAATGACAAAGGCCGACACAGTTTCTAGCAAAGAGAGAGGTTTCACCTCCTGCTGGAGGAGCAGGTTTCAGAAGAACATGTGGGATGGTGACTAGTCAATGTTGTAGCCACCTTTGACACCTGCACTCTGCCACAACCACCTACTCTGTTGGTGAGGCTACAGGGAAGTGTGAGTGAGAATTTCATTTTAAAAGTTTAAAAAGAGGGGCGCCTGGGTGGCTCAGTGGGTTGGGCCTCTACCTTCAGCTCAGGTCATGATCCTGGGGTCCTGGGATCAAGCCCCGCATCGGGCTCTCTGCTCAGCGGGGAGCCTGCTTCTCCCTCTCTCTCTGCCTGCCTCTCTGCCTACTCATGATCTCTCTCTGTCAAATAAATAAATAAAATCTTTAAAAAATATATTATAAAAGTTTAAAAAGGAAGACATGCAGGGGAAGGACAGAATATTGATCTGCCAACATCTCTTGACAACCACACTTCTATGATACAAGGTTAATCTATTCCAGTTAAAATCATGGTCAAAAAGGTTCCCAGGAGAGTGCACCTGGGTGGCTCAGTTGGTTAAGCGCCTGCCTTCGACTCTGGTCATGATCCTGGGGTCCTGGGATCAAGCCCCAAATGGGGATCTGCTTCTCCCTCTCCCTCTGCTGCTCCCCCTGCTCATGCTCTTTCTCTGTCAAATAAATAAATAAAATCTTAAAAAAAAAAAAAAAAAAAAAGGTTCCCAGAATTTTTCTGTTGGCTTACATGTAGGTAGAGCTCTAGCCTTCACATGAAGATGAGATAACATGTCTAAGATCTCATGACCTGGGTCCTGGGTTCCAGTCCTCCCCTTGAGGGACCATCTTACCTGCGTTGCAGCTCCCTGTAGCTTGATCCCACTTTAAACTTTGTCGCGCTCTGTTTTCTACAAGCAGCACCGTTGCTGTTGATGGCTACGTCCACAATACAGTAAGATCTTTGGCAAATTGTTGAATACTTAATTAACGCATTAAATCTTTCAGAAATCTTCATTTAAATGATCACTGAAGAACATGAAACAGAAAAAGAGAGCAAGTAAGGGGACGGCAGAGGTAGGGTGGGAGAGTTCAACCAGCAGGAGCCATTAGCATGGACTCCGAGGTTGCTTGGGGAGGGGATGAAAAGGAGAACTGAACAAGCCGGTCCGGGTGTCATCTAGAATGTCTTCTAGATCAGTCTCCTGCCCTCACCCACTGCTGCTTAGATGCAACCACCAGCCTTAGATCCTAGCTCAGTTCACTTGGGCTAGTATCACAGCAATAGGTCGTTTACAAACCACAGAAATTTATTTCTCACAGCTCTGGAGGCTGGAAGACAAAGATCGAGGGAGTTCTGGTGCGAGCGCTCTTCGGAGTACAGACTTCCTCACACGCTAGAGGGCAGAGAGGGAAGCAGCCTCTCTCCAGACTAGTGACGCCTACTGCAGGGCACTAATTCCACGCTAGGGTCTCCACCCTCTTGACCTCATCTAATCCTAATCACCTCCCAAAGTGATGTTAAAAGAAACAAAGAAGGGCATTTTATCATGATAAAGCTCATAATCCACCAGCAACCACTTTCAGGAAGGAGAAACTGTGGGTTTTGCAAGGAAAAATATGAACACGGCAACAGAAGATCGTGACATGTTCATGGAGCTCTGAATTACCAGCGCACTGGGGGTTGGGCTTCAACATGGGAATTCCGGGGGTGGGGGGGGGGCACAAACATCCAGTGTACAACAGATACCAAAGCCCAAGGCAGAGGCTCAGAGGGCACAGGGTTTCCACACACTCAGCAGAAGTCCCAAGTCTCCCGCCCCGCTGAGACCCAGGGGGAGCCGGCTCTCCATTCCCAAGACCACTTCACCCCACACTTCATTCCGCCCACCCTGGCTAACCCAGGGCTACAACCCCACTGGGGCGGCCTGTGAGCAAAGAGAGAGAGGAGCCACAGGGCGTGGAGGTGGGAGACCAACGGAGTTTCTCATCGTCCCTACTGGGAGCTCATTGAAGACATGAAAGACATTGTCCTAATGTCTCCAGTGCCCAGCACAGGTCGTGGCACCCAGACACACACACACACACACACACACACACACACACACACACACACACAGCATCCCCGGGCCCAGAGATAGACAGAAATAAAATTAAGAAACAAATGTAAGGGCGCCTGGGTGGCTCAGTGGGTTAAGCCTCTTCCTTCAGCTCAGGTCATGGTCTCAAGGTCTTGGGATCAAGCCCCCCATTGGGCTCTCTGCTCAGCAGGGAGCCTGCTTCCTCCTCTCTCTCTGCCTGTCTCTCTGCCTACTAGTGATCTCCGTCCGCCAAATAAATAAATAAAATCTTTAAAAACAAAACAAAAGACAAATGTAAAATAACTGAAAACATCGCAAGGGTGTTCATATGTTACCTGTGTTATTAAGACAAGGTTTGGGGGGTTTTTTTTGTTTTTTGTTTTTTGTTTTTTTTTTTTCAAGAACAGGGAAGTTTACCTACATGGAATTGGGACTATATTTCAGCTTATACACGTAGTACGCATATATTATGCAAATGTCCCCGCCAGTGGAGGATCGCAACCCGCGCTGCCCTCCCGCCCCGCCCTCACCACCCCGCCCCGCCCCCTCCCCACGCCCGGGCGCTTCTCGGCGGCCCTGGCAGCGCGTAGCTCGGCGCCAGCGGTGCAGAAGCACCAATTATCCTTGGCAGCCAGAGCCAGACTTGTGCCCGGCCAGCGGAGGTCGGAGGGTCACTTCAGCAGCAATATGTCAGATTATTTATTTTCAAGCAGGCTGGGGACCGGGCAGAGGGTGTCCGAGCCTTCGCAGGAACCTCAGATCGTTTCATCTCCCCACCTGGGTCATCCCAAAACACACATCCAGGGCTTTCCAGGCAAAATCCAGGGAATTTGAGGAGTTAGTCCTAACTGACTGAGCTAACCCGGCTGAGCGAGACGCCTCCTCTTGATCGTGGACGTGGGGAAGGTGAGCTGCAAAGAAGGAAGGGCGGAATCCGAGGGAGAACCTGCAGTGGAAAAATCCCGGATCTGTGGGATTTCCCACGAGGGAGGAGCCCGTTTCCTCTCAGCGCCATCCCAACCCCTTCCAGCCGGTGGCAATGCCACCTGACCCGAGGATACGCATGGGCTTCACGGCCCTGGCGTCTAAAATTCAATTAAAAACAAAAAAAAAAGTTTGTGGGGAGCAATAGCTTAACCGACAGAGGTTTTACTTCAGGGGGTTCAGTGTTTTGGACCCGGGTACGGTGCTTGCCCAGCATTATAAACGTGCTGCATGGCACCGAATTGTTGAACTTTTAAACGGTTCACTGAGTGTTATATGAATGTTACCTCAATTTAAAAACAAATGAGATGACTCGATGCAGTGGCTGAATAAAAATTAACACCCAAGAATCAATTACCTGGACTTAGAACAGAAATATTCAGTTAGAAAAAGAAACTGGAGAGAAAGTCCTTTTTTTAAAAGAGCCACCAGACCTGAAATTAAACTTAACTAGAAAGGTGTGGAAATCTATGCATTTGAAATCGCCACACTTAATTTAAGGGCAGGGCAGAAATAACTTGAATGTATATGGAAAGATTTGCCACATTGCTAGACAGGAATTCTGAAAATTGTAGAAAAGGTAATTCTGCCCCCAGTCTTCTGTAAATTAAATGCAATCTTAATCAAAACCACCAATTTTTTTCTGGAAGTTGACAAATTGACTACAAAGTTCATTCAAAATTCAGAAAATAGGAAAAATGATCTGTGCAATTTACCCATAGTCCTGACAGCACAGATCCCTTCTTCCTCGTGTGTCTATGTTTTTGGAAAAGCTATAAAACACAATGACAGCGATCTCGGACTCTGTAGTTAGAGTCGATCCCAACTGTGCAGCTTAAGGGTGTGTGTATGACGTAACCTCCCTAAATCTCACTCGTCATACAAATTAAGTGAAATTCTCATGTATGACTGCTTAGCCTCATTTTTCAGGCATAGTGAGTCTCAGCATTCAGGAAATGGTTCCTGTTACACTTACATAAATACACGACAGCATGTCTACAATTGTATTGTACACTGTAAAATGGTTTTTTAAGCTCGATGTTCCATAAGGGACATCTTCACAGGTCAAAACATGTATTTTTATTACCCAGTGCCTAACCCAGCACCAACACCTACTGTGTGCTCAGAATATATTTGTTACATGAATAAATAAGGAAATTAATCTTGGCTCATTTTTTTAAACTTGCTCCTGATTGTAATGTTTGCTCTGGATTCCAGCATGTAGAGGCACTGTAAATGAATAAGGGGTCCTCTGCCAACTGACATAGATTACCCGTAATGCTCAAAAAACTGAAAACAGGGACGCCTGGGTGGTTCAGCCCATTAAGCATCTGCCTTTGGCTCAGGTCCTGATCCCAGGGTCCTGGGATCGAGTCCTGTTTTGGGCTCCCTGCTAGGTGGGGAGTCTGCTTCTCCCTCTGCCTGCTGCTACCTCTGCTTGTGTCGGCTCTCCCTCTTTCTATCTGACAAATAAATAAATAAAATCTTTTTAAAAAACCCTGAAAACAACATTAAAATATCTCATTGATAGAGATTATGGATAGACTTTGTGCTTTAAGTAATTGCAAATGAATTAAAACATTTCCGCACCTACATCACCTGAGACCATGTATACCGAGAAGTCATTTCAATGTGAAGATAGTGAAGGTTGTTCCATTTGGGGGGTAGGAGGACCCAGGATTTTGACTATTCCTCTGCAGAGCTGAATACACCCACTTCTCCAAGTGCCTCTATTGGTCTGACTTCTTGCTGCTTTTCCAGGAGAAATATGGTAACAACTATTTCTTTGTGGGAAATGACCACCAAGTGAAATGTAAATAAAGTGAACATTTCCCCCCAGAAAATGTGATTCCAGAGAAAGTCTGGAACCCCAAGAGCCTTTTTTTGTTGCCTAATATGGCAAGTCTAAAATCTTCAAACAGACACATCAGAATGTGTGACCTACAACCACGTCTCCCACCAGCTATGCCAGCAGCTGGGATCTGGAGCAGGAATGTCCGAATTTGCAAACTGAGTCAAGATACAAATGGAGGGACGCCTGGATGGCTCAGTCTGTTAAGTGCCTGCTTTGGTTCAAGCCATGATCCCAGGGTCCTGAGATCAAGTCCCATATCAGGGTCCCCAGCGGGTGTCTGCTTTTCCCTCTCCCTCTGCTGGTCTCTCTCTCTGTCAAAGAAAGAAATAAAATCTTAAAAAAAATTAAAAATGGGGTCCCTGCCCCACAGCCCACCACCCTTCTCTTCCCATCTCCAACACCATCACCCTTCACCAAAGTTCCTCATACACAGATTTGGTCCAAACAATCTAGTTGGCCTGGCCAGCCCCGCCCACCTCCCTCCCACCTCAGCAGACACCTTGAACCACCCTTCAGAGTGCACATGCCATCAGCTGCGGGAATTGGCGGGAAACCCACACAGGCTCTGGAAAAATGGAATATGTTTTGGAAGGCTGGGGTTGTTCTGGGTGGGCATTTCCATGACTCTGGGGACCCCTCGCCCTGTAGAGAAGACAGCAGATGGAAGAAGGCAAAGCAGGACTCTCAAAAGCCCATGCCGGGCAGAGCCCCATCTCCCTGCTCTAAGGAAGCACTGGTCTATGGCCAAAGCTTCGATGTATCAGTGGCTCTCGGTGGTGATGCATTTGCCTCCCGGGGGTCATTTGGCAAAGTCTGGAGACATTTTTGGTTCCCACAAGTAGGGTAGAGGGGGTGCTTCTGGCATCTAGTGGATAGAGGCCAGCTGGCTGTTAAACATCCAGCAATATACAGGATAACCACGGCCTTCCCACCCCTGCAAACAAAAAATTAACTGGCCCAAAATGTTAGTAGTGCCAATGTTGAGAACCCCTATGACACATGCATTAATGTGGACCCCAAACAGTCTAAGGGTTCAGACCCATAGTCTGCTGCTGACTCATTAGGGGACCAGTTATTTTTCTCTCGGTACCTCAGTTTTCTCACCTGTAAAATAGGTTAATGGAAACAATTTCCCAAGGCTATTGTGAGAAAGAAAAGGAATTTGCCATGTAAAATGCTTGGTACAAAGTAGGTCCCCAATAAATGTCGTGTTTCTTCAATGAGGAGGGAAGCCGACTTCATAGTCTTACATGCCTTTTGTGAACCAACTAGAAGTCTCTACGTTTGGAAGAGGAGTCCGGCCATAAAAGCAAAAGAAGCTTATATTATTTCAGAATGACTGTGGATAAAAAGTCAAGAGGAAATACAGATATATAGAAAGATATTCTTAAATTGTGTTAATCAATGAGAACATCGTACATATAAAATGTTTTATGAAGCTGTGGGCAAGAAAATTATACTTCTGGCAGGATTTTTCCTTTTCTGTAAAGGATTCTCCATATCAAGACACCATCCCTACACCTTCCCTGGCCTCTCCATCCCTATTTTTTCCACTGGCGCCCACCCCAGCAGCAGTCCCTAGATGTAGGGCAATCCCATCAGAGGTGACTTGCTGCCATCTGGTGGCAGAATTGGTAAGGGCGGCTAGGATTTTGTCCGCAGATTGGGCCACTAAACCGAGGTCGTGATTTTACCACGCACTAAGCAACCATTTATTTAACAGCACCCAGGACTGTGGGGAATGTAAAGAAGGACAAATTTTCACCTCCTCCAAGAATTAGATGGAGACATTTGGGTTTTGGGGCAGCTGATGATAACTTGAGACCCCTTTAAATCTGTTTTAACATGTTTAGTTGGAGTAGGGATGCTCTAGTTATTAAAAAACTATTACCTAATAGAAATTATATATAGAAACTATTATATATAGAAACTATTATATAGAAATTATATAATTTCTCATGTTCAAATAAGGAATTTCCTACATGTGATCATATAAAGCTTTAATCATTCACACTTAACTAAAAGAGATCATTTGTAATGATATAGATAGAAAACAACATCCAAAAGTGCTTAAAAATTCTTTTTCTGACTCTTATCAGGAAAATGTTTTCAACTTTCCTGTGTTTCTTCTTTTCTTTTTTGTTTTCTTTCACTGTTTTCCTACCGGGGCTACTTTCAGAGAGGCAAATTTAAGGCTCTAAAATGTAGATAGTGAATCGCCCCTCATTGATAACACTGCTACTGATTTATTTCAGCATTCCAGCTGACTTCCCGTGGCTCTTGGGCTGATAGTCTGACCCAGCACTGCCCCCAACAGATTGCACTTCCAGGGTACAAACATGCCAACAACTGTGTTTTATTCCTGACCTAGAACACTAAATCAATGAAAGCGGGACCTGTTTACTTTTCCCCAGATATGAATAGAGTTGCAGCTGGAAACCCGACTTAGCTAGCATCGATTTCCAATTCATTCCAGTGATCATTTTAATGCTTATATTTATTATGACATATCTTCTATGTCTAAATAACACCTACATGTGCCTATGTACATATATATATGTCACCAAAAATAAAAACGTATATACCTAAGCACAGATCACCCAGATCAAGAAAGAGAGCACTGATAGTGACTTCTGAGTGCCTGTATGCTATATCTCTCTCCCCCAACAAAAGGGACTTTAATAATGTTTTTGCATCTTACGTGGGTTGGGCCAGAGCGTATGGTTGAAAACCATAGAAATCAACTTTGATCATCTTAGACAAAAATGGGAATTGCTGAAAGAAGTTAGGGGTTCTCACAGAAGTCATAGGGGACTGGAGATCAGATCAGACTTGAACTTGCAGGAACCATCTAGACCGGGGGCTGGCCCGCCACCAAGGACATTGGGTACACTGCCCCCCTCCCCCTGGTTCTCCTCTCTCCCTGCCCTAGGTCTTCTGAAACTACGGCTTAGACCTTGGTCTTAAAAGTGATCAAGACCCTTCTCTCTGTTTTGAGTTTCAAATAAACAGCTGAGTATCCACATGCTTGTTTCTCTCTGCATTTCTGAACTTCTCCTCTAAAAGCCTGAGAACTCACCAGCCAGGCAGACCAGGGGCCATCTGGTCGTGTTTAGGAATGGGGGAGGTTAATATTCAGCATTATCATCTTGCCACTTATTAAAAGGTATTTCTGGGGCGCCTGAGTGGCAAGTCAGTTAAGTGTCTGCCTTTGGCTCAGGTCATGATCCCAGGGTTCTAGGATCAAGCCCTACATCCCTACATGGGGCTCTCTGCTTAGTAGGGAGCCTGCTTCTCCCTCTCCCTCTGTCTACCTCTCTCTCTCTCTCTCTCTGTGTCAAATAAATAAAATCTTTGAAAAAAAAAAAAAGGTATTTCAATGGAAAGATCCTTGCTGTACCTAGTAGTAAAAGACCAGTGCTAAACTGACCCGCTGGGTAATGTAACACCACCCCCGTATGTTATGGACGTCCCTCTTGTTAGCACAGCCCGTGACTCCCCTGTGAGGGGTACATAAGGGAAGGCCATGAGCCTTCTGGGCCTTTAATGCAGAACCGCACTGGAGGCTGCCCTTGTGTGGCTCCTATAGGATTTCCCATCGGTCTGCCTGCAGGGCTGCAGGGCTCCAGCCTGCCCACGAGGCACAGGGAGGACAGGCACAATTAAGCGCCCAGGGACAGCCGGTGAGGCTGTGTAAGAAGCTGGCCTGAGAGGCAAGGTCCTGTGCTGGCCGTCACCACCAGGGGACGGCTCATCCAAGCTCATCAGCCCACTTGCTCCCTACAGTTTTTCTGTGGCCCAGATGGTGTACACTTTCTTGATCACATTCCAACCAGTGTTTGTGGAGTCTTAGAAGCACCTCCACAGAGTCTCGGGTCCTCTAGGAACCCAGATGGAAGCTGCTAAAAAATTAACCACGCTTATCTCTGGGTGGTGAGATTTTTGTTTTGTCCTTTTTGCTTATCTTTATTTTCTCCCTCCTCTAAAATACGCCCAGGTGGCTTGTGTAATTTTGTTTAAGCCAAAAAGAAATCAATGTTATAAAGGACCCCTGACCCTATGGGTCCTGCAGCTGTCTGCCCCTGGGACTTTAGCCTCCCATGCATCTCCCTCTCTCCCAGCCACGGAATGAGTATATTTGCTCACATCTACAGGCAGTTAAGAAATGCTTCAGGGGTGAGGCTTACCTCTCGGCCAGTCCTCGCCATTTTCCAGGCTGAGTGGTATAGAGACAATAGGGAGCTTGGCAGTAATCACAGCCAGAGTGATTCTGGAGGATGATGGAAGAACTTCTTCAGGAAAGGGTTAACACCCTGGGATGCGTCTCCCCAGCCCCTAGCATCAACTCACCATTATCAGGTCAGCGGACCATGCTAATGCCCTCTGCCCACGCCATGTCCGCTCAGCATCCACCTGACCTCTCAGCTCTTAGAGGTGGGCCAAGTTCTCCCTTACTGTTCTCCCCAGGACCACCTGCCAACCTGCTGAGGCCTCCAGCTTCGCAGTATCCAATTCGGACATTGACAAAAGTGTCTCATGGAACAGAAAGAGTTCAGAAAAACTCCAGGGGTGGGTCAGCATCTCTGGCCACAGGAAGCTCCAGGACAAGCCAGGTGATGTGTCAATGCCCGCTTTGCTATCCCCCATTTCGGTACGTTTTATATTTATTTTGGACTGGGTTCAGTTCTCTAAAAGTGTGGGAAAGAGAGTGTTTGCCATCTTTGCTGATTTAGTAGCTTGTACACACATTTCCCAACCACAGGCTAGAACATTGGACAGTACCATTTTGGTTTAATCTCAGTAGATGTGTAACAGACCAGGCTGAGGACCATGTGAACACCTTTCATTCATTCCCCGCCCCTGCTAACCTGTCTGTCTCCTCCCAACTGGTCTTAACCCTGGAGTCTCAGGTCAGATTGATGCTTGCTATGTGAGTCCCCTAAAAAAGCCCTCTCTGCTTGAAACTTTCCCACCCACCGTAGCCCCAGTGACAGGCACTTTCAATGTCCTTCGATCCTTTTTTAGATGACAGTTATAGGTTAGTAGCAAATACAGATTCACCCTTCCAAAGCTGCAATTTCCAAATCCAAAATGCTCTGCCACCTAGAAGCTCGTTTTGTGATTCACTTAACAGCAAACCCTATTCTGAACTGCTGTGAAGCTGTTTATGACCTTTAGTTGTTCCACTGTATGAATCATGGCAGAAATAATAGAATATCAGGACTATTGATGTGTTGGGTTATGATACTGCCCCAGACCCCAGCCGGGATGTCACATAGCTGCACTCAATGCCCTACCTCATCTTTGCAAACTTTGAGAAGTCGTGGGAAATTTCATAAGAAATTATGAACCTGAATCTGCTTCTCTAAATATAATATTTGGTCTTCTATAGCCCAATTAATTTTTTCTAGATGATTTAGAAATGATTGAGAGGGATGAGTTCAAGTCCCCTGCTACTTGTCTGCTTCTTCATTTCTGACTTGTGTCTCCTATAATTGTAGCTTTATGCATATTGTGCTTTGTTATTTGGTACATATCTACAATCCCTGTAGTCACTGTGAATTGCATCTTTGAGCATATAAAGTATCTTTCTTCATCTTCACTTTACTTGGTATTAAGATTATGACCTATAGGATCTCAGTGACTCAATCAGTTAAGCACCTGCCTTCTGCTCAGATCATGATCTCAGAGTCCTAGGATTGAGTCCTGAGTCAGGCTCCCTGCTCAGTGGAGAGTCTGCTTCTCCCTCTCCCTCTGCCTGCTCCCCTCTCATGCTCGCTCTCTCTCTAATAAATAAGTAAAATCTTAAAAAAAAAAAATGATTGTGACCTGTGCTCTGTTTTCTTTGTATTTGCCTCATGTACCTTTTACATACTTTCCTTTTCGACCTTTCAGAAGACACTGTGTCCTAGATGGGTCATTTGTTTTACTTACAGTATAAAGGTGGTTCTTGGGGTGCCTGGATGGCTCAGTCGGTTAAGCATCTGCCTTTGGCTCAGGTCATGGTCTCAGGGTTCAAGCCCTGCATTGGGAATCCCTGCTCAGCAGGGAGCCTGCTTCTCCCTCTGCCTCTGACCCTCCCTGCTGCTCATGCTATCTCTCTCTCCCTCTCTCTCTCGAATAAATAAAAGAAACTTCAAAAAAAAAAAAAAAGTGGATTTTGCCTAAAGAACAGCCTGAATCTTTTTTTCTTTTTTTGTAGGTGAGTTAAGCCTGTTTCAACATTTACTGATATGCCACATGTTAGCCTTAGTTCTATCATATTAAAATATTATACTTCATAGTTTTTAAAATGCTTTAACTAATCTGTCGCCTTTGTTGCTATTTCTAATTCCTCTCAAATTCCAGGTTTTCATTTTTGCTCTAGTTTTTACTTTTATTAGTTTTTAAAGATTTTATTTATTTATTTGAGAGAGAGAGAGCACAAATGGTGGAGGGGGGTGGGAGTTGTTGAGCAGAGGGAGAGGGAGAGGGAGAGGGAGATGCTGAGCAGGGAGCCTGTCATGCCGGGCTTGATCCCAGGACTCCAGGAACACGACGGTGGGGTGTGGGGGGGAGACAGACGCTTAACCAACTGAGCCACCCAGGCGCCCCCAGCTTTTACTTTTATAATGACAATTTTAATAATACCTCTTGTTTTCTATTATCTAACAATTACCTTTCTATAAACAATGAAAAAAATGAGCACGTTTCTCTTCCTCCCCTTTTCTCCTCTTCTATCCAATTTTAGTCCATAATATCTTTCTCAGAGGTTGGGTGTTTTGTTTTTTTTTCAGCTTTGAGGAATGTTCTTCGGCTCCCAGTTATTAGAGACCTAGCAATCGGGGAAACAGAGTTGACCTCTCACCTACTTTCCCCCTTCCTCTGCCAACATTTGTTACATGATTTGATATTGTCAGGACACATAATTCTTACACCCTTTTCAATCATTGTAATGTGTAGGATTATGTTAGCTTGGTCCCCAGTAAATGTGTTCAAGGCTTGTTGCCAATCTTCCTTCCATATTTTCCCTGATTATCTCTGACTTGGCTGACATTCATCCTCTGGGAGTTTTCTCAAGACAGGTCCACAGAATCAATATTTTCTGATTTTTTTCATGTTCAAGACTATCTGTAGGCTTTATGGTTGAAGGGTAATTTGGCTGGATATAAAATCCCTAGGTAACACTTTTCTTTCCCCTTGTAAGTATTGCGACACCATTTCTGGCCTTGAACATTGCTGGAGAGGACTGGAGGCCAGCCCGATTTTTTTCCCTCTAAGCATCTTGATGGTTTTGTTTAATGTCTTTAAAGGTCTAACACCTTTACAACCTTATATCTCTAGGGTGACTTTCCTGGGCTAATTTCCCCTTTCAGACGGTAAAAACTAAAGTCTCCTTTACTTCAGAAAATCATAGTTCTATTCAATCTGTTCCACTGTTCTGGTGTCCTTCTTTGGAGGCTGTGATTATGTGTCTTGACTCTTGTTTGCCTGTATTCTAGATCTATCATCTTCTCTCTTTTTAAAATTTTTCTCTCATCTTTTTTAAATCCTCTATTTCCACTCAATTTTATTGCCTTTCTGGTGTCTCTCCTCCACATCCCTTACTATGGTTTTTCTAATTGCCCCTTATTTATACCTCCTTCCATTTCTAAACAAATTTTTAAAAATATTTTATTTATTTGAGGGAGAGAGAGAGAATGAGCAGGTTGGAGGGGCAGCAGGAGAGGGAGAAGCAGACTCCCGGCTTAGCAGGGAGACCGATGTGGGGCTCGATCCCAGGACCCCAGAATCATGACCTGAGCCAAAGGCAGATGCTTCACTGACTGGGCCACCCAGGTGCCCTGTACCTCCTTCCATTTCATCACTATTTCTCTGACACTTTGTTTTTTGTGGGTTCTACCTGCCCGTGCTTCCTCTCCTCCTGTTATCTCAACATTTCTATGTTCTTTCTCTCTTCAACTTTTTATTTTGAAAAATTGCAAACTGACAACGTGTTAGAAAAATACTACAATGAGCATCCATAGATCCCTCCCATAGATTCACTGGCTGTGAGCGTTGCCCCATATCTTTCTGAACTTTTGCCCTCTCTTTACACACACACAGTACACAAACACATTTTTCCAAACCATCTCAAAATAAACTGCAGACATCATGACACTCTATCCATAAAAAAATCAGCCTGCAAACATAACTGCAATACAAATTTAACAATAAGGGCGCCTGGGTGGCTCAGTCGGTTAAGCATTTGCCTTCAGCTTGGGTCATGGTCAAGGTCCTGGGAAGGAGTCCTGTGTCTGGCTCCTTGCTCAGCAGGGAGCCTGCTTCTCCTTCTGCCTTGCTGCTCCCCCTGCTTGTGCGTTCTCTCTCTCTCTCTCTCTGACAAAAAAATAAATAAAATCTTTTTTAAAAATAACAGTAATCCCATAGTATCATCTAATATGTAATCCATATTAAAATTTCCTCAATCACCCTCCAAATGTTAGATTTTTTTTTAAGATTTTATTTATTTATTTGACAGACAGAGATCACAAGTAGGCAGAGAGGCAGGCAGAGAGAGAGAGGGGGAAGCAGGCTCCGCACCAAGCTGAGAGCCTGATGTGGGGCTCAATCCCAGGACACTGGGATCATGACCTGAGCCGAAGGCAGAGGCTTTAACCCACTGAGCCACCCATGTGCCCCATGTTAGATATTTTTTAAGCAGTATCCAATCATACATTGCATTTGGTTGTTCTATCTCTTCATTCTCTTTTAATGTAGAACAGGCCCCCGCTTCCATTACATTTACTTTTTTAAATTTACACCCATATTCTAGTGTCCCATATTCTAGATTTGTCTTGTTAGTTCTTTATATTTCATTTGTTTTGTAGCACTTATATTTTCAGTGAACTATGAGCTAGGTCTAAAGATTTAATTAGATTCATATTAAACATATTTGCTGTAATTACATTGTGCATTTCATACTACATTCTGTCAGGAGACATATGACATCAGCTTGTCTCATTATTAGTAATTCACAGTTTGATCACTTGGTTAAGGCGGGTAACTGCCAAGTTTCACCAAGGTAAAAGGACATATCTTCTCTCTATAATTATTAATTAATCTGTATGATGATACTTTATCACCATATGACTATCTTATTCCCCAGTTACCTCTTACCCAAAGGGTTTGGCACCTCTTGAGAATTTTTTTTTTTAAGATTTTTACTTATTTATCTGACAGAGAGAGATCACAAGTAGGCAGAGAGGCAGGCAGAGAGAATGGGGGAAGCAGACTCCCCACTGAGCAGGGAGTCTGGTGTAGGACTTGATCCCAGGACCCTGAGATCATGACCTGAGCCGGAGGCAGAGGCTTAACCCACTGAGCCACCCAGGCGCCCCATCTCTTGAGAATTCTTACCTGAATCAACTTATTACATTAAGTGTTCCAGAATGGGGACTCAAAAAAACTTTGTTCTCATATTTCTATTTTGTGGTTTTCCTTCATAGCAATGACTGAATTCACTTTTTTTTTTTTAAGATTTTATTTATTTATTTGACAGACAGAGATCACAAATAGGCAGAGAGGCAGGCAGAGAGAGAGAGAGGAAGAGAAGCAGGCCTCCTGCTGAGCAGAGAGCCCAATGCAGGGGTCGATCCCAGGACCCTGGGACCACGACCTGAGCCGAAAGCAAAGGCTTTAACCCACTGAGCCACCCAGATGCCCCTGGATTCACTTTTTAGAATTCAACAGCGTAATGTTTGGTCTGCTTTCTTCTGCTCTATGGCAATGTTTTCCTGATGAGTATTCTTCAGTTGTTGGGAATTTTTCCTACTCTCTTCCTCTTTCATTTTATGGTGAGTTTAATTTGCTGCTGGGTAGTACTCATCTTTGAATGGGCTCGTAATTTGCTTGAGGCTCCTGCAGAAGAGGCCAGGGGAGCCTTCCAGGCTGGTTGGTTTTCCCCACCATCGTCAACTAGAGACACAGGCTGCTGCCTACAATTACTGCTCTTCGTCTGTTGCTTTATATACCTTTATGTGAAGGATTCAAGATCGCCGCAGATCCTTTGCTACTCTACGACAAATAGGATGTGGTGAAAGTGACAGCATGGGGTTTCCCCAAACAGGGTCACAGATACCTTATTGCTTTGGCTCAGGCCCCTTGGAGCAATTGCTCTGATGGAAGTCAGCGACCACATAAGAAGTCGGACTATCCTGAGACCACAAAGCTCTGAGGAGACCCATCCTGGCCACATGGAGAGGCTTCACAGAGAGAGAGGAGTGTGACAAATCGAGGCAGCAGACACGTGAGCAAAGGAGGCACCCATGGCTCACCTTAGCCCCCTCTGACAGCAATTATAATAAGAAACCCCAACCAGCTGAGACTGCCACATCTCAGAATTGTGAAAGATTCTAAGTTGGTGTTTTAAGGCATGAAGTTCGGAGGGGGTTTGTTACACAGCAATGGATAACAGAAACATTCTACTGGTTGCTGGGACCTCACTGGGCTCTAAAATGTCTTCTGCTGTCAGACTTGCTCACCCAGTCCCCAGAACTGCTGTTAACAAAGAAGGGATATCCCTTGAAATTGCCTTCTTTTCTTTCAGGGGGCACATATATTTCTGGAACTTTCTCACATCTATCTTCTTTGAGCCTTCCTGTCAGTTCCTCTTCATTCCTCTTCCTGTCACGTTTTCCTTTGTGACTTCTGCCTGCTCTCAGGCACTTGGGCAGCCTTTTCCCATATTTTGGAGTCTGCAAATTGTATTTATCCCCTACTTTCATTAAAAACTATTGTCTGAGGGCACATGGATTAAGTGTCTGCCTTCTGCTCAGGTCATGATCCTGGGGTCCTGGGATTGAGTCCCGCATCAGACTCCCTGTTCAGAGGGGAGTCTGCTTCTCCCTCCTTCTCCCTCTACTGTTTCTCAGCCGCACCCCACCCTGCTCACACTCTTTCTCTCCCTCTCTCTCTCTCTCAAATAAATGAATAAAATCTAAAAAAAAAAAAAACCCAAAAAACAAAAAACGAAAAAACTATTGTCTGGAGGGGGAATGCCGGGCTGGCTCAGTCAGGATAGCATGAGACGCTCGATCTCAGGGTTGTAAGTTCAAGCCCCATGTTGGGTGTTGAGATTACTTAAAAATAAGTGAATGTATGAAAACTTTAAGTATATATATAGTCTGTGGGATTTTCCCTCCATTTTTCTGGTTGCTTTTGAATGATTTCCAAGAAAAGAGAGGAAAACACAGGTTTCTGTGTAGAGGCCGCTTTTAGGCAAATAGGCTTGAGCAATGGAATATAGAAAGGGCCACAGTGACCTCCCCCCCACCCCCCCGGGCTGAATACACAGGGGCCAGCAGGCCACATACCTCAAAATAGCCACAGACCCTAAATGACCAATGGGCTGGGTCCCGAACAAGGAAGATTCCATAGGGCGCCTTATCTTCCCCCTTTAAGAACAGCCCCCACCCACTGCCTCTGCTGTCCTGCCCACACTCCCTGGTGGATTGAATCAACTTCTATCTCCTTTGTTCTGCCTCAGGTGAATTCTTTCACCTCTAGTACCACTAGCCTCCATCCCATCATTACCCCACATTTGGGGGCCCCCATCCGATCGAAAGACATCCGAGTTAGGCACCATATTCCACAAACACTTTCATATCATGAGTCCCTACTAGATTTTCAATGCCTATATATATATTTTTTTAAGATTTTATTTATTTGTCAGAGAGACAACGAGAGCAGGAACACAAGCAGGGGGAGTGGGAAGGGGAAAGCAGGTTTCCTACTGAGCAGGGAGCCCGATATGGGGCTCTATCCCAGGACCCCAGGATCATGACCTGAGCCGAGGTCAGACACTTAACTGACTGAGCCACCCAGGCGCCCATCACCATCACCTCTCACCTGCTAACACTCCGGTTGCTTCCAACAGTTCACTGTTTCAAGTGATGCTGCAGTGAGGATCCCTTTACCTAGATCTTTTGTGCACTTGAACAAGTATTTCTGCAGGAGAATTTTCTGCAAGCAGGATTTGGAGGGCAAGGGCAATGGTTGATGGAGGGCTTTTTATGCCACAGCAGAACATGGGGCAACAGCTCCATTTTGCTGGAACTGAAGCAACATTGCCCCTTAAGCAGATTCTCCTGGCTTCCACTACCCCTCATAAACCGTTCTGGTGCTGCGTTGCCGGCTCTAACCAACCTGTGAAAGAACTGGTCCAGTTCAGTTTGGAAAAACTATGTCATCAATGAGTTTTTCCATTCAAACATTGGAGATCTCAGAAGGCAGAGGCGGAAGAAAGGAGCAGCACAAAGCAACACGAGAGAGCACTTAGGGGCCTAGAGCCAGGCTGCTGGGAAGCTGAGCTTCTCAGACGGGGGTCTGCCCAGGAATCCCACCCATAGCAACACAAACTGGGCAGATTGCTTAACCTCTCTGAGCCAGGCTTTCCTCATCTGGGAGAGGATAGCAACAGTACCTAACAGGTCCAAGGTTATTGTGAGAACCAAAGAAGAAACGTGATTTCAATCACAGTGTCTGTTGCAGAGCACATGCGAGGCGACTGTCCGATGTCATTAATGTAACACAGAAGACCCTTCCATCCCCCAAATGTTACGGCATCAGAGGAAGTACTGAGAAGACATGTGTAAAAGGATGGAGGTTGTCGGCTTCCTAAATTTTTTCCTTTCGGTGCAAAGGCACGTAACTGAGAACAAACAGAATGGAATGGGGCTGGGGGGAGGGGAGGGCAAGAAAGTGTGTTCTCCCAAAGGGAAGAGTCCACAGTGGGAGGCAGAAGTTCGGGTTCCTGAGAAATGTGGAGTAGCTGCATTAGGATCCTGTTTACAGCGCTCGTGGGAGCTCTGCCCTTTCTCTGTGTGTAATCCATCAGTAGATGACTCCCCACACCCTGGGGAGCTTTTAACCAATCTTCTAACAGGTCCTGACTGATGACCTCTCACGGCCTTGGGCATCAGACAGATGTGTAAAAAGTAATGTTTTGGCATCAGGGTCCCAGGTATGGTTGCACATGTTAAAAATGAAACAAAACAAAATTCAACCACGTGAATTTGAAGACCTCATTGACATTATTTTTTTTTTAAAGATTTTATTTATTCATTTGACAGACAGATCACAAGTAGGCAGAGAGGCAGGCAGAGACAGAGAGAGGAGGAAGCAGGCTCCCCGCTGAACAGAGAGCCCGATATGGGGCTCGATCCCAGGACCCTGAGATCATGACCTGAGCCAAAGGCAGAGGCTTTAACCCACTGAGCCACCCAGGTGCCCCCCTCACTGACATTATTAAGTGATTCATGAATCAGGCACCACCCTGTGGAGCAAGTAGGGGGTGACTTTGAAAAGTTGTACAGAATGGAAGGTTTATATAGGATGGAAAGTGAGACAAGAGAGTTATCAGCAAAAGACTGGTTCCTACAAGATGCAAGATGACCTTTTCTTGATGTGGGGGGGGGCTCTTTTTATGAAGATTACGTCATCTTCCTTTGCGGCGGGGGATGGGGGTGGGGGGATGGAGAAGGCCGGTGTGACAGATGACCTCACTCATGCTTATCAGAAAATTCCTGACTGACCAGTTAAGGCTACATTTGGAGGAGAGGTTGGAACTGCAGTTAGATTAGGTAGGAAGCCCCATTTTCCTGACTTGGCCGGCCCCAAGTGACATTTTGGGCCTGGGACATTTTTTGCTTTCTGCTTTGCATTGTAATCATCTGGTCACGTATGGTCTTCTATGGACTATAAAGTCCCTGAGGGCAAAAACATGTATTAGAGTGTTTTATATTCCCAGAGTGCCTGTGATCATTCTGCCCTAGTACTCTGTTAGGGGCCTCTTCTGACCTGCTCCCACGAGAGGAAGCAGGCTTCTCTTGGCCTGTTTCTGACCCTCCAGGTACACTCAATCCAAGTCACGTGGGAAACAAAGGCAGAAGAAAAATGATTAAATTTCCTTACTACCCACAGCCCACTGACAAGTCCCTGAAACAGGCAGAGTGACATTCCTCTAGGAACTCAGCTGCCTCAGTGTTAATACTTTGCCAAGGACAAAAGGCAATCTTGGCCCGAACCCCAAGATCCTAAGCCTACTTTAACATGTAAAAATTCCTTTGGAAACTTCCTTTGTCTCTAAACCCCCCAAGGTACATATTGGCAATCATCCCCCCAGCATATGGCCCACCGATACATATCTGAAGGGTCTCACAACTGAGGTTTTATTAGATGGTAATAAATGACTTTTTCCCAACAACAGCTAGCCCCCTCGAGGTCCTAGAAACCTTGTTTCCAAAATTCCTTGGAGACTTAACACTGTCCTTAACCCCCTCCCAGCCTCAAAGTTGGAATATAACCACTCACTCCTCACCACCTCTGTGCAGTTCTTTCTGCCCACAGGTCCTGTCCCCGTTCTTTAATAAAACTACCTTTTTGCACCAAAGATGTCTTTCTTGGGGGAAAAAAAAAAAAAAGAATTCCTTCTTGGCTCTCAGCTTCAAACCCTAATATCTTTCCTACATTGAGAGGGAAAGGAGCTCTGTAGCTGATGTGCTTTGCAAGTAGGGTTCCTGAGCCAAGAAAGAATTCTCTAAACGTTTTTGGTGCAAAAAGGTGGTTTTATTAAAGCACAGGGACATGAGGGTTGATTACATACTTTGGAGTTGGGGGATGTAAAGACCTGGGAAGTTTCCAGAAGGATTTTCATATGCTAAAGAAGACTTACAGGATCCCGGAGGCCTAGCTATTGTCATCCTGAGGTTGTTTTTCCTTCCAGCAAGGCGTTAAGACGGAGACAGTTGGGAGTTTCTGGAGGAATGTCATACTCTGCCTGTCTCAAGTATTTGTCAACAGGCTGCAGGTTATAAGGAAATTTAATTTTATCTACATTTACTTTGCCTTTGGTCTCCACATCCTGCCCAGGGCACAGGGGCACGAGAGGGGTCGCAAAGAGACCAGGTTTGGCCACCTGCCCTTGACAAAATCCAAAGGCAGAGAGCGTAGTGGTGGTGAAACAAGAAAGGAGTTTATTTCAGTGAGGCAACACCAGGAGGACCATGGACTAGCGTCTTAAAGATGGTCTCCGAAGTGCTGAAAATATGTCCAGGCTTATACAAGGAAAAGGTGGGGCCAAGGTTGGTGGGTACGTTCAGGAGCGCAGGAAAGGTCAGGTCGTCAGCATCACGGGTGAGATCTTGGGGGCCCAGAGAGCAGCCCTTACTGCTCGAGTGGGTAGTTTTGTTCCCTCTGGGGATGCCTTACTCCAGGGTCTTTTGCCTGAGATAAGATGGAAGGAAGATCTTTTTTCTTTTTAATTAACATATAATGTATTATTAGCCCCAGGGGTACAGGTGTGTGAATCGTTAGGCGGAAGGAAGATCTTAATCAGTTAGAAAATTTGAGGTCAAAGTGATGGTGGATGAAATCCTCTTTCAGCTTCGAGCTCCTGTCCCAAGGTTACAAGTTCCTGTCCCAAGGTCACAGTATTCAGCCTACAGACTGCTCCAGGGAGCAGCACCGTCCTGTGTGTGGTGGAAAAGGCATGGATCCGATCCCCCAGCCTTTATCAGGGTCCCCTTCCCCCGGGACCATTTTTAAGTGGTTCCTCATTCCGAACCAAAATCTGTTCCCACCCCCAACCCGCAGGGGTTCACAACCCGTCCCTGTCCTGCTCTCGAGTCCCTCCCCCGACAAAGCCTAACATCCCATTTCGGCAAATATGAAACTGTGAGACACCGCCCAAACCTCGTGGGCTCCAACCCAGCGAAGAGGTCTGTTCTGTCCTACCCCTGCCACTGGGACGGAGGTGATGTGGTTTTGGAATACAGGTGAGGTTTGATGGGGTGAGGTCCAGAGCCAACGTCCAAGAAAGAATTCTTGAGACATCTTTGGTGCAAAATGGTGGTCTTATTACAGCTCGGGGACAGGGCACACGGGCAGAAAGAGCTGAGGCACTGGAGGGGGGCCTGAGGAGTGGCTGAATATATACTGGGGAGTTGGGGGAAGTAAGGAAAAGGGAGGTTTCAAAAGAACTTTCATATGCTAAAGAGGACATGCAAGATAATGAGGCCTTGCCATTGTTGAAGTTGTTTTCCCCTCTAGCAAGGTATTAACATTAAGATAGTTGGGAGAAGAACATCACAGGGGTCCCACCCAGGAGTGGGGGGCGGGGGAGCGGGGGAGGATGCGGGGTGTCAGCTTGTTTTCGGCTTCAGCCAGCCTTCTGTTCCCTCATCACGGGGAGGCTCAGGATTGCCTTTCCCTGCCCACCCCCCCACACACAGTGTGCCCTGCCCCACTTCCCCACCTCTTTCACCTTCCGCCCTTCTGCTGCCACGCAGAACCTGGCTCCCAGCCTCAGACACACGGGCAGAGAGCAAATAGAACAGTCAGGAAATCAGAGAGGAAAGCCTGTGCGCTCCTGCTTCCTTCTCTGCAAGTTTCCCAAGCGATGGGGCCACTATGGCTGCTGCTGGCTGGGAAATCGGGGCACAACCATCTCTGCTGCAAGGTTTCCCTGAGAGCTGCCTTTCAAGGAAAAAGCCTCCCAACCTTCCTGAGAGCCCCCCACCATCCCAGCAGGCTTTACCCTCTGCGAAGCATAGTCACCTCTCAGGACCTGCTCTGTCCAGGTGGGAATAAGATAAGGCGAGAAGGACATGGGGCCCTGTCATCTTGCAGGAGAAGAGCCACGGACAAATCGCTTCCTGGAAGCCAGCTGCACGCCTGTCCCTCCCCTGTCCCACAGCCCCTTGAGATCTGCTACCTCGGTCCTGCAAGGAAACGGGACACTCAGCAGTTTCACCACCCAGATTTGGGGGAATGGGGAGGGCGTCTTCCCCTGAATGAGAGCGGAGGTATCAGGGACTGAACAGAGAACAGGAAGGACCAGACCTGGATCGGTGCAGACCCTGGACAGGTCCCCAGGGGCAGAACGCCCATGGGGCGCACTCAGTGGGCGGCGAAGGAGAGACACGGCTCTCTTGTCCCAGTGGTAGCCAAGTGCTGAGAGGGAAGCATAAGGGCCCCCTGGGAAGGCTGCAGAGGCAGAGTTGGAGCAGGCAGAGAAGGCTCTGGGTTCTCTCCCCTTTGGACCGCCTCCAGAGAAACAGCTCTGCCAGTTGCATAATCCTTCTATTTGCCCGGAGCCACAGTTCTGCCCTAGAGGGGCCTGAAGAAGGCACCTAGCAAAGACTGGACAGGGAAGGGAGTCCGCCCCGAACAAGGGCTGTGCTGGGTCCCGAGGCCTTCGGCAGCTGCACAGGAGGATGGAGGCTTACAATGGGACGGCCCCACTCAACTTCACCCTCCCGCCCAACTTCGGCAAGCGCCCCACCGACAAGGCCCTGAGTGTCATTCTGGTGTTCTTGCTGCTCATTATCATGCTCTCGCTGGGCTGCACCATGGAATTCAGCAAGATCAAGGCTCACTTCTGGAAGCCCAAGGGACTGGCCATCGCTCTGATGGCCCAGTACGGTATCATGCCTCTCACTGCCTTTACTCTGGGCAAGGTCTTCCAGCTAAACAACATCGAGGCCCTGGCCATCCTCGTCTGTGGCTGCTCCCCTGGCGGGACCCTGTCCAACATCTTCAGTCTGGCCATGAAGGGGGACATGAACCTCAGGTAGGACTGGAGGTGAGAAGGGAGCCACCTGGGGAAGCTGCATGGGAGATGTCCCAGTCAAGGTCAAAGTCAGGATAGGCAGTGAGTGGGGGCCAGGTTGAAGCTAGGGTAGGGGTTGTGGGACTGCTGTCAGGGCTTAAGCTGGGCTGCAGACAGGAGTTGGGATACATCTTGGTTTAAGCATCAAGTCAAAGGGGACCAGCTGGTCCTGAGTCCCCCTGAAGACCCCCTTATGGCCAGAGGTGTCTCAGATGGGCCACAGAAACTGACTTATAGGAGTACTATTTAAACCCGAGAGGCCTCTGGGGAGCTCTGCCCCCTTACCATGGTGGACAAGTTGTTTGCCTTGAGGCCAGAGATCTGAAAGGGAATGCACAGGGGTTCCAGACTTCTCCAGGGAGATCAAGGTGGCTTAGAACCAAAGAGCCCTTCCAATCCCTGTAGAACAGACAAGACTTTTCAAAGATCCTTCCAGCTATCCAGGCCTATGGGATGGCATCTCCTAATCCCCCTGGGCCCGTCAGGCACAGGAACATATCCGTGCAAAGACACAACCAGGCAGATCCCAGAGTTTCCCAGGCCGTGCTGGGCTGCATGCCCGTGAGCCACACTGGGAGGGGGCAGAGCAGCCATATCCCCTCACCCAAAGCACCGCAGCAGAAATCAGGGCTCGATTCTGCAGGGGCCAGCTGAACACCTGTCCTTCTAAACTGGCTGGACTCTGATCTAGAATGCCTGCCAGAGTGAGGCCATTTCAGACCTGCTCCAGCCCTAGCAGCAGCCCGCGCTGGCTGAGGGAAAATCACCAGCAAAAGCCCCAGCCTCTCTGTGAGCCTCCATGTCCAGCCTGCCCCCTCTGAGGTTCAGTGCCCGGTGGAGACCCTCTTCCTTTTCCATGCCAGGTAGAGCAGTGGGCTCAGACGGTCCAGCTGCTCATGCTGGCCAGCCCCCGGCTGAACATTACTAAGCACACCAGCCAAGAAAGCTGGTGCAGAAGAACGCCACCGAACTTTAAATGAAAAACCAATAGTGAGCGGGTCTTTACTGGGACCTACCTTCTGAGCTCTGGACTCTCTACCCACGTGACTCAGCACTCACTGAGGCAGTTGATGGGAAGACAGGCACAAAGTTGGGGGTTGGCTTGCACAGTCTCCCATGGGAACACGTTCAATGTTCAACTCCCTGTGAGGAAATTCTTCCCTCTATCCGATCCAAATCCTTCCTGCCACAAAGCAAGCCCTCCGTCTTCAGTCTGCCCTGTGGACAAGGTGCGTTGCAGCCTGTGTCCCGAGAAACCCGGACTATAGCTTCATTCCAGTGTTGAAGGGGTGTCGTAAGTGTGAGTGACCAGATGTCCCAGCCTCAGTGGCCAAGGGGTGCCGTGAAGTCTCTGTGAGGTTCGAGCCCCCCTCCAGCCCAGCCTCCAGCGACACAAGAGCATGAGCCCTTGTGCTCTCCTGCTTGGCTTCTTGGTCTGGGCTCCTGAGGACCCTCACCTCTCCCAAGACCCCACAAAGAAAATGCTGGGATGTCCACCTTCTGCCATAAAGCGCATTCCCGCAGACAGACCTCCCTGCGCATTGAACCATGCCTCAGACCCCCGCAGCTGGACATGGATCCCACATCACCTACCTTCACGGGCTGCCAGACTTTAAATCACAGTCAGAGTTCATCTGGAACAACTCCTTCCATGTATCACAGAGAAATGACTCTGATAATACAGAACAGCCAGGCACTGCGGCAAGCACTTCGCAGGAAACCTGCATACAGCATCCTGGGAGGAGGTGCTGGGTGGAGTCCCATTTTAAAGATAAGGAAACTGAGGCACAGAGAGGCTAATACATGTGTCTGAGGTCTGGGAGGCTCCAAATGCTGTCCTTTCACTCAGATACCTTCAGGGCCAGGCATGAATAGAAAGGAACACAGTGACCGGCAGTGACCTGCCAGCCGTGAGGTGCAGGTCCCCTGAACAGGTCCCTTTTTTACCTGAAAGCTCCAAAGTTTTCCATATTGACAGCTCATTAACATCTTTTTAAAACCCTGTGCAAGCCCAATGGAGCCTGTTTGGAGCCAGCTGCTGCAGCTGGGAGATCTCTTTAAGCCCAGCACTGGACGATTCCCCACGCGGAGCTGTGGTGACTCTTAAGGCCCTGATTCTGCTTTAGAGATGAGGAACTGAAGTCCACACACTTGCCAGAGGTTTCCCAGAATTTGCAGGAAAGTCACGCCTGGAGCCAGTCCCAGCCTCTCCCACCCGTACTGCTCCCCACGGCTGGAGTAAGTGTGGGGTCACCGCCATCACAGGCCAGAGGCCACGTTCTAGGAGGCTGAGCCACCAGGTAGGGCAGGCATGGCAGCTTCTTCCTCGAGGGCGCCACCACACACACGCTCCCCAGAATGCAGGTGACCACAGGCAAGGGAAGCTGCCCTCGAAGTTGAAGCGAGCTTGGCTATTCAGGGCCGTGAGCCCCTCTGACCGCCTTTGCTGCCCCACACCTTCAACCAGCCCGCAGGCCTTCCCCTCCCCACCAGAGAGGTAGGAAGCCTAACCAGGCTGAGACAGAAGGTGTTCCAGGAATTTCACACTCCCCCAGAAGCTGTCAGGTCCCCCCACGCTCCCTCAGCTTCAGCCTCCAGTGCCTTTACTGACAAGGGCTCCAAACCTGTCCCCCCAACCAGGGTGTACAGATGTCCAAGAGCAGGGCATGTGCAGTATTCTGAGAGGCAAGAAAGAGAAATAAAAAACGACATGGACTCCTTTCCCTCTGGCCCTCTGCTCCCCGTCCTCCCCCAGAGGCAGCCAGGTCCACACTGCTCCGCTGTAACAAGCCCCCATCTCAGAGCTAGAGGCTGGACAAGTCCTCCCCCGTCCTTCAGGGTAAAGGGAGGATCATGACAGTTAGAGATACTGGTGATATAGGAGGTACCCGGAGGTCTTGGGGCATGGTTTCCATCCACCAGAGTTCGCAAGGCACACCACGTCCAGAGCAAATTCCAGAACTTCGGACATACCAAGCCAGAGTAAGCATGACTCCTCTGCCCAAGGGCATCAAAACAGGCACACAAGTTGTGTGTGGCTTTTCTTCCAAAACAAGATCCATAGCTAGCGCCGGAGCCCCCTGTGTCCCTCCCCAGTTTGGGGCCGCTCTACCCACCCCAAGGGAGCACACACCCTTTTACACTCTTACTACCTACCTCCTTGCCTCTCTGAGATACGGGCATATGTGCAGAACAGCTTCTCCGGGGCCCTTGACCCGCAGTGTAGTTTGCTGGAATGCATCTGTTCTACTGACAGACATTTATTTACGTGGATTTCACATTCTGCTGCTGTGAACAGTCTTGTACCTGTGCCCCCTGCTCCCGGGGCGAAAGTGCATAACATCAAAGCAGGACTGCCAGGTCGTGGGGTTCGCATGCCTACAAATGAGTCTCCAGAGTAGTCCTCGCTCTTCACACTTTCCCCAGCGGATTAATGAAGATCTTTTTTTCTCCTTGCAGTCACCTGTCCTTAGAATTGTCAAACTTTGTCATTGGCGCCATCTGGTGAACGTGGAATGGGTAGCAGCGGTTTTAAATGTGATTTCAAGGGAGGTTTAGCACCTTTTCATATGTTTATTGGCCATTTAGCCAATGACCGGGTCACCATCAGTCCTCTGCTAGAAATATGTCCTTTGCTGCTTTTTCTCTTGGACTGTCCTCTTGGACGTTTTTTCTCACTGAATTGTAGGTATTTGTTGTTTTTGTGTGTTGCAATGGTCAACTCGGTTTGGGACTGGTCTTCATAGGTTGATGTTGATGTCTTATAATACAGAGTGCTTATTTTAATGGACTCAAATTTACCAATCTTTTTCCTTGGCAGTTTGTGTCTGGGGAGGGTTCCTTTAAGAAATCATCGACTATGCTCAAGGTCATGAAGATATTCCCCTACATTTTCTTTGAAAAGTTTTTGGTTTTTTTTTTTAAGATTTTATTTATTTATTTCACAGAGATCACAAGTAGGCAGAGTCAGGCAGAGAGAGGGAGAAGCAGGCTCGCTACCGAGCAGAGAGCCTGATGCGGGGCTCGATCCCAGGACCCTGGGATCATGACCTGAGCCAAAGGCAGAGAGAGGCTTAACCCACTGAGTTATTTCAGGTGCCCCTGAAAAGTTTTTAAGTCATGCTTTTTCACATGGTGATTTTCAATTGCTCATTTTTATGTATAGTGCGATCTAATTTTATCTTTTCCAAATGGATAGAGAGAATTCCCAGTACCACTGAGTGAATTTTTCTCCAGTAATTGGTAATGCCATCTCTCATGTGGATAAAATTCACCAGTATGTGTGGGTTTGTTTCTAGGAATCTCTCTTCTCTTGGTCTGTGTGGCCACCTTACACCACGTTTTCTTAATTACCATGACTTTGTAAGTCTTGATATCTGAAAGGTAAGTCTCCACACCTGGTGCCTGGGTGGCCCAGTCAGTGAAGCGTCCAACTCTTGGTTTCAGCTCAGATCATGATCTCAGGGTCCTGGGGTGGAGATCTGCATCAGGCTCCGCACTGAGCGTGAAGCCTGCTTGTCCCTCTCCCTCTGCTCCTCCCCAGGCTCTCTCTGTCTCTCAAACAAATAAATTAAAAATTATTAAAAAAAAAAAAAAGGAGAAGGAGAAGGAGAAGGAGAAGAAGAAAGAAAGAAAGAAAGAAAGAAAGAAAGAAAGAAAGAAAGAAAGAAAGAAAGAAAGAAAAAGGAAAGAAAGAAAATTACGTTCTCTATTCTTTGCCCTTAACTCTTCATTTGGTTTGGGGGATTAGGTCTCAAGTCTACAAAAAACATTTCTGGAATTTTTTTTTTTAAGATTATTTATTTATTTGACAGACGGAGATGACAAGTAGTCAGAGAGGCAGGCAGAGAGAGAGATGGGGAAGCAGGCTCCCCGCTGAGCAGATGTGGGGCTCCATCCCAAGACCCTGAGATCATGACCTGAGCCGAAGACAGAGGCTTTAACCCACTGAGCCACCCAGGCGCCCCTCATTAAATTAATAGATTACAAATTTAGAGGCTTCCCATCCATGAAAATGATAATAGCTTTTCTTTTGGGGAGAAGGACTTTATTTTATGCCTTTCTGTGGACTTTTATAATTTCTTCTGTAAAGATCCTGCATGTCTCCATTAGATTTATTTCTAAATACTTTATAGATTTTGTGAATATTATAAATGGCACTTTTTTAATTGCAGTATAGTTGACAATATTGGTTTTTAGCTATACAGCATAGTATTCGACAGTTACATATATGACAAAATGGTCACCACCAGTAAGTCTGCTAAATGGTATCTCTTCTTAAGAAATCCATGTCCTGGCATGTGGTGGAGTGGGGTGGGGTGAGGGAAAAAAATCTATGTCCCAGTTATTTTTTCTAGAGTAACAGGACACAACTGATTTTTTCATATTGCTGATAGAGTAAAAAAAACTCATGGATTCTTTTACTTTCTAGTTATATGGAAATTCACTTACATTTCCTCTGTGGACAGTCCAATCATTGGCATGTAATGAAAGTTTAATTTCCTTTTTTCCCATTCGTATAGTTTCTATTTCTTGTTTTCCTGTGCTAGCAAGTACATATAAATACATATATGATTTACAATAGAAGTGATGGTAACACGTATCCTTGCTGTATTTTTCTTCTTGGAGGAAACTTTCTAATTTTTCACCACGAAGTTTACTATTTGCTGTGGATTTTTGATAGATACCCTTTTTAGGTTAAGGAATTCCATTCTGTTGCTAGTGTGCTAATTTTTTAATGCACAAACGCTGAATTTTGTTGAACGACAATTTTCTTAGCTATGAAAAGATCATACCGTGTTTTTTTCTAATGTGATAATACAGTGATATATGTCAGTAGATTATCTAATGTTAACCCATTTTTACATTCCTGGGATAAACTCATCTTTTTCTGTGTATTATTTTGTAAAGGCATTGTTAGATTTATTTGCTAATACTCTATTTTTTTTTTCCCTTCTTTGTTCATGGGTGAGAATGGCCCCTAACTTTCCTTCCTCATAATGTCCTTTTGCAGCTTTGATTCTAAAATTATACTATTCCGGAGGGGAGAGGTTAGGGGTTGGGGTAACTGGGTGATGGACATTAAGGAGGACATGTGATGTATTAAGCAGAGTATTATGTAAGACTGATGAATCACTGACCTCTAACTTTGAAACTAATAATATATTATATGTTAATTAATTGAATTTAAATTCTCAAAATTAACCTTAAAAAAATAAAATCATACTATTCACAAACAATAAATTGGGGCATGTTTCTCCTTTTTGTATTCTCTATATAACATTGAGACTATCTATACTTTGTCGAATAGAACTCTGCTGTGAAACTATGAATGTCATGTGGGGTTTGAAGGATAGATTTTCACTACCTACTTCATGTCCTCAGTGATTCTAAGTTGATTTCAGTTTTCAGCTTCATTTTGAGCTCGTTCCTATAGATTACATTTCCCAGGAAATTGTTCATTCAATCCAAATTGAAAAATGAAAGTACAAAACGGTCCTCAGTTTTTTTCTATAACTCCTTAAAATCTTTAATGTGTCTTTAATTATGTACCCTTTTTCATTCCCAAAATAATCAATTGGTGCCTTCTTTTTCCTTGATTAGTCATGCCAGAGGTGTCTTTTCTTGGACTTGGCAAAACAAAACAAAAACAAGCTGCTCTTGGTTTAATTGATCCTCTTGATTTATATAAATTTTATTTTTTAAAACATTTTTAAATTTTTAATTTTACTTATTTGACATACAGAGATCACAAGTAGGCAGAGAGGCAGGCAGGGGCGGGGGGGGGGGGGCGAAGCAGGCTCCCCGCTGAGCAGAGAGCCCAATGTGGGGCTTGATCCCAGGACGCTGGGATCATGACCTGAGGCAAAGGCAGAGGCTTTAACCCACTGAGCCACCCAGGTGCTCCTGATTTCTCTCAACTTTAATATTTTCTTCCCTCTATTTTCATTGAGTTTACTTTGTTCTAATTTTCTGAGTAAGATCCTCAGTTAATTTTTAGTCTTCTGCTTTTCCTTTTTATTTTTAAGATTTTATTTATTTATTTATCAGAGAGAGAGTGCGAGCGAGCCCAAGCAGGGGGAGCAGTGGGGAGCAGCAGACAAAGGGAGAAGTAGGCTCCCCACTGAGCAAGCGTGCAGAAGGGTGCAGGGGCTTGATCCCAGGACCCTGGAATCATGACCTGAGCTGAAAGCAGACACTCAACCGACTGAGCCACCCAGGTGCCCCAAGTCTTTCACTTTTCCTATATAAATATTTGAGGCTATAAAGATTTTCTTCTCTGAATTATTTTAGCTGCTCTCCAGATTTAATTATTTTTATCCAGATATAATTCACACACCATAAGTTTCACCATTTTTTTTTATTTTTTTTTTAAAGATTTTATTTATTTATCTGACAGAGAGAGATCACAAGTAGGCAGAGAGGCAGGCAGAGAGAGAGAAGGAGGGAAGCAGGCTCCCTGCTGAGCAAAGAGCCCGATGCGGGACTCGATCCCAGGACCCTGAGATCATGACCTGAACTGAAGGCAGCGGCCCAACCCACTGAGCCACCCAGGCGCCCCAGTTTCACCATTTTAAAGTGTATAATTCAATAGTTTTCAGTATATTGACAGGGTTGTATAACTATCACCACTATTTAATTCCAGAACATTTTAATCATCCTAAAAAGAAAGCAGTTCGCAGTCACTGCATTTTCCTCGCTCACCCAAGCCCCTGGCAGCCAATAATCTATATCATGTCTCCACAGAATTTATAGAAGTGGAATCACATAATATGTGGTCCTTTATGTTTCTCCTTCTTTCACATAGCATTTTGTCTTCAAGGTTCGCCCATCTAGTAACATGTGCCGGTACTTAATACATTGCTTTTTGTGGCTGAATAATATTTACTTGTTTGGGTACACCGTATTTTACCTATCCATTCATCAGTTGATATTTTTATTGTTTTCCACATCTTGGCTATTATGAATAATGCTGTTCTGAACATTAGTATACAAGTTTTTGTGTCAACTTACATGTTCAATTCTCTTGACTATGTATCTGGTAGAATTGCCGGGTCCTAATGGTTACTGTCCCATCAACAGCACAGTTAGACTCCTATCTCTCCACATCCTCTCCAAGACCGATTAGCTGTCACCTTTATTGTAGCCATACTGGTGAGTGTGCTGATCTCATTATGGTTTTGATTTGTATCTCTCTAATGACTAATGATGTCAAGCATCTTTTTGTATGCTTATTGGCCATTGGTTTATCTTTTTGGATAGTGTCCTTTGAAGCACAAACATTTTTAATTCTGATAAATAATTCTGATTTTTTTTTTCTTTGTGTGTGTGTGTAGGCTCTAGATGTCATTTCTAGAAAACTATTGTGCAATCCAAGGTCATATCCCATGTGTTTTCAAATATGTGTCTCATTATTATTCTGTCCCCAATTTTTTTCCATTATGATTTTATATTTGACACATGGGATTATTACTTTATTTCTCCAATAGTTCTTTTATTATTGATTTCTTGGTTTCAACTCTCCTCTTTTGACAAGTATAGACCTCAGTTCTGGTCCCTCCCTTTATCATGAAAACCAAAGCCTTCAGATTACCAAGACTAACACTCTACCCCCTACCCACTCCACACCATGCCGCTTCAGCATAACCTCACCCACGAATTCCTTTGCATTCTGTTGCTGGTACCTGGAAAACTCCCTAACTTTTCTACAAGCTCAAATATGTATTTAGTGTTTTAGATATTCCTGGAAGAAGGATTTTCCCATTATTTAGTTCACAGTATTCTTTGAGGGTCTCTCCTCACCTCTGGCAGCTACTTATTCCTAGTGACCTCTACCGGTTGCTGTCCTTGATGGCTACACTCTGGACACTTTGACTTAGGCCATGCTTGATGTGCACTGAAGCTATATTTCACTTCTATGGAAACAACCAGTGAAGATAGATAATAGGGCTGTGGAGAGGAGAAACACACACTTAGTGGGGCTTTCCTGGGGTCTTGCCAACCCTTCATGCCCAACCCTCCTACAAGAATGGAAGCTAGAGCCATATATGGTCACATGAATATCCACAAATCCAACAATATTTTCTAGCTTCTTTATTCTTTCAACCAGCCTTTCCAGAAGGCCTCTCCCTATACAGGACTAACAGGTAGTGGAGTCCACATGGAAATGGTAATAGTACAATTAGGATAGAGATTAGAGCAGAGATATATTATTCAGGCTCTGGGACTCACACTCTACTTATCAAAAATAACATAAAGATAAACCAGAAAGTAAAGAACTTGAGAATATCAACCTGTAACCTGTATCTCCTAAGCGTACTGGAAAAAACGAAATTAAATGTATGTAAAATGCTTAGCACAATGCCTGGCTCATAGCAGGAAATCAACAGAACAGTCTATGTTAATGGGCTCACTCTGTACTCTCTCTGCTTCTCCCTCCCAGCATCGTGATGACCACCTGCTCCACCTTCTTTGCTCTGGGAATGATGCCCCTCCTCCTGTTTGTCTACTCCAGGGGGATCTATGATGGGGATCTGAAGGACAAGGTACCCTACAAAGGCATCGTGATATCACTAATCTTGGTTCTCATTCCTTGCACCATTGGGATCTTCCTCAATGCCAAACGGCCGCAATATGTACGTTATGTCACCAAGGTAAGAACCTGGGGACCTGTACAGGGTACAGGGAGCAAGAATGCCATGATCATCTCAGTGTATTGCTTGAGGAGAGTCATGGCTTTCTCTGTGTCTGTTTCCTTCCTTATTGGAAGAAGTAAAAGGATCGACTATTGGTACACCTACCTCATGGGGTTGTAATGTGAGAATACTTTTGAAAAGGAGAAAAAAGTAGAACACATGCACAATCATATGATGATTATTTCTCATAATTTTTATTTTCATTATTTTCATAATAAAAATTTGTCTTATATACCTACTAGATGCTAAGTTTTATGCTAATACTTGGAGGCTTCGTTGTCGTGAGTCTGATATTAGCAGACAGTGAAGGAACACATGAGAAATAAGACCAAATTCAGTGCACAACTAGGTATTGGCTGAATGCAAGATCGGGAGGGGTAGACCATGAAGGGTAGGATTTGGGTCAGCCTGGGTTGGGGGGAGCCTGAATAGAGGAACTCAGGGGGAATGACGGCAAACTTGGCTGACCTTACAAGAAGCCAGAGGAGAAGAGAACAGGGGAAGAGGTAGCGTGCGCACTCCCAGTGTTTCAGGTGTGGGATGGGTAGGAGAGATGACTAGCCCCAGGGGGCTTGGAGGAGCACTGTGGTCACACACAGGCCATCATGCCACTGCCCTGCCCTCAGAAGAAACATAGACTCTTGGGAGTGCTACGATGGACCCCTACCAACTTCGTAACCCTGGAGCTCAGTCCCTGTAAGTCTCCCCCTCCAGCTCACTGCTCACCCCCCAAGGCCGGGACTCCGTGCTCGTCCTCAGGAAGGACTCTGCCTCAGACCAGCCTGCGGGGCCTGCTGCTTAGAAGCTCAAGCCTTGGCGGCAGCTTTGGGCCTGAGACAAAAGAGTTGCAAGTCATCAGGACTTTTCAGTTTTCGCACTACCATCGCCCGGGGTAGGTTTGCCCTTGTCCTGGCCCAGTCCTAACGCAGTGGCTTCAGCTGTCCTTTCCACTCCGTTGACAGACCTGGAAAAGTCGTTTCTCCTTGGTCCATGTTCAGTTTCCCCACCTCAGCTCTGGGTGGCTTCACCCATTCTCTCCACTCTTGCTTCTCAGAGATCTGCTTTTAGTGATTATGGCCCCAGGTCCCCTAGCTTCCCGTAGCTCTGCTCTCATTTCTCAAGTCTCTGTGCCGGTTGGTTCTTCACAATCAGTACTGATACAGGTTCACTTCTCTCCTCTCTTTAAAACACAAAAACAAAAGCCATCCCTCCTGGGCTCCAGCAGCTGCCTTTCCTCCCCTACCCATGCTTCAAGAAACACCCCTCCCTGCACCTGTGTCCCCCCCACACCTTCCACTCCCACCACACCCACGAGGGCAGCTCTCACAAGTGACAGGCCCTCAACAATTAGTCTCAGCTAATTAGTCTCAGCTACTTGAATCTCTCACTTCTCTCCTCCTTGGTCTCCCATCCATTCAGCATGATGATCTACTTTCTTTGCCAAATCCAACAGACATTTCTTGGTTCATCCTTAACTTTTTAGCAACCTTTGGTATGACTGACCATGGTTCTCTCTCAGAAGCCTTCCCCTCAGCTGTGGTGACCGGGCACTCCTGCTTTCCTCTCACCTCTTGGGCACTTCTTTTTGGACTCCCTAGTGAGTTTCCCTGGTAAAAGTTACTTCTCTGCCTTCAGCCCAGGCTTTCTGCTTTTCTTGCCAGATTTCCCTAAGCAAATCATTGCTCATTGAGATGGACCAGATCTCCCCACCATTAGATCTGGTCCATCTCAATGACCATCCACAAGCTGATGACTTCCAGAAAACCACCTCCAGCCCTCAACTATCTCCTGACTCCAGGATTCACTTATTAACTGCCAAATATTTTCACCTGAATATGTCAGGCATTTAAAACTCATTATGCATTAAACTCAAACTATCTCCTCCCCAAGTCTGCTCTTCCCCCATGTGATTATCTCAAGCCATGGCGTTCCATGTGCCTAGCTGCCGGAGCCACAAAATCGTCAAATCATTCTCAGCGTCCCCTCTCCATCTCCTCTCCCACCCACCTGTTGTCTATTCTGCCTTGTGTCGCTTGGATCCATCCACTCCGCCCCATCTCTGAGAACACTATCATCTACTCGGGCCACTGTCCTCTCTCACAAGACAACTGAAACAGCCTTCTAACCTGGCTTCCTGATCGGTTTTAACCCGAGGGTGGAGATGGACAGTATGAACACTTCCCGTGTCTCTCCACTGCTTAAAACACACCTTGTCGGTTCTGTACATTCTCAAGGATAAACTTTGAACTCCCTAATGGGGCTTTCTAGGCCCTTCTCGACTTGCTATCCCCAACCTCCCCAGTCCCAGCTCTTTTCTCTTTGCAAATGTCCTCCCCTCCACTTGGGACACTTCCCACACGTGCAGGGGCAAAAACCCCAGACATGTTTGCATCTATCATTTAATGTTATTCCAGATAGTTTGTAGAAGTATAGGAATGCAAAAAAAAAAAAAAATTAAAATGGGAAGTGACAAAAAAAAAAGGGAAGTGACCCTGATATCATTTAATGCAACTCTGTTCTTCCCCATTTTGTAAGTGACAAAGCCAAGGACTATAGTGCCAGTCACAACTAATATAAGAATGTAGGTCTTTTTAACTCAGAATAACTTTAATTAAAAATATTCACCTGAAGATGCAGAAACAATCTCAGATCTTAGAGCTGGCAAGGCTTTCAAGATAAGGTTCAGTCTCCTGCCTTATTCCGATGTAATAACTGAGGCCCTGGAACCCACTTGGCAGAGCCAGGATTATTGATCTGTCTCCTGTTGCTGGTTGTTGCATACCCACCACTCAATTCAACAGCAGAAATGGAGTCCAGTGAGATCTCCCTCTTGCGTAAGAGAGAGTGAGTGGTAAGCTGAAAATTGAGCAAATACTCGTCCCTGCCCTTTTCCACATGTAACCATTCTAGAGACTTTCAAATCACAATTACCCAACTTCTGATAACTAGCTCTGGCAGAAGGTATCCGCTCAAATTCTGCTCCATCACCTACATTATCTTGTGGGAGGTCACATCTAGACAGGCCAAGATACAAGTTCAAGGATGCTCTATTTGGAATGGCAATTCAAGTAAAATACTCTAACTTACCCATGCAAGTCTATGTGGTCAGTTTGATGAACCCCAGCATGACCTGGTCCGCCTGTACCACAAGCCACCCACCACCCTTAAATAAGAGTCCTGCTGTTACAGTGCCTGGGCCACTCCCCCAAGCGTTCCCCCACCTGCTGCTACGGGAGAACGGCCCCACCTCCGTGTGATAGTGTTTGCCAACTTGTAGCTTACACTGCTGTCTTTCAAGGCCTGTCTCTGCTCCTGCTTCCGTCTCTGTAGTTCTGCAAACCCTCTAAATGAGAGGATCTTCTTAGTTTGGTCATTCAGCAACCCGTGTATGCCACCTTTGTGGGAAGAGGGAGCCAAATTATCCCCTGCGTCACTGGCACGCTGATGGATTGCCGATGAATGGAGGCTGCTCACAGCTTCCTCACAGCTTCCGTCAGCTCGAACAGAACAGTGAAGTCAGGTGGTACAGAAAACATGGAGAAGCACCTACCTCTGGCCTGTCTCAGCAGGAGGTTGTGGACAAGTGGCAGGACCAAGATGACAGGAGCTCTGGGATGTTCAATTCCTCTCAACCCGTGAATAAGAAGAGGGCTACAATTCAGTGAGTCAGTTCTTACATGCCTAGTACTGTGCTGTCCACTGACTCAGAAAGGTGGAGTGGCTGAGCAATGTTTACGCTCCTGGAGAGTGGCAGTCAGCCTTCACACCACAGTCGCACCAACGTCTATGCTTCAAACCACTCTACAACCCCAGGAGAACCAGAGTGAGAGAATGAGAGCAGATGCCCACAGAGAAGAGGATATCTGGGTTCATTCATGGACAATTTCAGTCGCCCAGTAACCCCTATATTACCCATTACACTCTTTTGATGGGGACAAAATCTATTTGGTCATTGAACAGAGGAAAAAATCCAAAAGGAGAAGTCAATCCAAATGCAAACTAACAGCTCATCCGTGATATCTTCCAATATAACCTGAAATGTGGTTATCATTGAAGTCTGTGAAAGTCCTTCCTATCTTGGGGTAGGACCACTAGTGTTACAGGTTGACATTTAAATTTTCACATCAAAGGGGACTTGGGTGGCTCAGTGGGTTAAGCATCTGCCTTCAGCTCTAGTCATGATCTTAGGATCCTGAGACCCAGCCCTGCATCAGGCTCCCTGCTCAGCAGGGAGTCTGCTTCTCTCTCTCCCTCTGCCCCTCCCCCTTGCCCGTGCACTCACTCTCTCAAATAAAAAATAAATAAAAATCTTTAAATGGCCACATCCGTTGCAATGTGGATTCAAACACAGAAATGCAAAACAGTGCAGCTGAAATTTGAGCAATATAAATGTTAAAATGTTACCAAGACAACTCTGAATGTAATTAATGCCATTGGATTGTACACTTAAAAATGGTTAAAATGGCAACTTTTGTATTATATACATTTTACCACAATTTCTATTTTTTTTCAAGATTTTATTTATTTGAGAGAGTATGTGAGAGCACAGAGGGAGAGGCAAAGGGAGAGGGAGAAGCAGACCTCCTGCTGAGAAGCACCCCCCCCCCCACCAACCCCGCCAAGATCATGACTTGAGTTGAAGACAGATGCTTAATCGACTGAACCACCTAGGCGCCCCTTACCACAATTTTCTAAATATTAGAAAATTTCTAAATATGTCACATGAATGAACTGGAAACTGGAAGCAATACACCTAAATATTAGGAAATAACATGGTAAGTTCAACAAAAGTGTGTTATATATTCCTTTACTCAGAAGATTAAAGGGTTACAGAGCCTTAAATTTATGCATATACTTTACCAGGTTGGTGTGTCATTCTCCAAAATGAACAGACATGTGAGTGCAGTTTGAAAGCTTTCATTCTGTTACATGCTAAAAAGTCTTATTGTAATTTCATCATCAATTCACCTATTGAAAAGTTAAAATGGTAAGTAAGATGGGGGTGCCTGGGGAGCTCAGTTGATTAAGCATCTGCCTCCAGCTTGGGTCATGATCTCAGGGTCTGGGGATTGAGCCTTGTGTCAGACTCCCTGCTCAGTGGGAAGTTTGCTCCTTCCTCTCCCTCTGCCCCCCAACCCCACCCCACTCCAGCTTGTGCTCTGGTCTCTCTCAAATAAATGAATAAAATCTTTCAAAAAATAAAATGGTATGTAAGATGCAACTATAAAATCAACAAATTTTAAAATAAAGCAAATTCTAAAATAAATGAAAACACCACCGTTCCCAACAAATATTGCTTTTGTAGGCACTCACCTGGGGCAGGGTAGACCTGCAGTGTTTCTGATGTTGCCTTATTACCCAGAACATTCTGAAACTTCTTTTGGTAACTTCCTTCATATCCAATCTGCAGGTCACTCAAGAAAGTAGGCTTGCCCCTTTATGGTTATAAATCAATTTGGTGTGTAAAATCACATTTCCTGGCTCAATCACCAACCTTTACCAGCTTCACTTCAGATGATTCTTATCAACTTCCAGAAATCAGATTCATCCTAAAACAGAGGCAATCCCTACACGTAATGGAGGTATTTGAGACAAGTAGGACAGGTTCCAAGAATAACTTCCAAGTTCCTAAATATGCGGAGCAAGCGATGGTAATATGGTAGATATGTGTATACAGGCTCCAGATAATGACTTTGTAAGAAAACTAAACACTTGTGGGAGGACTGAATAGTCTCATGCCTTCAGAGTCACAGCAGTCACTGAAATACCTGCAGTCCAGAGAGGTCAGTTAGAAGCCGTGCTGGCTTAGTAATGTGAAAATAAAGGGAATCTCACTCAAAATGCAGTTGGGAAGCCCTGAAGGGACTACCACTCTCCTGAGAATCGGTATGCCTTTTGTGTAGCTTGTGGCTTTGGAATGGTATGGAACCAGTAAGGCTTCCTCACTTCTAGCGGGGACAGAATTAAAAATGGCCTTTCTGTCCAGAAATTATTAGATGCCATACTCTTGCCAGCCACTTGGCCATTATCAAGGTCCCTGGGAATCCTAAACCTGATTCCCTGGGACTTAATGGAGACCACCTCACTGATATTTCTGCAAAGAATGCTGCTTTCAAAGGAACCAGTAACTAAACCTCTGTCATGGTCCAAAAGGATGTTCCCCCAAATGATAATCTAGAACTGACCAGAGATGCTTAACAATTGGCCCCAGAAAAGGAAAAATAATATTAGAAAACGATTAACTGCTAGTCAATTTAAAACAAAACAAAACAAAACAAAACAAAACTCTGGCTTGGGCCAAATAATAAGTCTGGGTGGCTCAGTGGGTTAAGCGTCTGCCTTCGGCTCAGGTCATGATCCTAGGGTCCTAGGATCAAGTCCCACATTGGGTTCCCCGTTCAGTGGGAAGCCTGCTTCTCCCTCTACGTACTTCTCCCTCTGCCTGGCGCTCCCCTGCTTGTGTTCTATCTCTCTGACAAAGATGTACATAAAATCTTTTTAAAAAATGGCATAGTCAATTAAAATTAAAAAAATAATCTAGTCCTGCTCGAGACACAAGGTTCCCATTACTGATGACTGGAAAGCCTTCATGAACCAATACCGGTGGAGAGATATTAACAAGGTCTCAGAGAGTACCTATTTTGCTTGCCCCAACCTGCCCAAAACACAATTCAAGAAAACGTGTCCACACTGCTCCCCACACCTCAAACTACCTACTAGACTATTTGAAGTTTGATAAATGGATTTTCTAGAGCTTCCTCCACCTCATGTATATAAATGTGTTTTGGTAATGGTTTGTATGCTTTTTCACTGGACTGAAGCTTTCCTTTGTAGATAGGCTACTGCTACTTCTACAGCTAAAATCCCACTAAAGGTCATCAATGCCCCCTGGAACTTCATAGCGACCAGGAAATTCACTCCACCAGTCAAGGGCTTTCACAAGTCTGCGCAGTTCAGCTACTTTTACGGCACTTTCACTGTGCTCACCACCCTCAATCTTCAGGGCTAGCTGAACACATTATCATTAAGACCCAACTGGCAAAATTTGTAGAGACCTTTCAAATACCATGGCCAAAGGCATTGCCCCTAATCCTTCGAAATCTATCATCTATTGCTCAGCTTGCTTTAGTAATCTTTCCATAGTGTGCTCCCAGGAGATGAAGACTTTAACCATCACACCTTGTAGTCCAGAGATTTAACCTACTGGAAGAGACAGCTCAGAATTCCCCTCAACCCTGTTGAAAACACCCCTAGCAGGTACTATTAACTCTTGTGCCACCAAACTAAGGAACAGACTTTTGGATCGTCTAATGAAAGCATCAAACCCTGACTGGACCCACACACCAATTCATGACCTAAAAATAATGATTTCTAGGAATCGAAGCAGATGACACTTGAAGGAGACAGTTTTCCCAAGATATGAAGCCTGTATTCCTTTTTTTCAATATTGCTTCTTAACCTTATTTCCTCCCTTTCTTGGCTCAATCTATTGTAAAAGGGGAGAAACTTTCTAACTGTTCGATCTGTCACCAGAAATTGCAATCTGTTCATGAGGTCAGAGATTCCTTACCTGTAACCAATTTCTCTTTTATCCCAAATTATAACTGCAAGACCTGTCAGGTTAGGCTCTTATGGCCAGGTGTTCTCAGACCTTGTTTCAACCTTTCTCCAACCATAACCATCAATCCTTTGACTTTTTTTTAAAGATTTTGTCAGAGAGAGTGAGCATACAAGCAAGGGGAACAGGGGGCCAAGGGAGAAACAGGCTCCCCACTGAGCAGGGCGCCCGATGTGGGACTTGATCCCAGAACTCTGGGATCATGACCTGAGTTGAAGGCAGGCACCCAACTGACTGTGCCACCCAGGCATCCCAATTCTTTGACCTCTTTAGCTGGATGCCTTAAGGTTTGGAATCCTAGTTTAGGACTATTACACATACAAATCATTATTCTGCTAGATATTCACAAACTTCTTATTTACTATCAAATCTCTACAGAAATAACACACCAATAGAGAGGTTAGTTCAAAGACTTCCAAGATGATCTCCAATGCTTACAATCTTGGCAAGATATAGACCTCAGATGGGAAATGCCTGAGTTCTTCCTCATACCCTTCCTTGTCTCTAATGTAGCCTCAACAGTTTCCAATCTATGCACTTTCCAATATGAGACACGACCACCAGGGAAAGTCCTTCCTGGCACTGAGGAACAAAACCACTTTAGTGGATGGAGCCACTAAATATAAAAAACCTGACTCTGGATCAGTAATGCTTTTGAAGAAAGACCTTGATCAAAAGGGAGAAATGTGAAAATAAAGAAAACCTCATTTAAAATGGAGTCCAGGGCGCCTGGGTGGCTCAGTGGGTTAAGCCGCTGCCTTCGGCTCGGGTCATGATCTCAGGGTCCTGGGATCGAGTCCCGCATCGGGCTCTCTGCTCAGCAGGGAGCCTGCTTCCTCCTCTCTCTCTGCCTGCCTCTCTGCCTACTTGTGATCTCTCTCTGTCAAATAAATAAATAAAATCTTAAAAACAAACAAACAAACAAAAAAAAAACTTTAAAATGGAGTCCAGGGGGCACCTGGGTGGCTCAGTGGGTTAAACCTCTGCCTTCGGCTCAGGTCATGATCTTAAGGTCCTGGGATCAAGCCCCGCATCAGGCTCTCCGCTCAGTGGGGAGCCTGCTCTCCCCGCCCCCCCCCCCCCCACCCCGCCTGCTACTCTGCCTACTTGTACTGTCAAATAAATAAAATCTTAAAAAAAAAAAAAAAAAAAAGGGAGTCCAGAAGCCCTGAAGGGAGAGCTCTCCTGCACTACCAATAGCCAAAAGCAGCTTGCCTTACATACCACAGCAGGAGGAAGAATTTCTCCTTGCCCAGCAACAGCCCTGCCAGTGAGGACTTAGTAAAACAGCGCCTCCCAGCTTGTCCTCTCTAAAGGCATAGTTGCCTATTCTGAGCGCTTGCCTATGGTTCATCACAGCTTACTTGTCCCAAGCTGTACTTCCTCTATTTCCAGATAAACTCATTTTGCTGGCAATTATCTGGCTATATCTTGTTAACAGTCAATAGTAACAAAAATTTTAGATCTGTCATTCAAGATGCTTCCTAGCTACCTGTAAGAATTCCAAAAAGATGGTAGATAAAGTTTTTTGTACTCCCTTCAAGTACCAACTTTTCATTAACATGCTTTCCACCGTTAATACCCACCCGTTGCTTCCTCAGACTCTCTGGTCCTCCCTATCCCCTACCACCCTTCTAATTCCTTCCTTCCTGTCCTCATTTACAGGGAGGGATGATCATCATGCTCTTGTTAAGTGTGGCCATCATAGCACTCTCTGTCATCAATGTGGGCAAGAGTATCATGTTTGTCATGACACCACACTTGCTGGCCACCTCCTCCCTGATGCCTTTCGTCGGCTTCCTGCTGGGCTACATCCTCTCTACCCTCTTGCGCCTCAATGGACGGTAGGTATTATTTTAGATCTCAATGTCCCATGGGCTTCATTCTCGTCCTCGTCTCTCAGGAAAAGGCTAAGATCCAAAACCCGGGGGAGGCATTTTCCTGGCAGTATGTACAAATGCATCAACTGAACAAGAACTTTGGACTGTGAGAAACACTGGAGTAAGTTACTAAATGGTTTGGAAACGAAAGCATCTAATAACCCAAAGAGCAACAGCTCATGACAAAGTGCTCCCTCCTGAGCTGCAATCTGGTAGCTAAACAACTCTGGAGTGCCTCCAAGTCATCATGGCTAAGTGTTGACAATCCTTCCTTTTCTACGCTTCCTCTTTGGCTGCCAAGGCTTTAGTCTTGACAAGGACACCACTGGGTAACAGCTCTACTAAGTGGCAGAAGAGTCAAAGTGGCTGTGGACCTCTGCTGTGGTTTAATTCAATTCACAGACTCAGGGGCTCTTTTCAGGGACAGTCAGCCTGACAGTCTGGTGTAGGATAATCAGACACACCGTCTACACACAGCATTATGTTTCAGAAACTTTGCCTCTTTTCAGCTATAGACAACTATTTCTGCCAGAGTCTAATCATTAGTAGCACCCTAGTGCCCTCCCTCTGCCTCCCACCCAAACTGAATTGCTTTAAAAATACAGCTTAAAAAGTTATCCATTTTAAGAATCACACTAATAAAGAACAAATTATAGGATGTAGCATGTGGCTACATAGTAGAGTTAAAACTGTCAAAGACCACTAGATGTCAATTTTCAGCAATAAATGGCCAATCAAGGGTCAATCAGAGTCGTCAGTTCCCCATAATAAATGTGGTGAGACGGCTTTCAGAATTTTTAATCACTTTAAAACGCTACCACAACTCAACGAATTAAACGTGTACTTACTAAATGTAAACATCCCATTCTTTATAGTCCATAAAACAAGAGCACGAGTATGTTCTACATACCATAGATAGAAAATGGGGCTGAATCAATTTTTTTTTTTTTTTTAAAGATTTGGGAGTCTGCAAGCATGGGGGTAGGGACAGAGGGAGAGTATCTCAAGCAGACTCCCCACTGAACAAAGGACCCCATGTGGGGTTCGATCTCACAACCCTGAAATCATGACCTGAGCCATAACCAAGCGTCAGACTCTCAAGCAATGGAACCACCCAGGCACCCCACCAAGTTTTTTAAGTCATTATGGGTTTGGAATTAAAGATGTTCAAATCAGAAACTAGGTAATAGGACAAGGTCCCCCAGGCATTTCAATTTTCCACTTTATGTTCACCTTCAACTGTCCCACATGTAAACCACAGAACAAGCCAATGAATGATGCCGGCTCACACTTCCTCTTCAGCCAGACAGCTCTCCAAATTCTAATTTGGTAATCCTGCAGTGGACCTACTAGTCACCACACACTTCAACCTTCAACGAAGTAGTCTTATTAATGAAGAAGTCTTAAGTAATTTGGGAAGGAGGAAGATGAACAAGTGAATTCGCACCCTCACGTCCCTTCTGAGGGAATAAAGAGGGTTTTTTTTTTTCAACCTATGCAGGTGCAGCCGCACAGTCAGCATGGAAACTGGATGTCAAAATGTTCAACTTTGTTCCACCATTCTCAATGTGACATTCCCCCCTGAAGACATTGGACCACTTTTCTTCTTCCCTCTCCTCTACATGATTTTCCAGCTTGGAGAAGGGGTTCTTCTTATCCTCATCTTTCGGTGCTATGAGAAAATGAAGTCTTCCAAGGGTGAGTATTTAATCGTTCTCCTCTGTTCTCCCATATTGGATCTGATCCTTGCCAGCAAAGAGATCTCTGGCAGGGACCTTTTGGATGGGACTTCAACTCTTATCAAACAACGAGAAACCAGGCAGCACCAAAAGTAGGAAAGGACTTCAAAGAGCCAGGGCTATTTCCAAAAACTGCACTCCAATGGTCTTCTAGCTGGAAGAATCTGTGCATAGACTTTGCACTCATGGGATTAAGGCAATTTTGACTTTAACTAGGGAGACCACGAAGACTCAGAATGAACAGGGCAAATTTTTCTAAGATATTAGATATAGCTGTGAGGTGGTAGTTGTGTGATGGGCTCCTATTCACAATCTGGAAAACTCAAGTTTTCTTCAGGCTAGGTTCTCCTGTCCTAGAATCAGGTTAAACCCCAGCACCACTGGCACTCCTTTATGAAAGAAAATATATTAAAGCAATACAGACTAATAAGCCAAGAGCCAAAAGACTCCAACTCTGATTACAGAGTAAACAAAAGTAGTATAAGCTTATTAAACAGTATCACGATCACCTAGTCCAACAGCTTAGTCTGATCTATTGAATCACTTTCTAAACAATAGCACGGCACCTCTAAGATGTTCCTTTTTTATTCTCTCTAAACTACCAACCTCAAGGAAACCACTAAGGCCCTCTCTAGGTGGACCTTAACTGCCAATGTCATTTTTCCAAATTAGGAAACCTTACTTGGTAAGCTATTTCAGTATTTGTAATTCTATACATCAATAGAATCAAATTCTTCAACTGGAACTTATTTCTCATGAACCTGAAGAGCTCCTTCAAGATGTTTCTAGACCCTGGGGATGGACTCAGACCCTAGGAGACAATCTCCTTCTTGGAATTATTGCGTAATAGTAAATGTGGATTTACAATTAAGATATAATCTTATCAAGCAGTCCAAAAGAAACCAGTTAAGTAGCTGGCCGTATTTCGGAACTTCAAGTGTTAGTTTAAAACTACAATAGAGGGGCGCCTAGCTGGCTCAGTGGGTTAAAAGCCTCTGCCTTCAGCTCATGATCCCAGGGTCCAGGGATCAAGCCCCAAATCAGGCTCTCTGCTCAGCAGGGAGCCTGCTTTCCCTACCCACCCCCTCCGGCTTGCCTCTCTGCCTACATGTGATCTCTGTCAAATAAATCAATCTTGGGGGGGGGAAAAAAAAAAAAAAAAACCCTACAGTGGAAGGGGTCCTGGGCAGCTCAGTTGGTCAAATACCCATCTCTTGACTTCAGCTCATGTCATCATCTCAGGGTCAGGAGATCGAGCCCAGGTCAGGTTCTGAGCTCAGTAGTGTGTGCTTGAGATTCTCACTCCCCCTGTTCAGGAGCACATGCTCTAAAATAAACCTTAAGGGACCCCTGGGTGGCTCAGTCAATTAAGCGTCTCCCTTCAGGTCATGATCCCAGCATCCTGGGCTAGAGTCCTCCAATGGGCTCCTTGCTCAGTGGGGGAAACTGCTTTTCCCTCTGCCTGCCACTCCCCGTTTGTGTGCTCCTTCTCCCCCCACAACAAATCAAATCTTTAAAATAAATCTTAAAAAACAAAACCAAACCACAGTGGAGTTGTAGAGAAGAATCTGTTCTGATGCTTACCTGAAGGCAACTGCCCATGAAGTCTTTAGTCTCCACTACCTTACAAAAGTAGTGTGAGGTGGAAGTTTCTAAACTAACCAACCAACCAGGTTCCTAAGTTTGCAGGGCTACAAGTGCAGCTCAAAAGACCTTAAGAGCTTACACACTGTAAGGGTTGAAGCAGCTGTGCTCAGGGTGAAGATTTTTGTTTCTCAGCCCTGTACCCTTCTACAACAATGGGGACAAGACAGGTGGACCGTGACTCCTATGATCACAACTGACCAACTCTATACAGACAGAAAGAGGGATGTCCAAAACACTGAAGGGGCATGGAAACTCCACTCGGAAGACCTCCTAAAGTTACTCTTTCCTCCCTGCCCCTCATTTCTCCCCAAATGCAAGTCAACCCTTCTGAACACATTTCCTATACTGAGAAGTTGGGAGAGGAAGTGTTAAAGAATCAATATTAGACTTACTTCATAGTATTACCATAAGGGATGTTGAAGGGAAAACAAATCCTTCCCCCAAAATTTAAGTCACAGCAGGACAGGTGGTAAAGTGATGGGGGGAGTGGGGGGGACTCACAAAACCTCACAGAATACAACTTAATACCTAGGATGTTCTTTGACCGAACAAGCTTTGTATTAACTATAGTTGCTCTCCTTCTCCACTCCCTTTTCAACATTCCAGATAAAACAAAAATTACCTACACAGCTGCTGCAACTGAAGAAGCCATTCCAGCAACTCTAGGAAATGGCACCCACAAAGGGGAGGAGTGCTCCCCTTGCACAGCCCAGCCTTCCCCGAGTGGCCTGGATTCTGGTCAGAAGGCAATTTAGTGTGATCAACTAGAGAGCAAAAGATGAAAGGAACACCAGAGACGGAGTCTTTCGAGACTGCCAGCAGGACTACCAGCATTGACAAGTCTTGCCTGGAGGGTCCACCTGAAGAGCCTCACCTATCCCCAGCTCAGAGACGAATACTTGTTTAAGAAATAAAGACTTGTTCGAAGACAGCCCTATGAAAGCAGAAACCAAAAGTGCCTTTTGTCCCTGCATTTCCAGAAGTGTTCCACAGGCACATAAAACACACTCAACTTCTGAATTAGGCAATAAATAGGGGCCTTTTACCCTAAAATCAAATATTCAAATCCTATTCCAACCTTTTTGACAGAAAATGAGGGAAAAAAATGCTCAGAGCGCTGCCAAATTTCAAACGCCCAAAGTCCTTTCTAACCTTAAAATTTCCCTTCTGTTATTTCTGGGATTAAAGCTCCAGAGAACACCAACATGACACTAAATGTACAAAGGCAGACATGAAATGCAAGAGCAATTATAAACAAGATGAACTAAAAAATCAGCCATAATGAAATGAATGGACATTTCTGGAGAACAGAATCAGTAGAGAAGAAAAGTCAGCAAAACAAGAACACAAACATACACAGAATTATTCAGTAATCTATCCCATTAATTCATTAGCTGACAGTGGTTTCTGTATTATCCCCCTCAAAACTCAAGTACAGCAAGCTACTGGAAAATGAGTGTTTTCTCTAAAATAGGATTCTAAAACCGCAAATTTTCTCCAATGAAACAAATGTTTTACGTACTGCTCATATGCAGACAAGCATTAGGCAGATTAATAAACAATTCCTGCAAATAAGACTCTGCCCAATTACTTGTGATTTTCATACCATTTAGTATGTTTAAGTTCAACTGAAACCCTAAAAGACAATTTTAGGGCATCAGTTGCCCAATGGCCAGGACCACCAGTACTCCTGATACCAGAGCAAGTTTAAGAATCACCAACTGGGGGGAGGAGGGAGCACCTGGGTGGTTCAGTCAGTTAAGCATCCATCCAACTTTTGATCTCAAATCAGGTCTTGATCTGGGATCAGTTCACAGCCAGCACAGGGCTCCACTGTGAGTATGGAGCCTACTTAAAAAAATTACCAATGTGGGTCACTAATACTGTTAAAGACCTGTGAAAAGATCTACCTGCCTACTGTATTAACATATTATACCCTTATTTACCTATCTACTCAAATGGTTTTACCATTCAGCAAATATCACCTGCCAGGAAACTTAGTTAAGCAGAACCAAGAGCATTAGTATTCTCAGGAAGGTAGAGCTAGACTTGAGATCTAGTAATCTCAAATTATCCTTCAAAAGAGAACTAGATAGAATACAAAAGAAAACAAGTTACGTTACTTCACACAAAACCTGGTTCTAAAACTTTGCTTATAGGATTATACTCAGACTCCTATTTCTCAGGTCCTCGATGGGGCAATTAAGGTTAGTTCAAACCAACTCCCAGTCATCTCTGCCATTTGCTCAAAGGGCCTCATTTTATTGCTTCACTGTATGACAACTATTTGTAATGACAAATTGGCAAGCCACTGACATTTACCTATCTAGGGGTAAAGAAACGTGAAAAACTAAAATAGAATAAAGTCAACTGGTAAAACAAAGTATGTACATCATACCACCAATTTATATAAAAACTTAAGGGAAGAAACAGCCTTTCCATTTGTTAATAACTGTGGCTCACTTCCAGCCTTCCAAACTAAACACACACACTTAGGTTCCACTCCTTTACATCAGCCTCCACCTGAACAAATTAACAAGTGTAACACTCAAACTCCCCCTAGAACTGGCCCTTCATAGAAGGGAGCAGCTTCCCCATTTTTGTTGCATGAGCTTCTATTGTCTCGGATGTAACAAAAAAATATATACCAACAACTTCTCAAACCTATCCCCAAATAAGAGTCCTACCACCTAATCCCCATACTTTTGTAAAGCGAAAAGCAATCCTTCTGGTACTTCTTTCCTCAAAAAACCCATGCAAGGCTGGGGCAGATGAAAGAAAATGAGCTTTTCAGGTTCTGGGGAACTAGACTTCCTCAATTCCAATACCAGTCCACCATTTACTTGGCTCTTCTCTGGCCCTGAGTTTCCTCCTGTAAAATGATTATGTTCCTAGTAGCTGTGAAGATTCAGCGAGCATAAAGGGAAAATATTTGTAACATTATCCAAGTACTACATGCCACTCACCATTACCAGACATTTATCCAACCGAGCACTCCTATAGAGGACTAAGAAAATCTAAGTAGTTTCTGAGATTACTAGGAGACAATGAAGATCATCTACAGGTATGCAACGCTCAGAACAAAGATGGATGTAGAACCTTAAGCAGTTTTCCCTTTAACACACAGTCGCATCCACAGCTCTTCAATGAAAGTAAAACATGTGAAACCCCTTAACGCATTCTTGTGCGTGGACTTAAAAAAGCTTTACATAATAATCTAACCTCCAAAATTTTATAACCTTTGAAATAAGCATAAAACATTTTTAAAATCCGTTCTCCAATTACTCTTCTCTTGGCTATGGAAGCCTAAATAAAGTGATAAAGGGAAAGAGGTTTGGTACAGTCACACACAGGAAACTTAACGGTCATCATCATTTTAACAGTTTGCAGACACCTCTGCCCTTGTTTTGACTAGACCAGAAATGGCAAGGGTTTTTAAGACTTAAATTTTCAAAAAACCTTTAAAAATCCACCAACCAAATTCCAGGATTCTCCACAAGGTATTTTAAATGTGAACATAGATGGATTGGGAAAAATAATAGCATACATCCTTCAGACAAACAGACAAAAGCAATTTTTATAATGTTTTATTATCAGTAACAGCTGCTTTACCGTGTCTTTGTCAGGCAGCTGTTAAAGGGTGGGTGGGAGGACACCCTTGACCCTAACAAGGAAAACTCAAGCCATTATGTACAAGCAAATTTAGAGCTCTTTTAAATGTCCAAAGCTATTAATTAGTTTAATTGATGCATTAAACTAATTCTGAATTAACATATTTGAATAACCAAGAACGAAAATGTTCAAATCTTTTCTAGTACAAAAAAATTAAATTTGCTTTAGTTATAAAAGAGCTCTCTCAATATACACAAACTATACACTTCAGACATTCACAAAAATGTGAGCGGAAGGCTTATCAAAAGACATTTAATACAATTAGTTTTCAACAACCCCTGGTGGTCCACATCTACAAAGATTTCCAGCCCAACCCCCCCCCCCCCCAAACCCCCCCCCCCCCCCCACAGAAAAGCACATACTTACCAGAATTTTTAGCAAGTATGGTTTGGGAATTTGTTTTGTTTAAAAAAAGGCCCCCAGGGCAAGTTATTTACAGTTTAATTGCCACTGTCAACTGATCTGGACCTTGACCGGGATCGGGACCTGGACCTCTGGCGATCCACAGATGCTGGAGACTTAGATCTACTTGAAGAACCACGTTTCTGGCTCTTCTCAGGCACAGGAGACCTACTAACAGAACGGGACTTGCTCCGGCTCCGGCTCCTGCTCCTGGACCGGCTGTAAGACTTGCGACTCCGGGACCGAGACCGGCTACGAGACCTAGAGGAACTCCTGGTCCTGGAACGAGACCTGCTCCGTGACCTACTAGGGAGGAAAATGAACAAACAAAAACACAATATAAGTGGCAGGACCTACAAACCCACCAACTAAAACTTTTGTCTTTAACATGTTAGATACCTGTGCCTTTTGCTGCCTTCGATTAATTTGATTTTTCTCCCATTTATTTCCTTTCCAGAAAGTTTTTCAATAGCATTCTTTAAATCACCATAAGAGGCGAACTCAACCACCCTACAATGGAAAAAAGCCATTTGTACAATTATATACATCTGGTAGTCTGGTCCCAAACTACATATAGCAATCCAGAGTATCAAGACTACCTTTTCTAGATACCTTCTGCTACTGCTCTATTAAGAATCTTAGATCTTGAAAACAGCATTACAAGGTTTCTCCACTTCCAAACCATGGACATTTTAAGCTAGACAGTTCTTTGTTGTGAAGGCCTTTGCCTATGCGTGGTAGCCATGTTTAGCAGCATCCCAGCCTCTACCTACAAGATGCCCGTGGCACCCTAAACCCATTACAACCACCAAAAATGTGGTCCAATGCCCCCTACAGAGCAAATTCATCCTCAAATGAGAACGACCACACTCCAGCATATCCAAATTCTAAGATTTCTGAAAACATTCAGTTTTCAAAAGGCTTTTATGACCTTCAAAACACACTCACCCTTCATTTAATTTAGGTCGATGTGCATCCGCAAAGGTTACTTCCCCAGCTTGTCTCATGAAATCTTTGAGATCCTTAACACAAGACAATTGTGTCACGCGAAGAAAAGGAAACTTGACACACAAACAACCACATGGTATAAAAAACAAGACTACTGGAAGAGAAGATGTTAGATAAAGTACAAACATGGTATTTACCACACTTGTATTCTATCAGAATTCAAAAATTATCTATGCCAGGGCACGAAATAAGCAAAAAGCATATTGCTTTTAAGCAAAATGCTAGAGGAAAATTCAGATTTTAACATTAAAGTAGTATTAGTCTATACTGAGCTCAATACAAAAGGAAGAAAACAAAACAAAACAAAAAAACAAAACAAAAAGGAACAGTACATATTTTTAAAGACTAAAGTAGAGGTTTTATATTAAAAAAAAAAAAAAGAAACAGAACATTTACAAGACACCAGTTATTTTGTGCCCCATATGTCATTAAAAAAGTTTACTTTACCTTTATTATTATTTCCCTAGGCTAGTCAAGCAGCAAACCATTAATCGGTCGGAGAAACCTTCATGACATATGCCCGACTGGCTCTTCGCCACCCACTTGAAGGACACTACCCAATCGGTGGAAGCCTTTAATCGCACAGCCCTCCCTATTAGCAGACTATTGGCGGATGCAGGCACCTTCTACTCTTGTGCAGTTACCAAGGACCACTTTACTGCGATCAGGATTCCAACGACCACCTAATTTCGAATCTTTCAACTCTTTTCGACCAGGACCTCTTATTCGGAAGCGTTACAGGAAGACAGCTCTCAATTAGGGATCAGATCACGTTATCAACGCTCTGGGATCGCTGCAACCTGGCACTTCAAGTAAGTGCCCCGATTACGTCTAGACCGGCAAACACAGATCTAGAGGTGGCCAACTGATCACTGTAGGAGCTGACTGGCAAAGTCAACCAGGCCCAACCAAGAGTGACCAAGACAACGATTAGGATAACCCACAGGCACTCCTCGTCATAAGGCCAACGACACAGATAGGCTGGCAAATAAAGGGTTTAATATTTGGTTAAAATTGATTTTAAAAAACAAGAGAAAATATCCTCAAAACATTAAACATTTGATCAAATTAATTAAAGTTTCAAATATCCCCCAATTACTTTTAATCAAAATTTTAAAATTACAATTAATTCCATTAATTTAATTTAAAATAAAATTACTTTTAATAAAAACATAATAAAACATTAACTACCCATTAACTTTTAAAAAGCCACATTAAAATAGCTCAAAACTGTGTTTCAACAAACCTGCCAGCTGACTCTTGAAGATAAATTCTCAACTATAAGCCGATTTTCTGTTCTTACAGGTGGAGCATTTCTGAGGAAGAAAATGAGTACTCACAATGGAAGAAATGCAGCAGTGTGTACCTACTGTGTTCGACTGTGGGCAGATTCAAGCAATAAGATAGAACAAGTCATTCAAATGACTTCCATCGAGTTTCTGAATTATTTTACAGGACTTATTACACACACTAATCAAGAACAGCAGACTACCACAGGAATAACAGAAATGATTATACAGTAAACAAAAACCATTTATCGCTAATTGTTCTTAAACATTAAAATCTCCTCCTGCAGTAATGATTGTTCGAAGCAGCCATTCACGATCCATCACATACCGTCTATCATTTCGAGGTCTGCGACTACTAAAACGGTCAGAATAGCGTCCTCTACCTCGTCCACCTCGAGACCGAGCTCTAGCATGTTCAATAGTAACCCTACAGGAAAGGAAAGAAGGCTCTGTTATCCACACAAGCCACCTGACAGCTAATCTGAAATATCCCAACTGACCTAGTCTGCTCTACCTTACAGTGCTAACCGTTACAAAACTAAGGTTCTCACCTTTCACTGCACAGTTCTTTTCCATCGAGTTCATATACGGCATCATCCGCATCCCTGGGATCCTCAAATTCCTAAAATGTGAACGTGAGAAACAGCTCTTAACATGATTTTAAAGTGTATTCTACAACAGTAAAAGCACCAAAACCGTGTCAAAAATGAGTATCTTAATGACAGTCCCATACACATAAGCTCAACTGAAATGCGATCAGGAGTGGTTTCCCTCCAACTAACAGCGAGGTTTTTATCCCTTAAAAATTCCCTACGCTCAGTAAAAATCAAAAAACACTGCTTATCGAAATCTTTACCGACTTAACAGCAGTTCTAAACAACCAGTTGTAAATACTTACCACAAAACCAAAGCCTCTTTTCAGATCAATATCTCTTATTCGTCCATACCCCTTGAAGAATCTTTCCACGTCCTTCTCCCTGGCCGCTGGATTTAACCTCCCGATAAATACTCGACAACCACTCATGGTGTCCGGCTAGTATTTCCTGTTACAAAATAATCCAATTGAGACAATACCAGTGAATGTCCGAAGAATGCTTGGTCAAGGGGTCAAAAACATAAACGGCATAAAGTAAAATGTTTACCCGGTGATGTTATAAACAAGATTGCCAAGAGTGCCTCTTATTAGGCCAGGTCCCTTGCAGACAAAATTAAAACTCGGCTCCCAACACGATCCTTCCCTGGGCCCAGACCGCAGCAACCGCAACGCCCACTGCCGCCTCTGGAACTGCGCAGCCGCACTCTCTCTCCCCGGCTCTTCTGGCCCCCTCCCATCTGCCGCAGTTAGGAAAGGCCGAGAAGTGCGGGCGGAGCCGACCCCGCCCTCCGCAAGGCCAGCCCAATGGCGACGGGCCGCGCGCACGTCGCCGCCTCCCAGGAACGTCACAGCGGGTGGAAGCCGGAATCTCGCGACGCCACCGCCGCGCCTGCGCAGACGGCGGCGGGCGGACGCGGGCAGCCATAAAATGGCGGCGGCCGAGCCAGCGGTGGGGTGAGCCGCGCGTGCCAAACGCCCTTCTCCCCCCCCCCCCCCCTCCCCGGACTCCACAGTTCCGGAGTCACTGTGCCCGTCCCAGAAAGCCCTAACCACGCCCCGAGCAAAGGCATCAGCCCAATACTCGGGGAGGGTCCGGGTAGTGAAGAGGTAAGGAGGCAGGGAGGGGCACACGACCCCCGTGTAAAAACGACCATAACCACAACCGCCCTTCCACCGTCAGTTCCCCTCAAACAATACCCAAAGGGAGACGTGCCCCAGCGCCCACCTCGAATAAACTGCACTCATTGGACGCCGTCCTCCGCAAAGAGAGCAGCCCTGGCCACTCACGATCTGAACGGCCATGAAGAAGCTTCGATCCGAGAAGCCTTTCCCTCAAAGTGAGCCACTCACCTACCGGACAGGGTCTTTGGCAGCTGAGACCAGAGAGGTCCGTAGTCTGCGACGGAGCCGTCTACCTCCCCGCAGACCAGGACTAGTCTCGTCTACGCCTCTCCACAACTGACGCACTTAGCTGCTCCTGCGTCCCACAAAATGGAGGGCGCGCCCTGGCGTCACTTCCGTTACCGCCCCTGGGATCTAAGGGCGGAAATTTCCGCGGAGCCGGAAGTTTACGCGGGGCCGGAGCCTCTTAACGGTGACAGCCCCAGAGTCCTGCACCCGGGATGGGCGGGGCCGAGGGGCGGGAACTGGCGTGGGTGAGGCCGTCAGGTGCCGCATGCTCAAAGGGCCGCGGTGGTAGGTGTTTGAGCCAACTGTGTGGCGAGGTGCTGTTCACCGTTGTCTGCCTCGTGGAGATACGCTAGAGCCAATGACATTTCTTTTTTATCTCAAGTCTTTTAAAGATACCCCCAAAAGTACTGGGTGAAAGAAACTCAGGCTTTGCAAAAATATTTGGCCATCTATGACCCCTTGCTTCTTGCTGTTTATGGTTGTACTTTGGCAGATGCTCCTTAATGCACAAGTGACTATTTTAGCCATACTGTCATATCATGGACCTGTGGTTTATACTAAGAAGACTAAGGAACTGCAGTTTTTTTGTTTGTTTGTTTTTGTTTTTTAACGGAAGGTTCTTGCACGATGAAATATTGAAATTGGGACTGTGGCTAGCAGGCCATCTTGAATTGAAGCCAGAATGCAGATTTCTGCACTAGGGCTGAGCTGGTTGGAAGAGGTTTCAAGCTACTTTTAAAGTCCCAAATGGTATTTGGTTAACCTTCCCTATTTAAGTTTCTGTAACGTAACACATAAAAGTATACTATTCTTCAGAAACAATAGACCATGTTTTCAAAATGTGGGTGAAACAGCCTTCTACATCCTTAGCTCCACATTTTCCCAGCAAGGTTGTCAGGCTTAGCAATCTAGGCATAAAGAGAATGTGAAAAGGTTACTTTTCTTTAACGCTTTTAGGTGGAACCCAAGGCACCCCATTTTTCAGAGGTGCCGGGCATCTAGGGTTGCTATTTGCAACTAATGTTACACAGAGCTAGAGTAGTTCAAGAAGCCGCAGAGGTACAGACACTTGCTCTGACCTCCTAGCTCTTAGAAACTCTAGATGTGAATTTTGATAGTTTTTATGGGATGAGTTCATCCATTTATACATTTGTTTATTTTTTTTAATTTTAAAAGATTTTATTTATTTGAGAGAGAACAAGAGAGAGCATGGGGGGAGGTGCAGAGGGAGAAGCAGACACCACCAACACCATCACCCCACACCCTCGGAGTAGGGAGCCCCTCATGGGGCTCCATCCTAGGACTCCGGGATCAGGACCCGAGCCAAAGGCAGAGACAGAATGGACTGAGTCACCCAAGTGCCCCTAAACATTTGTTTATTTTAAGAAGAGCCTCAGTAGGTATGTAGGAAAATTGTGAATTTAGGCCATCTATGGTGTGGGAAATGAAGGAAGGATTTAAAAGAAAATAAGAGTTTGTTATAAGAAAATACCTTTACCTACTAGCCCAATAAATACTGGCCTCTCATAATGTACAAATTGTCCCAAACCAGTACGTATTTAGCTACATTTGTTTGCTTTCTGCATAATTTAGAAAAATTGGCCTTCCAATTATTTTCTACATTTTTCTATTGACTATGTTAGAAGCAATCACTTGTGATTTTACTCTCTAAATATTATTTTTGCTGCAATAACAAAGTAATCTAAAGAAGGTTTTCTGGGAATGAAAGACAAAACTGATCGTGTTGTATATCATGAAGAATGTTGCTGTCTTCAGCACACAGTGTTGTGATTTTCTTCAGGACTAATTTTTTTTTTTCTAAAGCCTATTAATCTTAAAAAGAAACCGTTATTTCACCAGCAAAATGAGTTTATTCAGGAAAAGTAGAGAACTATAATTCAAGACATATAAGCTGCAGAAAAACCATAGGCAAGTCCAACAAGGAAAGGAACATGTTAGGGAGAAGGAGGAAATTAGAGAGATTGTTTTGAAGGAAAGTCCAAAGGTTGTTGGAGAAAAGCAGGTTTTCTCATTTGTTCAGTACAAGAGTGGTCATTTTCTGTCTTTTTTTTTCTTTAAATATTTATTTATTTATCTAAGAGAAAGAAATAAGAGCGTGCTAGTGGGGAGGGACAAAGGCAGTGGGGGAGAATCCCACGCAGACTCCCTGCTGAAGCCAGCACCCATTAAGGGATTCAATCTCACAACCCATGAGATCTTGCTTGAGCCAAAACCAAGTCAGATGCACTGAGAGGCCCCAGGGGTAGTCATTCTCTCATAGGAAATGCAGTGTATACCTTTTTGATGTTGGAGACTGTGATGATTCTTTCTTCTTGACGTTTCTTCTTTTGGGGTCTGTTAACTGACACTTATTCCTGTAACTGCAGATGTGTGGTTTAGCTCCCACTAGAGCCTCCAGACTCTAGTAAGTTTTCTCTTCATTAGTTTTCACAAAGCCTTTTCCTTGATTTGTTTACTGTTAAAAATGTTTGATTTCCACAAAGGTAATTTTTCATTAGTGTGCCTAGTGGCTTAATCTACAATTCCTGCATATGGGTATGTGTTGTTTTTTTTCCCCAAAATGCCTAGCACAGAAAAGGTTCGGTATTTATAAACTTGGATTCACATTAGCATCTTTTTTTTCCCAAGTCGTCCTGCTCCTATATTGTTTCAACAGAACGGCATAGCATCTTTTCCCCAAGACATCCAAGTGAGTTGCAAATTTTAGAAAAGGGGGAAAAAAAGATGCAGGGAAATCACAAATTAAACTAAACACAATAAAATAAAATTAAAATATTAACACAGTTTATGGGCCATTTCTGTTGGGGTCTTTCAACACAACCGTGGGATGTTTCATTCATCACCTTCCTGATTTCATCCAACACAGGGATCAGCAAATTATGGCCTGTGGACCTAATCCAGCCTATCACTTGTTTTTGTGTGGCCTGAGGATGGTTTTACATTTTTAATGGTTGGAGTTGAGAGAAGGTGATCAAAAGAAGATTTCGTGACAAATGAAAATAAGATGAAATTCAAAGGTCAGTATCCATAAAGCTTTTTTTGAACACAGCCACTCCTGTTCATTTACTTACTGTCTATATCTGTTTGTCTTGCCACAGAAGCAGGGCTGCATAGTTGCGATAGAGGCCATATGGACCACAATACCTAAAATATTGACTATCTGGCTCTTTACAGAAAACATTTGCCAACCCCTGAGCTAACTGATTCCTAAACTTTAAAGTTTCGTGAATGCTCCAGCCAGCTCCCTTTGTCAGATAAAACTGTAAACAAGGACAGAGAATTCGATCTTTATTTGTAAATAGAGTTCATAATTTTCCAATTATAAAAATATCTATATGCTCATTATCACAAAAATGTGCAACAGGGGAGATAACTGAAAGAGAACACTTGTGAAGCCAGCTCACCCAGTGAACCTCAGATTATGGTTCGCTGTTTTTCTTTCTTATGTTTTCTTTCCTGAGTGTTTAATACATATTTTATTTTCTAATTCAAAAATAATACATCATCATTTTCAAAAAACATAGATTTTTTATTTTTTTTTAAATTTATTATTATTTTTTTTTAAGATTTTATTTATTCATTTGACAGAGATCACAAGTAGGCAGAGAGGCAGGCAGAACCAGGCTCCCTGCTGAACAGAGAGCCCGATGCAGGGATCGATCCCAAAACTCTGGGATCATGACCTGAGCGGAAGGCAGAGGCTTTAACACACTGAGCCATCCAGGCGCCCCCATAGAGATTTTTAAAAGATGTTAAAATGCTATCCTTATTCCCAACCCTGAAGGATACCTATTTGGCCTTTTAAATGATTTCTCTGTAGTGTTCCTCTCAAAAGCACAGTTGCATTTCCAAAATATGAATCATCCTCATATATAGAATTTGGTTTCATGAGGGGTTTTAATTCATAAAACATAATCACGGGCATTTTTCATGTTTCTTTAATATGTTTAGGAACAAAAGTATATATTCAAATTTGTGTCTGTTTTTCCACTTAACATGACACAAGCACATGACTGGAGAAAATTCTCATCCCAATCAGTAACTCTGTTTTTCTGGAAATGTACTAAATAACACCAGATGCTTAAAAATCCCTATCCAAAACTTCCAACACAAAGAAAAAGTCTGCTTCCTTGCTTCTAGCTAATAATTCCAAAGATTTTTTTGAAAGGGTATCCTTAATCTTTCTTGGAAATTTATGGCTTTTAAAAATGTTCCATTTTTTGACTGATTTATCCCTACAGCCCTATCTGACTTCTTTTTATTGCTACATCATGGTTTTTTATCGTTGTTTAATTTAGTGCATCATAGTTAAAAGACCTGTGAACCCACTACTTTAATTTCAGTACCTAGAGCAATATTTCTCAACACCAGCCATACACTAAAATCATCTGGAAAGTGTTTATAATGTTCTGTTGCCTGGGTCCCTACTGGCAGAAATTCTGATTCAGTCGTCTGGGCTGGAACCCTACCGAGTGTGTTAGTAAGGGCTGCAGGTGCTTCTGATACTCAACCAGGAGTCTGAGAGGAATGCTGAACTAGGTCGAGGAGCTCACTTTTTTGTTCTTCATAAAATCCATCTATCATCTAGCTCCATCTTCTTTACCTCTGCTCTCAATTATCCTCTAACTCAATGGTTCCTTTTTTTCTTTTTCAAGATTTTATTTATTTGGGAGAGAGAGTGAGAGAGAACATGAGGTGGGGGGGTGGAGGAAGACGCAGGCTCCCTGCTGAGCAGGAACTCAATGCCAGGACTCTGGGATCATGACCTGAGCAGAAGGCAGACGCTTAACTGACTGAGCCACCGAGGCACTCCTAACTCAATGGTTCTTTTAAAAAGAATCATCTGGGCACTTTTCCAATAGTAGATCCGCAGTGCCATTTTCCCAGAGAAAAGCCCAATTCAGGAATGTGATACTCAGGAATCTCAGTATCTAACTGGCACCTTCATCAAGTGGTTTTGAACTACAGTTTGCATCCACTAATCAGACCTGTGTTGTTGGTTCGCGGCTCCCTTTCTCATGATCTCAGCACCCATTCCATATTCTCTCTCCTCTTCTCAAGCAACCTTGTCTCCTTCATTGTTAGCAGGTATATTAGTTATCTGTTACTGTATAACAAAGTACCCCCAAAGTTAACAACTTGAAACAAAAGGATTTATTATCTCATAGTTTCTGTGATTCGGGAATCCAGGAATGGCTTGACTGGGTGGTTCAGCGTTGAGTCTCTCATGAAACTGCAGTCAGGCTGTTGGCTGGGGCTGCAGTCTTATCTGAGGCCTCAGCTGGGGGGGGGATCTACTTCCAAGTTCACTTCCACAACTCTTGACACACCTCAGGCCCTTGCTGGCCATTGATGGAAAACTTTGGTTCTTTCCCATGGGGGTCTCTCCACAGGCTGCCTGAATGTCCTCATGACATGGCAGCTGAGTATCCCAAGAGGGAGGGATCTGAGAGAGTGCACCAAAGAGGAAGCTACTGTCTTTTTATAACCTGATCTTAGAAAGGGCATACCATAGTGTTATTAGTTTGCGAGGGCTGCCATCACAAAATACCAATAACTGGGTGGATTACAACAATAGAAAATGTATTGTATCACAGTTCTGGAGGCTAGAAGTCCCAGCTCAACATGTGAGCAGGGCTGTGCTTCATCCAGAAGCTCTAGGGGAGGACTCTTCTTGCATCTTCCTAATGTTTGGTGTTTGTCAGGCATCCTTGGGGTTTCTGGCTTGCAGATGCACCACTCCAGTCGCATGGCTATCTCCTCCTGTGTGTCTTCATCATTGTCCCTCCTTGCGTGTTTGTCTGTTTGCACTTGTGTCCGAATTTCCCCTTCGTGATAAGGACACCAATCATATTGGATTATGGTCTGCCCTAATGACCTCATTTTAACTTAATTATGTCTATAAAGGCCCTATTCCCAACTAAGATCACATCCTGGGGCACTGGGGGTTAGAACTTCAACACACCTTTCTGCAGAAGACACAATTCAACCCAGAACACAGATCTTCTGCCATATGCTACTGGTCACAGAGCCCAACCCCGGTACAGTGTGGACAGTGTGGAAGGGAGCTGCACAGGCCATGAGAACCAGGAGGAGGGCATGACAGGGATCATCAAAGAATAACTACCACAATGCTTCCTATGTCACACAGAAAATAGACATTATTGGGGCACCTGGGTGGCTGAGTGGGTTAAAGCCTCTGCCTTCAGCTCAGGTCATGATCCCAGGGTTCTGGGATCAAGCCCCGCATCAGGTTCTCTGCTCAGCAGGGAGCCTGCTTCCTCCTCACTCTCTGCCTGCTTCTCTTCCTACTTGTGATCTCTGTCAAATAAATAAATAAAATATTTTAAAAAAAGAAAATAGACGTTATCTTCTTTTTTTTTTTAAGATTTTATTTATCTATTCAAAGAGAGAGAAGAGAGCACAAGTAGGCAGGGCAGTAGATAGAGGGAGAAGGAGAAGGAGAAGCAGGCTCCCCTGCTGAAAAGAGAGCTGATGCAGGACTCAATCATAGGACCCTGGGATCATGACCTGAGTCAAAGGCAGATGGTCAACTGACTAAACTACCCATTTGTCCCTAGACATTATCTTCTATTATCTGGGAATAAAGAAAAAAGAATTGAAGTTATCAGGCTGCCACTGCTTCTATCTCTCCCCCCCACATCTTCAGATTACATATATTTTCACCCATCTTCTTCTCCTCCATCCCAGAGAAACAAGGGGTTTAATTTCTGTCCAAGCCTTTTGGTTCTTTGTGTACCAGATTCCAGACTTTGCTCCGTGCATCATTTTTCTCTCTCCTTTTTCTTTCTATCTTAAGTTCCATCCTCTCCACTATGTCTTTGATCCTTAATGGTTCCCCCCCTTTAAAACATTTTTTTAAAGATTTTAGTTATTTATTTGAGAGAGAACATGAGCAGGGGGGAGGGGCAGAGGGAGAGGGAGAAGCAGAATCCCTGCTGAGCAGGCAGCCCAATACAGGACTTGATCCAAGGACCCTGGGATCATGACATGAGCCAAAGGCAGATGCTTAACCCAGTGGGCCACCCAGGTGCCCTAAAACTTTTTTTTTTTTTTAAAGAAACCCTCCTCTTAACCTCTGTTACTTGACAAACTGCCCCATCTCACCTTTCCTAAGCCAACATATTTCTTTTTTTTTAATTCAGTCAGCCAACACGTAATTAAAAGCCTGCTTCTCTCTCTCCTTCTAACTGCCGCTCTGCTTACTTGTGCTTTCTACTTCTCTGTCAAATGAATAAATAAAATCTTTTTTTTTAAAAAGGGATAAACTGATGTTGTGGTAACCAACTCCCAAGACGACCCCCAAGGATCCTCACATTCTGGTTTTCACACATTCTCTCCAACGCATACCAAGTTTGGTCTATGTGATCAGTAGAATACCAGAAGAATGTGTAGATCAGTAGATCAGTAAATCAGTAGCATCAGTAGAATGTGATCGGCAGAAGCGAAAACATTGGAAATTAGGCTTAAGAGACTACAGCTTCCATATTGAGTAATCTCTCTCTCTCTGTCTCATACACACACACACACACACACACACACACACCACCACCACCTCAGAGAAAAGCCAGCCGCAGTGTGGTGACACTCCAGTAACCTAAGGAGAGACTGACTGAAGCGTCCAGCCAACAGCCCGCAAGGAAAGGAGCCCAGACAACAACCACACAAGCAGGCTTGAAGCAGATTCTCCAGCCCCACTGAGTCTTGAGATAACCACAGCCCTAGCCGACAGCAGGATTGAAGCCCCCCTTAGAGATGCTAAGTCAGAACCACCCAGCTAAGCCACTCCCAGATTCCTAGCCCTCAGAAACTGTGGGACACAATACATACTTGCTTCCAAATATTCAGTTTTGGGGTAATCTGTCACACAGCAGCAGGTCACGGAGAGAGATGGCGAAGCAACAACAATTGTCAATCATGGGATTGATGGGGCAGTGGTAAAGGCCGGGGATGAGTTAGAGAAATGCCGAGAAGGCAAGTTCCACCACATTGGTGAGGGATGTGACAGGGTGGGTAAGGGGGAGGTAAGCATCAGATTTCATCTCCAGGCTGTAGTATGAGCATGACAAGTAGTACAGGATTGAGGGGTAATGCCCATGAATTCCCTCGGCTTCTTGGAGTTGGAAGTCCACGGGACAGCCACATACTGGAATCGCTGGGAGGAGATGCCAGCAGGCAGCGGGTGCATAGGGTCTGAAGCATAGGGGACAGTTTAAGCCAGAGCAGCTTTTGGGTTTTTTTTTTTTTAAGTTTTTATTTTTTTTATTTTTATTTTTTGGTAATCTCTATACCCAACATGGAGCTCAAACTCACAACCCAGAGATCAAGAGTTGTGTGCCCTTCTGACTGAGCCAGCTGGGCACCCCCAGAGCGGTTTTTAAGATTCAGTTGAAAGGGTTCCCCAGAGATGTGACAGCTGGACAGTGAAAATAGATGAAGTCACCAGGTTTTTGTTGAGGCCAAGATGGGGAGAGAGCATTCTGAGGACAGATTAAGAATGTATTTGGCACAGGGTGCCTGGGTGGCTCAGTCGGCTAAGTGTCTGACTCAGGTCATGATCTCCGGGTCCTGGGATCCAGCCTTGCCCTGGGTTCCGGGATTAGCAGGGAGTCTGCTTGTATCTCTCCCTCTGCCCCTCCCCTCTGCTCTTATGCATGCACGTTCCCGTGCACGCTCCCCCCCACCTCTCAAATAAATAAAATCTTTAAGAAAATGTATTTACCATAAAATTAATCAGTTCTGCAGATGTCATGTACAGCATGGAGGCCACAGTTAAAAACACAGTATTACATATTTGATAGTTGCTAAGAGAGCAGATTTTAAAAGTTTTAATCACAAGGCGAAAAAATCGTAACTATGTGTGGTGAGCAGATGAACTGTGATCATTTAGCAATATATACAACTATCAAATCATTACATTATACACCTGAAACTAATATAATGTTGGGTGTCAGTTATATATCAATAAAAATAAATTTTTTAAAAACTGTATTTTGGGTGCCTGGGTGGCTTACTCATTAAGCGTCTGCCTTCAGCTCAGGTCATGATCCCAGGGTCTTGGAATGGAGCCCCACGTGGAGCTCCCTGCTCAGCGGGAAGTCTGCTTCTCCCTCTGCCTGCCGCTCCCCCTCTTGTGTGCTCTCTTTCTTGCTCTCTCTCTTTGGCAAGTAAATAAATAAAATCTTAAATACATCCATACATACTGTATTTACCTTGGAAGGAGACTTCCAGGGACCAGTGGAAGAAGGGCTTTGAGTCCAGGGGACCCCAAGCATGAACACTATGGGGACGAGAGTTGCGGGGAGGTAGGCCAACCAGAGGCTTACAATCTGGGCAGGACCAAGGGTTCCAGGAATATGAGTAACTCACTTTACAATTCGGGCAGGACATATTGCTCTTTCCACTGGGCCAAGGTCAATTACAGTATGGAATGGAGAGGTGGGCAGAGTGGAGTCTTGGAAAACAGGCTGAGAGTGAAACAGAGCTCTGGCTCAGGGGCTGTCCTGGCCTCCCCCCAGCCCTCCCTCAGCACACTGCCTCTTTGACCCAACCTCCTCCAGGAAAATGGGGCTAAAAAGGAACACAATAATATGATGCTAACAGCAGGGTTTGATGTTCTGTGTGGTGATTTATCTTTTGGGTCTCAAAGCATTTTACGAGTATTGACTGTCCCAGGAAGATTTGAAAGAGGCCAAATTTAGGGCAATGCCAATAATAATAATAACCGCTTACATATGTTGAGTGCTTACTGTTCCTGACGCTGTGCAGCCCAGACCTTGCGTGCATTCAATCACTTAAATTTGAAAACAAACCGAGTTTTCATTAGAAGTGACTCAGGCGGAGACCTAGAGGAAGCAACTTCCAGGGATCACCCAACAAGCGAGCATGGGTACCCAAGCCTGTCATCTCACAGGGCTCTAAGTGACACTGCTATGACGAAAAATAAATACAGGGTAAGTCTGCAAGGACAACTTGAGGACCAGAGAGATGTTTCAGGGATACCTGGGTGGCTCAATCGGTTCAGCGTCCGACTCTTGATTTTAGCTCAGGTCATGATCTCAGAGTTGTGAGTTCAAGCCCCACTGGGCTTCATGCTGGGTGTGGAGCCTGCTCAAAAAAAGGGGGTTAGAAAGAGAGAGAGAGGAGTTTCAGAAAACAAGTGGTCACACAAGAGGGAAGACAAGACCAGGGGCAGGCAGCTCTGAGTGTGACTGGCCAGGAAGCACACCCTGTGAGAAGGCAGGTTCCACCTCCCATTGGGCGGTCAAGGTTATCTTACTCTGAGTTGGAAGCTGCAGCAGCGGCTCCATCCAGCAAGCCTGCACAGAGCTGCCCAGTATGCAAACCCCTGGGGACACACCATGACTTTCTAAGGGATATCTGCGCATTCAAGTCCATGTTAAGGGACCCACCTGTAATTCTAGATGCTTGTCTTAGCCAGTCTGAGCTGCTGTAACAGAACACCTTAAACTGGGTGGCTTATAAACAGTAACATTGATTTCTGACGGTTCTGGAGATGAAATTTAAGATCAAAGCTCCAGGAGATGCTATATCAGATGAGAGCCCACCTCCTGGTTCATAGAGGAGCCAGCCATCTTCTCGATGTCCCCTCACATGGATGAAGGAGTGATGGTGCTGTCTGGATCTCCTTTATTAGGGCGCTAATCCCTTTACCTGATCATCTCCCAAAAGCCCCCTTCCAAACACAATCTCATTGGGGATTAGGATCTCTACATATGAAAGGTGGGGGGTAGGATACAGACATTCAGTCCCTAACAACCCTCCTTTCCAATCTTTTGCTTTTAACTAAATTGGAGGAGGTTATAACCAAGTCGCCAGCAAACACCTTATTAAGTGTAATTTTGGGGCACCTGGGTGGCACAATTGGTTAAGCGTCCGACTCTTGGTTTGGGCTCAGCTCATGATCTCAAGTCCATGAGATCGAGCCCGGAGTTGGGCTTTGCGCTCACTGAGGAGTCTGCTTGGGATTCTCTCTCTCCCTCTCCCTCTGGCTCCTCCCCTTCCCATGTGCATGTGCTCTTTCTCTCTTTTTCTCTCAAATAAATAAATCTAAAAAGAGTGTAGTCTTAATCAGCCATAAAATCACTTTTGACATATAACTCACAAGGAATTTTACAAATTGTGTGACATAACTTTAACAAAACTCCATCCATTCCCATCTACTTGTTTATGTAAACATTTATGTTTACATAAATATGTTTATGTAAACATTTCTCAGCACTTACATATGTAAATGCCTCCTTCTTGCAATGAATATTATTTAATAATATTCATTAAGTATGAATGAATAAATAATATTCATTCAAGGTTATATGGGGAAAAATAGCCTGATCCACCTCATTCAAAGATGTCTTTCCAGTAAAGTTACTTTCAAAATGGAATAACTGTCAGAAATTGTAATATATTTATTGTGGGGTATAGAAGGTGAAAGAATTCACCTGAGGTAAAACAAAAGAAATAGAATTTTATTGAGTACACTGCAAGGGAGCAGCAGGCAGGACAGCAAAGGAGAGATGGCCACAAGGGGGTGGGGAGGGGCTGTATTTACGGGGTAGAGTGAGGGAATACAGGGACAGATGGAATTTCCCTTTTTTTGGTAATCTTGGGAACTGTGCCTGGCTGGAAGTAGCCCACTGACCCTTTAGAGCCTATGGCTTAATGAACCTGTATGCCTCAGCTCCGCGGTCACTGTGCGCCCTTTTGCCTTGCTCAAGTTTCTATTCCCTCAGGCCTGTTGCCTAAAAGCAGCCTCTACCTTTATGTTGCATTGATGACAGGCAATTGAACATTTTAAAATTTCCATTTAAAGATTTTATTTATTCATTTGAGAGAGACCCAGAGAGAGAGAGACAGTGAGCAAGCATGAGAGGAGAGAGGGAGGAGCAGACTCCCCGTGCGGGGCTGGATCCCTGGAGTCCGAGATCATGACCTGAGCTGAAGACAGACACTTCACTGACTGAGCCACCCAGGCGCCCTAAAATTTTCCATTTATATACCCAATGTTGATGCATAGAAATAAGAAAGTGCTTAAAAATACTTTCAGGTATAAAGACATAATAGGGTTAAAGTCTATGGGGGTGGAGGAATGGAAAGGGTCTTAAAAAGAAAAGGAATGATACAAATTTCTGTCTTCGAAGAACTGGGAGGTGCCTGGGTGGCACATTTGGTTAAGCAACTGACTCTTGGTTTACGCTCAGGTTGTGATCTCAAGGTCATAAGATCAAGCCCCACATCCAGCTCGGTGCTCAGCCTAGAGCCTGCTTAAGACTCTTTCCTCTGACCTGCCCCCCCACCCCAGTGAGCTCATTCTCTCTCTCTCTCTCTCTCTCTCTCTCTCTCTCTCTCAAAAAATAAATATTTTAGAAGGAGGAGGAAGAGGGCGGGGAGGAGAACCAGTTTCCTTGTTTTAAAATAACCAGGATAGGGCGCCTGGATGGCTCTGTTGGTTAAGCGACTACCTTCAGCTCAGGTCATGATCCTGGAGTCCTGGGATCAAATCCTGCATCAGGCCCCCAGCTCCGCAGGGAATCTGCTTTTACCTCTGACCTTCTCCCCTCTCATGCTCTTCCTCTCTCTCTCATTCTCTCAAATGAGTAAATAAAATCTTAAAAAAATAAAATAAAATGACCAGGATGGTATCAAATTGCAACAGTATGCAGATCTCAATGGATTTGTGTAAGAGTGATGTCATAGTTTTGTTCCGGAATGTTGCTGCAGAAAATGCATTAGAAATCACATCCTTTATAACTATGTCAATTGATGATGAAAAGTTTTAGCTGTCACCTTAAAAATGTGGTGAAAAGTCCATCATTTTTCCAAGTTCTTTTAAAGGCAAGGTGAACAGTGAGGTCATAAGACCACAGGTCTGAGCCACGGAACTCCACACATGAACACAAGGAGGTAGATTCAAAAGGGCAAGTGTAGGGGGAATGATCTCACCTCAAGGAGAGACTGGAGGCCTGGACACATGATCAATTCTGTTCCCTGCTTTTCCATCAGGTGACATTCTGGGAAGTAGAGGGCTGCTCTCAAAGGCCATTTCCCCTCCCTTCTTGTGGGGTTCCAAGCCTATATAAACACCATTAGAGGGTGTCTGGGTGGCTCAGACGGTTAAGCAACTATCTTCGGCTCAGGTCATGATCCTGGGGTCCTAGGATTGAGTCCTGCATCGGGCTCCCTGCTCAGCAAGGAGTCTGCTTCTCCCTCTGACCTTCTCCCCTCTCATGCTCTCTCTCACTGTTTCTCTTTCTCAAATAAATAAATAAAATCTTAAAACAAAAACAAAAACACCATTGGAGTCAGCAGCTCTGAAACTCAGTATCAGACTCCTCAAAGGGCCTGGGTGACAATGTGATTTCTGGGTCCTCCTCAGACCCATGGAATCATGGTCTCTGAGAAAGAAATTGCCCCCAGCCCAAGCTGGTATGAACGGTACTGTCTGGTATGAAGAGTTGTTCCTTTCTAGAAAAACTGCATTGCTGAGAAAACACTTGACCAATTTCAGACAGATTTTAACTGGCCTTAGATCCTTTTCTGGGAACTTTACCTAGCCTGTGACAGGCACGGGAGAAGCCTACAGGACTTTAACCAATGTTAAACCAAGGTCGTTCTGACAGTCTTTAGCCTGACACTCTTCCTCCCTCTTTTTGTTTTTTTTTTTAAGATTTTATTTATTTATTTGACAGAGAGAGAGAGAGAGAGAGAGAGATCGATCACAAGTAGGCAGAGAGGCAGGCAGAGAGAGGGGGAAGCAGGCTCCCCGCTGAGCAGAGAGCCCGATGTGGGCCTCCATCCCGGGACCCTGGGATCATGACCTGAGCCAAAGGCAGAGGCTTAACCCACTGAGCCACCCAGGCACCCTCTTCCTCCCTCTTTTTGTCCACAGTCTGACAATGACTATCTAAACCCACACATCTGATAGAAATATAATGCTAGTGGTCGCATCTTTTAAAAAGTATAATAAAAGAGGTAAGATTAATTTTCATAACATTTTTTTAACTCAAGAAATCCAAACTATTGTCATTTCAATATGCAATCAATATAAACATTCTTAATGTGCTATTTTATAATTTTTACCATGTTAAGTCTTCACAGTCTGGTGGGTATTTTACCTGTACAGCCTACCTCTACCAGACTTATGCTGTGGCCTGTGCTCAACAGCCACGTGTGGCTTGTGACTCCCGGGCTAAACAACAGAGATTTAAACACTCTCATGACTTCCTCTTAAAATGCGCCTGCCAAGAAGAAAGTCTTTGAATTCAGTTGTGTTTTTGTTTTTGTTTTTGTTTTTGTTTTTGTTTAGAAAGACTTTACCCTTGCAGCAAGTTTGAAAAGAAACTTGAACATGTTTGTAATTAATGTGTCTGAAAAGTTTATTTAACCAAAGGTAGGTGTCGGGAAATCTGCATTTTAACAGCTGCTGGTGACTCTTGGGTACACTTTGGTTTTTGGATCACTCTTCTAACTAGTCCGAACCAGTCCTTCCCCAGTCACCTTTGTGGGAACTGTCTGTTAGCCAAATTCTCTCATACTCCAGAAGCAATGGCTTGTAGAGCTGCTGAATGTACTTCTCTTGAGGTATGGACCTCAAGAGAGGGACAGCAGACTCCTGGCTCTAGACCCTGCTACGTGTCCCAGACATAGTGGCCTTAAGCATGTGCTTTGTACCTGGAAAGGCTCAGTAATGGTGGCTGATGTTTTCAGGTAGCCTGGCTTCAGAACCAAGTCCTGCCATCTAAAAACCATGTGATTTGGACACATTTCTTTTTTCTTTCTTTTTTTAAGAATTTATTTATTTATTTGACAAAGAGAGATCACAAGTAGGCAGAGAGGCAGGCAGAGAGAGGAAGGGAAGCAGGCTCCCCGATGAGTAGAGAGCCCAATGTGGGACTTGATCCCAGGACCCTGGGTTCATGACCCAAGCCTAAGGCAGATGCTTTAACCCACTGAGCCACCCAGGTGCCCCATCTGCCAGACTTCTTTAATGAGCAATCCAGAGTGGGCTAAGATTCCCATGAAAAACCGTCGTCCACCTTTCAACTGGCAGCGGCCCGTGCGGCAGAAGAAAAGGAATGTTTTAACAGGAAACCTGAAAGAACAATACTAGTGCTAACACTAATACCATCACTAACCCTAAAACTAATAAAAGCGGTTGCCATTTATTGGGCCCTTACTAGGTACCACGCGCTTAACTCTTGTTACAACTAAGAACCATAAAGATTGATTGCAGGGGGCACCTGGGTGGCTCAGTCAGTTAAGTGTCTGCCTTTGGCTCAGGTCATGATCCTGGGGTCCTGGGATCGAGCCCCATGTCAGGCTCTCTGCTCAGCAGGGAGTCTGCTTCTCCCTCTGCCCCTACACCCACTCATGCTCTCTCTCTCTCTCTCTCAAATAAAGTCTTTTTAAAAATTGATTGTAGTATTATTGTTATTGAACACCAACAACATAGGGCTGAGAAATCTTATTCTTTAGAATCATAAACTATGAGAAACTTCCCTGCTTGAAATCTTTTCCATTAAAGGTGCTGAAGGTTCTGAGCGATGCAGGTCCCTATGACACATGGCAACCTTGGTTTCCAGCCTCGGTGAGGAGCTTCTGATAGAGGGTTTGGGGATGTGACATTCCACAGTTAGTTTGATTTCATAGTGAGGAGACAAGGGTCCTGAATCCACTCCCTAGCCTTGATGGTCATCAGACTTAGAGTTTCTTTTTTCTTTTTTTCCAAATTTTTTGTTGTTGTTATGTATTTGACAGAGAGAGAGAGAGAGAGAGCAAGAGAGGGAACATAAGCAGGAGCAGTGGGAGAGGGAGAAGCAGGCTTCCTGCCGAGCAGGGAGCCCGATGTGGGGCTCGATCCCAGGACCCTGAGATCATGACTGAGCTGAAGGCAGACACTTAACGACTGAGCCACCCAGGAGCCCCAGACTTAAAGTTTCTAACAGAGCCTAAGCCAGTTTCTAAGGGAGTGTGGCCAAGGCCATACAACCCCTCTTCTTTTGAATCATTATTACTTTCTTACCAGTAACACCCTTGTTCCTCCTGCCTCAGACAGAGTCCCAAAAAACCCAACCACCACACTGTTCTTACTTCCTGATGATAGTGCAGAGCTGCTCCTGCTTACCCCCTTGTTTGTTCCCCGAATCATCCTGCAAAAGCCCCAACCTGTATGAAAATCCCTTCCTACTCTATTTACTTGAGATGCCCATGGCTGCCATGGTCTGTGTACTCCCTTAACCTCTACCCTTGTCACATATAGAGATGGTCCAGTGGACTTAAGCATTATTATCCCCATATTTAAAGATGAAATCCTGAGGTGAAGAAATGTGTCCATGGGACACCTGGGTGGCTCAGTGGGTTAAAGCCTCTGCCTTCGGCTCAGGTCATGGTCTCAGGGTCCTGGGATCGAGTCCCGCATTGGGCTCTCTGCTCTGCATGAAGCCTGCTTCCTCCTCTCTCTCTGCCTGCCTGTCTGCCTACATGTGATCTCTGTCAAATAAATAAATAAAATCTTTAAAAAGAAAAAAAAAACAAAAAACAAAAACATTCCTTTCCTTCTGCTGCACGGGCCGCTACCAATTGAAAGGTGGATGGTGGTTTTTCATGGAAATCTCAGCCCACTCTGGATTGCTCATTAAAGAAGTCCAGCAGAGGCTCCTGGGCCAGCCCCCCGGGTTCTAACACTGTCCTCAGCCAGAGGCTCTCTTTTCCTCAGGGAGCACGGCCTTCCTCTCCTTAGAATTCTGCTTTGCCGTCTGGGTGGCACTTCTGGACTTCGTTTGGTTTTTCATGGACAGATCTCCTTGGCTCCTTGGGGAAGGGATCCTATGTTATTAGGAGGCCGCCGCATGTGTCGGCCCAGCTGTGCTAGAGAATGTCACTTGTGTGTCCGCACGCACGGGCACACGGAACGTGCGAGGCACCCCAGGTTCCGTAGGCTCTTTTGTTTCCTGGGCACCACCCAGCGCTGTACCCCCACCTCCACGCTCCTTTACACCTGAGGAAACGCCGTAGTGTGCAGTGGCTTTGTCTGACTGGTTCTTCCAGCTCCGTGACCTTCCTCCTCCGAGTGTGGGACCCAGTCGCCCTTCTTGCTTTCAAATGCAGTGATACTGGGATTCTGAATATAACATTGTATTCACTTGGAGTGTTTTAATTTACTTTAAACAAACTGCCTATTTTTCTATAAGCATGGCCTCAGGAGGAAAAAGAAAAATCAGCTCTGCAGAGAAACAAGAATAACCCTAATATCACCACAAGCAGACCCCCACATACGCCAGCAGCATGGCGGCATTCTTTCTGGCTTTCTCCCTACGCCCATGTTCTTTTTTCAAATCCAAATTAGGACCACCCTTTGGCAGGGTTATAATGTTTTGGTTTGGTGAGGTTGTTTTGTTTTGTTTTGTTTTTGCACTTAGTAAAAAATATACTCAAACATCTTACTCAAATAGACTTTGACATCATGATTTTAAGCAACTGCTTATCATTTATGAATTCAATGTGTTTCTGAAGACCTGGTGGGGTTTTTCCTCCTTGTGATGTGTTCTTCCAAACCAGAAACTCCACACCCAGCAGGTGAACACTGGGTTGCAAAATGTTTTGAAGCCTGTGACAGCTATGTGTCTCTCCAAACCGGACAGGAGGCTGCCTCACCCTGTCCCTCTAAATGGGACAAGATCTTTCTGAAAATAAGCCACCAGGACAGGCCACACAGCCAGGGCTCAGCGAGAGTCAGTGGGACAAATATATCTTGTGGGTAATCTGCAGTTTTGAAATTCTGAAGATGCATTTCACCGTGATCGGGAACGTGCTACACTGACTACTAATTCTTTAGAAAATGTCTTTTTCCAGGGCGCCTGGGTGGCTCAGTTGGTTAAGCAACTGCCTTCGGCTCAGGTCATGATCCCGGAGTCCTGGGATTGAGTCCCACATCGGGCTCCCAGCTCTGAGGGGAGTCTGCTTCCCCCTCTGACCTCCTCCTCTCTCATGCTCTGTCACTGTCTCAAATAAATAAGTAAAATCTTGGGGGAAAAAAAAAGAAAATGTCTTTTTCTGTAAATCAGGAATATCTTTTCCCATCAGTAAATATAGTTTCAACTGCTCATTGTAAAAAATGGTACATTTTCATACAAATCATACAAAATTGATAGAATACTGATCACTGTTGCAGCGCAGGGATAGGTACCTGGAGGTCTGTCAAACTACTCTCTCATTGTGAGCCTATTTGAAATCGCCCATAGTAATGGGTAAAAACAGCCTCTCATGTGCTCTCACCCTCCGACCTGAGTTGAGACCGCACCCCAGGGCTGGGGAGATGAACAAATCCTTGAGTTCATTTGAGGTCAGTGGCCAGCTTGGAAAAGAAGATTAATAGGGAGATTTAGGGCAGGTGTTCCTCACTCTAGAAAAGCTACTACAAGGTGATAGGCCTGGGGGGTGGGGGTAGAGTGTGCTGTGGAGGGGGAGCCCACTGTTCTGGGGGAGCCCACTGTTCTGGGCACCAGCCTAGTCCCTTTCCTGCCTCTTGCTCAGGCTTTGGGTGCCCTGGCCCATCCATTAGCACCTGAGCCTTGTGGGAGAAACTCCCTCTTCCACTTCTAGAAGCATGATCCGAGCGCCCCCACGATGCTCCTTGCTCCACAGTGGGAGCATTTTCCACTTCCCCCTGCTTTAGGCAGCCTTTGCTCCCCGCCCCCGCCTCCTGAGCGTAGGATTGCCCAGTAGCCCGAAGACGTGAGTGAGAGGTGCTCGGGCTCAAGGCAGGCCCACTGGTGAATGAAGCCACGTACCACCTCTTCTAAGTACGGGCCTTCCTGGCTGTGCTGCTTTGTCGTAGGACAGGCCAGCACAGGTGAAAACCAGCAAACAGCCAAATGGCAGTGGCAATAAGAGCAAGGATTGATCATTTACACAGAAAACTGAAATTTCTGGCTTTACAGGGCTTTTGGTGTGTGTTTTGTTTTTGTTTCTCTCCGTTCTATTTTGCTTGTGCAATATTTAAAACATAATCATAAAAATCAGGATAATAAATTTCTAATATTGGGTCTAAGATCAAAGTTATTCCTGCTAGTAATTCTTAATTAGGGGATTTCCTCTAAAAATTTCTATTTGGGGACTTGCTTAAAAGCATCTGGAGGGGGGCGCCTGGATGGCTCAGTGGGTTAAGCCTCTGCTTTCGGCTCAGGTTATGATCTCAGCATCCTGGGATCAAGCCCTGCATCGGGCTCTCTGCTCAGTGGGGAGCCTGCTTCCCTCTCTCTCTGCCTGCCTCTCTGCCTACTTGTGATCTCTCTGTCAAATAAATAAATAAAATCTTTAAAAAAAAAAAAATCTGGAGGGGTGCCCGGCTGGCTTTGTGGGTAGAGTATACAACTCTTGATTTTGGGGTTGTGAATTAGAGCCCCTTGTTGGGTGTAGATGTGACTTAAAAATAAAATCTTGGGTGGCTCAGGCAGTTAAGCATCTGCCTTCAGCTCAGGGCATGATCTCGGGGTCCTGGGACAGAGCCCCGCATCAGGCTCTGAGTCTGCTTGTCCTTCTACCCTCCCCCCATTCATTCTCTCCCTCTCTCAAATAAATAAATAAAATCTTAATAAATAAATAAATAAATACACTTCAAGAATGGCTGACCTTGCCTAATCCTCTCATTTTACTAAAGAAACTCAGGGCCAGAGAAGGTGATTGAGTGACCCAAAGTCACACAGCTAGCTATTAAGGGCTAGAAGGGAGAGCTGCAGTTCCTGACCCCAGGCCACCTGCCTTGCCTAAGGGTTGGGACCACTAGACCCAACCAAGTCCATCTTCTTGACTTATTAGAGAGGAAACTCCCAGGTTCCCACGGCCCCCTCCCTTAAGACGGTATTTGTCAAAATATGGGACCACCTGTTCCAGAACCGGCCCGGATGCCTGTGAAAGATGCAGTTCCGGTCTCAGCCCTTTACCAACCTTAGACGAATTATCTGACTTCTCTAGACCCCAGCTGCCCATCTAGGAAGAAATAGAGCATCGCTTCAGCTCCCATACAATTTCTGACATAATGGTGGCTACTGTTCCCTCTTAATTCCCAAGGACGACAAGACAGTCATTGTGTTGAGCCCCGGGGGACAGAGATGACCCTGCCAGTCCTCCTCCTCAGGGAGCTCACAGTCTAACCACTGACACAATGAGTCCTTCCTCTTCAAACCAAGGCTCCCACTCTTAATGATTCAATGAGGTCTGTGTTGTTTGCATTTTCCGGAACAAGAAGTTATTTGTACTACAGAAAGGAACCCCATGCTGGTTGAGGGCATTCTCTCACCCTGAAGGTAATAACCCTCCTCAGTTTCCTCATCTGTAAGATGGGCTTTCTCCATCCTCAGGGTGAGGAAGACAAGCATATCTGGGTCATGTGCAGAGACCTGGGGAGCTCTCTGAGAAAGCGGTGCTGACAGGGACAAGAAGTCCTGGGAGCAGACCCCCACGTGGGCCTCCCCTCAGGAGAAGCCCCTCAGGAGAAGCCCACGGGACCTGGCTGAGAGAGACGGCACCATGGCCAATGAAACCAATGAGGTGGGAAACCCCAAGGCCCCACCAAGCCCACCTGGCCAACACCGCAGAGCTCTTGCCTGCCCAGACCCATCTCTGTTCAGAAGGGAGAGGCTACCCTGAGCCGTCCCTCCTCTGAAGCCTTCAACTTTCTCCTTCCTTTCCAGCTTCGACTTCCAAGCTGAATGGACACAGAAAGTTAGTTCTCCTGTTGTTTCTAGGCCGCAGGTGGCAGAAAAAGTAGCACCTTTGCTGGGACAGCTGCAGGGAGGGTAAGAGAGGGAGGCCAGGAGGTGCCACCCCCAACAGCCACCCCTGGCCCCAGCAACAAAGTCGTCCCTCTTTCCACCCCCCAGCAGGTGGTTTCGGCTATGGGGACGAGGACGCCGTTCAGAGAAAAGTCTGGCTCGCACTTTCAAATGGGAGATGCGCCCCTCTGCTTTGCCAGGTTTTCTTAATTTACTGCATCAAAGTTTAAATACATGTAAAGCGATTACTTCAGCTAATTAATGCAAATCATTAACTTGACCCTCAAACAGTCCTGTTCTTATTAGTCTCAATTGTGAGAGGAGAAACCCAGGTGGCCGAGGGTAGCCGACCCAGAACATCTGACCATCAGAGCAGCTCGGTTTTTCACAACATCCTCCTCTCCACAACAAAATTATTTTCATCAAGAATCATGGAATGAAACAAATAATAAAAAGGGCCAAAAAAGAAACACAGGGAAGTGTTTCTTGTATTCAACTTTGTATATCAACCATAAGAGACTCTTAATCATAGGAAACAAACTGAGGGTTGCTGGAGGGGAGGGGGGTCGGGATGAGGTAACAGCGGGGATGGACGTTGGGGAGGCCACGTGAGGTCATGAGCACCAGGTGTCATATAAGACTGATGAATCACAGACCTGTACCCTTGAAATAAATAATACATTATGTTAATTAATTGAATTTAATTTTTTTTTAAAACCTTATATCAAAACATATTTTTTTGGCTTCCCTTTTTTATTTCTTATCAAATAATTATAACAACAGCATATGATTTGTAACAGAGAAAAACCATACACAACTCCAGTCTCCTAAGAAAAATCACGTGTTTATTTCTCCATCATCCACTTACAGCCTACAACCATATGTGCACATATCTCTCCATGGCTCTAATGACAGAAAATCTTCTATTTTTATGCTTTCTTTTTGTTGCCTGCCATATTATAAGCATTTCCAACATGGTAATAAAATCTTTATAATTATGGTTCGAAGAGGCTGCATGGGACAAATGAGAAGTCCACCAAATGAACATCAGTGCAAGGAGGGGAGGCGACAAGATAAACATAACAACTCGGTATTTTTTTGTTTCAACAACTACAGCAATGCAAGACATTTCTCAGCAGCAGAAATACAAAGTCATCTCTGTTAAAACACAAATACTATGGGTGCCTGGGTGGTTCAGTGGTTAAGACTCTGCCTTCCACTCAGGTCATGACCCCAGGGTCCTAGGATGGAGCCCTGCTGCATCGGGCTCTCTGCTCAGTGGGGAGACTGCTTCCTCCTCTCTCTGCCTGCCTCTCTGCCTACTTGTGATCTCTCTCTCTGTGTCAAATAAATAAATAAAACCTTAAAAAAAATACTACATTACAGAAAGAAGTAATAGATTAAGTACTTTTAAATTACATCAACGTTGGGGTAGGGGTTTGGGGTTTTTTGGCCTTTTTTTTTTTTTTTTTACAAGAAGGGAAAAAACACATAAAGAAATGTTTCCAAATGAATGAACAAATGAGCAAACTCATGAGCCAATGAACCAAATCATTTGTTTTATTCTCTGAATCGATTGTCGCTGCTAAAAAGAAAATAATAATAATAATAATCACACATTCTGTTATTGTAAGTTCCTATCCTGCAGACATACACACACACACACACACACGCATGCACGTGCACACACTGTTGGATTTAGACCTCTCCTTTTCACTGAAAAATTCCCCATTCCCCATTCCTTATATTTCTTGGGGGGAATCTTTTTCTTGCCCAGGTTGGATGAGGATGAGCGAGCTCCGAAGTATATGTTTAGTGCGCCACCTAGTGGACGTAGTCTCTCCACAGCTGACCTAGATCCCAAACGTTAAGAAGCTCTTCAAACGTTCTTCAAACAGGTTGTTCCTCATTACCAAATCCATTACCAGTTCCTGACCACAGATTAATAAACCCAAACCTATTTCCAACCTTGACCAGCGTTTTTATTGCAGTTTGAAAGAGGATTATATGCCCGAGGAACAAACTATCCCAATGGAACAAGTGAGAATAGAGTTTGACATTAAATTAATTAAATGGACTGAAAAATCAATGTGTCCTGTGTCTGTGATAGCACAGGGGAGCATCTTGACATTGGGTACGCAACAAATGACAAAAATTCAGAGCGAAATTAGTAGGTCAACAATTGTAGTTTGAAGTATGATCACATTCCTCTGTGGTCAAGCAGCATAATTAATAAGACTGAGCTATTAGCGATCTATAACCTCCCGTACCTGGAAAAAAATAAATACACATTCCTTTTGAGGGATGCAACATTTAAAACAATATAGTAAGCCATAAAGTTACAAATCCCAAAGGATCCTTACCATTCGGACTGTAGTCTTTGATGACAGAGCAATAAAATTAGACATTTATAACTAGAGTTTTTTTAAAATCTCAAGACAGGCAAAGTTCTATGAAATATTTGGGGCAATGGAAATAATAACTTCAGTTTTTGAAAGCAAAGTGTGGTGACCTCTAAAAGAATGGAAATACCATCTCGTGGCTTCCCAACTAGACAAGAAAAAAAAAGACATTATAGAAAATTGGTAACATTTTCAATCCAGACAAAAATAGGACAAAGTAAAAGGGAAGAATATTAAAAAGATAATACAAAATAAGATAGTGGAAATAAATCCAAATGTATTAATAATTATAAGAAAGATAAACATAATAAACTCAGATATTAAAAGAATGTATCAGATCAAAGTCCTAAAAATCCAATAAAACACTGCTTATGAGAGAGACCTATAACAAAACCTCAAAAAGAAATTGAAAATAAAGGGATGAAAGACTGGCTTAACCACATAACATAGGCAAATAAACCATATGGTATTTAAAAAATTAATATAAATGATGAAGAGAAACAGTACATAATGAAGGAATACACTGTTAAGAGAAGAGGACAGCAAAAATCTTGGTAGATAGAATAACATAGCCGAGTCACTTTTTAAAATATGCACACAGATTCTTGAACCCCTTCTCCTTCAAAAGATGGAGACTAACTCCTGGGCCTTGAATATGGGCTGAGCTTACCCAAGCTACATCATAAAAGACATCACAGCTTCTGCCTCGCGCACTCTTAAATCACTTGCTCCGGGGAAAGCCAGCTGCCATGCCATGTGGACACTCCAGCAGCCCGGGAGGGGCTGGCAGGGAGAGAGCCTGCACCAAGCTCCCAACCATGTGAGTGAACTTGGAACCAGTCCTCCAGCCCCAGGTACACCCTCAGAGGACAGTGTCCCCACAGAGAGACTCCAAACCAGAACCACCAAGCTAAGCCATTTCTGAATCTCAGACTCAGAAGCTGTGAAACTATGCAAGTGTAGTGTTGTTTTAAGCCATTAAGTTTGGGGATGGGGGGGTACTTTGTTATATAGTAACAGATAATTGATAAAATGGCTTTAAGTTGTAGAAAGTGAGAAGGGCCATAATGACCAGAAGAAATAGACAAATGCCTAGGCCTCGTGGGAGATTGTAATAGCCTCTATCATAAATGGGCAGATCATGCAGGAAAAAAAATGGGAAAATAGAAGATAGTAATACTCTTAGCTCATAGTTACTAAGAACCTATGTGCCGGGCACCATTCAAAGTATTGTGTGCTTGGATATAGAAACTTACACATATAAAAAATAGAGAGCAAACATTCCTTCAAATGTGAAAGGAGCATCATAAATATTGACCAGTTAGAAGATCACAAAGAAAATCTCAGTATGGTTCAAATAATCTGTTATACTAATCACTATCTCTACTAGCAATGCAACTAAATTAAAAAGCAACAGTTTTTTTAAAGGTTTTATTTATTTATTTGACACAAAGAGAGAGAGAGATCACAATTAGGCCAAGATGCAGGCAGAGAGAGAGAGAGGAGGAAGCAGGATCCCCGCTGAGCAGAGAGCCCGATGCAGGGCTCAATCCCAGGACCCTGAGATCATGACCTGAGCTGAAGGCAGAGGCTTAACCCCCTGTGCCACCCAGGCACCCGAAAAAAAGCAACAATTTTTTAAAAAGTATTTTTAATCCACATTTGAGAACTTAGCAATTTATTCCCAAATAGCTCACGGTTAAAGGTGAAATGACACTTATTTAGAAGTGAGCAATGGAAGTACAGTTGACCCTTGAAAAACACAGGTTTGAACTTCGTCTGAGTCCACTTATATGAGGGTTTTTTTAATATACATAAATACAGTACAATACTATAAATGTATTTTTCTCTTGTGATTATTTTTAAAGATTTTATTTATTTATTTATTTATTTGTCAAAGAGAGAGCACAAGCAGGCAGAGCAGCAGGCAGAGGCAGAGAGAGAAGCAGACTCCCCGCTGAGCAAGGAGCCAGATGCGGGACTTGATCCTGGGATCATGACCTGAGCCGAAGGCAGTGGCATAACCAACTGACCCAACCAGGCATCCCTCTTATGATTTTCTTAATATTTTTTCTCTAGCTTAATTTATTGTAACAATACAGTATGTAATACACATAACATAGAAAATGTATGTTTATCTACTGTTTATGTTATTGGTAAGGCTTCTGGTCAACAGTAGGGTATTATTAAGTTTTCTTGGAGGGGGCAAATGTTATATGTGCATGGGGTGGTGTTCAGTACTTCCAACCCCTGTGTGGTTCAAGGGTCAACTGTACTACTAATCAAATCTCATGAGATATAACTAAAGTAACATTTAGAGGGAAATGTGTAGCCTTAAACAGATTTATTGAAAAACAAATGGAAACAAATAAGTGTGTTCAACTCATGAAGCCAAAAGCAAATACAGAGTAAGCCCTAAATTAAGAACAAAGAAGGAAATTTAAAAATTAGATAATAAAGTAATGAAATAGAAAGTCGTAATAAAACCATAGAAAGGGAAAGACTGACAAAACCCAAAACTAGTTATTTTTTTAAGTTATTAACTTTATTTATTTATATATCTTTAAAAATTTACTTATTTACTTGTGAAAGAGAGAGAGTGCATGTGGGAGCAGGGGGAAGGGCAGAGGGAGAGGGAGAGAATCCCAAGCAGAATGTGCTGAGTGTGGAACCCCGGTGGGTCTCAATCTCATGACCCTGAGATCATGATCTGAGCAGAGATCAAGAGTCCGAGGCTTAACCACCTGAGCCACGTAGGTGCCCTAGTGTTCAACTCTCGATATTAGCTAAGACATTCATCTCAGGGTTGTGAGTTCAAGCCTCACATCGGGCTCCACGCTAGATGTGGAGCCTACTTAAAAACAAACAAATATATATGTATATGCGTGTGTGTGTGTGTGTGTGTGTGTATGAAGAAAACAAACAACCAAAATTTTTAAAGAAGCAAAGGACTTGAACAGACACTTTCCCATAGAAGACAAATGGATGGCAGGGAAGCACACGAAAAGATGTTCAATGTCGTTAGCTGGTAATGGAAACAACCAAAGATTCTTCAGCGGGGGAGTGAAAAAACAAAGTAGGACAGCCGTGTGATGGGATGCCGTCTGCCAACGAAAAGGCAGGACTTACTGATACACGCCATCAAGTGGATAAACTCAGACGTATTGTGTTGAAGTAACAGAAGCCAGTCTCCAAAAGCCATGTATGGTTCTATTTACACGACATTCTGTGAAAGACACAACTATAAAGCCAGAAAGTGGATCAATGGTTACCAGGACCTGTGGCGGGGGAGGGGTTGGCTACAACGGAAAACAGGGATCCAGGGGGGAGATGGAACGTTTCTTGATCCTGGTGGTAGTGACATGGTTGTAAGAGTGTCAAAAGTAAAAACTAAAAGGGATACCTTTTACTGTACATAAATTCATATGTTAACAAATCTAAAATAAACAAAACTAATGAATAGATAAACTTCTGGTGATATTGAAAAGATTTTTAGGAATTGAGAAAAAGGTATCCGATTACAAATAATGAAATTTTAAAAATCGAAACACTTCACACAAATTTGAAAAAATATTAAAATGGATAACTTCATAGGAAAAAACCCACCGAAATTAATAAAACGGAAAGCCTAGCTAAATCAACAATCACTCAGGAGACTAAACAGGTAATCAAAAGTCTCTTCCATCAAAAGATATCAGGCACATATGGTTTTATATGTCAGTTTTATCCAACTGTTAAGACACCAATAAACTCACTCTATATCCTACAAACTATTTCAGAAAATTCTAAAAAAGAAATCTAGCTATTTCGTTTTATGAAGTTAGGATAGCCCTGATAATAAACAAGGACAGGAAAAACTACAGACCATTTTCACTACTGAGCATAGATGCATACATTAAAAAAAAAAAAACTGCTGTGTTTTAAAATACATGCACATACGCTCACATGTTCTTATCATAATCAAGAAGAGTTTAGTAAGGATATAGGATAGTTTTTCTTTTTTTCTTTTTAGATTTTACGTATTTGTTTAGAGCAAGAGTGAGTATGAGCAGGGGAAGGGCAGAGGGCGAGGGAGAGACAGAATCCCAAGCCGACTTTGAGCTGAGCCCAGAGCCCTATATGAGACCCGATCCCACCACCCCTAGATCATGACCTGAACTGAAATCAAGAGTCAGGGGCTCCTGGGTGGCTCAGTGGGTTAAAGCCTCTGCCTTCGGCTCAGGTCATGATCTCAGGGTCCTGGGATCAAGCCCCACATTGGGCTCTCTGCTCAGCAGGGAGCCTGCTTTCTCCTCTCTCTCTGCCTGCCTCTCTGCTTACCTGTGATCTCTGTCTGTCAAATAAATAAATTAATTAATTAAATCTTTAAAAAAAAAAAAAGAAATCAAGAGTCAGACACTTAACCAACTGAGCCACCCAGGTGCCCCATAAGGATAGTTTAATAACAATAAATTCTATCAATATTCAGTACATTACATTAACAATTAAAGAATTGTTAATAAATAATTAACAATTAAAGAAAAACGTGTTGCCATCTTAATAGATGCAGAAGAGGCATCTGATACAATTAAACATTCATTCATTTTTTTTAAAGATTTTATTTATTTATTTGACAGAGAGAGAGAAATCACAAGCAGGCAGAGGGGGAGGGAGAAGCAGGCCCCCTGCTGAGCAGAGACCCCCCCCCCCCGACATGGGGCTCCTGGGGCTCCTGGGGCTCCATCCCAAAACCCCGGGACCATGACCTGAGCCGAAGGCAGAGGCCCAACCCACTGAGCCACACAGGCACCCGCAAAACATTCATTTATTTTTAACAACACTCAGCAAATTGGAGATTAAAAGACACTTCCTTTACTATGGTGATGCCCAGATCCAGACTATGAGGGACCGACCTAAACTAACACAGATCAGGTTTCCTGGTACTGGCCACCAGGGAAGCTTGCACACCTCAGTGAAATGCTACCAGGGGCTTGTGGGAAGTATTTTGGGGAAGTTTCAAGGCAACATGTTTTTTTTCTGGACTAAGTGCTACCATAAAGTGGGGGTAATACTATATTTCAATTTTTACCTAGGAGACCCTCTGGACCTTTATCATGGCTCTGCCTGCTACACAGTCTCTACCCCTGGTAATTATGACACCTAGAGCAGACTTTAAAACCTCCAAGGTGCGGGGGCTGCTGGCTGGCTCAGTTGGTGGAGCATATGACTCTTTTTTTTTTTTTTTTAAGATTTTATTTATTTATTTGACAGAGATCACAAGTAGGCAGAGAGGCAGGCAGAGAGAGAGAGGGAAGCAGGCTCCCTGCTGAGCAGAGAGCCTGACGCAGGGCTTGATCCCAGGACCCAGGGATCATGACCCGAGCCGAAGGCAGAGGCTTAACCCACTGAGCCACCCAGGTGCCCCGGAGCATATGACTCTCGATCTCAGGGTCCTGAGTTCAAGCCCCACAATGGGTATAGAAATTAAATAAATAAATAAAAATAAACTTAATAAAAGGGTTGCCTGGGTGGCTCAGTCAGCTAAGCATCCAACTCTTGGTTTTGGCTCAGGTCATGATCTCAGGGTCATGAGATCGAGCCCCATGTGGGGCTCTGGGCTCCGTGGGGAGTTTGCCTAAGATTCTCTTTCCTTCTCTCCCTGCATCTCTCTGCAACCCCCCACCCCAACTCTCTCTCTTTCTCTCTCTCTAAATTAAAATCTTAAAAAAAAAACTTAAAAAAAAAAGATAAAAAACATGAATGCCTGCTTCTAGCATACAAAATGCTCACAGAACATAAAATTACATAAAGTTATTAAACCATTTACTGGGTCTAGTTATTTCTGAATGTTTGCACCCATTTGCTTGAGGATATATGCATGTATAGTTGTGCGTGTGTTTTTTTTTACAATGTGGTTACATGAGGAAATTACTTTGAAAAAATTGAGTGTGTAGGTACCCCTACGTAAGTTTGTAGTCCCTCATTTATAACAGCTGCATAGTATTTCATTTCATTTTATGGTTAAAGGGAATGGCTGCCTTTGTTTTTTGGTAATTTACGTTCTCGTGTTCTATTAAAAAAATGTTGTGATACATGAAGATACAAACAAACAGGAACCCTCCAAGTACCTCTCCACCTACAGGATAATATTTAAAGCCATGAGGACGGTCCTCAAAACCCTTCCCCAGAGAGCCACTCTCTTCCAGGCTATGCCCTCAGGCAGCACTCCTCCATCCACACACCCTCATTTCCAGCCACACCAGACTCCTCTGCGCTCCCCAACATCACAGCCTCCGTCACCCCTCTAGGCCATGGCCCACACCTTCAGCTCTGCCTAGAAGGCCCCTCACCCTTGTTTATCTTTTTCCTTCCTGGCAAACTCCTATTGCTTCAAGACCCAATTCCAATGCCGTGTGCTCAGCAAAGCTCTAGGCTCTTGCTCTGCACGCCTTTCCTCCTGTGTCATCCCCTCCTCATCATTCCTGCCGCCTTTCTTGCCTGTCTCTTACCCTTCCTCGTCCTCCTTTCCTACATCCTTTTCCTCTGGGTGCTGAGGAGTCACGGGTGAACCGGGAGGTGGCAGATCAGTGAAGAGACTTAGAGAGCCCCCTGTGAAAACCTCAAGGGAGGAGGAGCAAGTCTGCTCGTCAGCTTGGACAGACTAGCCCCCAGCACGGGGGGGCAGCGGGGAAGTGGGAGGGACTTTGCTGATGCTCAGAGAACAGCTGTTTGATGACAGGAGTCACTTCTGGATTGACGTGTGTCCCCCAAGGGATCCCCTCTAGTCTGAACCCCCAGTTCCCGTGAGTGTGACCTTATTTGGAAATATGGTCTTTGTAGATGTGATCAGGTTAGGATGAGGTCATGCTGGGTTGGGTAGGCTTTGATCCGAATACTGGTGTCCTCATAATGGAGGGACATTTGGACACAGGCACACAGGGAAGACTGAAGGCAGACGCAGGCATTGAAGTGATCTGTGAACCAACCATCAGGCAGGAAAGACTGCTGGCAGCACCAGAAGCAGAGGGAGCCAAGGAAAGATGTCCCCTTCTGGAGCCTTCCGAGGATGAATGACCCCTTGATTTTGAACTTCTATCCTCCGAAACTGTGAGAATAAATTTCTGTTGCTTTAAGCCACCCTGTTCGGGCAGCCCTAGGAGCAGACTTTAAAACCTCCATACAGAGCCCAAGACTCATTGCTCAGAAACTCCGGAGTCGCCTGCCCCCTCCGCTGCCGTGGGAGGCCGCAGCTGTCCCAGGCTCTTCCAGTCCATCTCCCCCCACCCGACGCCGGCCTCCGCCTCCCCGCTCCGACCCTCACAGCACCGCCGCCCCATCCACACTAGATGGCGCCAGCGGACTGAGCCGCGCCCGCTCCCGGCGCACCGAGGGCTGCGGAAGGGACTCTGCAAATCCGAGCCCATCAGACGCCCACCTCCTTTAAGTTCTTTCCAGAGAAAGCGGCTTTTGTTCAGGCACAGAGGAAATCGGATCCTCTCCCCTGCAAACTGTCCTGCCAACCCCAACTCGCCCTTCCCCACGCCCGGCCTCTGAGTTTGAGCGGCCTGTTGAGGGTGAGGCTGGTGGGGCCCCGGGCTGGGAGCCAAGCGTAGGCCCTGCCCGGGATGGGCAGGGCTTTCCTGCCCCAAGTACAGGCCTCGCGATGGTGATTTGGGGCAGGCCGGCCCGGGTGCCCTGGGTGTGAGGACTGCTATCTCAGCACACGGGTGGCTGTGGGAGGGAAGACAGGGTGTCAATCCCCCCTCGGGCTCCCGGGACCCTGCTTTCTCCTCCCGGCTTGACATCTGCAGTGGCTAACGTCCCTCCGGCCCATCAGCTCCTTCTGCTGTCTCCTCCTCTCAGAGAAGCCGTATCTGAGAGCCTGTTTTGACACTTTCCTCTCTCTTTGCCCCTGCGTGTTATCCGTTGCCAAGTACTGAAGAGTTTGCCTCCAATGGATGTTTGAGATTTCTCCATTTATCTCCATTTCTCCTGCCCCGCTCTGGTCCAGGCCACCACACAGCTCACCTGGACAATCCACTTCCTGCTGAGTGTGGTCTGTGAACCAGCAGCATGGGCACCCACCGGGAACATGGAAACGCGGGGTCTCAGGTCCCCACCCCAGGTCTGTGGGATCCTGATCTACATTTTTGTAAGCTGCTGTCATGTGACCCAAGGATTCTTGAGGCTCAGTGCTGACTCATCTCTCTGCACCTGCCCTTACCCTCCTCCATCCATCTACAACAGAGTAAGAAGAACCTTTTAGAGATAACGCCAGATTATTTCAGTTCCTTGAGAAACTCCTTCCATGGCTTCAGTGCTCTTAGGCAATGGACAAGGTCTTGATCATGGCCTAGCAGACTTGCCTAGCCCTGCAGCATGGTCTCACGCCACTCTCCTTCTGGCTCCGAGCCCTGCCTACTACTTCAGAGCTCCTGGCGCCTTGAGCCTTTTACACAGAACCCTCCTTGCCTAGCTCACCCCTATGCATTTTTGCATCTTATGGCTTCCTAAAAGGGAGCTCTTCCTGATCCCACTGACCAGACCAGTTCTCACAGCCAGGAACCGTGTGGATCTGTGCCCCTCTGTATTCCTAGGGCCCAGCACAGACCTTGGCCCACAGTAGGTGCTCAACACACACTGTTAATTACGGATGTGTCAGAGTAGGCCCATGAGTGGGTGAGTGTTTGTGTTTCCAGAAATACTGTGACTCTCCATCCCAGGATTATAAGAGCCAAGCCAGCATCCAGGCCTAGTAAAGCCAGAGGCTGTGTCCCCAAGAGACCAGAACCTCTTTCTGTCCCGCTGACCCCAATTTGTGTTTGCGGCCTCAGTGTTCCAGTTGCTACTGGGAGAAGTAGGAGGGGCTGGGTCACTGCTTACCGGGTTCTGCCCTCAAAGGCAGGCTGTCCTTTCTCCTTCAGCTCCTTTTACAACTTCCTACGGGGGGCAGCTACTTCTATTTTCACCCCAGAAGCCATCCCCTGGCTGTGTTTCCTACCCCCAAACAAGGGTAAGGTACCTTCCCTGGGTCCTGGCCCCTCAGTCCCATATTCCTTGACCTTCTGCACTGGCCCCTGACATGCTTTTTTCAATCAGAGCTTTCCTTCATTTCTCTGGTTCCCCTTTTTCCTCTCCTCACCATAGAGATGTATAGTCTTTTCGACCCTTTTGTCCATTTCTCTTCATACAGTCAAACACAGAGCTCAGAACTTTTCACCTGAATGATCTCCCCAAACACGTGCGCAATCTTCCCATTTCTCCCAGACGGACTCAAGCCCCCTGTGCTCTAACCACCCAAGGCCTGCCCCTCCTCCTCACTCACCAGGATGCCCGCAGTGGTCTCTGGCTTGGCTCTCACTCCAACTTGCTGTCCACTGAGTTCTTTTCTAATGTATTATGTTCGGAGCACAACATTTGGTCTTCAGATCCTTCCAAAGCCCTCACTTGCCTATGGAATCACATTCACATCCCTAGTATGACATTCGAAGTCCTGCTCCTGGGTGGCTCGGTGGGTGAAGCGTCTGCCTTGGGCTCAGGTCCTGGGATCAAGCCCTCTTCAGGCTCCCTGCTCAGTGGGGAGCCTGCTTCTCCCTCTGCCTGCCTCTCCCCCTGCTTGTGCTCTCTCTCTCTCCAGCAAATAAATAAATTAAAAATCTTAAAAGAAAAAGTCCTGCTCCAGCTGGGCGCTGGCGTACCTCCCTCACTGCTTCCCACCCTGGCTGCCTCCATGCTGGACTCCTGTCCCTTGCCTGGAGAAGTCACCGTTGCTGGGGAGAGTCATGGTCAGACCCCCATTTTAGACTGGATGTGCTAGTTTGCTAGGGCTGCCGTAACAAGGTACCACAGACCAGGGGGCTTAAACAACAGATTTGTATTTTTTTTTCCACAGCTCTGGAGGCCAGAAGTCCAGATCGAGAAGCCAGCAGGGACTGTTCCAACAGAGGGTGGCGTCCCAGGGCCTGTCTCCTGGGCTTGTGGACAGCCATCTTCTCCCTGCGTCTTCACATCGCCTTCCCTCTGAACGTGTCTGTGTCCCAATTCCCTATTCTTATAAGGACACCAGGCATTTTGGAATAGGACCCTCCCCAATGACTTTATTTGAACTCACTTTCTTCTTTAAAAACACTACCTCCGAATAGGATTTCCACATATGAATTGTAGGGGAAGACAGTCCAATGCAGAACACCAAAGGTCCCAAGAAGTCATTTTTGTTTTATCAGGGAAAGAAGATGGAAATAACAGGTAATGCGTACTGCTTGTTGTTCTTAAACTTGGCACTGCGGGGAGCTGGGTGTTCCTTTCCAGAAGGCAGATTACTGATTTGGAACAAGAGAAAAGAGATAAATTTGCAAATTTTTTTGTGAATATTCCTTCCGATCCCAGGTAACATACATTTAGCATTTTTAGAAATAATGTATTAAGCAAGTAATGTATTCACTTGCTACAAAGTTCAAAATTACAAAAGGTGTAAAAGATAACCCTTCTTCCAGTGACTCTCTTCACAAGGGTCACCTCTGCTGTGTGGATCAGGACCGACCCTCTGTATGTAGAAAAACATGCGCTTGGACACATTTATTTGTATCACTTTCTTGTACACAAAGATAGCATTCATACACTTCTTCTGCACTTGGCCTTTTCCATACAACAATGTATTGTGTAGATTAGTCCAGAGCTATATTGTTCTCTTTTCTGTATCCGTTTTGTGCTTGGACGTATCATACGTGTTTAACTCCATACTGGTGATTATTTAAGTTTATTTTTTTTTAAATTCTGGCTTTATTAGACACTTGCAGTGGCTAGCTTTACACATAAGATATTTGATATATGAACAAGAATATCTGTAGAAAAAATTCCTGAAATGAGAATTTCTCGGTCAAAGGTGTATTGCAATATATTTAAAAGTAAATAATTTTGTTTACAAACAATCACCAGCTTCGTTTTTTGAACCATTTGGGAGTATGTTGTCCAATCCCCTCCAAAGACTTTAATATGTATTTCCTACAAACAATGACCTTCTCCTACATAACCACAATATAAGCAACAAATCAGGAAATTAACATGGTTGTGTTACCTTCACACCCCATTTCATTTTTGCCAATAGTTCTGATAATACCGTTTGTCCAGTTTAGTGATGCCTTGAATTTCTTTTTATTCATGTCTCTTCTGTGTCCTTCCTTCTGGAACAATTCCTCCGTCTTTCCTTGACTTTCATGCCCCTGACATTTTAAAGATTACAGGCCAATTCTTTCATATCACTCAATTTGGGTTGTCTCATTTTTTTCACATTTGGATTTTCGTTGCATTTCAGTGGGAACATCACGAAAAGGTTGTTGGTTTCTCTCCTTGCATCCCATCAGGCAGTGCGTGATTTTTATTGATTCGCATTTGATTAAAGTCATGTCTCCCAGGCTTCTGTTTATCTGTATGGTCTCATGGCCTCCTGTTTTATTCGACTGATTACAATCCATTACCATCCCTATTTACCTTGATGCTCATGTTGCTCCTGATTTAGTCAGTAAAAGAAACTTCAAGTGGGAGTCTTTTGGGCCTATACTCATCATTCTTTGAACACTTTCTTGCTTTTAGGCCCATCACATGATCTTCCTGCCTTAGCTCCGAATTCAGACATTTGTCCAAGAACCCCTGGTTCCTTTTAGTGGAAAATAGTATTTAAAAGCTAAGATCCGAATTCTAGGTGTGCTCCCAAGCCCTCCGGGGAGAGCTAGGGAATATCTGTGTGTATGTGTACGTGTGAGCATGCAATACACCTCTATTAATTTCTGCATCTGTTTAAGTAGATCGAAAACCAGGAGTGCACACACATACCTACAATTCCAAACTGCTTCTGAAGGGTTGTTTGTTCTGTGGCTCTTTCTGAGGTTGTAACTCTGCCCCTACCGAATGGCTTTAGAACAGACTTGTTCAGCAAGAGAAGGGCCAGGAACTGCACTGTAACTCCATGGTCATTGCCAAATTGCCTTGCAAAGAGAATGTACACTTTATACTCCCACTTGATATTTTTAAACTTTTTCTTCTGCCAGTATAGTATCATAGATGGGAAATGTCATCTCTGATGCTTTAACATGTATTACTTTCATTATAAGATAGCTTGATCATCTTTTTTAAAGATTTTATTTACTTGACAGAGATCCCAAGTAGACAGAGAGGCAGGCAGAGAGAGAGAGGTGGAAGCAGGCTTCCTGCTGAGCAGAGAGCCTGATGCGGGGCTCGATCCCAAGACCCTGGGATCATGACCTGAGCTGAAGTTAGAGGCTTTCACCCACTGAGCCACCCTGATCATTTTTTAATGTTTCTAATGACAAATAGAGGCATTTGACAAGAAAAGAGTGTTGTATTTGGATGCTACTGCTGTTCTTCAATCTCTGTCTTAAAGGAAACAATTCAAAAAACAAAACCAAACAAAATTCAAAAACAAAACAAAACAAAACAAAACCAAAAAAACCACCACCAAACCCAAAAACACTTCTTAATTTTGGTATCGCTACCTGGTTGTTGCTGGCTGAAACTTGTTTGCAAGCAGCCAGTCTCCCTTCCGTTGTCCACCCCAAAGAGCAAGTGAACTGGCCCATGTGCTGGAGACTTGAATCAATCCTGTGATTTCTGAAGACGCCCCCTACTGGCAGGGGCCAGGCGCTGGTGGATTTCGACCAGAAAGTCCCCTCCGTTCAGTGTTCCATTTTTGTGCAGAATAGACTCTGGGACAGCAAGTCTCCAGGCACTTCGTCTGTGGGTGGGCTGAAATTGCTTTCTTGTGATTAAAATAAAGTTTAGTAGAAGAAGAAGAAAAGCATTTCTTATTTTGGTAGCTCTTAAAACCACTATGTATTAGGTTGAAATTGCCCACATCTGACCTTTTTTTATTAACCTGCCAACACGGCAATTTGGGATGATTCATAGTTGTATATGCTGATACTTTTCTCCTACAGGTCTCTATGGCCCAAAAAGTCCTCTTCACACTTCCCATGCCATGGTTCCTTGTTCTCTTACTCCCCTACCTATAGTATTATAAGAAGATCCAGATTTATTTGATGCCAAATAAATAAATGGCACCTTGCTGGGGAAATCTTCGCTCATCCCCTAAGAAATGAACTCTTCCTCCCTCTTCACTACCCAGGCACTGCGCTGGTGCTGTGTTAGACATTCTTTAAATTCTGCCTTAAGTTTTAGGTAGCTGCTTAATCTCTTTCTCCCTAGTAGTCTGCAAACTATTTGAGGTCAAAGACTAAGTCTTATTCCCTTTTGTGCCCTTGAAATCCAATACTAGGCTTTGTATAAAGTGGATCTAGAACTTTAAAAAAAGAAAAAGAAAGAAAGAAAGTTTGTTGAATGAATGAACAAATAAGTGCTTGGAGCAGGAGTGGGGATGGCCTTCCGTCCCATAGTCAGGCTACAGCACGGGAAGTCCCTCTAAGTCTTTGGAACCCAGAGGCTCAAGGGCTTAGGGACCACCCCAGAAGTCAGAGGGGGCTGCATGCTTGGTGTTTGTGTCAAGTCATAGACCTTCCTTCACACACCCCAAATCACCCCAGATGGTCAGCCCTGGCCGGCACAGGCTTCACCTGCGGCTGCCCTTGCTGGGGGCTGCTTACTTGCTCCTCCAGGGAAGCTGTGTGTGGGGAAGCCCATCCTTGCCAAAGCCTCCACAGTGCCGTGCCAAGCTGAGAGTCATCTACTACCCCAGGCTCACGAACAGTTCAAGCTGCCCCACAAGGGGCTGCTCCGGACAATCCTAGGTTATGAAATTTTCTTTTCTGAGGGCACTGGGGCAATCATGGAAAATCTGAAACGCCCAACAGTTGTTCACCCCGTGAGTGGCATGGGATGGGATGGTCCCCAAGCCCTGAGATGTTTCTACCACCCAGGAGCTGACAGGAGTGAACTATCAATGTATCAGTGTATCCATCCATCTATCATGCGTTATTGGATCTAGAGGGGGAAAGCGCAGTTTTGACCTTTCATCTCAAACATGGACATTTTAAACATCCAACTTGCCCAATTTTCAATATGTCTTTTGTTATAAAGAGTAGACAAAACCATACTTCCTCAGAATTCAACTTCAGGAATAATGACACAAGTGTGAATCAAAACAATACCATTTTCTTTCAACTGGCCTATTTTTTAAAAAAATAATTCTCCATGCTGGTGGGGCTGTGGGAATGAGGGTACAATTTGGATTAACTTTCTTGGTGGGAGATTTGAGATACAGCAAAAGCCACTAAAATATGTGTTTCTTTTGATCTAGCATTCCACTTCCAGTCATTTATCCCAAGGAAATAATTTAAAATGCTGTCAAACCCTTGTTTATAAAAATGTAAAAAAAATATATATTTGGCAATCTACAAATCCAAACTACCAAAACCATGCAACTATTAAAAATGATGTAGATTGATGTTCTATGAGATTGTAATGGATTATAAACTTTAAAAAACCCAAATACTGTTTACAAATGATGTTTTAAAAGAGGAGACTATATTTAGGCATAGGAAAAAGACCAACATTACCAGTAGGAGGTGGTATTATGAAAGATTTTAGTTTTCTAAATTTAGTTTTCTAAATTTCCTGAAATGAGTGCGTGTTACTTCGGTGTATTTAACAATATTTTTAAGTGGTCTGAGAAAGACTTCCCTGAGAGATGACTACTTTTGTTGTCTAGGGGTCTAGTCTCCACTTTCCAAACTAGGAGGCAAGGGTCCAGCCACAGGGCGGGGAAATTCCTTTTCTGTCCTCCCCTCCATCCTTCCCCACCTGAGGGGAGCACTTCAAAGCCGGCCCTTCCCCCAGCAATTGCTCCTTCTTCCTCCCCTCATCAGTCTTCAAGAGAAAGGTAACAAGCCCATGGTTGACCCCAAGTTGACAAGGCTGCCTTCCCCATCATTCCTTACCTGATGGGACACGCTTCTGCCTGTTCTCCAGCGAAAAAGAAGACTTACCTCTCGCGGAAATAAGCAGTCTTTCCTTTTTATATACATTTTTCCTTGTGGGGGAGCAACTCCTGCTGCTTTGTGAATTTTCTTATCACGGTCTGAAATGCCTCCTCCCCTACACCGTGCTGGGCACTTCCCATTCTTCAAGATTCAAGATTAGAGTCCTTTGTTCCCCAGTGAATGGTGTGATTTCCCTGCCAGGACACTGGTTTTTCCTGTGCCTGCAGCTCCCTGGTTGGAACAGAGACTGAAAGGCAGAGGGAGGGCGGTGAGGACCTTGGGAGGCAGGCAGCATCTGCGGGGCTGGGAGATGGCACATGGAAGGGAGCATCACTTCCGCAGAACTACCTGGGTTCAAGTTCAATCCCAGCCCCATCTCGGGCAGGTTAATACACCTCTTTATGCCTCGGTTTCATTATAGGTGGTGTTGGAGTGCTGAGTGATACACACACAGGGTGCCAGAGCTCTGCCTGGTACGGGGTGAGTGCCTGGACAGATCTGCCAGTATCACCGCTGACTTTTGAGAAGCTGGTGAAATGCTCTTCCCTTCACCTCCCTGCAGCAAAGGGCAGTGATGTTTGTGTGGACCCGACCTGAGGACTGGGGCTACTAAGTGGGGAGACTTGGCACGGATGCTCCTAAAACGTTTTCCCACCTGATGCTAAGTATTACAAAAACACATCCTGCCCATTAATTACCAACCCAGAGCCAATTCAAGAGTGGCCTGATTTTTTATCCCCAAGTTCCCCATCTTCCCTCTTCTCGCTCCCTTACCACCTGTGGTAGCTGTTCTGATCCAGTCGGCCTCTCCGCCTCCACGTGCTCTGCCCTCTGGTCCTAGGATCTCCCAGTCATTTTCCCTCCCCAGACCATGCCTCCATCTCCCTGTCTCAGAGAAGGGTTGCCGGCTGCTCGCACTGCCTTCCTCCCAAGACCAACAGCTTCTTACGTGGTCTCTGGGTACAGTATTATCCATCCCCCTGACATTCCTCTTAGGAGATGGAGAGCGTGTCCCCCCAGAAAAGGGGAGCTCACTAATCATTGTTTAACACGGTCAGAGCACTTGCCGCCACACAGAAGACAGTCAAATCTCCCCACTCCTCACTCGAAGGTCCTGGGCCACCCCCAGCCTCTGCACCCTTCTCCCCTCAGCCCTGGGCCCCACTCTTTTTCTTCTACCCCCAACCCCGCACCTGCTTTCTGCTGCCTTGGCACCCACAAGCACGTGTGGTGTCCCGCCCCTTAGCCTGGCTGTGTGGCCCTTTCCATCTAAAGGATGTTCCCTGACTGTGCCTGGGCATAGCTTCCCTCATCGCAGAGGCACGCTGTTGGAGCTGCCGGCCTTCCCGCCACAGGTTCCGCGGAGTCCCAGCGCAGCACAGTGGCTGGCACTGAGGACGTCGTCTGAAGAGACATGGAATCTGTTTCCAGCAAGGCCTGTGCTCTCCCTCCCTGAACAGCGCACTCCCTGTCCCGTCTCCTCTTGCTAGGGACCCCTCCCTAGAGCTGGGGCGCCGTCCCATCATGAGCTCTCCCCACATACTCTCTTTTCCATATCAGGTTTCTGCAAAGACTGTCTGGAAGGATCACATCTCTCACAACTGCCTTCATAAGAACCTTTTTTTAATTATTATTTAGAAATGCAGTTATATACATAGAACAATTAAAATTAAATTAAACTTTGTACAAATATTAAAATACTATCTTCACACCCACTGCAATGTACAGGATACCAAAAAATATATATATAAAATAAAATAAAGCAAACCCAAACTGATTGAGTGACATCCTGCACAGTCAATGATGCACGTGTCGTTTGAAACCATTATATAGGAGTACCATTCTGCAAAGGATTCCATAGTGGTGTGATAAGAAGCCAGGGCAGGGTGTGGTGGGCTGCCATGCAACCCGCGTCCATCTCTCCTCCTGCCTGGCAATCTGAGTGCTTGGCCCCTACATGCCCTCCAGCTAGCTCTGCTGCCCGACAGAAGCCTCAACCTGGAGATTTGCATTCAAAAATTTGATTAGGTTTTCAACTGGAGACTGAGAGGAGCTGCTTCCCAGCAAAGCTGAGCCTGCTGCCTTTCCCTGTCCAGGGAACCAGCTACTCTACCACTCGGTCCATGCTTCTGCCAAGCAAAATCTCTTCCAGCCCCTCCGTGGGCACCGGTAATGACTGGCCTTCTGCTGAGAGCCAGGGACCCCAGCAGCACCCCCGAGAGAAGCCCCCAGCATCACTGTCCTCAGCAAGCACATCTGGAATTAAGTTATAAAGCCTGTGTACCACTTCCCTTCTGGGTCCTTTATTCTCTGTGAGGAGGAAAGAAAGGCAAGGATGTAGAAGTGTTTGCAGCATATCCCATTCTCTATGTGACAATGTTCCCTGCGAGTGGAAGAGACACTGCTGTGTGGCGAGCTGGTGCTTTGAGAGCTCAGGCAAAACTAGGAGGGGAGAGGCTGAGTGCCTGTGGATCCCTATGCCAGCACTAAAGAAGCAGGAAAAGTCTACCTTTGTCTTGCCAACAGGCTTCTCCACAGAACTTGAAAGCTGCGGGGAAAGGGGAGAGGAGGAGGAGGAGGAGGAAAGGATGAATGGGGAAGACAACATGAGCTTAAGTTCTATTTGCAAATGGAGTGTTAGTAGAATGCACATTGAAATGCCTTGCAAAGCCAAAAGAACTTGCAAAGTAGCTAGGACTCAGCCCATTTCACAGTTCACACCAGTGAAACAGGAACACAGCACACAAAATTCAGAAACGGCAAAACAGAGAGCCTATCTACTAAACTAAGGCATTGAAAGGGACGGAAATCTTAAGTGATTTTCACCACATACTGGCCCTTGAAAGTCGCTGGCCTGTGACAGCAAGTCACTAGGATATAAAACCTGCACTGAGTCAGCTCATGTGTGCAAAAAGACACGTTTAGTCCTTTGGTGTGGGCCATTCTCCTGGACAAGCCCTTTGCTGGACTCCCCTAGATGTGAGCCCTGGAAAGCCAGGCCCCGGGCAGTTTCTCCCACCCACTCTAGGCTCTTTTGGCAGCCTCCGCACTAACAGCCTGCCACCTGCCACCACCCTTGTTTTTCCGCCAGGCTCCACTTTGAGGCAGCAGTGGAATCCCTAATCCACAAAGCCTGGAAGCCCTAGAAACATCAGCACCTGGCTGACGGCTGAGCAACTGCTTCAGAGAAGAGCAAGATGAATGCGAGGCCTGGGCAAAGCCAATGGTGTGGGGGGTGTGTGGATGGACAGTGCTTACACGAACTTCCCATTTATCCAGACTTTCTTTCCTACCAGGCGGGCAAGTCCGGGCTTGTGATCCCCAGGATGGTGTTAATGGCGGCCGAGGCGGAAAGGCGGCTTTCCTTCCCCACGCCCCGCGCCCCGCAAGGGCTGAGCTGGTCACCCATGTGGCTGAACAAACCCAAAACAAACAGCACAATCTCTTAGGCAAGAAAACCCAGAGTAATGATATAAAAACGGGTAAGAGCTTCCATTTTAAAAAATATTCTAGACCATTATTCTGGCTGTGAGCCCAACAGTGAGACTTTGGATCCCTCCACCATTCGTCCCTGCTTTCTTTTCTGGAGGAAGACAAGGGCACCCCTGTGGGTAAAGGAGAGCCCATGTGTGATGAGGCAACTAGGGTCCGTAGGGACCCCACGCTCCAGATGGGCCCCGTGCCAGCCCCCGCTGGCAGGCACGTCTCCGGAAACGGCCTCTTTGGAGGCCAAGGACAGGCCCCCGGTCTTCTGCAGGTCCCTCAGAGGCCTGCGTCCCAGCACCCCTGCCAACCTGCTCCAGATGGAACCACGCCGGCCAGGGCTTTACACACAGCACGTGAAGGCTCCTGGGTGGGGAAGGGGAGAGACGCGGGGGTGCCCGCAGGCCCAGCAGGCACTGCCCTTACCCTGAGCGAAGGAAGACTACAGTGGTGCCAGGAGGCTGGGAACGAGCGGGTAGTAAAGTGCGTGTGAGAGGGATGCAGGAGGCCGAGAGGAGGCCGTTCCCCTCATTTTTGTGGCCGCTCACGCCTGGAGCTACCCTGTTCTGTCAGGTACTGAAAATACAGGGGTTCTTTATTGTTTTCACCACCCCAAACAGAGCGGCTCGGGGACGAGCGGAGGTGCAGGCGGGGTCAGCGACAAGTGTTTCAGCCCCAGCGCTTCAAACACCGAACAGAAGCAAGCCCTCCTCCACGCCACATCTTCTGCAGACGGCAGCAGCTGGCTGAGCTCTGCCACCCTGGCCTTGGTCAGCATCCACAGGCGGCCGAGCGCGAGGCCCCCGGCAGAAGCATCAGGGAGCACGGAGCCCACCCCCTTCGGCGGCAGAGCCCTGGGGCCAGGCTGCCTGGCAAGCTTTCACCCACCGCAGAGCAGCAAGGCGGGGTGTCTAGAACAGTCAGCCCCTCTCCAGGTGCACGGGGAGAGCGGGGAGTCATCCATTAGCTGTGACACGTGGAAGGGTGGGAGGGGAAACACGACTAGGAAAAGCAGCGGTGCAGCAAGCAGCAGCACGCTTCCTGGGCACAGTTACTAAGGCACGTGACTGTGGTGACGAGGACCCTCAGGCCTGGGGCAGAGCTGCCTGCAGCTGCCTGGAGACTCGGTCTGTGCCTCTCAGGCTTCCTTCGTCACCACGAACCCAGAACGGGGCAACTGCCCCCAATGCCAGTGGCCATGCGGGCATTCCGCAACACCTCAGCAACTCTCCCGTCCCAGCGATGATTCACGCAGGCCCCTGTGGGAAGCGAGGAGGCAGAGACTGCCAAGGATCCAACCCAGGAGGCAGCAGGTCACTTCCCCTTACACTCCAGTGAAACAGAGAAAACCAAGGCCAGGAAGGCCGATGCTGGAAGTAGGAAGTGAGGACTTGCATATTAGGAAGACGCTCATTCTCAGCCACCTTCCTTCCCTCCCTCAGCATCTTCTCCATGCTTCTTGGAAACTCAGCACGGCCAGGATCCAGCACCTCTGAGCTGGACGGCTGGGTGCTGGGAGAGCTTTGGCATGATTTTCCATATCCTCCATCCTCAGCCAAAGAAATGTGCCACCAGTTATCAACCAAGGGCAGGCCAGGGACCCACATTCTCGCCCTAATCAGAGCCACATTTGGATCTGCTCCTGCTAAGGGCAGCGGCGCCAGGCCACCCCCAGGCCTGGCACCCTGTGCGGCAGAGGGCAGCAGTGCAGCCACTGAGGCTTGCAGGAAAGCAACCAGCCTGCATGACAGGGGGACTGGAGGGGTCGGGGGTGGGGGAAGGCACAAGTAAACACAGCGGCTCTCAGGCCCGCGCGGGCTGGTGGGGTCTGCCGCCAAAGAGCTGGCTGCGGGGGATCCGGAGGGCTCAGGGAGAGGAAGAGTTCTGTCCAGCACATTCAAATATGTCCCCGACACAGATGGGAAGGCCGGGCTAGGCAAAATGCCAGCTTCTCCAGCTGTCCAGCAGGCAGATGGCGAGAATCTTCCTTGAGTTTCCAGCAAGGTGGGCGTGGAGGCCCTCAGAGATACAGAGATACACAGATACACAGGTGGCGGCTCAGGTATCCGGGTAGGGTGGCTGGAGTACAGGGTGCTCAAACCCACAGGGAGAGGGACGAAGGGCAGAGAGGACCGTCGCAGAGAGGAGAGGCCCATGGCAGCGCTCATGCTTCTTTCAACAGTGGGATATCTGCAGGAAGAAAGATTGGAAAGCACAGGAGTTACCGCCCTGGGGCTCTCGGCGGCACACCTGACTTCAGGGTCTCCATGCAGGCCTGGTCTGAAGACATAAAAAGCTTCACTCAGGGGCGTCTGAGTGGCTCTGACAGTTAAACGTCTCCCAACTCTTGATTTCTGCTCAGGTCATGATCTCAGAGTCAGGAGACTGAGCCCCACTGGGACTCTGCACTCAATGGCAAGTCTGCTGCTTTCCCTCTCCCTCTCTCTTCCTCTGCCTCTCCCCCCACTCATGTTTTCTCTCTCTCCCTAAAATAAATTTAAAAATTTAAGGAAAAAAAAGCCTCATGCATACCCTTCCAACAACTCTAAACCCCTCGCCCTTTCTCCAGGCCTTCCTTGTTCATCTCTCCCTCTACACCTGCTTGACAAAATCTGAATATTCAGTCCCCTCTGGTCTCCCCACCTTGGACCTCCTCTCTGCCTTGACTCTGCTGGTCTAGTTGCTTCTCTTTTTATCCTTAATCTCACCCTATGAGGCTGCAGACCCCTTCTCAGGTCCCACCTCCTCCTTCAGGCCACCCACCAGCTGTGTGATACTGAGTAACTCACTCCCCTCTCTGGGTCTTGGTCTCCTTTTATGTCCACTGGGTTACACCAATGCCTCGAGGTCCTGATTTCCTATGGTGCCGTCAGGCCCTGACAGCTCAGTCCACCAGCAACGAGCTGGATAAACTATGTGCCACTCACTCCGACATGGGCACTAAAACTCTTGGTTCCGTTATTTCGCAAATATAGGCCTGATCTCTCCAAAAGACTGACCATCCATGCAGGCAGACAGCAGGTTTCACAAGACTTTCCATCCTCTCAGAAACCTAACTAGCACCGGTGTAGACGGGTTCTCAAAAATGCTTGTCCAATAAATGGAACAAAGAGAGGCAGCAAGGAGAAGAAGGGAGACGAGCAGGCCCTGTCCAGGCTCCTGAGGAAAGGTGAGGGCCGAGAAGTACGCTGGGGACAGGCGTCCATAAGCGCAGACACATGATACGTGTACAGCTGGCTCTCCACGGGGTCACTGGCCTCCACCTTTAGAGTCAGGTCTAGCAACCCCTTCTTTAGTTCTCTATCCCATCAAGAGAAAGGGCATGCTGCTGATTTCAGGAAACTCCTAAACATGATCTGCATTCAAGAATTTCCAACTTCTTTGCTTTCAGATACTCTAAGCCTGAGACATTAACTGGGTCCAGGACTCCCAGGGCAGTTTCCTTGCCGGCTTTCAGAGGAGCCTGGTTAGTGCAGAAGCCGCCCTGTCCAAAGGGAAACAGCTAGGTTTAGGCCTCATCCTGAACCACACTGGGGTTTCATGTAAAGATATAGTTTAAAGTGACGGAGTCAATCCTGATATTCAACCCTTCAGGTTCCAAAAAAAGGTCAGGAAGTGGCAATTTCCCTCTACAGACGGCCCGCCACAGAGAAGCCCAAGTCACCTGCGAGGCAGCATGGCACTGTGGGTTATAAACACAGGCTTCAGAGCCAGATCCATCCGGCTTCAAATGCCAGCTCAGTCACGAAGCAACGGGAAAGTGACGTATGTTCTGGCCTCAGTTTCCTCATCGGTAAAGTAGGAATGGTAGTAACACCTACTTGTCATGATCCCTGTGAGGTTTAACTGAGATAGGGCAGGAGAACGATCACGCAGGAGAGGCATACTCCTGTTTCAAATGAAACTGCTGAACGCCCTGGAAGAGACCAGCTCCAATTTTCACTGTAATATGACCCCATACCTCCTTGCCACTCCTAGCCTTTCAGGAACATAGAAATTATAACAGAAGAACAGACCCCGCTCCCGCCTCCAACCAGCTGTCCTCCCTTTGATTTAGCACAGTCCTGTAGCCACAAATAATTTTGGAAACTCCAAACTATCAAGATTCACAAACAGTCAAAAGTCTCCTATACAGAGCCCAAAGCCCCAGCAGGAGCTGAGGGTGAGACCTTATTTTATAGGCTAGCCCCCCAAGTACTAGCTTCCTTTGCCCCCAGTACCCCATTATTAGAGAGGCTCACAATCCTTCCTCACTCCCCACAAGGCCCCCAAGCAGCTCCTAATTCATGCTCAGTGCAGACCACCTACCATCTGTGTAGTCCTCCGATGTGAGGGATAAAAGGCTTTGTATGTCACTGTTCTCTGAATCTGGGGCTTCTTTGTATGCCACTCGGCTGTTCCCTGAGCCAGCCACCCAGGAAGAGGTGGTTGCCTGATGCACCATCACAGTCTCAGAGCCTTGAGAACCCCAGGCTTCACACAGTCCAGACTGGCCCGGGGCCTCCTCCTCTCCGCTGGCAGAGGAACAGGCCCCCTGGTCCTGCAACTGCGGCTCCCTTGGCCCGTTCCTCCCACTGGGCCCAGACCCTTCTGACAGCACGATCTGCACCCTGGGGTCAGCAGGTGGCACGCAGTGACCGGAACTGCCGTACACAGCTTCCTCATAGGACGGGAGCGCAACCTGGACTCCATCCACCATGATGGACACCTGGTCGCCAGATACTCCCTGGTCGCGCCTGCAGCCAAAGGAAAAGACAGACGAAGAATTAAAACACATAACTAGATGCCACGGCACCAACAGCACCAACCATTTCTGAGCACGTACAGTGTGCCAGGCATACTATAAGTGCTTTATCCCACTGAACCGTCACCTGAGCCCTGTCGGGGAAAGATTCACTAAGAGTTCAGATGAGGCTCAGAGAAGTCAAGTAACCTGCCCAGTCACACAGCAGGTAAGGGAGGAAGCTGGGATGTGAATCCAGTTCCGTCTGCTCCCAGAGACTCTGTTCTTACCCTCTGGGCACAGGTACCCAGCCCTCTCGACCTGCACAGAAGCTAGGAATCTAGAGACCTAAAAATAACGCCATCATTCAGCACAGTTGTAGAAGTAAGAGCACAATGCCCACATTTATCTGTAGATATACTGTCTGAAGACTGGAAGTGGATATACTCTATGGCATGGGAATTAAAGCTCCAAAAAGCGGTTTTTAAAAAAAGGAGAGAGAAGAAACACTGTGAGACACTGGAGTTGAAATCTAAGGAATTTTGTTCTTTTGACTCAGTTACTTTGTCCTTTTTTAAAAAACTTAATTGTATGTAAATTATAACACAAACAACACACAAAAATAGAAAAAATATATAGCTTCTTGTTTTATCCCAGAGGTAACTGGAGTATAACCCCTACTAAGGTCAAGACAGAGAATGCTGCCAGCATCCCCAGACACCCTTGTTCCCACTGTCCCTCTGATCTCCTACCTCCTCACGCAGAAATTAATCACCATCCTAACTTTCACGAAAATCATTCCTTTGCTTTCTATCTCAATAGTTTTACTGCCTAAACATGAACCCTTCAAAACCGCAACTAAGTTCTGCATATTTTCGATCTTGATGTGAGTGGGACATATGATGAATGTGTGTGTACATGTGTACAGGTACACGTGCACATGTGTCTGGCTTCTTTTATTCAGCTTGATGTGTATGAGATTTATTCACTTTCTTGGGATCACTTTTTAATACACACACACTTTCCACCCCATCCCCCCACCCCCGATATTTTGAAAGTATGTTATTTTTTTGCTCATAAAACATTATTTGGCACAGTCCTCCCAAGAACATCTCCTATGTAACTGCACCATCATTACAGCCCTGAAATTGAACAACGGTCCAAGACTGTAATACACATTTTTCTAACTATCCCAAAAGAGATGTTTCAGCTGCTGTCTTGTCTGTTCTTTTTGAGGATCCAATTATGGATCATGCATTGCAGTTAGTCCTATTTCATCTCCTTTCTTCTAGAGTTTCTTTCATGACACTGACACTTTTTGTAGGGTCCAGGCTGGTTTCTCCTAGAATGTTCCACAATCTGGACTGAACTGTTTCCTTGGGATGGAGATCCCAAGTCAGTGTTTGCCTGGAACACTGAGTCATCTGTGATGCGTGTCCTTCTCAGTTCACTATGTCAGAGAAACAGAAGGTAAAAGGCTGGACTGTTATTATTAGCTCTGGATTTCCTCATCTGTACCTGCAAACAAAATCTGTGGCACCCAATTCAAATGGCGCAGACACTGTGAGGATGACAGAAGTGGTACTCAGAAATGCATGGAGGTTTCTGGAAGGAAGGGAAACTAATGGCAAGGGGGCAGAAAAAGCAGTGTGCATTCTGCTATGTGCTTAACTCCTGTTACTTATATGCTTTTTGTTTGTTTGCTTAAAACCTAGTGTGTGTGGGACGCCTGGGTGGCTCAGTTGGTTGGACGACTGCCTTCGGCTCAGGTCATGATCCTGGAGTCCCGGGATCGAGTCCCGCATCGGGCTCCTAGCTCCACGAGGAGTCTGCTTCTCTCTCTGACCTTCTCCTTGCTCATGCTTTCTCTCACTGTCTCTCTCTCAAATAAATAAATAAAATCTTAAAAAAACAAAACAAAACAAAACAAAAAACCTAGTGTGTGTACACAACAGCACAAAATTTAAACAGAGTCCCTATTAAAAACCAAATCATTCTTCTACTCAAGTCAGGAAAAATCAGCCCATTACTTTTAACACACTTACCAGATAACTACAGGAGGAAAATACTCCCTAATTTGAATGACTTGACCAGCAGATCAGCTTGACTTTATGTGGAAATACCTGATTCTTTCAAGTAAACAGTCCCCTCCAGATCCTCTTTATTTTACTAATTGTTTAACAACCTGCAGGGTTGTTAGCTGCAGGGTGCCTGGGGGCTCAATGGGTTAAGGCTAAACTGAGGCCTTCCGCTCCTGTTCCCAGGGTCCTGGGATTGAGCCCTAAATCAGGCTCCCAGCTCTGCGGACAGCCTGCTTCTTCCCCTGCCCCTCCCCCTACCTGTTCTCTCAATCTCTGTCTCTCTCAAATAAACAAATAAACTCTTGAAAAAAAAAAAAAATAGCTGCAACCTGCTCCCCCAAACAAAACATAAAAAGGAGAAAGAAAAATCACACCTAGAACATCAGGACTTAGCCTGGACCTGGCCTGTAAATTCCAGACCAGGAAGCATTTTATTTAAAACCATTTTGTTTGCTCCTCTGGGCCTGTGGATGGCGAAAGTGCCTGAGGAACGGCTGTGAGCGCACACAAACCAGTCTCAGGGGAAAGAGGGGCTGCCGGGCCACGCCAGGCAACCCCTGAGGCCAGGACAGCCCTGGAGAGGAGTCCCTCCTAAGGGATACACACAGGGTCAGCCCCTGACCATCTGCCACCCAGCCGCCATCTCATCTACCTAGTCTAGGATGACTTGTGGCTAATGCACTCATGGAAGAAGAAAAGTAACAAAGCAGGCAAAACTCCCCCATTTCTAGTGCAGTATTGTGCAGTGATTCCCAATCCTAGCTGCATGTTAGGACCACTGGGGAAGTTTAAAAAAAAAAACAAAAAAGCAAAAAAACACTAATGCCAGGCTCCCACTCCAAACCAAATTAATCAGAATGTCTGGGGGTAGGGGCCCAGGTGTTGGTATTTGTGTTTAACTCCCAGCAGATGCCCCTATGTGCAGGCAGGATTAGGAACTAGAGGGACAGGGCAGTGGCTCGCAAACATGAGTCCACATCAGAATCACCTGCAGCGCTTAAGAAACTCAGTTACTAGGTCTCAGCCCGAGTTTCTCATTCAGTTGGTCTGGGGTGGGGCCTGAAAATCTCCATGCCTAATACGTCCCCATGTGATGCCAATGCCACTGGAACCACACTTTGAGAACCACCAATGCAGGGCAAATGACGTGGTTCAGGGATTGGACATATTTAACTCTCCAGGCGGTCATCATCTAGAGGGATGACCTTGACTTAACCTCTCTGTGCCTCAGCTTCCTGATCTACAATGTTCCTGTGAGGATAAATCTAATGCGGGCAAAGTGATAAGCACAGGGCCAGCCACATCCAGGAGTCGAACGCACAGGAGGGCGTCCCCTTTCCCAGGGCACATATGGCAGAAGAGGCTGCTGGTCTCGAGAGCACCACTGTGCAGTCAGAGGCCAGACTCCGTGACTCGCCTCCCCCTGACCCCACCCCACAAGGGCTCACCTGCTGTGATGGAACGACTTCAGCTTCGGCTGCAGCAGCACAAACAGCACCACGAGGAGGAGAATGAGCGCCACGGAGCTGGCAGTGGAAGCCACTATGGACAGTGTGGGGACCCCCAGGGACGTGTGGGCATCTTTGTCTACAGAAATAAACCATCGTCAGGAGTATGTTATACCCAGGCCCAGAACACAAAATTCCCACAGCTGACCTCATCCAAGGTCCCCTGCCTGGTACCACAGCTCGGGCCACTTTAGAAGTTGACATGCGGAACAGTGTTTACATACAAGGAAAGGGGCCATTTCCCCATCCTGTTTCTAAATCTAAAATTCACTTCAGGGGCGCCTGGGTGGCTCAGTTGGTTGAGCGACTGCCTTCGGCTCAGGTCATGATCCCAGACTTCCAGGATCGAGTCCCGCACTGGGCTCCCAGTTCCTTGGGGAGTCTGCTTCTCCCTCCGACCTTCTCCTCTCTCATGCTCTCTCTCACTCATTCTCTCTCAAATAAATAAAATCTTTAAAATTCACTTCAGACCTGTGTGGGCCATCTCACGCCTAACTTCCCCAACCCCCCGAGATCTGGCCTTTATGAACCCCTTCTGAGGCTGTCCTCAGGACCATCAGGCTGGTGGACATCTACCACTTCCATGTCCCCGGCCTTCCACAGTCTGAGGTCCCGCCCATGTTTCCCGCACGTGGCAGGAAAACTAGTAAGAGCGGGGCTGTATAACCCCCTGTTCTAAGATCCTGTGACTTCGGCTGTAAATCTCAGGCTGGTCCCCAGCCTTCTCTGGGGTGTCATGGTCTTGGGGCCCGAGTGTGAAGCACAAAGATGGCTGTCTGACACGCTTTCCTGAAGGCAGCTGGAGTTTCCTGTCATGCACGACAGGCGGAGGCAGGAGGGGGAGAGGCCTTCTGTCCAGCTGGACTGTAGCTCTATAACAAAACAGTCCATTTCCATTCAAAGTAAAATAATATAAAAGAGACACTCCAGAAGGTGTTAGCAGAACATGGTCAAAGGTCACCAGCACTTGGCTGGGTGAACAGGAGATGCTGAGCATCAAAGGGACTTCACACAGCAGAACAGATGCCTCAGTAAAGCTCAGAGCCCCTCGGTGGCTCAGCTGAAATGCAGCAGGACACACACCAGCAACCCCAGATGTCCTGCACAAAGACATGAAATCCCAAGGAAGGGAGGCCGCAGGGCATCAAAGGAGCTATACTGCCCCATGGCACAGGTGCTCTGGAGGAAGTGGGCACCGCTGCCTGTCAGTTTACAGGAAGCAGAACCCCAGCAGCCCCCCTTCCCATCTGCCAGACTGACCCTCATTGAGGCGGCAGCTGATCTCCATGGCTGGCTTCCACTCTCCATTCTTACAGGTCAGGTACTTGTAGTCGCCTTTCAACATGTAGCCTTCGGCACACAGGTACTCAATGACGCTGCCCGCGTTCAGGGGGTCTCTGCAAGGCCGGGGGTGGCAGATGTAGCCACCATTCTCTGGCTCTGGGGGCAGCGAACACACTGCAAAGACAGAGAGAATGCACGGTGCTATAGTGCTGGGGTGTTCCAGTGGGAATCCCGTCCACGACGGTGAGCCGGATAGTTCCACAGGAGGAACCAAGAGCCATTCCCTTGGAAAGGCTGTTGGCCAAACTCTGGAAATTCAGGTTGCCAAGGACACAGGGAAGCACGCTGGCCAAAGGGAAAGTCTGGCTGCTTGCAACATTGCCCCTTTCCCTTGGCACGTGCCTGGAGAGGACTGCATCCATAAGGGAGTGACAGACTCTGACAAAGTTGTGAACTCACAGAGATCTAGCACATAATATGGTTTTGATAAAACCTACTGGGACACACAAAGAATCAGAGTGAAAGGTGGTAAAATACGGTCAGCCTGGGCAGGAGACACATTACCCCTGTTTCCAGCATCAATACGAGCGAGGAGTCCACTGTGTGATAAAAATGTGCCTTCATGGCCTGAGAGGGGATATCTGATGGATTCCTGGGCCCCCTCTCAAGCCCCCACCTTCTGACTGGAGGAGTCACTGCCAGCACTTGTCTCTGTCCCACAGTAAAAGCCACATGTTTTGTTCAGGGAGGACTACTTAGCTTTAGAAATACCTTCCCCTCCCATCTTGTTTATGCTGACAGCTCCAGGAGAAGGGAATCATCACACCCTTTGTGGATGAGCACACTGGCCCACAGAAGCTGAAGGACTTGTAGCCAAGCATAAGGCAGTGTGTAAGGGCAGACCTACCCAGTCGACTCTGTCAGAGCAGCTGGAGAAGAAGGGGACTCTGATGCCATGGCCTGCCCTTCCAATCCTGGAGAGATGCTACAGAATGGATTGGGGGGTGTCCCTAGCTATAATAGGAGGGACACAGCAGGGGCACAAAAGGAAGTGCTGTTTGGAAGGCTGGCCTGCGGGAGAAGATGTGCAGGCAGGATGGCCGGGTACCATGAACTTCAACTTTCCAAAAGCCATACTAATACAAGAAAGATAAAGGGGGGGCGCCAGGGTGGCTCAGTGGGTTAAGCCTCTGCCTTCAGGTCATGATCTCAGGGTCCTGGGATTAGGCCCCGCATTGGGCTCTATGCTCAGCAGAGAGCCTGCTTCCCCCTCTCTGCCAGCCTATCTGCCTACTTGTGATCGCTCTCTGTCAAATAAATAAATAAAAATATTTTTTAAATGCTTAAAAAAAAAAGATAGAGGTTTCCAAAGTACATCTGATTTTGCTGACGGATACCCTGCCCCTATCCTGACTATCACAAGAACATCGGTATGAAAATAAGAACTGCTGGTTTTTCTGGGTTTTTTTTTCCCCACTTCCTCTAACAGACCTGGAGTCTGACTGTGTCCCATCCTGTTCACTGGCCTGCCCACCGCTCCCTCGCACACAGATGCCCTCACAGTCTCTCACCAAATACCACTTCCCTTCAACCTGCAAACTGCTAGTAAGCAAACTGACTGCCAGCCAGGCGTGGGGGTGGGGGGTGGTCACGTCAAAGAAGAGCTGATAGCTCCCTGCCTACAAGTGGCTTATTGCTGAGGTGGGGAGAAAAGACTCATTTGCAAAGATTCACTAGAAGACAAGGCCGGGGTGGGTGGCCCGGGGATCCACAGGAGAGGTGTGGACAGCTTCTCTGTTCTCTGAAACTAACAGATGAGACTAAATAAACCAGGGACACGCCTTCTCCAGATTCTTCCCACGCCACCCACCTCACCCACCTCACCCAAAGTCTTGAACAGGAGGAGGACAGACCCACCACACTCCTTCTGATGCCTCCTCCAACTCTAGCCAACTGGTTCAAAGAAGCTGGCCAACTGGATTTCCAAAGAAACCTCTACAAATGGCTTTACTCTTTACATTTTCCTTCTTTTGTTCAGGGCAACAAGCCTGCCACAGATCCCAGGCTCTCCTAGCACTGTGTCTAATTGGGGCATTTCCGAAGCATAATTAAAGCTGAGCACTGCAGGGCAGCTCCGTGAAGCAGGCAGGACCCACTCACAGGTCCAGCACGCTGGGAAAGGTGGTCTCAGAGGAAGAACGGCTCATTCTGAAGCCATTCCAGCTTTGCTGATATTCCTGCCCATAAAGCCCACATCTGCACGAATCTTTGCGAGGAACCCTGGAGACCACCGAGCACTCATTGGATCAGCGAAAAAGAATGAGGTCTACAATGAAGTGACTTGCAATTTCATTTCATTTCAATTCAACTAGTATTTATTATTACGTAGAGGTCATTGTGCTACACTCTGAAAAAGGTTAAAAAAGATAAGCACTTCAGGTACCTGGAGCCAAATAAGGATATGACAAGTATACACATATATTTTAAAAGTTGTTTTCTTTATGGCTTCTGGGTTTTGTGTCTAAAGGACATTTTCCCCTCTCTGAGGTTATATGCGTACCCCTCAGTGTTTTTTTAGAGTGGGTCTTTGTTATGTAAATAATAATTTTACAAGGAAAAAAAATCGTAGGAAATACATACACATGATATGTAAACCCTCTCCTGCCTCTGAGTCACTCAGTTCCTCTCTTTGAAGGCACTGCACCCATTTCTTTCATATTCTTCCAAAGATACTCCACAAACAGATATTCTAATACACCTCAAAGAACATGATTAGTGCCACAAGACAGGGAGCACAATGCAGGAGAGAACACATCTTACACGGGATAGAGTAGATGAGGTTCAGGAAGGGGGCAGCATTTCAAGCGGAGCTTTATCTCATCAGAAGAAGGTTTAAGCAAATGCAGAGAGATAGGAAAGTAAAGGTAAAGCCTAGATAATATCAAGCAGCCCTAGTTAGCTAGGTTGCATAATACAACAAAATCCAGAAAAAAGTGACAAGCAATGAAACCATCTTGCAGAGGGCCTTGACTGCAACAGGTGTTTGTACTATGTTCAAAGGACAAAGGGAGTTTTGAGGGGTCTTGAGAGGGCAGAATTACAAGAGAAGCTGAATCTGATCAAAGACCGACAGAGCTTGAGGGAGCCTTAGAGTAAGTCAACAGTAGAGCAATGCTAGCATGGTAAGGTTAAGTGCACGCACTTATTTTATGTTTCCTATGACGGTCAGACAAAGGCGACAAGCTAAATGCATCGGGCTCAGCATTGCAAAGAGGCTGTCCCGGGTCCAAGGAAGTAAGGAGGCTGCAGAAGTAAAAACGAAAAGGGGTGGGTAGGTGGAGGCAAGGTCATTTTAAGACACCAGGAACACAAGAAAAAAATATTGCCCTGCTGCCCAGTCAAACATCAGAGCAGGAGAGTCATGGCAAAGAGCAGAGGTTCCAGAGGACCCTCTCAGTGATGCCAGGGTTAACAAGAAAGGGAAGAACATCAGGAAGAGCAAATAATCATCCAGAGTCTTCTGGAAGCCACCCTTCTGGGCAGGAGGCTGACTTACTCTATGCATCAGGCTCTCTCTCTAACAACCCTTGGTCCACAGAAGGAATTTCAAGCTCTGTTCTCAACCGCAAGAAGACAATGAACTCATCTGATTTGGCAAAGCTGCGTAATTTTTAAAAGAGCAAGAAAGCCAGAAGATAGAAATTTTACAGGAAAAAAATCAATTAATTCTCCTTAGCTTCCTTCTCTGCTTTCCATTATCTCCTACAGCCACTTAGGCCTCCAGTGAGCACAGGAAGCAGAGAGGTAATTCTTCAGGGGCTGCAGAGTGCCTGGCGCACAGTAGTCATTCAGGGAAAGGCCATCCAACCGGCTGGGGAGGGGACAGATGCTGTAGACGCAGAGGAAGCTGGCTGATCTTCCACTCCAAGTCACTGTAGCCTCAAACACTCGGTAGAAAACAAGAACCCTCCATCAGCCCTTCTAAATGGGTTTTGTTTTTGTTGTTGTGGGGACCAGCCTCTTAGGAGGAGGAGGAAGAGGCAATAAACAAAGCAAACTCTGTAAGATTCTGTAACAAGCAAATCAAAGAGAGCTCCAGGGAGGGGCCTAGGATCAAACTGTTCAGTTTAACAAACTGAACAAGCACTTGAGCCCCTGCAAAGGGCAGTGTAGGGAGGAAGCAGCACTACCGCCAGCCTGAGGAGGGGAAAAAGACATGCATTTTAAGAAGACTCAACAAAAGAGGTTTCTGGCTGATGGCAGTTCTCAAGAAAACATCCTACTCCCAAACACTGGGACTGAGGGCTTAAGAAACTGTCGGTGTTCACTTCCAGGTTTGAAATAATGCTTTAGACTAAATCAGAGGAGTAACATTGAGAATAAAATTGAGCACAGAGAAGTAGCTGCTTAATCAAGGTATCCAAAGAAAGGATGGCCAGAGAAAAGTTTTCCTGGGAATTCAGGGGACAAGAAAAAGGCTGCCCCAAACCCAGCACACAAACCCAGCAGCTGCAATCATCAGGGACACCACTCGAAGCAGTACTGTAAATGTCCCTATTTGGTTGTGATTCCATCAAAGGACTGGAGCTCGCCTCTCCCCACAAGCCACCCTAGGAGGGTCACCCATGTCACAGGACCATGTGACAGCCTTTTGTGACCCACAAAAGGTTTATAATTTAGAGAAGACAGACTCACATGTATCCAACTCTAATGTAAATCAAAGAAGGAAGTGTTAAAAGGTTAGCTTTTCTACTAGCCTGACACCTCTTACTCATCCGAGCACTGGTGGCAACCGGAGGAAGGTGAGACCCCAGGGCAAAGAGAAACAGGATCAAAAAAATAAGGAGGGGAGGAAGGACCAGATGGACACCACATATCTAGCACAGCACTGTCCAACAGAAATATAATGTAGCCACATAGGAAATTAAAAATTTTCTGCTGGCCACATTGAAAAAGTAAAAGGAAACACATGAAATGAATTTTAATAATCTATTTTATTTAACCTACTATATAAAAAATACATTAGTGATTACATCTCAACATGTGATCGATACACAAATATATTAATGAGATATTTAATTTTTTTTCATTATTAAGTCCACACTTACAGCCCATCTCAAGTCAGACTAGCCACACTTCAAGCTCTCAGTAGCCATATGGGGCTGGGAGCCTGTACGGCAGAGATCGTGGAGGAGAGTCTGTGTCTGAGAGTCAGAGGAGATGTCTGGGGATGGGAACGCTGTGGGGAGGGTCCAGAGCCACGCGCCAGGGTAGGAGATAAGAGGTGATGCAGCAGATATGAAGGAAGCCCTGGGTACTGAGGAGCCGGAGAAAAATCAAGGCAAAAACAGACAAAAAGGTGTTGAGATGTGCAGTCTGGTGTTTTGTTTTTTTTTTTTTCTTTTTTGACATAAAACAAGGAAAGTAATAATTACTGCAAACAGATAGCCTATTACATGTGCCACGCACTCTTGTGAGCTGTCTCTTAACATGAAGCAGGTGCTATATTATTTCCTAAGAACAATGGGGCTCAGCTGAGTTGAGAAATCTGCCACAGATCACACATTTGTAAATGACTCTCATTCCTGCGTGCCGTACTGCGGCTTGTCCCGACACACTAAGCCCAAGCTTCTGGAACGTTCTGCTACTCTGTATGTGATGGGACAAGTCATCCTATAGTGTGAAAAGGCTAGCTCACACAGAGGTGCCATGAAAACCTCCCAAGAAAGCTGGGAGTGGACATTCAGGACAAATGTAGAGGCAGGGGTGGGGGGCTAGTGATCACATCTGACTATAGTTAAAAGCTTTCTTCTGAGGCCGCCTTTAAACACCTCAGTACTAACATTTATTGACCAACTACTAAATGCCAAGCACCAGTCCAAACACTTTACATATGTAACTCATTTAAGTTTCACAAAGACCCTGTAAGAAACATAATTACTATACAGATTATTGGATGAGTAAATTGAGAGAAGTTAAGAAACTTGTTCAAGGGCACCAAGCAGAAAGATGCAGAGTCAGGATTTGAACCCAGGAAGGCTGACTTCCCTTTGCACGACACCAGGCAGAAACAGGGGGTCTCTGAGCCCAGCTTCTCCTCCCATACCCACATCCTGGAAAGGGAGCTCAGTGACAAAGACAATTTGGGTACTGCCTGTGGACAGTGGGCTCTATGACACAACAGGACTGAACCAGATGTCCTCTGAGGTCTCTTCTGACATTTGCAAACTTGTCTGAAGTTGGCTGAGTGGCTGGCCCCACCCCTACCCAAGATTCCTTTGTCAAAGTCCTGTAGCCGGGGTGGTTTTCAGTCAAGCATGAGGTGTGAGATGCTTCTCCCGAAGAAACCTCTGCACCCCTCCGGGCAGATTCCTGCCTCGGGTGTGTAGTGGGAACAGGAAAACAGCAAGAGGAGTTCTCTTACTCAAGTGATACCCAAGGGCTGCTTCTGTCCCTGGCATCCCCCAGCTTTCTGCCTTCCTGACCCCCCCAGCAAACAGTCAAAAGTCTCAAACGACGGCAGCGAGAGGGAAGAGACAATTTCTCATGCCATTTGCAACCTTCCTCTCCTGAAAGACAAACCTTCTCAGCACTCAGACAGGAAGCCATTGTCCAGCTGGGATCCCTTTTCTCACGAGAACTTCCCACACGCTGGGGGAGGGCCAGACTGCCACAGCTCAGGCCTTTCTCAGGGTGTGGCCCTAGGGCTGGGGCACCGGAGAGAAGGGGGGACCCACCCATGGTTTAGGCTGCCTCTACTGCTCCTCCCAGGCCCCCACCCCCATTTTCCCCAACAGAGGCCTAGGAAAGTGGGACTGGTTTCAGAGTCTGTCAGTCTTGTCAGTCTGGGTCCCTCCCCACCTCTCTCTCTCCCTCCACCTCACAGGAAAGGGGAGATGCAAGCCATGGGTTCAGAGCCAGTGAGGAGGACCATCTTCACGGCACCCTGCTGCAGAGAGGAAACTCCTAGAACCTGGAAGCAGCCAGCAAAGCCCTCAGTTTTGAAAGAAGGGCTGTTTCTCTCCCCTGCAGGGAACCCTGACCTGAAAGCACATGCATCATCTGGAACCCCACCCATCGTTGGAGATTGAGTCCCAAGTCACCAGCTCCAGAAAACCATTCCAAAGAGCACTGCCAGGGAGAACAGAGCAGCACAGGGTAGCGCTCACCAGCACAGGTCTAGAATGAGAGCACTGGAGTAACACTGCTAACCGTTACCCCTGTGTGGGCTGGGCCCCATCTTCTCATTCCTGTGCCCTTGCTAAGTAAGTAAAGTAGGGATCCTAAAGCACAGTGTCTACCTACAGGGCGGTTGTGCGCGTGAGTCACAAGTACACAGGTAAAGCGCCTGGTACCTGGTACCAGGTCTGTCATATACTTAGTGCTCAACAAACAGCAGCTTTATTATTCCTCCTTTGTGTTCCCATAACACCTGCATTCTTCTCTACCAACTGTCACCGTGTGGTTGGCTCTGCAACAATCACCTTCTTACAGGTTAGTCCCCCGCCCCCACACCTACCCACCCAAGCACCCGGGGAAGTATTTGTTCTGCTCATTTCTTATACCCAGATCTTGGCACAAAATCTGGAGGACAGAAGATGCTTGGTAGAAAACTGCTTTGACTGTGTGGGAAAAATTCTGCCCAAATTTCAAGGCACTGTCATGTTCCTGATTTGACATGAGGCAAGGACAAGTAACAGCCAAGAGAAGCCCCCTGCAAGGTACAGCTCATGTTCTCAAAATCGGGTATGAAAACATCCTCCTGACCTGACAGGATCAGGGCCAGGACAGGGCAGAGCCTGGTCTTGGATGTTAGCCAGAAGAGTTTCGGTTTGACCCAGGGGCCCAATCTGCAACCCTGTCAACGGCCTGAACTGTTTTGAGTATTACTACTCCTTGACAGTCATTCCCACCCGCAAGTAGTGTTTAAGAGGAAGGATAAAAATGCGACCTAAACGATACTCGCATGATGTCTGGCACATATCAGGAACTGATAAACTTTACATTCATTTTCACATAGCAAACCAGACCTTTACTTCTGGTTTTTGGAATGGGGTAGGGCAAAGGCTTTGGCAAAAATAAGAAAACAGGTTGTTGGAGGGCTGTCTGGCTATCTGGAGACAGGACAGGCTGAGAATAGAGCAGGATGAGCCCTTGGTCAGGGTGGGGGGTGCTGCTTTGCTTTCCCCTTGCTCCAGCTCAGTGACACCAGCCCCTTTCCCCACTTGCCTTCTCAGCAGAGCAGTCTGGGCTGCTCTCTTGACTGACAAATGGCCTCCATATGGCCTGTTACCCTTTTACCTCCTCCCATTCTTGCAGCTCAGGGACTCAGGGGAACAGGCTGCCAGCTATGGCTGTGCCCCCACCACTCCCCCTCCTACTGTCATGAGTGCTAAAGGAAGGGCAGCCAGGAGGACCACTGGCCTTCATCCTATTCCCTCCAGGCCTGGAGCATCACCCAGTGCAGTGACCTACAGAGCAAAGCCCACATGACAGTGGGATGACAGCAGAGCTGGCAAGCCAAGCCATTCCATGTGCATGAACAAATGTTACTACGCATCCCTTGACAGTGGTAGTGATGAAAGGGTTAAGGGAAAGAAGATGATGTTTATTTTTCTTTTTTTTCACCAACTGCTACTTCCTGGTCTCACCTCCTTCACCCTACCATCTAACTAAGTTGTACATGTTTTTGCTCTCCCCGCTCAGAATCCCCCATCTCCAAGAGGATGCAGGCTAGTCCTCTGGAGGAAGGTCCCCGTCTGCTGCCTAGCGCACTGTTCAGCTCCAGAAGGGTCACTGATAAGCAGGTGATAATTAGCACTCTGGCTTGGAGTCTGAAGCAAGGCTGGACTCAGGCGCGAAGATCAGAGTTGGGGTTTCATTTCCAACTCTACTCGTAACTCCTAATGCCAAGGCCAGTGCCAAGCATATGCAGTAGGCCCTCAAGAAACATAAATTTAAATTTAAGACAGATTTAATGATTTCTATTGTCCAGCAGGGTGGAAGTAGAAGAGAGGAGGAGATTGAACATGTACCACCAGCTGCCATCCTGGGCACTTTAAAGCTGCCATCCCATTTAATTCTCCCGTCCTACCAGGAAGGTGGTAGAATACTCAGTTTGCTCAGATAAAGAAACGGAAGCTTTGGGGGCACCTGGGTGGCTCACTTGTTAAGCGGCTGCCTTCAGCTCAGGTCATGATCCCAGAGTCCTGGGATCAAGCCCCGCATCAGGCTCCCTGCTCAGCGGGAAGCCTGCTTCTTCCTCTCCCACTCCTTCTGCTTGTGTTCACTCTCTTGCTCACTGTATCTCTGTCAAATAATAAATAAAATCTTAAAAAAAAAAAAAAAAAGAAAGAAACGGAAGCTTTGAAGACTTTAGTAATGTCTGAGGTTACCTGGCTACTAAGCATTACAAGTCTGGATTCAAACTCTAGTTTGCCCTTCTCCCTCTTACACAGAAGTTCCTTGATTACAGATGTGAGGAGAAAAAATTTACCCCAAGACCTACAAAGGTATAACACGGGGTGGGGTAGGACTGACAAAAGTTGCAGTGTCCTGTCTGGATAAGAATGTGAACAGGCGAGTTTACCTGTGCCCAGAGGACTCAGCTCAAATCTCAAGTGGACCCACATTTTTCAGGAAGAGTGGAGGGGAGGGGGGGAGACAGTTTCCTTCACTAACCCTTGAGAGTGACAAACAAGCTATTTAGGGACTGCCGTTACCAAAGGTGCAAGAGGAGAATGTATGGGGGCATTTTCAGCTAAGAATGCAGTCTTCCTAGAAGGATGTATGAAAGGAAAGTTGTCACTAAACGCAGAATGGGGAGGTGAATTAGAATTAGACAGTGGGCTGATTTCTGGGCCAGCTCCTGGAACACAAAGGGTCACTGGGGCATTTCTGCCAAAGCGCCAAATAATCAGCCTCTGCCACGTGCCACCAAACAGTGACTCGGGCAGTGTTCTGCTTCTCCAAGGTGCTCAAAAGAAACCTGTTACTCACTGAGGCCCTACCCAACTTCAAAGAATAAAAGGAAAGAATCAGTATCAACTCTGACTACAGATGGTGACAGAGAGCAGGTGTGGACTCAATGAACCAACAAAACACCATAGTTCCCTGAAAACCACTCACCAGTAACTGAGGGGCAAAGATTTGAATGGTCTTTCTGAAGAAAGATGTGACTGGGTCTCCTCATGACATATAAGGTGTAACTTACAGACTTGAGTCTGAGTTGTAAACATGAATTAAGGGAAATTCCACCGAAGCGGACTCAGAAGGGAGGACAGAATGGACAGCCAGACCACTCAATGTCCACTACCCAAAGAACTATCAGTCACAGACCTCTAGCAGAGCATCTCAGTGGGAAGAATCGTCATTTATAGGCCCCAAGAGGGAAATATGCATACTGCATCTCCTACAAGAAACTGATGACCCCACAACTCAGTCAATGAGAAATCGTCATCACCATGAACTGCTGCTTTTCTCCAACGGACTGTGGTTCAAAACAACCCCTCCCAACTTCCTCCTCCATAAAATAAAGTTCCTCTATTTTGTCTGTTGGACTTATCTCTATGGTTTTGTCATAGTTTGCGTGTCCCGAATTGCAATTCTCTGCTATTCCTAAGTAAACCCATCTCTGCTGGTAAAACAAAGGACTTTTATTTTTAAGGTTAACAAAGGCATGCCATGAAGTAAGTCTTGTACATTCTGTGGGGGCTCAAGTTGGGCCTGACTTTACCATAAGACAGGGACCGGAAATACAAAAGGAAAAGGTTTTTTTATTTGTTGCTGTTGTTGTTGCTGTTGTTTAGGACGAGTGGGGGTAATGAAGCTCTTACAACCTTTGAACCAACAGGTATAAGGCACACGGTGACAATGGGCATAGGCAGATGGGAATCCACAGTTATAAAGTCCACTGATCTGGGTATTCTTCCTCCTCTGTCTTGTGGGGGACGGGATTCTCTTCTTGAAACACTTGATCTTAAACCACTCTCTCTCACATGGCTACCACAGAAAACGCAGCTTATCAAGACTTCTTGATTTCCTTTGTACCTCCTAGAAAGTGAACTTACCACCCTGTGCCACCATCAGCTGATCAAAGATAATGAGGAGTCAAACTCTCCCAAGGGTTTTTGCTGTTGTTGTTGTTCTTCTCTACCTTTTAACATTTGGGTCTTTCTAAAATTCTGGACCAGAGGGGGCCACTGAGGTCAATGGAGAGGTGGCCTGCCACAGGGTACTCTGTTCCTTCTCCCAAGCACGGGAGGCAAATCCTTCGCAATTGCTTTTCTCTGAGGCCTATTTATGCCTCTTTTAAGAAACTTTAAAAACAGCGGGAATCCATTAAAATCCACTGTGAGGTCCAAGGCAGGGCACATGGCTCTCAAGGCGCTTTTCCAGAAGACTGGGACTTGCCTCCCCTTTGATTTAGCCTGTGTATTTACCATCCTGGCTCCAGCACAGTGTGGAAACTCCTAAATCACTAAGCAGAGCATCCTCAGAACAGATTAGTAAAGGCTGGGCCCAGACCAGGTCAGAGTCACAGTAGGATGTCAACTGTGCTCTTACTAATCATGCTGAGGCCTGTGCTCCTGTCACCAGTCCCCCACCGCCCCGCCTCTCCTGTCTTTGGACCCCTGACTCTGCCAAGTCATTTCTGACTAACCAGTCCAAGATCCCTGGTCAGAACACATTGCCTGTTGCAGCCTCACCCATTCTATGTGTTAGTAGGTAATTATGTCCAGATGTCACACAGGTCAACAGAAAATACCCTTTAACTTTTTGTCTTCCAAAAAGCGGGTTTAATAACTTTCACCCAGAAGAGAGTGAAAAACATTTACAAGTGTTGATTCTTAATCTCCCTGGGTTTCACTTTCCTAATAGGAATTACACTTCAGTAATTCAACAAATATCTATTAAACACCTACCTACCAAGGTGCCAGATTGGTGCCAGAAATTCAAGAGTAAATAATACATGGTTCTGTCCCTGAAGACTTTAGACTCTTTGAGGACATCGATAAGGATCCCCAACCAGGTAATAGTAATATTTGCTCTGCTTATCTCCTAGAGTTCATATAAGGATTACATTTATCCATTCATTCTTTCCACAAGTCTTTACTAAGTCCCAAAGCACTATTGCAGGCAAGGGGAGAAGGAGCGGGGCAGATGAAAAACACATAGACTCCCCTCTCTGAAAGCTTACTCTCTAGTACGTAACCATAATGGACACACATTAGAAATCAACATGGCATAGGACAGGAAGTTCTGAAGAAGGACTAATCTAATGAGGAAAAGATCAGAAAGGATGCAACAAATGGTATTAGACTCTGACTTTTGGGGCAAGCAGGATTATGACCATGGGAATAAAGGAGAGCAGGAAGAACATCTAAGGGGGAGATGAGAGCACCATCACAGGCAGAGAAGCAAGAAGAGGTCTGTATGGAAAGCAGCAGAAGCTCCCATGTTTAACCGGAGACAGCTGACATTTAGAAAATCAGGCCAGCACCACAACAGGGAAGATCCTGAATACAAAGCTGAGAAATAAAAAATACTGGGTTCCCTTTCCATAAAATGAGATTTTAAGGACCCTTCCAGTTCTAAAATGCAAAGTGATGTTGCTAATAATAAAATGAAAGCCTGCTCTCTAGAACTAATCCAGCAGAAGAAGCCAGCCATATAAATGTAACTGCCTCCTCTCGAAATTATTTTTCAACGGAGCAGGGTATGCTGGTGTGGTGGAGTCGGGACAGGGAAGGACAGAGAGGAAAACCATGTGAGTTTTCTGGTGCAGATTCATCATGCTGCCTAAGTTTGCCTAGATATATGTGCGGGGGGGGGGGGCGCGGAGAGAGAATGCAAGGAAAAAAATGGAGGGATTGGAGCAGAGAAAAGGAACACAAAGGTGTCAGTTTCTTTCCCAGGTTCACTCACATGGCAGCAGATGGCCTATCCACAGAGGAGTGGATCTCAGAAAGCAGCTGCTCCCAGGTCCTGATTCTAACAGCTGGGGTTACAGGACCTCTTTGCACAGGCTGCATGCTAGAAATCAATGGGCTCCATTGTGCCTTCATGCATGCGCTCTCATGTCCAGGCTAATGCCCTATGCCTGCCTGGAACAGAGGACTGGGAAAAATAACACTCGCTTTGGAAGCCGGTTCTTGCAAATTAATGGAAAGACAGTATTATAAAGTTCAATTTTATTTAAATTACCTTGACTTTGCTAGGAAACTACTGAGATGCTAACTATTTGAGAGATAAAGGACTTGCCCATAAAAGGGTCAATGGGTCAATGAGGGGGGCAGGAGGGATAGATTATAAGTGGAGGAAAGTCACAACTGCCTCTGATCTCCTCTTCTTCCTGCCTGACATGCACGAAGGAATCTGGCTCTCCCATACCAACCAAAAAGCAGGCAGGGTGTTTCATGTACGAGAAAAGGGGATAAAAATCCATAAAACCATGTGTGTGTACACAGAGGAGCGTAAGTGTACGATTACATAATTAGGCACATTAAAGTATTTATACTGCTGAGACGAAAAGCCCCTACTCAAAGGCATTCCACCAAAGTTGAAAGGGGAAAAAGAAAATAGAAAATAAAGCATCTAATTGCAATCTTCCACAAAGCTAGACATCCCCAGCTGGTGCCACAGCTGAATTCTCTTAATTAACATGTTGTAATGGCAAGTATGAAAGACACTGTATGCTTACCAACTCCATGCTGTGGCCAGCCAGCCATGGGAGAAGCCTGCAACGCTGTGGTAATTAAAGAGTTTTTCTCTTTCTACTATAGTGCACTGAGGTGGGGTGTCGCTTATACTGCTTCAAGCACACACGTGCAACTCCACACGGAAAGAGAGAGAGGCGGAGACTGGAGAATATGAAAAAGCTCACAGCCTAGGAGCTAGCTGGTTTATTCTGGTGGTGGTTTTCTTCTTACCTCCACCCGGCCCCCTAAACTTGGGGCTTTTCCAGTGAGAGGAGGCTGGCAATGTTTAAGCAGCCAGGTCTTTTAAAATAGAAGCCTACCTGACAGCTTAAAATCATAATGTATCTAAATGGAAAAGAGACGGTGGACATTAGCATATAAATGAATACAATGAGGGGGTAAAGGCATTAATACATCAGAGAGTAGGTCAACACAGAATGGATTCTAAAGGACGGACTCTCAGTTCTGGAAGGGATGGAAGGGCCTTGCGCCCTTACAGAGAAGCTTTTATTTTTGCATAACTCTTTGTTATTCCAGAAGCTGGCTATAGGAAGTCCCCCCATTTCCCTGAAAGGGCCCCCGAAAGTCAAATAAGAGGTTTACATGTATTGTAAGGAAGTCATGTCCTCAGAGCCAAACAAGATTGTAAAATGCCTAATTATACTCTGCCTTTAGATACGATCTTGGTCAATACAGTTTGGCAGTTTTATATATTATTCTTTAATTCTGCTTATTCGTCTTCACAATTACGCAGGGCTGTTGACTCAGTCAGCAAGTGTTCACCTGACATGAACAATTCCCCCCCTTCTGGCATGCCCACTGAATTTTCAAAAGCTTTTCCTCAATTATATCAATGTTAGAAGAGCTACCCTTCTTCTAACTACAATTAGCAATCAATGTCTTTTTTCCATTTTCAACTCACCCTTGCAAAATAAAGGTCCAAAACACTCAAGGTCCCACTCCAGCATACATGGCTGCACAGTTGGGGCCGGCTCAGGGCACAGCACTCAGGGCACACGCTCAGGGTACGTACGTGCTCAGGGCACGGCACTCAGGGCACGTAGCCACAACCCGCGGCTGCTCAAGAGTTTCTTCCTCAACTGCTGCACAAAAGTCCAAATTCATCACACAAAGGTAACTGGTGTCAGCTTCCAACAGACCAAAGAACAGGTTGTGCCAAAGACAAATGTTTAAAAGCTGGTGGCTCAGTGTTGCTTTAGAATCATCTCACAAGGAGTCAAATTTGCATTCTTTGCCTCCTTGTTCCCCTGGTCCCAGAGGCCCACAATCATATCAGTGAACTCAGAGAAAGTAAATTCTTAGGTAGGCCCAGATACAAATGAGAAGTGTGTCTAGGATCCAGGCTCTCTGGGCCCAGCAACACACACACCTGCATTCTACAAAGAAGCCAGGGCTGCATATCCAAGGCGGAGGTCTGCGCCTCACCAGAGTTAGTCGCGCTCATCAGCACCTGCCCCAAGCCTGTTCCTCAGGATGACAGCTCATCCCGGGCTTCCCCAGCCTCTGTGCGTTGTTGAGAGAAAACGCTTGTCGCACATGCAATCAGGGAGCCTTACAATCTTGGCAGATGTCTCTGGCCAGACCCTGCAGTGGAACAAGTTAGTAGAACGATGGTTCCTTCCCCAACAAGGAGCAACTTGGCCTGTGGGAAATGGAATCAGTGTGCCTCACAATCTCCACGCCAGTGTGTATTGTCCTCTCGGGCTAGCCCACGCATATCTGCAGCCCTTCTGCAAAATCAAATGAAACCATACACCCCAAAACTGCAGAGCAACTGATTCTGAACTCCGGGCCTGCTGCTTTCCCCTCTTCCGCGTCTCCCTCAATCTTCCCATCTAGCCTCACCTCTCAGAAGGACAGAGAAAAACAAACATAAAGACCACCAGACCCTCCCCAAATGTGGGGCAGGGCCCCTGAACGTCAAGCCCTGTTTTAGGGAGCACCCTCTCCCACAACCATAGGGAGACCCTCTCCCAGTAACTATAATGAAGTGGTTACTCAGAATGGGTTTAGCAGTTTATCTACCAGCAATCCAGAGCAGAGTACCTGGGGAAAACAGGAAGAAAGCATTGGTCTTACAAGACTGTAATATGAAGTGGCAGCTGAAGATGCAAGGCTCCAGCCAAGTGTCCCCCCAGGACCTCTCCTTGGGCCAGGGACGCAGACCCCTAGACAGAGAGAACCAAGGCTGGCAGTGGAACCTCTGCCTGGCCTACACCCTGGCCTGGCAACAGGCTGGGGTGATCCTCAAAGAGGAACTGCTTGCCGCCCAGGGCTGCACCCACAATGCCTACACTGGCCGTGTGGTGGGTCTGTGCCAGGGAGCTTGGGCTGCGTTGGCTGGGAGTGGCAGGCCCGGCCCCAGGCCCAGCAGCTGCTATTGAAACTGTCATTCATTTCCTGACTTAAGAGAACTGAGCAGTACCTCCCTTGGCAACCACTCGCTTTCCCCTCCCACTGGAAATTAATAGATCTTGCGATAAGCATAACCTGCTTATGCTTGTTTGTCCTCAACTGCTACAATCTCTCAACAAAAATTTATTTTCCCAAGTTTCATTTTTCACTAAGAGCAACTACTAGATAGATACTCTATTAGGAAGAGCATGTTTTCACTGGTCCTCTTTGCTTTTACTTATAATTCAAAGTTACCCAAATTCCTTATTTAAAATTGTTAAGGGGGTACAGGTACAGGGGAAGGTAACAATACACAACACTGGCAAAGGATGTGGAAACAGCACTTTTACTGCTCGTTAGGCATGATGTGACTCGCACCAACTGGACCTGAGCAGTAGTCCCTGGTAACTCACATTCTACAATGATGCCGGAGGCTTGGAACCTGCAGCACATTATGCCTGGTCCCACAGGGCCTATCAGGGGACATCCCTTCTACACCGAGCAGGGCCTGGTTGGAAAAAGCTTTACTCAGGGTGGCACTCAACAGCTAGTCCTACTTACTCAGACAGCAACGACCTCATGGCTGGAGTTGTTGTGCCCTCCTAGGGGAGATGCAAAGGGTTACTGGCACAGGCCCCTGGGACCATGCTCATAAGAGACTTCCACCAGGCCATTCCTTCCCCGCCAGAACCTAACTGCATGACTTCACCCTAAGAACTATGGATAGAGTTGGGAACCCCTCCACTGCGCACCTAGAAGAATACTCCAATTTACCCTAGTAAACTAATCTTCCAAAAAAACAAAACAAAGCCCACGTTTTTCCAATGCTCTCTTCTTAGAATCTTTGAAAGCCTGCCAATTTCTTTCTACAAGTAGAAATGTTTCTGCTGGATATGCAAGGCTCTCCACAAACTGACTCGTCCCATTTCTCCAATACCAAGCCCCACGAGTTACCTGCACTGGCCTTACTCACCCATGACCATGGCCTCAGATCAGCCCTCTGGTTCTTCTCAACTTCCCCTCTCCTCACTATCCTCCACTTTTCCCTCCATCAATTCAAACCCAACCTCCTGTGCAGGGCTGATCTCAGTGCTCCCTCCTAAAGGAACTTCCTTCCTCTGGGCTAAAACATCCACGGCCACACAACCTAGCACACACTTACATACCGTCTGTTGCTACACGTGAGTTGATACTGTCTTTCCAGGGTACTGTGAACATCCCAAAAGGACATAGAATCTGCCTTTACCCGCCTGGGCACATTTAAGGCACTGGACAAACACCTGATGGAGGCTGTATCTGGAAGGGCTGAGACCTCTTAGAACATGGACTGATTAATTGCTTTAGAAGACCCCAGCTCTTGCTTCCCTGAGAGTCTCTCCTGCCCACACCCCACTGCTGGACGCAGTCCTGGCAAACTCCGAGACTTCTGCCTGCAAACAGCAGTATTCTGGCTTGCATCAAAGCTTCGAACAAAAGATTTCACAACATCTCCACCCCCTTCAGGCTCCAAAGCTCTTCAAGGGCACCCTGTTTAAACAAGAGGTGTGGTATATTTTTGGGAAATGATGAAGCAACTTCCCATAAGAGAAAAGAAAAAAATTCCCCAAGTGTAAAAAGGCTTTTTGGAAAACAAACAGAACAGCATTCCTGCCAGGACAGAGAGAAAGGATTTGACATCTAGACTCTTCATGCTTGGCAAAGGAGCCAGCTGCGCAGCGAACAGGAAACAGGAGCTGCAGGGAGAAAAAGGAGGCAGATCCTAATGGGCAGACGTGGGACTCAGCACTGTGTTCAGAGCCAGAGGCCCAACCTAATGCTTCACTTGATACTGCCCGAGGTGCCACTGGGAGCTCCCCTACCTCCTCTTTCCCTCATGGGCCTTCAACACCAAATGTGACCCTAAAAGGTTGGGTGTGAATGCAATCGTATTTTACATCCACCAGAGACACCTGCTATTGAAAACAGCTGCACAGAGACACCTTCAGTGGTTGGCAAATCTTTTGGCAATAACCACTTTTGGCGGGGGTGGTAGGGTGGTGATTTTGTATTTCATACATTTGGTTTGATTACATAAGGATTGTTTTCTTATGTATTCCAGAGTGCCTGGGTTTCAGGCAAGGAGGTGTGGACAAACTGGAGTAGAAGGAGACAACCCCTATCATTTGCTTGATCTGCAAGCCTTATCTAGGTACTCCTAATATTTCACTTTTGTAGCTACTAGTACTCAAACATGACAGCAACATTAGCACTGCTCCTTAAGTAACAAGAAAGAAAAGCATTAACCACAAAGGAAACCTCTTAGGCCCAGGTCCATATGAAGACCTAATGTCTCCACAGCTAGCAACACAGCATTTGTAAGCCTTCAGACCTCACTCCTGTGGCATAAGCCCCTTCTCCTGAACTTAAGAATTCGTATCCACCTAGCCTGTCTGCATAAATTAGAAGGCAGTGTGCAGCAGAGCAAATCTTAGCTTTGCCCTTATCAGCAACATAACCCAAGGAATAATAACTCTTCCCCTTGTGCTGTCTTACTTTCCCCACTTACCTAGAGAACACTCTCCAGAACTACAATAAACTACAAACTGCCAAAGAAAGTCAACTCCTTTCAGATGCAGTAACAACAGGAAGAAGGCGCCTGCCACCTGCTAGCCTCTGCCTTGAGCTCCCCCTGCAGGGCCTTCCCTGTCTTTTTTTTTTTAAAGATTTTATTTATTCATTTGACAGAGATCACAAGTAGGCAGAGAGAGGCAGGCAGAGAGAGAGAGAGAGAGGAGGAAGCAGGCTTCCCGCAGAGCAGAGAGCCCGATGTGGGGCTCGATCCCAAGACACTGGGATCATGACCTGAGCCGAAGGCAGAGGCTTTAACCCACTGAGCCACCCAGGCGCCCCAGGGCCTTCCCTGTCTTAACTGCCACCCCCACCCCTCTTCTAGCAAGGCCACTTAGGCCGGTAGTCTTGCAAAGCAGACGAAGCCCCTTTTCTTGGTACCTTGTGGACTCCCGTCATAAAGCTCTTTCAGAAAATAAAAAGTTGATCTTCCTAATTTGCATCTCTAACAGATTTCCAGGGTTCATGAAATTTTATTTTTTAGGCTGTGAAGGGGAGGTGGGAGGCTGGGTGTGTCTAAATGGGAAAAGCAGCACCACCCAGTACCATCTCCGAGCACAGCCCTTCTGCCAGCAGCATAACACGTACATGCAATTCATGTAGCACTTTTTAAATATACCAGTCAATTTACTACACTTCAAAATAAGCAACGGCTGAATTGGTGGTGGGGAGAGTGAAGGACGAGGTGTTTCCAACCTCTTCATTCAGTGCATCCTCTTCAAGCAGGCAGGATGTGCTGAAGATTTACTAGGATGTCTACATGGGCTCCTTAACCGCAAAAGAAATCCCCCTCTCTTGCAGCTACTGAACAACTGGGCTGCAAAATGACAGGGGCCAATCCTGTAACAGAATTTATGGGGAAGGAACTTGTGGGGAAGGGTTGGAGACTGAGCAGCTGTGCCTTAACAAAGCCACAAGTGAAACAAAGACTTAACAGAAATTAACCTCGAGTGTTCGTTTTAATTGGAAAGACTGAGTCAGTGGGGAGACAAAGATGAAAATGAAAGCATCCTCTCCGAATTCATACTCATTGAGTTTTGGGTGGTCTGAGAGTCAAACAGGCTCTCCTCTAACACACGAATGGAGAGCAACACTTGAGATGGAGGGAATAGCGCAAGGCACCACGGGATTTTTATTATGGGAATGACAAAGTGCAGGCTAGAGCACAGGACAGGGAAGTGGCTAGAGAGGAAGCTGAAAGCACAGATGAGGATTACATTGCTAAGGCATATGCACCTTAATATACGTCCTTGAGTGAGCCCTGAGTTTGACTTCTCTTGTTTTAAGGAGAGAAGGCTGGTTCTAAGACTGAAATTCTCAGAGTTACTCCGGTAGCAGGGTAGAAGACAGACTTGAGGGGAGGGAAGTGGGGAAGACACTGGAGACAAAAACCAGTACACGTGTGAAGAGAGATGATGAGGCGTTGGATGTCAGCAGCGTTTTCTCTTGTAAGGGGCCATCATTCATACCCCAGACTACAGTTAGCACACCAGCTGCCTGCCCACCTGCCCAGCGCAGACACAACCAGGATGAAGTGCTCTGGTGCTTCCATGATAAACAAACTCAAGTGTCTAGTGGAAAGTGGGGGTTTTGAAAAGGAGATATGCTTCCAGAATCCCAGTCACTGGGAAGTTCTGGTCCCCTGAGCAGCAAGCTACAATGAACTAATGAATGCAAGGATCCAAAATGAGGGTGTACACCACCTCGACAAGAGACTACTGTACTTTGCAAAATGCTAGGAGACTCTCTTGAATGAAAGGGATATGAAGAAGGTGCCTAAATCCCTGCTGATCCTTTCCCCCATCCCCTCCCTCACCCTCCCCCTAAAAAATAACTAACTAACTAACTAACTAAATAAATAAATAAATAAATTCCATTGTGAGGATCTTTGCGGGAAATGTTCTATTCAACCTATGTAAAAGTTTCTTAAGAGGGTGTGAAATTTAAAAACTATCCCTCATGGTTGAAGAGCCTAGGAAACAGCAGATGCCACTCACAAAAATATATTCCAAAACTTCTAGAAGAAAATATAAGAGCCCATCTTTATGAAAATTGGAAAGAATTTCTTAAATAAGTTTTAAAAAACCCACTACATTCCAGAAGGGAAAAAATATTAATAAAGTTGACATTGAAAGCAGCAATCGTTCTCAAACTCTTTGTTATAGGCCCCTTTATACTATTAAAAATTGAAGATCCCCCAAAGATTTATCTATGTGCTACATCTATCAATGTATATCATAGACAAAAGTGAAACTAAAAAAATCTGTATTGTGTATTCATAAATTTAAAAATAAAAACAAAAGGGGCGCGTGGGTGGCTCAATGGGTTAAAGCCTCTGCCTTCGGCTCTGCTCAGGTCATGATCCCTGGGATCTAGCCCTGCATCGGGGCTCTCTGCTCAGCAGGGAGCCTGCTTCCCTCTCTCTCTCTCTGCCTGTCTCTCTGCCTACTTGTGATCTCTGTCAAATAAATAAATAAAATCTTAAAAAAAAAATGTCACAGCAATCATGTTAACTCATGTCATGTAGCCTCCAGAAACTCTACCCCACACCTGTGAAAGAATGAATGAGTACAGAAAAGGCAAATAGCATCTTAGAACTGATATGAAAACAGTTTCAAACCTTGTCAACCTGCTGAAAGGATCTTAAGGACCCTCAAGAACCTCAGACACAGAGAAAGGGAGGGAGGGGCCTAGCTGGCTCAGTTGGTAGAGCATGTGACTCTTGATCCCAGGGTTGTTTTGAGCCCCATGTTAATAAAATCTTTTAAAACATCTACAAAATGAGAAGGTAATCAAGAAATACAAAACTAAAGCCACATGTGGATTCATGCCCATCAACTAGCAAAAATTAGTATCTAACAATTATCAGGTATTGCAGAGCGGGTGGAGAACTAAGGATGGTCCTATACATCAGTAGTGGTGGAAATGGATACAACTACTTTGGAAACCCATGTGGCAACATGTAGAAAGCTGGAGCTGTATACCTCTGTTAATCCAGCAGCCCTGCTGCCAGATATGTATGCTAGAGAAAATCTTGTATACATGCTTATGACACATGTACAAGATGCTCCTTGTTGGGGCACCTGGGTGGCTCAGTCATTAAGAGTGTGCCTTCAGCTCAGGTTGTGATCCCAGGGTCCTGGGATCGAGCCCGGCATCGGGCTCCCTGCTTGGCAGGAAGCCTGCTTCTCTGTCTCCCACTCCCCCTGCTTGGGTTCCCTCTCTTGCTGTGCCTGTCAAATAAATAATATCTTAAAAAAAAAAAAAAAATGCTCCTTGCAGTACTGTTCCTAACAGTGAAAAACTGAAGTCACCTATATATCCATCAATGAGAGGATGGTTACAAATATTTTGGTATATTAACACAATGCAATGGAATACTGCAGGTAAAACGAACATATCAATATGGCTAAATCTCAGAAACAATGCTGAGTGAAGGCAGGGTGGGCTATGGGAAATTACAAACATTTAAAAACATATAAAACAATATTCCATATTGCTTAGGAATCTAAGTATAAATGTGCAAAACCTGTATATGTAATATATAAAACACATGTAAATACACATGTAAGTATGCAAAAACACACACAAACATGGTTGGAAGGATACACGTGAATTTAGGACACTTCTCAAGCAAATATGGCAAAATAATACATCTGGGCAGCAAGGCCCCAGGTATGATATTCGTCTCTATAGTTTTTTAATGTTTTTAACATTTGAAAATTTTCACTGAAACACTGAAAATGAGATAATAGATTTCAAGTGGCTACCTCCTGGAACCTAGTGCACACTTAAGTGTCAATATTTTACAATCCCAAACTAAGGCATATATATCATTTCTTAACAGGGGTATTTGGTAACTTGGTAACTTATCTAATCCTCCTAACCACCAAAAGTCCCATTTGGTCCCAAAATACAAACAGAAATCCCAAGATTCACCAAAACTGCTAAATCCTATGGAAGACCTGGGATTACCTTTTCCTGGGCTCTCACTGTATAGGACCCCAAATCCCAGACCTGTTTGCACCTAATGACTGACCCCTGACCACCACCCCTAACCCCAACACACTCATCTGAAAGCTAAGCTACCAAATAGCATCTGTAAAAATACTTTTCTCGATAGTCAGAGGAACATGCAGTAATTCTGAGCATGGACTTCATTTTCAGGCTGCTCAGCCTCAACGGCCCCACCACCTGCCTTCAAGACAAGGGAGCAGCCAGATTGCCCGGGCTGCTGCTAGAGTCAATTTTCATCATTTAACCTCCACTCCATCCATTCCTCCTTACTTTATCCTAAAAGCTTAGTCCATAGGAGGGGGATCTCTATGATGTCCAAATCAGGTCCCCTTCGTGCAACACGGAAGGCACGAGCATGCCCTTATGGTACAGTGTTTTTCAAAGTGTGCCCCCCCCCAACCTGTGACAGAACGATGGGGGCAACTGGTTAAACAGCTTCTGCCTCTGTCAGGGAAATAATGAAATAACTGCACCCTTGGTTTCTTCCCTGAGGAGAACTGAAAGGCTGTTAAGACTACTTGTCTTTGTGGAAAAACTCTCAGAGAATGAAGACTGTAGGGCCGCACCCCAGACCAACCACATGATTCTTTGTGGGCGCGGGGTGCCCAAATCAATTTTTTATTTTTATTTTTATTTTTTTAAATAGTTTTTTTTTTTTAAGATTTTATTTATTTATTTGACAGAGAGAGATCACAAGTAGGCACAGAGGCAGGCAGAGAGAGAGAGGGGGAAGCAGGCTCCCCAACTGAGCAGAGAGCCCGATGCGGGACTTGATCCCAGGACACCGGGATCAGGACCTGAGCCGAAGGCAGAGGCTTTAACCCACTGAGCCATCCAGGCGCACCCCAAATCAATTTTTAAAAGCACAGTAACGCTGGAAAAGCATCACCCCAGCAGATGTTGGTTTCCTAAGTCTGATAAAGGGACCAAAACTGTACCATGTTCACTGTATCCCAGAGTCTCAGGCAGCCAAATACCAACCAAACTCCCCTTCCCAGAAATCCCTTCCCACCAGCCCCAGTGGAAGTCCCTGCTCTTCTAAGAACCTTCCTGGACGATGTCAGCATGAATTCTCTTCCTTTTAATAGCACTCAGTACCTGAACCACTTAAGGGGGATGAAAATGTATTCTTACCTTTCCTCTAGTTAGATGTGAGGGCCTCAGTTCCCGGAAGAGGGCCCAGTGTATATATAACAGCTTTTTAACACTTAAATGGCTGACTTAATGCTAAAGACAATGGCATAGGGAAGTCAATACTAAAACACACACATAGGCACATACACACAAAATCGGTATAAAAAGTATCTGCTTTTTGGGATAACCTGGGCTCAGATCCCAGCTTTATCCTTGATTGGCTGTGAGCAGTTCATTATTGTGAGGACATCAACATGACATGATACATGAGAAAGTGTTTTGCATGTTGTCACCTGCCAACGGTATAAGCTCTTGCAGCTACTGCTACCGTTATTTCTCTGATTTCAAGAGCTGATTTGTATTATTTATTCCTTTTTCCAGCCCACGAAGGAAAAGCACAGAAACAGGGATTGAAACCATAAGAATACAGAGAAATAAAGCCTCAGAGGCCACAGTTCCCAAGGTTTGTGGGCAGCCACCAGCCAGCTAGACCTCACCTACTTGGGCCTTTGCACCCCCACTGGGCAGGGAGGAGGTGCCAGGGAAACCCTTGGCAACCAGAACGGTGTCTGGCACACCACAGGAGAGTTTGCATTACTGCCTGGGATGAGAGGCCATGGGGAATCCTTCCCATCTGTACAGCAAGAACTAAGTAAAATTTTATAGGAGCAGGTGAGACTGAGGCCTCCAAGTGGGTGTGAACTTCAGTGTAGCCACAGTCTCTGTCGAAGCCTGTCATTAAAATCATCTTCAAACCACTCTTCCAGCAAATGAAAAGCAGAGTGCATTATCCAGCTGTCTCTGATTAAAGCAGGGTAGTGGGGGAAAATGAGAAACAGAGTCAAGATTTCCAATTACCACTAACAGGAGGGTTTTTCAGAAGGGAGGAAATTAATGGAATCATCAAAAGGCTGAAGATTTGACTTAAAATGAATTAAATCAATCTCAATCTTTCCCTGTTTCAATAAAAACCTTGGGCTGTTCAGTTCTTGAGCTTCCTGAAAGCCGCCCAGGCAGGATCAGAGGGGCTAAGTGACAATTAGCCAAGGCTGGGAAATCTTCTGTTTGCCCCTGCAGACAGGCCGGAGAGACAGGACCAGACAATAGTTCTGAGGCAAACGAGCTAATTTTTCCAAGCCAGGAGTCTCTTAGCCTGCCAATACAAACATCAGGAAATAAAGGTGGAAAACGGGGTCAAACTCAATCTGAAGAACAGCAAATCCCTCTAGGATGGGGAAAACATTCTGTAACTTACAGGTACCTTAGAAAAATGGGCAAAGGGAAAAGGAAAAGACGGGGGAGCTCAGGAGGTGCCCCCTCACACAGATGGCTTGAGTAGGGCCTTTTGTGATGTCCTCAGACACCCCCAAACCCCACCACACTCAATACACAAACAGGGCAGGCTAGCTCCACCAGCTCACAGGTGAGATGAAACATGTCCGGAGGGAGGGAAGGCGGCAGGGCAAAGGAGGACAGTTATGCCAAGCTGGAAGAAGGTAGGGAGGCAGAAACTGAAGGAAAAGAAAAGAGGTACAGGGATACAAGCCTCTATGCCATTCACCCAGCAAATATTTACCAGGCCTACCAGGAGCACCAGGCCTGGCAGTGGAAGAAGTGGAATAACAATCCTGAGCACCCTGGAAACGAGAAGGGAACAGGAAGCCTGTGAAACCTTGCAGTCAAGTGTGACAATGTGCAGAAACGGGCCTGGGGCCCGACGACCATGCTGAGTCATTCCTCTCTGGACACAGGTTTTATGGAAGCAGCATAATGGCACAGGCCAGAGACTCTCTAGAAAGAAAAGTTACTCCAATTCCCAAACTGTTCTCTAGTTTCACTTTCGGCAAGGCAGTCTCTGGACAGGATTCTGATCAGTACTGCTTATCAACACAAGTTTTCCCGTACGTAGAACATTAAAAGCAGGTACCAGGTACGCAGAAGTTCCTGAGCATGGTGGCGGAAGCTATCAAAAGAGGCATTAGAGGTATCAGAGCTTAACGGGCCCTGGAAAGCTAGTCCACCTCTCCCCCCAGCACTGAGCAAATGAGGGGCCTCGGTTACTGCTCTTTGGAAGCGGTGCCTGTGGCGGTGCCCGGGATCCCCAGCTCGGGGTTCTGCTCCTCATACTGCTCACACCCCAGACCTTGAGCTGTGGAAAGACTTCCTAAAATGCAGGCTTCCAGGGCTGACTACTGCCTAAGAGGGCAGAGTAAGAAGTGGGTGAGGAGAGGATGCCCAGGATGACCCAGCCAGAGGCTCGCAAGGTCCACCCCACACTCCCTCCTGCGCTTTCCCTGCAGGACAGTGGGCAAGGACCAGAACCAGCCCACAGAAGGTCAGAGACAGACCTGTGTGCTTCTTCCCTTACTCACTTAACTTTTTCCCAGTTTCCAAATTACATGGGCCTGCCTGCAACATCCTATTTCTGAACCACTTCTCCCCACAGTGGGTTCAAGACCTCTCTATCCCTCTGTCCCCACCTTACCAAAAATTGCTCTGAAAAGATCACATGGGCTTATTCACCTCAAGTGTAAACTGGTGGTTTCCAAAATGTGATCCCCAGATCACCAGCAGCAGCATGCAAGAATTTAGCAGAAATGCAAATTCTTGGGCCTGCTGACTCAGAAAGTCTGGAGGCAAGCCCAGCAATCTGGGCCCTCCAGGGGATTCTAATGCACGCTCAAATCTGAGGCCCAATGGAGCATATAACCTGTAAGGTTCAACCTGTTACTTCTCTCCCAATATGTGACTCTTAAATGACACACCTGAATGACCTCTAGAATCTCAAGCCTAGGAGTCCATGTAGCTGCCACTGGAAGGAGAAACTTCCCAACTCAGCATATTCTTGCTTCCAGGGTCCAAAACCTTATGCAAGAAAATACATCAACTGTCCTTTAAGCCTTAACCAGAGGCAGGAAAGCCTGGGCATGGGGAGAAAGGTGACCCTGCAATGCGAACTGTGACGCAGGACCTCTTTTCACCAACTCCCGACTAATGAGGCCTTTCGGAAGGGAGAAAGGTGGCTCCGTGGGCCTCGACCTCTCCCTGGCTGTGGCACTGACTTGAGGTTGCTCTGCCCGGATGCCGTCCCACAAAATGCAAACTGCAGGTACTTGTTCTGCAGTAAAACTGGCCTGGGCCAGACACTCAGGGAGGTTTCTGAACCCCCTCCACGGGGTTTCACCCTGAGACCGACAACAAGCACCTACTATGGGTCCCTTGACACTTCCTGGGACACAATGGAGCAGCACGTGAGGCTCCAGGGGTGTGTGTCAGGAAGGTGGGACTGGGGTGCAGGACTGGCACTGCAGACACTGCCAACCACAGCCTTAAGAGAACAGCATTAACAACCCTGCCAGCTCCCGCTCTCTGTCCTTGTCCCATACCTACACTCATTAGCCTTCCACTTCTCTAGCTTATCCCGGGGCCTTATTCTCAAAAGGGACTCTGGCTTCTTAGAGAAAAATGGGTGTTGGACTTCCACATCTCTCAAAGCCCTGACTATGAGAACCTTGTCTAACCTGACGGTGAAGAAAAACAAAATTTTTATTTTTTTTTTTAATTTTTTTTTTTAAGATTTTATTTATTCATTTGACAGAGAGAGATCACAAGCAGGCAGAGAGGCAGGCAGAGAGAGAGGAGGAAGCAGGCTCCCTGCTGAGCAGAGAGCCCGATGCGGGGCTAGATCCCAGGACCCCTAAGGCAGCGGCTTAACCCACTGAGCCACCCAGGTGCCCCAGAAAAACAAAATTTTTTTAAATGATGTCTCCCTTTCTCCTTCCACCTTCTTTATTCCCAGAAATGAGACAACCTCACATTCAGAGATCCAAGCTTTAGATTTCCACTCCACAGATTTGGGCTTCAAACTCAAGATTTGGGGCTCTGTTGGCAAATTTAGTTTGATCTTGTATAAAAAGGGGCCACTAAATGCCAGCCTCCCACCCAGGGATAAATGAAGGATTAACCAGTTACTGTTAACCAAGTGCTTTGAGCAATTCGGAAAAGAGACCCCAATTAAAAAAAGGATTATTATAATAATCCCTTCCATTAGAATAGACTTTTATTGTTCACCCAGCACTTCTACATATATGACTTCATCTAATCCTATTATCCACAGTCTTAATTATTCCTGCAAGGCCAGGTCTGCCATTACTGCTAACAGAATTTCTGAATACCAGGGAGAGGGACCTCAAAACATCTGCCCTGCCTAACCACCACAAGGTAGAGAGAACAAGAGCATGGACAATGAGTTCCTCTGCCGAGAGCCACTCTGAAGAAATCCGAGACATATCTGGACTGGCAGTCACAAAAGTTCTCTATGCCCCAAACACACCAAATCACAGAGAGTCCTCACCCCGGCATCTCCGATTACCCCAGCACGGATCCAGGCTGAAGACTCCTGGAATATATCCGCACACCCCAGATGCCCGCTGCTCCTCCACTCCTCTCCCTTCCAAATCAATTAGGAGCCTCCTCCACCCTTCAGCCTCCCGTGGGATTCCGGACTTGAGCTAGACCCCCATGGGACCCCGTGCTAGGAGTCAGACTGGCTGAAAGGAGGAGTCGTTGTCAGAAACTCCTCCCATGGGCTGGCTGGGCTGAAGCATAGCATGAGGGGCCTTTCCTGAGTGACCCTGTCCCCTCCAGCAGGCTGGAAGGGATCTCACTTAGCTGGTCACTTTCAGTTCCCACAGGCCAATAGGGGCACAACTACCAATTCTTCTCAGCCCCAACCTTTCCTACAACTTGTACCAAAACCAACACCCTCCTCCAGCCCGCTTTATTTCCCTGTTTAGATTCATCCAACCCTGAATCCATTAGCTGGTGTTTGTTTTCTCTTAAAACCCTTTGATCTTTAAGACACTCCAGCCCAGACCTTGTTTCTCTTCCTCCTACTCCCTCTCCTCCTCCTCCTCGACTGAACAACTCAGCAGGAAAGGCACTGGCTGCACCAGCAGCTTCTCACCTCCCAGAAGCTTCCCCCACACTGTGCTGCTGGTGATCTTCAGCCCCATCTCTGAACTCTCAGATTAAGGTTTGACTTTATTTTTGTTCTGAAACCTCAGCTTCCGATCCTGCTCCACCAAGACAGAGACCACCCCTTCATCCAGCATGGCGAGAGGCACACCAGTTTAGGGGACAGCATGTATTGGACTTCCAAGGTTTCAACAGAAGTGGCACTGCAAGTTTGAAAGGAAGGGTCAAGGAAGCAGAGCAGACACTACATTTGACTCTCTCCCTGTCCTCCTTACACTTGCCCCCACCATGCTGCCTGTCCCTGCCACTGGTGAGGTGCCACAGAACAACAACGATGAGAGAACACCACAACCCTGCATGGCCAGTGTGTTATCATCCCGATGCTGCACACAGGAAAACTGAAGGACATCAACTTTGAGAAACTTGCTCAAAGTGATATTATGTGTTAGTGGCAGAATTAGGATTCAAACGAGCCTGTCTGGCCCCAAAGACTGTATTCTTTTTTTTTTTTTTTATTAACATATAATGTATTATTTGCTCCAGGGGTACAGGTCTGTAAATCCTCAGTCTTACACATTTCACAGCACTCACCATATCACATACCCTCCCCAATGTCCATCACCCAACCACCCTCTCCATACCCCCCCATCCCCCAGCCACCCTCAGTTTGTTTTGTGAGATTAAGAGGCTCTTAGGGTTTGTCTCCCTCCTGAACCCATCCTGTTTCGTTTTTTCCTTCCTTACCCCTCAAGACCCCCGTCCTGCCTCTCAAATTCCTCATATCAGAGAGATCATATAAAGACTGCATTCTTAACCCTACTATGAAATCTCGTCTCCCCTACTCGCTGGCTCCTATTTGCCTCCCAGCTTTGGGTATAGACTTCTCTCCCTCAGAAAAAGCTACTGGGGCCCTCCCTATCCGAGTCAGGAACCCTTCTTACATGTAGTCCTCTAGTCCAGGGCCTGTCCTGACCACAGCATGCGTCACGCAGAACTGCAGCAGGTGCAGTCCTGGTGTGCAGCAGGGGGGTCAGCAAGTGACCAAGTACATCAGAGGATCAGAGGAGCCGTCTGCTCTGTGCTCCTTCTGGGGTACAGCACTGGCCCTGGCTGCAGCTGCCCTCCTCTCATGGACATACTACAAGGACCCAACTACAGGTGAGACCTTCCACCACAATCCAGTCCAGTGCCTGGCCCCAGAAAGCCCTCCATGGCATTATATACTTCCTGCTGTCCTCCCTGCCCACCTTATGTCAACACACGCTTGCTAAATGAGGTAATGCTGCTGAGGAAAATACCAAACCCAGTAGGTACCACAGCAACCCTGGCCACCCCGAGTCATTAGGTCTTGGAGCAAGTCTATAGGGTGTGTGTATCATGGTCTGCAGAACAAGGGGTTCAGGCTTCCCAAAGCTGCAATTCCGAGATGTCTTTTTTTTTTTTAAATGTTTTATTTATTTATTTAAGGGGGGGGGGAGAGAGAGAGAGAGAGAGAGAGAGAGAACACGCACCAGAAAGAAAGCATGAGCAGTGGTGGGGCCGGGGAGGTTGGGGAAGGTAGAGGCAGAAGCAGACTCCCCGCTGAGCAGGGAGCCCGATGCAGGACTCAATCCCAGGACCCTGGGATCATGACCTGAGCCAAAGGCAGAGGCTTTACCGACTGACCACCCATGCACCCCCTTTAATTCCCAGAAGTCTTAACAAGCTGATTCCTTTCCATCAAAAATAGTCAAGGTTCCCAGAACTGGAAACTTGTTCTCTGACAACCTCAAGAGAAAGGACTAGGAGCTCCTACTAATTCCATGCAAGAAATACACACAAAGCCTACTCTCCTCCCCCCAGACCCTATTAATTCTAGTAGTAAGGGCATGAGCGGTGTCTCATAGAAGATGTGACTTCGAATTGGATTTTGAAGGATGAGGAGTCGGGTTCAGGAGGAAGGAGAAGAGGCACAATTCTAGCCACAGGAATCCAGCCACTGGAAGAATAGTGAGAATAGGCTTTGAAGGTGCTAATGTTCAGAAAAGGGCGAAAAGGAGTCCCCTTAGCCTTGACTTGAGAGATGCGTAGAGGGAATTATGGGTGGGGAAAAAGGGGAGCCAAACCCATTCTTTCAACCTGGGAATTATTTCTTTGTATGCCAGGCCATGTCCTAAGTGCTTTACATATACAATCTTATTTAATTCTCACAATCGTCTTATGAAGTAGGCACTATTATCATCCCCACTCTAGCGAAACAAAGACAGTATGGTCAGGAACGTTATCCAAGGTAACACCGATCGCTACGAGTAGGGGCCACATTCAAATTGAGGCAAGTGGACTTCAAGGTCCATGCTTTTAATCAGAACGCACTGCCTCTCCAAAAACAAGGAGTCCATAAAAAAGAAAGAATCTTGCCATCCGCAACAACATGGATGGATCTAGAGGACATAATGCTTAGTGAAGCACATGACATAAGTGAAATACAGCAGGGGTCAGAGAAAGCCAAATTCAATGTGATTTCACTCATCAGTGGAACTTAAGAAACAAAACTAATCAACAAAGAAAAAAAAGAGACAAAAAACCCAGACTCTCAGCCACAGAGAATGCACTGATGGTTATGGGGGGGTGGGGTGGGGATGGGTGAATTAGGTGAAAGGGATTAAGAGTACACTCAACCGTAATGATCACTGACTAATATACAGAATTGTTGAATCACTATACTGTACACCTGAAACTAATATAACCCCATATGTTAATTACACTGGAATTAAAAACAACACGCAAGGCGCATGCCTGAAGAATAATGACAGCCGGATGTCACACTGAGCTGTACTAGTGACCTCAATGGCCCCATGAGAGCTGCAGGTGGTATTTACTATTCTAAGGTGTTGATGAGTTGAATCCTATCCCACCTAACAAGAGACAGCTCTGTGAAAAAATGCTAGGGGACAATGTTTTTTTAATAGTTATAATCTAGGGGCACCTGGGGCACCTGGCTGACTTGGTTGGCAGAGCATGACTTTTTTTTTTTAAGATTTTATTTATTTGACACAGAGAGAGAGAAAGAGAGAGAGAGTCAGAGAGCACAAACAGTGGCAATAGCGAGGGAAAAGGAGAAGCAGACTTCCCACTGAGCAAGGAGCCTGATACAGAACACGATCCCAGGACCTAGGATCATGATCTGAGCTGAAGGCAGACACTTAACTGACTGAGCCACCCAGGCACCTGGAAGAGCATACAACTCTTGACCTCTGGGCCCCACGTTGGGCGTAGAGATTATTTAAATAAACAAATAAATTAACTTTTTTAAAGAAATAGTTATAATCGGGGTGCCTGGGTGGCTCAGTGGGTTAAAGCCTCTGCCTTCAGCTCAGGTCATGGTCCCAGGGTCCTGGGATTGAGCCCCACATCGGGCTCTCTGCTCAGTGGGAAGCCTGCTTCCTCCTCTCTCTCTGCCTGCCTCTCTGCCTACTTGTGATCTCTGTCAAATAAATAAATAAAATCTTAAAAAAAAAGAAATAGTTATAATCTCACCCTATCTTCCAGTACATTCAGATTTCATGCTTTAGGCTGGCTTCAGGTGAGGCAGGTAAACAGGGTTAGGAGAGATCAGCAGCCAACAACCCTTTTTCATGCAGCAGCACAGAAAGGCTTTCTCTAAATACTGCTGTCCCTCTGGGCCTCAAAGCTCACCCAAGTCAGACCAAGGTCACTCCTGACCTGGCCACACTCCAAGCAGCCAGCCACCCAGAATGGAAGTGGAGGGCTGCTCAGACCCTCCGCAGGCTCACCCTCCTGAGTGAGGCAGAGGAAAGGAATCTCCCAGAGGGTAAGAGGTGAGGAAAAGAATCAACCTGCAAACCTACCAGAATAATTAAGAACTTTGAAAGCAGGCCCTAGATTTTTCGGTTTTGTTTTTAAAGCATCCTGTGGCCTCTTTTGCAGAAGGAGTTGGGCATCTAAGGATAACATCCTCGCTCACAAATTAGGCCTGGGTAGTAGGGCACCTTTGCTTAGAAGGTGGAATCTGTGTTGACTGAGGGCTTTAACCAAAGTAAGACCCACTCAGATGTTCAGTTCACTGGACTCCTGGTTTCTGTTCCTCAAAACTTACAGTGCAAGGCTGATGCCACGCGTCTGCAGTGTTCTCAACAGTGTTCTCTTCCTTATCCTGAACAACAATCAGCCTGAGGAAGGTAATTTCTCAATGTCTTTTCCTGATGCCACCCTTCAGCAAGCCCCATAATGACCCATCCAGCCTCCTCCCACAATCCTCAAGTCTTTTTATAGTCACAGGTAATTACACCATGGAGAGATTACATCACTTCATCGGCAGTGTTTACAACTGACAGGAAGATGCTGTGCGGATGTTTTGGGAACTACATCCTCATTTAGCAAACAAATTGCTGTGGTTCCTATTGTTCTTTTCCAAGAATAGAACCACCTTGGCAAACTTTGTGCCTAAACTGGGAACCAAACAACTAAGGGCCATTGTAGATGAGAACAGAAATCACCAGAGGCAAACATGGTAACCCAGTGATGACTCCTTCATCCTTTATCCAGGGGAAAAAATACAGACGGCATCTTTCTTTCTGTCAAAAGAATCCTCTGAAGGTTGCCCTGAGTGCTCCAATAGGGTGACACAAGAAATGGGTCTCAGAGAAGCCTACCACTCAGCACAGGCAGTGTGGTTCTCAGCAGACCCTGGGCAGCAGAGTTAAGACAGACTGGGCACAAATCCCAGTCAGCTTCTCCACTGACAGCTGCCTGTCTCTGAGAGGGTTATGTAACCTCTCTCTGCCTCAGTTTCTCATCTATAAAATGGTTACATGACCACCCAGCACACAGCCTTTCCAAAAGCTTCAAATGGGATGATACACAGAGAGCCTGACACATGAATGATGCTCTGTATGCATCAGCTTCCAGCTTGTCCTCTCCCCCCAGCTCAGTGTACATTATCTCTGACCCCAGATCCCTTCAGAGATGGCGATGGCCACCTGTCAACCTCTCTCAGCTACAGCAAAGTCAAGGGCCAAAGCCACATCCAACCCGAGAGCCTTGTTCTCAGCATTTTCCATCATCAGTGAACACTAACTGCCAGGCTTTCTCACGCATAGAAACGTAGATGGCTGTTTTCCCTGCTATTTTAAAATTGCTTTGGGTGCTTGTGTGACGTTTAACATGGCTTAGAGTGTCATGGAAAACACTTTAAGGGGGGGAGGAATCAGAAACAGGGGCACCTGGGTGGCTCAGTCAGTTAACTGTCTCCCTTTGGCTTGGGTCATAATCCCAGAGAGCTGGGATCAAGCCCCACATTGGGCTCCCTGCTTTTCCCCACATTGGGAGTTCTGCTTCTCCCTCTCCCTCTGCTCCTCCCCTCCTTGCTTTTCTCTCTCTCTCTCAAAATAAAATCTTAAAAAAATTAGAAGTCAGAAACAAGTAAAATACAGAGTTTTTTTTTTTTCTAGTAAATCCCCTCAGGAAAGGGAGAGAATGAAAATCAAAAGCTTTTCACATGAGTCAGCGAGCAGCCGGGTTGAGACCATCACACTAGACCTTTCCGGAAGGCAAAGGGGTTTCAAAAAGACCAGTCCTTCCTCAACTGGTCAAGTCAGACACCTGGTCCCACTTCCTTATCCTGAACACAAAAAATGACTTTGCATCTTTAGTTTTGTTTTTTTAAATACAGCAAAGAATGTCATCTGCATAAAAATCTCCTGCCCAGCATGACTCAACAGCGGGTCACATACCAACTCTGTTGTTGTCATTATTTGGTAATTACAGCACACATTTTATATGCCAAGTATCCTCCAATCATTTTTATTAGGCTACACAACACCAACCTCACATCCTCAAGGATTTTGTTTCTGTTTTGAAGGAGACACAAAGAGGTCAAATGATTTGCCTAAGGTCATAAAACATAGGTTTCTTTCTTTTTTTTTAGATAAAGTTTCTTGAGATCATAGGTAAAGGCACCTGGGGGGCTCAGTCAGTTATGCATCTGCCTTCAGCTCAGGTTGTGATCCCAGAGTATGGGATGGAGTCCCACACTGGGCTCCCTGCTCAGCAAAGAGTCTGTTTCTCCCTCTCCCTCTGACCCTCCCCCTGCTGCTCATGCTCTTTCTCAAATAAATATATTAATTTTTTTTTTTAAATCACAGGTAAAGGGAAGGAGTTGTGAGATCTGAGAAAGGCTGCTACACAGTCAGGACCCTAATTCCTCTCTAGCCCAAGAAGAGAGGCAAGCTGGGTACTCTGCATATATATATATATGTATGTATATGTATATATGTGTCATATATATATATATATATATATATATATATATCCAGAGTACCCAGCTTATATATATATATACACACATATATATGTATGTATATGTATATGTGTATGTGTGTGTGTGTGTGTGTGTGTGTATGTTGTTGTTGTTTTTTTAATTTTGGTCTGCCTACACAGTGTGAACCAGGTGTGAAGGTAAAATATGCTTCCTTGGGGCACCTGGGTGGCTCAGTGGGTTAAGCCTCTGTCTTCAGCTCAGGTCATGATCTCAGGGTCCTGGGATCAAGTCCCACATCAGGCTGTCTGCTTGGTGGGGAGCCTGCTTCCCCTCTCTCTCTGCCTGTCTCTCTGCCTACTTGTGATCTCTCTCTGTCAAATAAATAAAAATCTTAAAAAAAAAAAAAAAAGCTCTTCCTTTTGTCACTCCCCAAAAGGAGACTTCTAATAATTTTCTCCATCTCTGTTTAAGGAATGACCAAAGGGGAAGCTGGACCTACTGCCTCTGGAAACCAAGATGGAAAACTGAACCTTGATCATGGCATAACTCTGCACCAGAATTCTCTAGTGCCTGTCCTACATGATTCTTTTCTACACCTGAGCAATTATGACCAAGACTAAGGTGACTGTGGTATTTTATAACCAGAGACTACACTGATGAATTGCCCCCCTACAGGATGCCCACTTCCCTATGTCCAGTGGGACTCTCCCAGAAGCACATTCAAGGTCTACTAGAGCCCACTGGGTAACAAAGACTGTGTAATTTACAAGCACCTCCTTTTAAAATGCTTCCGGAATGGGTGTTCAGGTGCAGCTACAGGAGCTGGTAAGATACATACCAAGAGGAAAAGGGAACCTTTCCTGAACTGAACTGCCTTTCCTTGACCTCAGAGTATCTGAAAGTCTTGGTTTCTTGGCAAGCCTGTCTGGCAAGCTGCTTATGGCAGGCACAGCCATACAGGTGTGCTCGGGTTTCAGGCCAAGGAGTGGGTGCCTTCCTTCCTGAGAAGCCACTGCAGAGAGGGAAACGCACTGGCAGCGCCATGGTACACTGGATCTAAGTAATGGGGCCACCCCTTCCCTTGCCTGCATCCTGCTCTGTGCCAGTACACATTTTACGGGGAGTAGAAAAGACCTGGGGGTGGGGTGGCAGGGGAGGGAGGATTCTGTGCAGATGGGGGAAGGAAAAAAACTACAGAGCCAACTTTTCCATCCTGCTCTGAGCCCACACTACAGACATACGTTTTTCCACATTGGAGAATAATAATCCCTTTATCCAGCCAGTCTGAAACCATCAGTCCCTGATAATTGAATTCAGACCTTGGATGGAAAGTTGGGAAGGTGTGGGTAGTTGGAAAATGGGGTGGGAAATGGGAGGAGGCAATGGTGGAGCCCATAAAAAGGAGGGTGGCAGTAGGTGGAATGGTTTAATGAAGCTAAAGAGGCTAAAGACTTCAGAAACCAGAGGCAGACGTTCTACCCTACTATTGCCAGGTCACACAAAGGGACAGCTCCCCTAATGCAGCCTGGGAAGAAGACAGTCTTGGTAGCATACCAGGCACTAAGCCAGGTTCTGATCCTGGCCGTAGGACCCTAGGCGAGTACATGACCTCTAAAATCTAGCTCCGACAGTCATTCCACTTATGCACATACTTACTGAGCACCATTTGTTCTGGGCTAGGGGCAGGGTGGAAAATCTCTTCAATAAAGGGCTAAATGTTTTAAAGTCTAAATACTTTAGGTTTTGGGGGTGACACAGTTTATGTCACAACTACCCAACACTGCCACTATAATACAAACACAGACACAGACAAAATATATTATGAATGAATATTGCTATGTTCCAATAAAACTTTATTTATGGACACTGAAATGTGAACTTACAATTTTTATATATACATGAAATATTATTTTGATTTTTTCCCAATCATTTAAAAATATAAAACCATTCTTGGCTCACAGGCCATACAAAAGCAGCATAGAGGACTTGGTCCAGGGACCATAGCTTGCCAACTTCTACTCTAGACTACAGTGGTGAACAAGACAGGGTCTTCACATCCTGTGGCTCTGTGACTACCACTTCTACAGAGCATCTCTGGCTTGGGCTGCAGGCCCTGGGAACATAAGCCCTGCTTCACCTGGCTGTATGTTGGTGGATCCTGGCCACTTTTTCCTCTGGAACTTCATATAGCCACAATGCCCACATTGTGGGGTCCCAATCATTAGCGGCCTCCTTGACTGTGCTAGGAGCTCCTCACAACCAAAGAGGTCTTAGGCTTTATGGCAAAGGTTTAAATTAAGTGTCAAAGCAGGGTGAAGAGGAGGCAATGGACAAGATCAGTACATGCGTGGCGGAGAAGGCTACAGTGCAACAAAAGACACGTCACTATTTCTCCCAGCAGCTCAAAAGAAAAATCATAGATGAGACTGCACCATTATCTGTATGTGCTGGGTTAAGTGGGTGGTGGGAGATGACAGAGAATGAGAGAGAGCACTGAGCTATGGGGACTCTATACACTGCACTACACCACACTGCCCCTATCCTTCCAAAGTCCCCTTCTAGAATTTAGCTAAGATCCCTCTCTAGGGAATGCTGTCCAAAGAAAACTACCATCTGTACATATCTAATGAAGTCTGGTAGGGGTCACATTACTATCATAATTAGTTGAGGGGTGCATGCAGCTCAGTCGGCTGGGCGTCCAACTCTTGATTTCAGTTTGGGTCGTAATCTCAGAGTTGTGGGATTAGGTCCCACACTGGGCTCCCCACTCAGCACAGTGTGTTTGTCATTGTCCCTCTGTTCCTCCCCAACTTGTGTGCATGCATGCTCTCTCTAGTAAATAAATACATAGAATCTTTTTTAAAAATCATCATCAGGGGCACCTGGGTGTCTCAGTGGGTTAGGCCTCTGCCTTCTGCTCCGGTCATGAGCCTAGGTTCCTGGGATCAAGCCCCAAATTGGGCTCTCTGCTCAGTGGGGAACCTGTTTCCCTTCCTCTCTCTCTGCCTGCCTATGCCTACTTGTGATCTGTCAAATAAATTAATAAAATCTTAAAAAAAAAAAATCAGCATCAGTTGAGACCCTACTGGTGCTTGCAAATACAGAGGCTCTATGGAGGTTCTCTAGCATCACCCAGAGGCCTATGGTACAAACCCAAATATGCCCTTCCCTAGAAGTACGCCGGGTGTAGAGGACCACATGAACAGAACCTGGAAAGGTCTTCAGAGCACTGTGGAAGGCAATAAGGATCATACAAACTCAAAAAGGCTCACGGCTGCATTTCCAGCTGCTGCTAGGCCTCCTGCACCTCACCGGCTTCAATCAGAAAGTCCTCAGAATCAAGAAAATACAGAAGGAGGGAACTGGATAGGACCTTAAAGGTATCTGGGTCAACTCCTTCGTTTCATAAATGGAGAAACTGAGCCACGGAATGGCTAAGTGGCGTGTCCGAGATCACGAAGTTTAGAGTGTCAGTGACCAGGTCCTGGTTTCACTAAATTACAAGACCTCAACTCTACTTATTCTGAGAGAAAACATAAAGAGACAAGAAACAAACAATAACGAACTAACAATCATGAAGCACCAATTGTGTTAGACTAGTCCGCAGGTAGGGACTAATATCACCCCATTCTGTCGCTGAGGACACTGAGGCTTAGAGAAGTGAGATCTGCTCAGGTCCCAGAGCCAGCAACAGCAGCACTGGACTCAGAACACCGGCAGTCTGATTCCCAAACCTGCTGCCTATCATGCTCTGACCGCTACAGCTGCATCCTCCCTGCTGACTCCAGCTGTAGGGAGAGAGCCCATAACCTCACCCCCAGGATGTTCCTACACACCCCTCCCTTCAGCTGGCTCAGCAGGCCCCAACTGCCACACCCCCTTGACTGGCCCCCTGCTTTACCACAGCACAACAGGCTCCCTGCAACTGGCCTCTAGGTGGAGAGGCCCCTATCCCAGCTTTGGGAGAAACAATGGTGTGAGCCTTTTCCCTCCCCCACAGAGAGGCAGGCCCGAACCCACCTGAGGCAAGGCCGTCTCCAAGGAGGGTACTAAGGATCACCAGCGGAAGGAACACTCCATGTCCCACGGAGGCCACGGCCAACGCTGCGGTGCTCTTTGGTGCTATCCTGCCATGGCACATCTTTTATCCGTCCAAGTTATTTAAAAAAAAAAAAAAAATTTAAAAGCCAGAAGTGAGAATTCTAAAGTCAGCCACGGGTAGATTTACCTATAAAAAAAAAACAAAACAACAAAAAACAAAGACATAAGTGAAAGCTTCAGCCTTAAGTTTGTTGTAGGTAGACACTTTGATAAGGAAGCTATAGAGTCACACAAAGTTCACGAATTCTAGTAAGTGAATTCCTGCCACCAAGAAAGGACAGCCGCCCGAGTGGCCTTGCAACTTGTGTCTGGGGGAAATGCCGAGGCCTGCAGCAAAGTGCCACGAGCGTCCACGGCCAGGAGCCAGATCCTTGCAACAGGACAAGGACACAAGCACGGGCTCATCTGGAGATCTACCGGGCACAGCAGAGCTTTCGGAAACTGCCCGGCTCTGCCTCACCACGTCCGAGGCTCCAGCAGAGAGGAGGGGAGAGGCAGCTGTTGACACACAGAGCTACACCCCTGAGTCAGGCTTTGCCTTTGCTACCTGGACTCAGGGCGAGTTCAACCAACCACAAGGAAAAAAAAAAAAAAAAATAGAGAACACGTGTCTTAAAGGGAGAATTACACCGCCTAGAGAAGGAATGCAGCAGTGGGAGCCAAGAGCCCTGGCCAGGCCTGCTCAACTGCCAGAGGCTGAATGAGCCCCTGAGGATCTGACATGGACTCCACAGCCATGACTCTCAAAAATGGACCAATTAACCCAGGCTCACCCAACACACCTGGGACCCCAGAGGCCACACTTGTTGATTGTACCTGACAATAACTAGAGGGAGGACCGTCTCTAGAGGGGGGACGGTCTGTAATTGTTAACTGCCCCCCTCAACCCCATTCAGACTATGACTTAAGACAACTAGGAACCAGTCTTTAAAAAGAAAAAAAAAAAAAAAAATCAGGGGTCAAGACTTTCAGGGATTATTTTTCTACATGCCTTCAGAGAAGTTGAAGAGTTGATACAGCCTATTATATTTTAGTTAACTCATCTGATTTCATTTATCCTTGTTTATAACAGGTATTCCAAATAAGATTACACTCCCTTTTTAAATTCCATACACATACCTCCTTCTCCATTAATAAGGCTTCATGTAAATAGATAAGGGAGCCTGCTATCTACAACCCTAATAAAGGATGCCCCTGAGATTCTGCCAGGGATATTAACCAGCCCTGCCTTCCATCTATGTCTGAAGCCTTGACTCAGGCCTACATCCCCTGCTAAAGAGAGTTATGCCAAACAGCAGCATGAGTTGTCTCAGTATGAAGGAAAAACAGCTATGAAAGTCTTCAATGAGCATGAGCCAGGGGTTCAAGAACAGAGCTAACTTTACTCACTACTACCAAATAGCTGTGACTATAGCAGTCTTCTGTCCACAGCTTTTACCTAGGCTCCAACTTGAGCCTTTAAAGCTGTAGAAAACAGATGGTTCCTGAAGAAGTCTAGGGGTAGAGTCAGTAAGTGACCCAAAACAGTACACAAAACTGTGTACGTGTAAATATGTGGAACGTATATACATTTAGGTGGCTAAGAACAATGGAGTTAGAATGCCAAAATTCAAATCTGTTTCCTCTATTATGACCACGTGACCAAATCATTCTCTTAGCCTCAGCTTCCTCATCTGTAAAATGGGAATACTAACCATATGTCTTCATAGGTTTGATGTAAAGATTATCAGACAAAACACTTGGCAAGTCCCTGGCACTTTGCCAGTCCTCAGTGAACACTGCCTGCTATTGCTGTTGTAATTATTAATAAGGACTGAGCTTAATAAGACCTTAGAGATCACCAGGTTTCACCTCTTCATTCGATAGATGCCAAAACCAAGATCAGAAGAGGCTACAGAATACGGCCAGTTAGCAACAGGCTCTTTGGTGCTGCCATTTTTGACTCATTGACCGCAGGCAGCTCCACCAAGTAGTCCTCGTCCCCTGCAGGCAACAGCCCACGGATCACTGAGGATAATAATGCCTGGCTGTGCCCCCTCACAGCACGTGCACAAATACTTCTGGAGTGAATGGATGGCGCCAGATCAGTGGTGCTTAGATGTTCTGCGCACAAGTGAAGGCGATCAAGAAAGATTACCCGGAGGAAGTGATGCTGATGCTGGTGTTAGTGAAAAAGAAGGAAAAAAGTACCAAACACAAATGGAACAGAACAATGAGAGCACAGGACGCTTGGCAGAGGCAGAGTTAAGGGCTAGGCTAAGGAATTTAAACTTCACTGTGAAAACTCTGTAGCGCTTACAGGATTATAAACAGAGAAGTTAAAAGACCAAATTCATTTAGGAAGATCACTCTGGCAAGGATTTTGGAGTCGGGTGGGGGGGGGGCACCAAGTGGTAAAGGATCTTAAATTTAGTATTTTACAATTAATGTGGAGCTCTTTTGAGGGCAATTTGACATCTGTCCCCAAAATGCACATATTCTCTAACCTATCAGTTCTGCTTTTAGAACCTGTCCTCAAAAGTCACATGAGCAATGATGTAGATGTAAGATATTCACTGCATCCTTTGGACTGGCAAAAGATTGAAGTGAAACGAGTTAAACGAGTTGTCATACACACATGTAATGGAATACTATGCACTGGTTTGAAAAGAACTAGGCAGGTCAGTCTGTACTCATATATGGAATGACTGCCAAAATTAGCACGTGAAGAAAACCATTTGTGAGTATGCATGTATTTTTAAAGGGGATACACATATACACACATGCATGCCTGGAAAATCTCTCTCTGGAATGATGCATAAGAAATTGGTAGCTAACGACTGCCTTCGGGGAGAAGTGAGTGATTAACAGGAAAAGAACTCATTTTTCAGTGTACATATTCCCCTTTAATCTCCTTGAGCCGTGTACTGTGTACCTGTATTACGTATTCAAATAGATAAAAATGTAAAATAAAATTAATGTAGCAAGGTTTTCTTGCACACCGCCTCTCTCCTCCCTCAACAAACTCACATTCAAATAAACCTAACTGCTCCTCCTGCCAGGAATACAGTCACTTCCAGGGCTCAGCACAAGGGGCATCTCCTGGAGGAGTTCTGACACTTCCTACCATGCCCACCTCCAGTAGGACTAACCCCCTTCTTACATCCCAAGTGTCCTGAGCACCCTGCTATGACTATACCTCTAACAGGTTAATACATCTACATGTTTATCTGTTTCACCTCACCAGACTCAACAGGGTACTTAGGAAAAGAGAGGGCAACAGGACCTGGCACCTGACAGGCAGGAAACAAACAAATGCTTGTCAAACTCATGAATACTGTGGGGAGGAGCCCATATAGTACTGGGAAGAAGATGCATACAGATGAGCTCCTGTTTTGTTTTAAAGAAACAACTGACTCCTCCCTTATTGTTTAAGCAGCTACCTGGGCCAAAGGACCAATTCCACCATGAAGCCTAAGACCTGATTAAGCGAAGAACAGATGGCGGTAAAGACGATGGGAGCTCTACAAAGAAAAAAAGATGAACAGAGGGTAGTCAGTAGAGTGTTTACATGCAAGGCTAGGCCGAGAGTTAGTGCTTCAGAAGTAATACAGAGAAAATGGAAGCCCTACAACCCCAGGTATTGCTCAGAAAGGGAGAACCCAGTTACTGTAGAGAAAGGGTTACCTATGCACATCTCTTCATTTTAAGAAGGGATCTGCTTTGAACACAGAATTAAAAAAATAAAACTTATCCTTGAATTGTGACTTTAGATCAAGTGCAAAGAAAAAACACTTCAGAACAAATTAACTATTCATTACCCCTAGAGAAACACACAGACAAAAACTTGGGAGGAGGAGGAGGGGAAGGAAAAGAATCTATCTCACTTGAGTATTCCTTTGGTGCTTTTCTTCCCCAGACAGAAAGTAGATGCTGGTTGGCAGGGGCTGGGGGAAGAAAGAACAGTTAGTGTTTAGTGAGTACAGAGTTTCAATTTTGCCAGAAGAGCTGTGGAGATGGACGGATGGAGGTGATAGCTGTACAACAGTGCGAATGCACTTACTGCCACTGAACTGCACACTTAAAACTGGTTAAGACGATCGATTTCATTTTATGTGTATTTTACCACAAAAAATTTTGGAAAAAAACTATGATTAAAGAGGAGCCTGGAACTAAGCCTCATGTTCAAAGCTGGCACTCATCCATCCTCACAAGGCATGTAACATTTAAACTTAGCGGTACGATGAAAGGAAAGGGTCCAGGGCTGCAAGTCAGTCCCCTCTCTGCCACCAAACAGCTGGCTGGTCACAAAGGCTCCCTGGCTTCCATTTCCATATCTAAAAAAGGCTTGAAGGTCTCTCTCAGCCAGAGAATTCACAACATCCGAGCTTCTCTGCATATAATACAACTCTGCCTGCCTTCCCCTCTAAAATATGGGGTCAGGAGGAGTCGTGGAAAATCTAGATTCATCCTTCTGATATTCTTCCTTGGGACTGGTGCTGCTGTCCCAATAACATGTGGTAAAGAGAGACTCCATGAGCTAGAATGTCCGGCCCTCAAGGTCAGCATCTGGTCTCTCCCACCTCTGTGAACTCAGAACATTAAAAGCTGGGTGACTGTGCTCTGCTGAACGTCATGAACATTCATTTCCTTTCAGAACAATCCTCTATGAGGCCCCATGGCTCTGATTTTGGGGAAGCCACTTACCTCACCTCTGCCTCTATACCCTTGTCTATAAAATGGGGTTGTTGCTTGCTTTAACTATCTCCCTACTCTGTAGTGAGGCTCAAAAAGGACAAAATACAAAAGAAAGCTCTGTAAACTGGGTCCTTCTATCTACAGTTTGGCCTAGGAGCCAAGACAGCAGAGAGCTATCTATGGGCATTTTTTATCTGCCCATAAGAAATGATGATGCAAACATGACACGCTTCTGGAGTAAAGGACAACCTGTAACACAAGCCCAAAGTCCAAATGGTTTGCTTGCTTACTTTGCCACAGATGCTTCCAGGTTAACCAAAGAGCCTGAAAAGATTAAAGGTATCCTGGGAGTCACCTTCAAAAATGGCTCACAGCCTAGGGTAGCAGCAGCAGCAGGTGGGGCCAGCTATGAAACACCTAGGGCACCCTGCCCCTGAGACAGCTCAGGGCCCAGATCTCCTCAGCCCACGTGCCTGGCTGCCTCAGTCCTGGTGGAGGAGCAGGGTCATGTAGCATTCTACTGAGCTCTCCTCTGAGGAGATAAGAGTCCTGACTCTGTCAAACTCGGCTCCCAGGTACAAAGTGGGTTTCTCTATAGTTCTGTGAGATCAACTTCAGTCTACATGTAATTTTCAGGACAGATTATTTCCTAAACAATGACCCATCTCTCTGTTAGTTAAGAGAAGGAACTGGATGGATAAAACCAACATAAGTCCTTTTCTTGCTTTAGACCTAGTCCAGAAAGGGGATGGTGGTAGTGGAGAGTCTAGAACAAGAAAGTCTATTCCTTTGATTAGTCATCTTCACCAACCCTAAGGCTGCCATGTGATGGGAGAAGACAAAGAACAGTTTGTGAAATGTGACCAGAATTTAAGCAGTTAATTACCTTTCAGAATGTAAAGATAAGAAGTCCTAACTCTGGGAGGATGTGGTAAGTCTCCCAGAGGGTATGATAAGAAAAGTGGCTAACATGCCAGGAAGGCCTCCCTTACTGCTCCCTTTCTTCCCTTGCATGTCTCCTCCACTTCCCTCCTACTCACTCTGAAACAGCTTGGCCAAAGCAGCAAAAGATATCTAAATGTTAATCAGATCTTAATGCCTCCTACTCTTCCCTCCAAAATGAAAAAATGAAGTTACTTCTAGACATTTTCAGTTTCCTTTTTTCTCCCCTTGTGACTCCTTCCAGTCTTGTTTAACCTCTATATCTTCCCCTTTCTTTTGTGCCACTAACATGCAAGGGCTTCAACAGGCACAAAGTGTTCTACTGGACTTGGAGATCCTCAACAGCCAGAATGATGCCTTATCCATTTTCTTTTTATCTCCAGGTCCAAAGCCCAAAAGAAAAAGTCAAATTCTTGTTAAAAGTCAGCTCCTAGAAATCCCAAAATAACCTTCAGCTTTGCTCGTAAGCCACCTAAGTCAGAGTAGGGCAGGTGTTAAGAGTATTTATTTTTATTTTTTTTAATTGCTTTGATATTCTTTGTATCTTTGTCTGGTTTCCCCAGAACTGCTCCCCACATCCTCCTGTTGTCACACTTTACCCCTACCATAGTCCTCAACCTTCAGACAGCAGGGACAGCAGCAGAGACACTACCTCCGCCCCACTCCTAAGCCTCTCTCTGAGTCTCCAACATCTCTTCTAGAACCTAACAGCAGGATGACTGCAGCATGGACCTAAATGCACAAGACAGCTCTAAGCCCCAGCTCCACCAATCAACAGTGGACTGGCCTCAGGCAAGTCAATTATTCTTCCTGGTCCTCAAGGGGTGGGCCTGGATGATCCCCAAATGCCCTTTCAGTTCTAAGGAATCTGGAATGTCTTCTAGGGAATAGGAGGGGCCCAGAAATATTTCCTCTGAAAACACAAGTCAACAAAAGTTCTAACTGGAAGGAAGAAATGTTAAACCCATCCTCTTTGTTCTGCATGAGCAGTCCTCTACCCATTCTTCTCCCAAGACCCATCTCAGCATCCATCTCCCTCTGCACTGCAGCAAACTCAGGAAACTCCACTTTCCCATTTAGAGCTTAATCAATCCATCAGCACATTTGTATAGGCCATCCGTACACAGTGTTCCTAAAGTGCTTTCCAAAAATAACAAACATCTAACAAAAAACCCTAGTTTGTGTGCATGCGCACGCATGCGCGCACCACACAGATCACTGCAGAACTGTAGGCCCAGAGAGAAAGAGAAAACACACAAGAGAGGACAGAAGAGAACAAAACAACACAGACTCAAGACAGGACAGAAAAAAAGGAGAATGAAGGCAGAGTGGCTGTGAGCAGGAACTTGGCTCAGGCCATAAATTTCCGACCCTGAAGGCAGGAAACCACTTCTTCTCTAAGTCCCAGCTTCACCAATGACTGATGGGCTAACTGAGACAAATCACACCGCCTTCCTGGGCCTCTGTTTCCTCGTCAGTAAAATGAAACAGTTCAACTAATTGTTCCTCAGGGAGGCTGGGATCGTGAAAAGATTCTAGCAGACTGGGCCAGAATCTCTGCTCTGTTTGGATAGTATGAGTTGGGTAGTCTAGGGTAAATTCTTTTCAGTTCCCATCTATAAACTGGACACACAATACCCACTCTTCCTTGGGTTGTCGTGAGGTGGAAATGAGATAAACATGAAGGACGCAGGATGGTGTATGGGGCAGGGGGCACTCAAATCAATGTTGGCTAAGGCCCCTTCCTGCTCTAAAAGGCTGTAATTGAGCACCCACTGGACTCCTGAAGGGCTGGGCTAGAAACATATGCCGTGAGACGAGGCTCAAAACACGGTCCGTTTAAATGAAAAAAACAGCCAACAGGTCAAACAAGTAAACATCAAGGTTCTCCCTATGACATTCTAAAAACCTATTTTTTAAAGGAACTTCACATTCCCTCCCCCCAAATTATAGTAATTATGTGACTATACTAAGGCAATATTTGTGTTCAGGGGGACCTAGGAGGTTTTCTAGTCTGAACATGTTGTAGGAAAGGATGAGGCACACAGCTTACATGTTTGATACATATATGTGTGTACACACACACACACACAAAACACACACACTTATTACCTCATTAAATAGGTGTCATTACCCCCTTTTACAGATAAATGAAATCCAAGGGACCAAAATCTATTCTCCTGCTCTCCTACTGCAAAGGGCTTCCTGATCTTTTTTTTCCAAATACAAGGTCAAGTTTAGCCACTTCTCTTCTGAGAAAACTCATCAATTCAGCCCATAAGCATGGAAGGCCCTTCTGAACCCAAAGCATTACTCCCTGGACCATGAATGGGATAACCAATCATATCCCTCCCTAGGGCCTGCTCACAGTTACTTAACTGCCGTACGCTGCATTTACTGCAGGTAGTAAATTCCAGCAGAGACCACCAACTCTGCCTCTTTCTACACCCCAAAGTGCTCAACACTTACTTGTTCACTGAAGGGAGAAAAGAGATAAACCCAAAAGACATAATTTGTGTAGGAAATGCAAGAAAGCGAAGTTGCAGCAGACATAAAACAGGAGAGGAAAAGGGCATAAATCCTGAAGTTTTGGCCAGGTAGCAACACGTGCTTGGCAGAAGGGGCTGTAATTGGTTCCTAGACCTGAGAGATACATCTATGTGTCATCACATCCCTCTGCTTGGTTCCCATCAGAGCTGAGCGGAGCAAGCTTCAATACCCACTGGGCAAATAAAGTCTGGGAAGCTGATTTGCTAAATCTGACTTTTTAGGACTCCGTGTTTGCAGTGACTACACTGCAGTTCAGCAAATATTTACTGACTGTCTTCAGTGCAAGGCTTGGGTGATCACGGAGATGAAGTGCAGCATAGACATGAATTCCTTACTCTCAAGGAATTCACAACCTACATGAGAGGAATTATATGTTTATCTATGTAACACTGTGAAAGTGTTAGGAGGGTCCAACAAAAGAGTTGTTTTTGTTTTTGTTTTTAAGTGCTGTGAGAATGCAGAGGAGATAGGAACAAAGACTTCTGAGTGGGACTAGGGGGAAGTGAAAGAGAAACGTTGAACTGGACCTTCAAAATCATGCACAGACCTAGTGGGCTCTCAGGATAGATTTGCATGCATAGTGCTTATTACAAAGAAAGAAAAAGAAATGGAGAAAAGCAATTCACCAAAAGGATGGCAGAGAGAAAGAAAAAAAAAGTGGTAATTTTGTCTGCCAGTCACCACTGAATGCTGTGTCTGGTAACAAGAAATAAATATCTATCTATATACCTTCAATCAAGATGTTTAGGTGCTAGGTTTTGGTTTCTAAAGTACTCAGAGCTGTGCAGGAAACACCTCCTCCAGGTCAAAAATAGCAAACCCAAGAGAACTGGCTGATAGACTTATGTTTACTTTTTACCATCTCTGTGGATAGTGTCCCAAAGGCCCCCAAATGGGATGGTATAAACAGGTCTGTGTCACTTCCTGGTTCTCAGGCCTTCTGCTACATTCCCAGTCTGGGAAGGTTGCCTATTTAAAAATAAACTTTAAAAAACTCACACAAAACCCCAACTCTAAACCACCCTTTCCTCTACTTCATTCAATTTCACTAAAATTAAAAGGGACTGAGCAAGAAATGAGACACAAATGACCACAAAGAATGAATTCTCAGCTCAAAACAAAAATATATGCTGAGTTCAGGGTCAGGAAATCTGGATTCTACTCATATTCTGCCTCTAACTGGAAAACTTGACCTTGAGCAAGCAAGACAATTCATCTTTCTGCACAATAGCTGTTTCAGCATACCTAACTCCAATGCGGTTATCCAATCATTCTGGACCTCAATTTCTTTATCTTTAAAAATTTCTCAATTTCTTTATCTTTAAAATAGCACTAATAAAAGATACCTCATGGGTAAGTATTATACCAGGAAACACATATAAAGCACTTAACATAACACCTGGCACTTAATGAGTCATCGAACATGGTACGTATTCGAACTAGTACCACCTATCACTAGTATTATCATTATTTTCTGAATATGTAAGGGTTGAGCTAGAAGACTACTACCTGAAGAGCTTCTCTGGCTCCAAAATCCTATGATTTTAAGTCACCATCTCCTTTTTTTTAAGGGGCTAAATAGAAAGGAAGGAAAATAAACTTGGCAAAACATGACAGTTACAAACACCTCCTCAGCATTTACAAACATGAGGAAACAATTAGGAAATCCATCAGTGAATAAAAGAGGGCACACTACCCTCCCCAATGGAAACGTCTTCCCTATTCCTGCATTAAACCCACAGCATGTGTCAAGTTCACCCTTGACACACTGCCTCTACTCCCATGAACACCAAGGACAAGACCCTCTGGGCCAGTACAATCTTACTTCACCCACCTCTCTTTAACTGTCAGCAGCTCCTCAGACCAGCCCTGAAAGATAGCATAGTGGTCAATCCAATCCATTCATTTCTTTTTTAAGATTTTATTTATTTATTTGACAGAGAGTGAGCACAAGGAGGGGGAGCAGCAGGCAGAGGGAGAAGCAGGCTCCTCACTGAGCAAGGAACCCAACTCGGAACTTGATCCCAGGTCCCTGGCAGTTGGAAGGCAGACGCCCAACCAACTGAGCTACCCAGGAGCCCCCAATCCATTCATTTCTAATAATGATCAATCCCTCCACAAAGTGTTCCTGTTTTAAATAAAAAAGTGCCTTCTCCTTAATATGAATGTTGCCAAAAGTCAAATGCCCTTCCCTAAAGTTACAGTGAAACCATAGCTATTCCACTTTATCAAAGCCACAGTGCTAGCTAAACTATAATTAAATTCAGATGACATTAATAAACTTTTCCTCTTATTTATTCATTTGATGTCCATGATGTGCCAAATGCTGCAGAAGATGCCAAAAACTAATAGGATGGAATGAGTCAAAACAATAGTGGGTGGTGCCGAGGTTTTGGGCCGAAGTGATAGGGTAAATGGTGAAAGCTACCAAAGGAGAAAGAACACAGGTGGACCAGCAGATTTTAGTGAAGAGTGTAATCAACTGAGTTCAGGTCATTCTTGGTACATATACTTGAAGGATATGCAGGTAGAAAGGTCTAACAGGCAAATCAGAAATAAGTATGGCACTCGCTTTGGCAGCACATATACTAAAATTAGAACAATCCAGAGAAGATTAGCATGGCCCCAAATAAGAAATGAGTATGAAGTTCTGCAGAGCACTTTGAGCTTGGAGTTTGCAGCCTATAAGCAATGGCTGAAACAGTGTACTATAGATGGACTCACCTAAGAGAGTTAGAGTGAGAAGAGAAGAAAGTCAAGGACAGAATCCTGGGAAGAGCAGTAACTTTTTAAAGGAGCGTGTCAAGGAAGGCAAGCCTATGAAAGACACTCCAAAAAGTACAAGGAAACCAGGCCTTGTGCATCAAAGATGTTGAGGGACGGACAGAGACAGTGAAGGTGGATGTAGGGGGACTTGACAGTGAAAGTCCAGTATGATGAAGACTGCTCTGGTCACAAGAACATTAATGACCTCACCAAGGGCAGTTTCATTTGAGTGGTGAGGGTAGATCATACTGATCTTTTAACATGAATTCAAAGTGAGAAAGTGGACACCATAAAGGCCAAAACTATTGGGGGCAAGGGATTGGAAAAGAAGGGAGAATAAAGACTGGAGGGTGGCTAGAAGGCGTTTGTATCTTATAAGCTGCGCCTGCTCAGTTAACCCAAGGATTATAGTTAAGATTCCTAAACTGCCCAGATAGCTTGGCAAGTCGCTCTGAACTGACACTCCCACATGCTGTGGTTGGCCAAAGCTAGGGAGAAGTTGGGGCTGAGTATCAAAGAGCTGCCTGCTTCCTTCGTGTCCAACAGCAACAAAAGAGCCTCTCCATCCCATCACCCCTACCCCAAAACTGTTACATCTGTAAGATTCATGAGTGAGAAGAAATGGTCAACCTAGTAGCAGAGCCAGAAGTGACCTTTCCTTGTGTCTCTCAGGCCTTAAGATTCTCCGTAAATATGTTCCCTCTTCCAGCCATTTTCCTCCTTTCTACTCAAATATCTACCTGAGTATTTTCCTCTGAGGTTCTGGTTCAGGCTCAGAATTCTAGGAGCATGTTCTTTACCTCCATCTCCTGAAGCTTAACAGCAACAGCCGGAATCAGGTATGCACTTAAGCCAAACAAGACACTGTCTTCTGGCGCCAAGTGTTCTCCTCCATCTTGCGTAAATTCCGAAAAGCCTGTGAATCTATAACCAAACCATGATTCTTCCTGTCCTCTCCCTCGCAAATTACCCAAACTTCCTGTAAGCCATCAAGGTTGGACTGTGAGGCCCCAAGCAAAAAATAAGAAATAGGAACTTGCCTATTGTTCCTTCCCCTTTGATTAGTCCCACACCTCTGCCTCCACCTATACCTTCTACCAAGGCCTACAAGCTCCAGTTCTAGCTCCAAACATACTTCTGGTTCTCCAGATGTGGGCCTCTAAATCAGGACCTGAGAAGAAAGGAATCTAATTCACAACAGATATTCCCTTAAATCTCCGAACACACACTCTAAAAGTAACCTCAAATTAGTCAAAGTTCAGGGAGAGGTACCAAATGAAGAACTTCATAAAGTCCAGATTACATCCTGGAAGATGTTAAGAGGGAGTATGATAAACACAGCAGATGAGAAAGAAACACCATAAATTAATGAGGAAATCTAGTATTTCCCTCCAGACAAGGCATCTGGACTCATTCCTCAAAAATATCTTTAAGAACTTACTGGCTTCATTCAACACTTACATTGGGCACCTACATAGTCTAGATTCCATGAAAGGTACAAAGATGGAGAAAAGCATATGCCCTACAGGAGATTACAGTCTACTGGGGGAGATAAGACACATATAGAAATAACCACAATATCAGGTAGGAAGTGAAAACACATGGGTAATATACAGTCAAAATGCTGAAGACAAAACATGTTAAGCTGGATCCCAGAAGAGGGAAATGAAACTGTTACTTACAGGATCATTCATTGTGGGTTTTAGAGTTACACAAAAGGGACTTCAAATCCTGATTCTGCCTCTGAGTTCCTACAGGTGCCAGGTATACTGTTCTAACTGCTGTGAGCCTCTGTTTTGTCACATACACCATGGAGGTAACAATACCTGTTTCGTAGAATTTCAGAGTCCATGATTCACACGTATTTGAGGAGTGTACGATAGTATCCAGAAGAGTCTGACTAGGTAAAGTGGAAGGGCACTGCACATGGAGAGTTAATGCTCCTGCCTTCCCCACAGAAGGCTATCTGCGCCTAACTCATGCTCAGACAGCTGGGCCCCTGCTCTTTGTTCATCCACTATGCCTATCAGTTCAGTTAGCTGCCCAGGTTAAATGGGAACATGGTCAGGAGGTGCAAGGAGAAGACTCAAAGTATGTGCCTACGTGCATGTTCATGTTAGGATAACACCTGGAAGCACACATCCAGCCTTCTGCTAGGAAGTGCAGCATTAAAATACAGGTAAAATTACAGACTGTACCATATATAGCATGATACTGAACCATGCTATTTTTTTTTGGACACAGGAGTCCAATAACTATGTGGCAAAATGACATGACCTAAATCTGGCTGAATTCTCAAAATCTGTCTCAATGGATCCATTTTTTGACAAGTAAACACAGGAGGAAAAAGACATCCAAGGTTAAAAATTGGTCTGAGGTTGACAATCTGAGGGACTTCTACCTCCAGTCATGGTGGAGTAACAGGGACTAGATTTATTCTCTCTCCTTAAAGAACTAGAAAGCCAGATATAATATATTAAATAATAGTTTTCAGACATTCAACAACAGGCAGCAGAGGGTAGTGATCCTTGAGTAAAGGGAAAGAAATGCACTGAACCCTACTAGTGCCCTACCACCAGGACACAGAGTAGAGAGGAGAAATCTGAAAGAGTTCAACAATCTCACTGCGTCTGAAAGAGAGTTGGGAATTTGAAGACACCAACGTAGCTAGCATTTACAGAGCAAAAAAACTGAAAAGAAGGCACAAAGAGAAAAAACCCCAGAGATCTGTAGAGAGATCCCCTTGAGCCTTTAGCTGAGTACTCATCTGTGCATATGTGTGAGGAAATTATCAATGCTGGGGAAAGAATGAAAGGAAAGAAGTAGGTGGCATAACCCCCAGAGTTCACAAAGAGCCAGAAATATTCATGTTCCCACTGGCCAAAGTGGAAAAATCTCCTAATACACAGGGCATCAGATGCAATCTTCAGAAGGCTTTGGCCTTAGTAGTGGGATCATCCCCACCCTAGACTACAGGCTGTTCTGGCCCCACCCTAACAAAGCAAGAAAACAAGCCCTGAAAACAAAGAATCAAACAAATTCCAAGTAACTGAACTGCTTCTGACAACAAAGCCCAAAAGTATTGAAAGGAATACAAAAAGTTCTAGCACCCAGAAAAATAAAACTCACTATATCTAGGTTCGAATAAAAAAAAAATAGTAACAGGAATGCAAATAGGAAGAAAAATATGACCATAACTAGAAGAATAATGAAACAATAGAAACAGGAATAAAACTGACCCAATGACAGAATTAGTGGGTAAGGATGTTAAAATCTCTATTATAAATATACTCCATGTGTTCAAGAGAGAAGAGGAAGGCATGAGCATGATGAAGAAAGAAATGAAGAGATAATAAAGACCCAAACTGAACTTCTAAAGGAAAAATACAAGTATCTTAAGGGAAAATATATAGGATAGGATTAACAGATTAGACACTGTAGAAGAAGAAATTCATGAACTCGAAAACACAGCAAAAACTATCCAAAAGGATATACATAGAACATCAGTCAGCAGTGGGACAATATCAAGCAGCCTTACATATATGTATATATGTTATATATACACATAATGTGTGTGTACGTGTATGTGTGTGTGTACTGGGGGTGGAGTAGGTAGACACAAAAAAATTTTTCAAGAAATGATGGCAGAAAATCTTCTGAATTTGATGAAAACTATAAACCCACAGATCCAAGAGCTCATGAAACCACAAGAAGGACAAAAAGAGAGCACAAGGCACACTATAGTCAAAATGCTGAAAACGAGTGATAGAGAAAATGTTAAAAGCACCCACAGTAGGTGGGGGGAAGGAGAGACATACTGCACTCAAAAGACCAAAGGGTTACAGTGGGCTTATTGTTAGAAACAATGCAAAACAGGAGGCAATGGAGCATCATGTTGGAAGTCTTGGGGAAAAGCAACAGTCTGGCACTGGTTAAGGAAAAATTGACAAGAACTATGAAGTTCCCATCACTAACGCTTTTTGTGCTCTGAAGTAACATTTTTCATGGAGGCCTATGTTAAGCATAAGATGGACAGGGTATCCTGTGAAGAATAAAAAGAGGTAAAGACCCTTTCTTAGGTTCACACAGAGGGGCACTTAACCATGTTTTTTGTATCTATATATTCAGAACATTACAGTCTGTAGTTCTTATGTAGTCTTATGTCAATATTGCTGAACACAATGGTAAAGAGACAAGAAAAGTCTATCCAAGGATTTACCCCATAGCAAAAGAAAATCAAGTTAGAAATAAAAAGTAAGTCTCATTAAGGAATGAGTTAGCCTTACCAGCATCAGGCCTGAGTAGGCTCCCTTACCTTCAAGCATACATATCTGCTGGTTAGTGTACCTGATTCAGATGAAATGTTTTTTCAGAATGGAAGAGTGCTGCTTGCACAGAAGTAGGTAAGTAGGTAAGAATAACTAAAGATATTAATGAGAATTACTCAATTCTTAGCCATGCAATCCAGCCCAGGGTAGCAAAACCTCCTCATTAAGCACCCTGGGCTGGCACCACATTCTTCAGAGTCCAGCCTGCAGGTCTGCATCCTGGAAGGACCATTAAGATGGCAATGTGTCTGTCCCATGCACTGGCTGCTCGGGTCTCCCCACTCAACTGTAAACAAAACTGTAAGTGCCCAGGAAAGCTGGGGCCCCCTCATCGGCCATATGCTTTCTTTGCAACCCTGAGACCGAAGTACACTAAAAACAACAACAACAAAAAAAAACAAACCACACATAAAAAACCCCAGCACAGGTGCCCAAGAGCAACCTTCTTCCCCCAAATACTTGTTGCCTGAACTACAGGTTCTTAACGGGAGGCAATTTTGGCCTCTCCCATGGTATCTGACAACGGCTAGAGTATTTTCGATCGCTGTAACGTCAGGGGAGGGGATGCTACTGACGTCTAGTGGGGGGCTGGGAGGCCACTAAACACCCTATGATGTTTCACAAAGAATTAAAGAAAGCAAAGAATTCGTGACAAAGAAGTATTTGGCCCCAAATGTCAACAGTGCTACAGCTGAGAACCCTGGCATAAGCGAATGGCTGCTGGGCTATAGCAGATGCTAGCAGATCCACCTGAGTGTCCCATGTTGTGTAAAATTCCCTCACACCACTAGAAGGCCTGTTGTCCTAACACCTGACCCCAAAACAACACTGATCCTCCCATAGTCCCTAACTCGGGCTAGAGTCCCTTAGAGAGAAGAGCTTAGGCGTTCAGGCATCTGGCTTTTAACTCCAGCTCTGCCACTAATTTTGAACATGTTACAAAACTTTTCTGGGCCCGTTTCCTCCTCAGTAAACTAGAGGGATTGGAAAAGATAACGTAAGAGTTCCTCCAGTTCTAAAAGTTCTATTTGAAACACTAGTTTTGGCCTTATCTATTTACAGTAAGTCAAAGAGAAAGGGAAAAGATCCAGTCTTACTGTATGCACACCCACAACTGAAGGACAGAGATTCTTATATTATGGAAACCAAACTGGGCCAAGGGGAGCTCCAGAAAAGCCAGGAACTCAGGCAGGAGGAAGGGACACGGGAAAGGGCTTTGTAAACACTGGCTGAAAGGCCAGGCCAGGCCCTCAGGTTTAAAATATGAAAGTCCTTTACTAGCCTCCCTCCTGCCCTCCCCAGATCAATCTTTAATCAGTTTTAAGAGGAGGAGAAGGAAGAGGAAGGAGGCTTACTGTTCTTATTTTTTTTTTTTAAGATTTTATTTATTTATTTGACAGATAGAGATCACAGGTAGGCAGAGAGGCAGGCAGAGAGAGGAAGGGAAGCAGGCTCCCTGCTGAGCAGAAAGCCAGATGCAGGGCTCGATCCCAAGAACCTGGGATCATGACCTGGGCCGAAGGCAGAGGCTTTAACCCACTGAGCCACCCAGGCGCCCCCCTTACTTTATTCAAACTATGGATCATTGAACAGCAGCACTGGCAATCAGCTGGGAGCTTATTACAAACTTGCATGGAATCCCAGCCTCCATCCCTGATCTCCTGCATCATAATAAAATTCCACAGGTGATTCCTATGCTTGTTAAAGTTTGAGAAGTCCTGCCCTTCTGTTCTCTGCACTGTCACCACTTCACTTGGTAAAGATAACTTTACGACTCTGTCTACATTCCTCCCAATCCCACCTCCTGGCGTAGCTTGTGCACATGTACACACACACACACACACGAGCACATACGCATGTCCGTGCACACACCCCAGTTCAAAACCTCCAAACCTAGAGTCATCAAGAGTGACTGGAAAGGTTACTTAACTTTCTCTTTGGCTCTTTCCTATGTCCTCACAAGGCCAGAAAAAAGGCAAGACTTAAAACACAAGCAAAATTAGAGCTTTTGTAAGTGACTCAGCCCACCCCCGCTGTTCAAAGATTCCCTGGGAGGAGGAATAGAAAATGGGGTGGTGAACCCAAAGGTACAAACTCTGATGGGAAGAGTCTCATCATTTACATCTAGACAGAGACCAACAGGGGTCCAAGGTTTCATTTCTAAAGTTTGGTTTTTGCTTTTTTTGCTTTTTTCTTTTTGCTACTGCTGTCTTACATTACATATAGATTCTTGGGGGCTCAGGCTAAAGGGCAAGGCACACATACAGAGTAAACAAAAACGCAGCAAGGGTTCTCGTAGCAGAGTGGTGGGGGAGCAGCAGTGGAACAAAAAGCAAGACCTCAATGAAGAGTAGCATTACAGAGCACTGGAACAGAAGAGAAAATGTAGGGAGAAAGGGGGCTGGACTCTGCAGAGTAGTCTGTGCAGTGAAGGAGATTAGGTTGCTGCTTACCCCTCACCCTACCCACTGTCACCAGCAGCAGATGGCCCAGCCCCAGGCACCTGGCAGCAAAAGCAATCTGCGGGCGCCAGCCTGCCCCTCCCTTAGGGCTGCAGATGGGGAAGAGCAGGGCAAAGTCCAGATTCTTCCCAGGTCTAAGCAACACCTAGAAAGAGCACCCCCAGGGCGTGGTGACAACATCACTCCACACTTTGGCACACTGAGTTGAACCTTGAAAACAACTCTCAGCATTATCCAAAGTTCTCCTGCACCCACATACAGCTCATCAGAAAGAGGACTTGGTAAGGCGGGGAAAACAGAGAGCACTGGGTGTGGTGGCCCCGGAGGGGTCATTCGCGGGCACATACCACATTCCAGACACAGCACCGGCCAACTGGGGGTACAGTGGTGACAGCAGACAGTCTCTGTCCTCAGGAAGCACAAGGTAACAGACATTAACACAGTGGGATAAGTGCTGAGCACTGAGTAATACAGCAGCACCGAGCAGGGGCACCCCACCAGCACGGGGGCAAGGACTGGTCTAAACCGACAATGACTGTAAGAAGAGGCATTCCAGGGAGAGGAGCAGCATGTGCAAAAAAGCCTGGAGGCAAAAGAGAACTGGAAAGAGCAAGTTTTTCTGCCTTTTTGGCCTCTGGTCACCCTGACCACAAGCAGACTCAGGGATCTGTGTGGTGATCGTTAACACATTACTGTCTAAAGGAACTTGGGGTCTTGGGTCATCTTGTAAAGTCCACTCTACCCATTTTAGAGGGGAACAAAGATCCAGAAAGTGCCATGACTTGCCCAAGGACATGGCTTGCTGGTGGCTGAACCAGAACTCAGTTCTCCCACCTCTTCACTAAACTTCCCTCAAATATCCCCCAATCAGAATCCAACCACTGAGCTCCCTCAGACCTAGTGCCAGCCCCAACTCTGTTCTCCACTGTGCTCTGTCCATTCGGAGAACCCAAGAATGGGCTCATTTCCAGGCTTCTGCCCAACAAGGAAGTTCAGCATAGCATCAACCTCCAGAAACTCCAACGGGGTAGAAGCAACTCATGAAAAAGCAAGAATGGCTACCTGCCCCTGCTGGAAAGAGGCAGAAGGCACACACATCAATAATCAAGGTAGGCTGTAGCTTTTTTGTGGGTTTTGTTTTTGTTTTTTGTGTTTTGTGTTTTTTTGAGGGAAGGTTTAGGAAAAATGCCTCCCCCCTTGTAAATAAAGAAGGGTTGTTTGGAAAACTGGAGGGGACTATCAATCAACACAGAAAGAAGAGATGAGTCTGAGTGACTGCCAAACCAGGCAAGCTTAATTAAGACTGTCCTACCTTTAACATCCCTAAAGGAGCTGTGAGAAGCAGTCATTTCAGAAAAGCTAAAGGACTCTGTTGGCTTAGCCTTGGGGGATGCACCAGCAGACAGGGGGCCAAGCCACTGGAACTTCAGGGCACAGCTGCCCTTAGTGTCATCAGTATCTGCCTTCAATAGCACATGCTCTATGAAGGTCACCCAGACTCCAGCCTGCCATCCACCCACTCTGCGGCATGGAAGTACTCATTAACTTTTCTAGTGTAACCATCCATAGAATCCGAATAGAAGGCACAGTTACTTAGTTGCAAAACAGAATTCCTCTTCTTCTCATAACAAAACAAAGATGCATGCCAACAACCAGCTAGCTGGTAGAAACTGTGGAAAGACGCTAAGGGGCACTTAGTTAAGCCCATTTACTAACCTCATCTAGATGCCTGGAAAACCTCTATTCCAAGGCCTTAAAAGCATCAGTATGATGAAAACATCCTCAAGATCAGAACTCTTTCCTGTCCTAAATGCCCTTGGATACTGCCTCTGTCCTTACATCCAAGTATAGTCCTGGGCTTGAGTGCCAGTGCCAGCGCAGGACCCTACACAAGGATACTCAGGGTAAAGAAGCAGCCTGCCAGAAAAAGTGACTTACTCAGGGGCTGAAAAGCAATGTTTTGGTCTAATATAACAAACAGACCATAATGGAGACCTTGCATCCTAAATCTCTTAGTATCTGCCACAAGGGGCCGAGAGGAGGGGTTTGTGTGCATGTGTGTGTGTGCATGCCCACACGTGTGGTGTACTGGGGGATAACACTGTAGCCAGACTTCCTTTTCTTTCATCCAAACAGCAACCCTTAAGAACTTGCCTTCCTGAAAGACAAATGCAATTCATTTCCAAACATCACTGAGAGAACTTCTTGTTTTCTCTCTCTGCTTTTTAAAACAGATGAATGTTTCCCTAGGGAAAAAGCAGCTGTAAATACAGGAGAGGATAGAAAAAGAATCCTGCTATGAGTTCCAGAGGAACCATTTATACCATTGTAAAAAGCGTTCTCAAAAATAAAAAATTAAAAACAAAAACAAAAACAAAAACCACCCAATCCAAATAGAAAACACACAACTTCGTTCAAAGTACTTCTCTAAAGTATAACCTTTGGGCAGATGATTTCTCTGTACTCCAAGGCTGTTTCTTCCTCCACTCAACACCATGACCTTCACATATAAAATGGGTTAGTGATTTTCTTCCCAGGATCTTGGAAAGAACTAGCTCACAACTCAGTGTATCCACTCCTGAATGCCTATCATCATCACCATCATCATCGTCACTGTCATCATCAAAGAGCTAAACTTCATTTCCAAACTGCTAGAGAAATTTAAGCAAATGTAAGCCATTGTTTTTAGGCAGACCGAGATCACAGTATTTACTAGCTGAGAACAGGATGAGAAGGAATAAATCTGAAATAGGCAGCCTGGCTTCTGCACTTATTACTTTCCAAAAAGAATAGCATTTGTCAAAGGCTCAGAATTCTGGGAAATCACCCACTGGCTTATTATATCCCTCCATCCAACAGTAATGAGGCTGTCACCTCGAAACCCATTTGCCAAAAATAAAAGCTCTAAAGAGGTGTTTCAGAGAAAGTTTGTGAGAAGAAAATACAAACTGGTTTTATTTTCATATAAGCTACAATTAAATGGCTTTGCCTTTGCAACCACACTTCCTACCTCGAATTCCAGTATGTGCCCCATAGACTTAAACTGGATTGCAGAGCATTCAGCTGGCTAAAACTGGTCCCAGCCCACAGCCATATTAGTAACTAACGGTTTCAGAGTCCTACGTGGGTCTGAGAAATAAAAGGGGGATTGAGGAGAGAGTAGGCACGATGCTTAAAATTCTGACAAAGGCAGAAAAGGAAGACACTGCTTTTAATTTCATGTAAGATTCTATTGTCAGAAGGAAAACTGCAACATAAGCTACAAGCCCCATCAGCAACAAAGCAAAGCAAAGCAAATGCTTGTACTTGCAGGATACATTCATACTCCTCCAAATTTCCCAGAGAAATCAATATAAGTGTCATTAACACAAATATATCAAATCCTGAGTCCAACAGGTCTGTTCACTGTTGCCCCTCACCGTCTGTCTTCTTAAGCTATAAGCTTTCCTACAGTCAGGTCCCTTTCATCCTCCTTTTGGGAAGATACACCACACAGGCAATCTGGCCTCACAACTTCCCAAGAACCCTAATAACCTTCAAGTATGAGCACATTTTCCATGTGAACCAGGATTTCAAGTGAATCTCATAATGAGACAAACTCTTGGGGGACAAGCCTGACCCTACCAGGTCTTGGTTTCCAGAGCCCTAGACCTACTGGATGGTCTTTGAGCCTCCAATCCCTATTCTGCTCCAGAACCTGTAGAATTCTCAAAGCACTGTCAGACCACCTTTCACCTCTAATGGGTCACTTCTTGTCTACCCCATGCAGCATCATTTCCTGTCAGTCCTTCATCTACAGCTTGCAAAAAGCACAGGAGGCACAGGCCCCACCCCACCTCGAACCTTCAGGGTAGCTGGGGAGGCTGCAAACCCAGACAGCAAACAATCAGGGCACACAGGAAGGCAGGAGTATCTTATTTCAGTATTCCATGTGGGTGCAGTGAGATGCTAAATCCCGAGGTATGAATTAACTAAAAAATAAGGAAGAACAAGCAGTAAGAACAAAATGATGAAAACAAACGAAAACCAGGAAGGGTCTGCACCAAGACAGTCAAAGAGGACCTTAAGAGGAAGGAAGGAAGGGAGGGGCACCTGGGTGGCTCAGTCCGTTAAGCACCCAACTTCTGACTTCAGCTCAGGTCAAGAGCTCAGGATCATGAGATGGATCCCTGAGCCCCACGTGGGGCTCTGCACTCAGCAGGGAGTCTGTTTTTCTCCTTCTGCCTCTCCTGCACAGGTGTACTCTCTCTAAAAATAAATAAATCTTAGAACAAAAAAGGAAGGGGGTAGGGACAAAGAGAAAAAGAAAGAAAAAAGGAAGGGAGATGTGACCTGAAAAGTTGGAGAGCTGAATACAAGTATGGAGAAAGAAGGAATTTCTCAGCCTGAAAGGCTGAAGTAAGCAAGATATAAATTGGGGGGTGGAGGAGGAGGTGGGGAAAGGAGAGGGAGAGAGGCCAAGAATCAGGGAAGAACAGGAAGAAAAAAACCCTGTTTAAGATCCTCTAGGGCAGGGGCGCCCTGGGTGGCTCAGCAGGTTAAAGCCTCTGCCTTCGGCTAAGGTCATGATCCCAGAGTCAAGGGATCGAGCCCTACCTCGGGCTCTCTGCTTAGCAGGAAGCCTGCTTCCTCCTCTCTCTCTCTCTCTGCCTGCCTCTCCACCTACTTGTGATCTCTGTCTGTCAAATAAATAAATAAAATCTTAAAAAAAAAAAAAAAAGATCCTCCAGGGCATGGGACAATTCTTAGAGCATTCTTGGACTCGTTATTCCACAAAGTGTTACGTATTCAGCTGAATACTTCTAGTAAAGCCAGTTTGTACAGCCATGAGAAACAGGCAGAGAGATTCTGCTTTGACGAGTAGGTAGTGGGAGCCAATGAAAGTAAGTGCTTGAGCAGGAAACATGACCTAAGCCAAATGAACAAGTATTTAATAAAAGCCTACTATGTGAGGGGCACCAGAACACTGACTCCTTGCCCTCAAAGGGCACTGTCACCATGGAAAGAGATGGTTAATACCACCTCCCACACACACAGGGCTTTATTCTCTCACCTAATCTCACGACAAAAGAACAATGTTCATGGGAGATGAACCTGGCCCAAGAGACTAAAGCAGCCTAAGAGGTCAGACAGGATGAGGAGGTCTGGTCAGGATGGTGGTGACAGAGACCTACAGAAGAAAGAATGGCAGGGGCTGGTTACTGACTAGAAAGGAAGGGATCAGAGAGGGGAATCATGATGATAAAGAAGTCAGAGAGCAGGAAGACTTGGGTTTCAGTTCCCAGATGGCGACATTATTTCAAGCCATGCTTTCACCCTCCTTCTGACCACCAAATGCTAAGGTCAATCAGCTCAGCTGTTCTCCTATTTCTGGGAATGGGGATTATACATTCTATCCTTCCCATCTGCCCACCGTCTTTTAAACTAGTTGTGATTTCCTGTAATTCCCATTTACAAGGAGGTGAAGGGGATCGATAAGGAAAGGAGTTAAGTCCTTTGTCCATCACAATGGTGATAAATATATCTCAACAGTCCGGCACTAAAATTTTACTGGCAGCTCTTCTTCTGGGAAGAGGAGAAAAGGAGGAGGAAGCATTGTGTTTAAAAAGCTCTAAAAGAAGAAGAAGAAAAAAAAAAGCCCAGGGGCAGTGTTCTCTTTACCCAACCAAGTTCTCCTCCTAGGGGAACTTCACGTGTAAAACACATCTTCCTACCTGCATTTAGTGAGAGACAGGGATGAGACAGAGAAGCATTCGCCCTGAGAGCCAATAATAGTTCCTATAAAGGAAAGAGGCCCAAGAACCCTCAGCACCTAGCTATGTGAAAAATGAGCACAATATCAGGAGAGCAGAATCGACATAAACCAGGCCACAAACGCCTGAACACACGGCACACTGGAAACAAGGACCTGGACTTCCACATAACTGCTCTGAAGGGAAGAGGACATTGGGGATGAGGGTGCGGCCAAGTGCTTGCCCCAAAGTGGGGCTGCCTACTGTAAGGCTGAGCCAGGGGAGGGCCACCTTGGCTCCCAGAAATGTGGCCCTTCTCCCCAAGACTCCGCTGGTGATTGTGCCATCCCTAGACATCCTAGATAGAAGCAGCACAGTGAAACAGGTAAACAACGGTGAGAGGAGGAAGGGAAAACAGGTGATTTTCTACATCCATGACTGCTAGACCAGCACTTCATGAACTTTCTTCAAGAAACAAGTACAACTTGAGATTTCTCAAATTTTTTAAAACCAAGTTAAGAGAGGAAATTTGAGATGTGTACTTTACAAAGGAAAAGTGCAATCTAGTCCTCTTTCCTATTAAACAAGAATAAAGGGGGGAAAGTACAGACTGAATGAAGAACACTTGTTGGTTAAAGCAACTTAGTGGATTCTCTGACATTTTCTAAACAAGCACTTCCCTCCCACCCGTACCAGATTCTGACAGCTTGAGCACAGTCATGCTTCACACAGGGACCTCAAACAACTAAAATAAAACTAGGGTGTGACCTGAGAAGATGTGTTATGGCAAAGCATTTTCCCAGTGTTCTGTTTAGGCTTCTTATGGATGGCAAAAGGCCTTTTTATAAGCCTGTGGCCTGGCTGTGTCAATGGGGACAGGGATGTTTTGTCAATCTGAAACAACAGTTTCTATAGCTACAGCGGGGGGGTGGGGGGTGTTGGTCAGACTCCCAGTGACATGGACACTCAGAACAGTAATAATAGCATCACTATTATTAACTGGTACTTGACTGCTTAATCATTGTGCATGGATCTAAGCATTTTCTATCTAATATTTGATTTAATCCTCGCAACAACCTTAAAAGGTAGGTATTATGACTATCTCCATTTTTAGACAAGACATAGAGAAGTTAAATAACTTGCCCAAGGTCATTACGGTTAGCAATTCATGACACCAAGATTACAAACTAATCAGTCTCATCCCAAAGCACAGGGGTTCACATTTATTCCATATTAGATTAATGTAATTCATTTTAAATGTTAAAATGATCCTGGATGTATTATGGAATAGGAGGCAAAATTCCCACTCATTATAAAACAGGAAGCCTTGAAGACTGTTCACGATGCAGCTGGCAGCTCTACAGCCTCTTAAGGTGGACTTGGACTTGGCCTCGAAGCTCTACTTCAGAACCTGAGCAGAAGGACGTGTTTTACACGTGAATGCCAGGACCCCACCCACAAGGGAGCCGACTCCCAACATGTAAGGTGGGTCAGGTGATTCTAATTAAGCACACTTTGAGAAACACGGCTTTGGGGCATTCTAGAAACTTCTGAAGCTGCTGCAAATTTGGGAACTAGGTCATTAGATGTTGAAGGCTAATTCCCCTGAACTGCTAATGAGACAGGCACCGCACGTTAAAAAAGCCGTTGAAAGAGTGGAGTGGACTGAAACAGGAATTCTGAGACATTAACTCCCAGAGCTCCCTTTATAGACTTGCATCTAACAGAGATTGTCCTCTCCACGATGTTCATATATGTTTGTTCCCAATCTTCCACAGCTGAGATAAACTGGCCTGAAGATGCCTCAAAAATGAGCTTGATTTCTCTGGAAAATAACAGCCAAAGATGGATACAGCGCGTATTAGTGATCAAATTCAGATATCCTCAATAGAAACTTCAACAGAAAAAGGCTGAGAGGGGAAGAATTTTTTTTTATTTTTTTTAATGTTTGTTCTTTAAAAGTCCCTACACAAAGCATGTTGCCTAGGTCTTTGCACTCATTTGTAAACTGAATAAAGATATACCGGTGTTAGGGTTGGCCTCTCTGTGTTTTAGTCTGTCAGTTAAGTGCCCATCCAAATATGTGAGCTACCAATTTTGTCCTTTCTCCTTGGCTTATGTTATCTATTTCAATTGCATTACTATACAGGATACATGGCTCCAAGTTCAGAACGGTTTCAGTAATTTAATTAAGTTGTGTAGAAATGCTAATGCTTTCTTGGGCACCAGGCTGACCTTACCCTGCTCCTTTCTAGTCTCTGACGGTTAAGTCCTGGCTGTGGCCTCCCCTTGGGGTGGGAGGCCCTGTCTTTCTGCATTTCCTCAGGGTCTTAACAGAAGCTGGTTCTGCTACTTACAAGCCATGCCATCCTAGAAAGGTTTTTTTTTTTAATCCAATTTGGCATTAATTCTCACAACTATAAAATGGGTATAAGCAACCCACTTCAAAGTTGCTGTGAAGATTAAATAAGCTAATACAAACAAAGCACTTAGAACAGTGCCCATGTAAAAAGCACTCCATACACGTTACCTTTTATTATGAATCTACCTTGTAATATTAAGGAAGTTTTACATAAATCTAGATATATATATATATATATATATATATACACATATATGTATGTATATACATATATATCTCTATAAAATCTCAATTGATTATTGCTACAATTACTCCTCACAATAATGATTTAAGTCAGACAAGACTGCAAGTGTATGAGCATTTCCTGCTATAAGGAAGAACTAGCTTGACCCCAAATGGGAGTTCATTACTCATTATCCCCCTAGATCTGCAGCTGGAGACCTGTCTTAGTCATCTTTGTACTCTACCCCCATACATACTAGCACGAATCAATAAATCAATGGTAAACTGAACTGAATGTAGGGTTTGGCCATGCTATCAACAGAGCCATCCTAGCCTTGTGATAAGGGCTAGGGAACAAATCAGAATCACTATTCTAGGGAATTCCTGGCTACCCTAAACACAGAGACAAGAGGGCTACCTTTCCCAGTCCCAATTCCAACTCAACTTTGAGAAGAAAAGCAGCAACTGTAGGAAAGGGAGCAGCCAGAGGTCACTTAGAGGTAAATGGCAAAAGTGTCCCTGCACAACCTCTGAGTCAGCAGGGAACCAGGATAATATAACCGGGCATTACCCAGCCCCTCCTGCTGGGCCAAATGGAGATCTATAAATGCGGCATCTCAAAGGCAGATAATGCCGTCTTCCCTAAATGAAATGGGAATTGCCTTTCAGTGGAGTACAGGACAGTCTATAAATACCAGGGATTAAAAGGCTTCCTGTGAGGCCAACTGCCACCTGCCTAAATGCAGAGACTATCTGGTCTCCCAGACCCTAAACAAACCCCACAGTTTCCCTGAGGGAAAAGCTGCCATCATCCAACAGTATAGACCCCCTACCAAGTGATACCTTAACCTTCTTTTCTTTCCACTTCAGTTTATTTTTGCTCCCTAACCCCTCCTTCCCAGACCTTCCCTGAGGACCACCCACTCCCGTGCACCCCACCACTGCAGCTCCCACCTGGCCCTGACCTCCTCTCTGCGGATTTGTTCTCTGTCTCCCTCACCACCTAATCCTCCACCCCAACTTCCTAGCCCACATATATTACATCTGCCCTGAAAAACACAGGCTTTGGAATCACTCCAACCTTGGTTCTACCCCCAACAGAGTAATTTACAGCCCTTAACTTCTGAGAGCTTTTCTGATCTGGGAAGTAAAGACAAGCCCACCAGACTACAGCACCTAGCACAGTACCTGGCACACAGCACGCACTCAGTACTTCCTGCCTTGTCCGACTCCACATTTTTCTTCTTTCTTTTCTGGGTCTCGTGACTCTGTCACTGTTCCCAGGTATCATATGTGCTACATCCAAATGTCTTAACCCAAAGGAAGGACTCAAATGATGAACGTTTTAGTCACCAAGGTTATCCATGTAGCAGGTACATTCTGGGACAAGATCCCATCAGCAACCTTCAAATTACACTAGAGAGAAGACTGGTTACCTTATACCTCCCCACCATAAATAAATGGCCCATTTGGTGAAGAAAGTAACCAGAGGGGAAAGACACGGAGCTGAGGGTCACTTACGGCCAGAAGCAAAGTATAGATAAAGACTTCTGTTGAACACAAAGCTACCCTACGACCCAGCAATTGCACTACTGGGTACCTATCCCAAAGATACAAATGTAGTGATCCGAAGGGGCAACACAGCCAAACTATGGAAAGAGCCCAGATGTCCGTCAACAGATGAATGGATGAGAAGATGTGGTGTATGTATGTGTGCATGTGTTATACACACAAACATACACAATGGAATACTACTCAGTCATCAAAAAAATGATATCTTGCCATTTGTAATGACATGGATGGAACTAAAGGGTATTATGCTAAGCAAAGTAAGTCAATCAGAGAAAGACAATTATCAAGTGATTTCACTCATATGTGAAATTTAACAAACAAAACAGAGGACCATAGGGGAAGAGAGGAAAAAATAAAACAAGATGAAATCAGAGAGGGAGGACAAACAATAAGAGACTTTTTAATTTTTTTAAAGATTTTATTTATTTATTTGACAGACAGAGATCACAAATAGGCAGAGAGGCAGGCAGAGAGAGAGGGGGAAGCAGGCTCCCCGTCGAGCAGAGAGCCCAATGCAGGGCTGGGATCCGGGACCTGGGATCATGACCTGAGCCGAAGGTGGAGGCTTTAACCCACTGAGACACCCAGGCACCCCAAGAGACTTTTAAAAAAAGATTTTATTTACTTATTTGTCAGAGAGAGACAGAGCACACAAGCAAAAGTAGGGAGAGAAGCAGGCTCCCTGCTGAGCAAGAAGCCTGATGTGGGACTCAATTCCAGGACCCTGGGATCATGACCTGAGCCAAAGGCAGACACTTAACTGACTGAGCCACCCAGGCATCCCCCTTAAGAGTCTCTTAATCACAGGAAAGAAACTGAAAGTTGCTGGAGGGGTGGGGGCAGGGAGGATGGGGTAAATGGGTGATGGACATAAAAGAGGGCACGTGATATAATGAGCACTGGGTGTTATATGCAACTGATGAATCACTGATCTCTACCTCTGCAACTAATAATGCATTATATGTTAATTAACTGAATTTAAATAAAAATATATATATTTTTAAGGCCTCTGGAAGGTAAGGGCAGCACTCTCATAGTCAACTAAAACTCCAAAAGAAAGCTTCCCATAATTCCACATTTACATGTAAAAATGTTTAATTAATTCTGTCAGCAAGAACAGCTGCCAGTTTCACTAGAAACACCATCTGGTTCATTTCTGATAAGGCCCAGGCACAACTTCACATAGGCCAGAGACTGCCTACAATATGGTTCCCAAAAGGTGGCATCCTAGATGACAGCTCCAAGGCAGTGTGCCATTCCTCTCTCCCCAGTGCTCGGAAGCTGCTCCTGCAAGTTCACAATTAGGCCTGAAATAAACCCAGAGCTTCGTTCTTTTATAAATATCTCCTTCAAATCTTCCAGGCATCACCCTGGCTAACTCAACATATGGCCTTAAGAGAAGTCCATTACTCTGTGCCTCACTTCCTGTAACTCTGAAGTGGGCATACTTTCCACCTCGCTTCCAGACATCAGCCAGAATTAATTTAAGCAGGTCTGTTTTCAAAAACCAGAAAAATACTACAGAAACATGACAAACAGCCTGAACAACTTGTATTTTAGAGGGGTTTCCATAAAGTGGGTGCGAGGGTGGCTTCTCCACCGTAGAGTCTCATTTTGCGATTAGCTAAGATTAAGAGGGTCCTTTCCACAAGATCTTTAAGCTCCTCCAAGATCTTCCTTTTGTCAAGCCAACAGGAACCACTTTGATGTACTTCAGTAGAGGTCTTTAGGCAGCCACAAATAAGGTAAATAAAGCAGGCTGGGAATCAGAGCAGACTCGTCTACAGGTGCACAGACTTGACTGGTATTAAGTACTGAAAAATGATTGCCTCAATAGCAGGACCCTTCAGATCCTGATGTAAATGCAATACTACAGCAAGTACATATTCCCAAAAAGAAGGAATACAAGGTTTGCCAGCCATCACTAAATGCAAATTTGGAAAAGGGTGTATTTGAAATACAAGGGGAAAAAAAAAAAAAAAAACCTATGAAGTGCAAGAATCTGTATAAATACTCATACTCTTTCCAGGCCACTAGGCAAATTTAGATGGGTATAACTTTTGACATTGCATTGCCTGTTTTTTTCACCAGATGGTAAGTACTTCAAGACCCCTATGAAGAAGGCGGCAAGGCAAATGTTGTAAAGTCTGATGAAGAGAACCAAAGAGGCAACGGTGAGACCTGTACTGTACGAACCCATGGGGAGAAACTGGTGGCATCAGCTCTGACCCCTTAAGTTTGATGAGAGGTATCTCCCACTTTCTGGAAACAACTCTGGGTAGAAATCACTCAGGGTTTCCCCCACCTCCCACCAAATGTGAATATACAGAGGGGCACCTGGGTGGCTCAGTGGGTTAAGCCTCTGCCTTGGGCTCAGGTCATGATTTCAGGGTCCTGGGATAGAGCCCCGCGTCGGGCTCTCTGCCCGGCGGGGAGCCTGCTTCCCCCTCTCTCTCTGCCTGCTTCTCTGCCTGCTTGTGATCTCTCTCTATGAAATAGAACCTCTGAAAAAAAAGGAAAAAAAATGTGAACATACAGAGCAGAAGCCCACGGCACAAAGCTCAAAACCTATTTCCCACCAAGTCTAACTTCAGCACAACCATTCAGTCCCAGAAACAGGCAGAAGAGACTTATTTATAGAGCAGGTGGAAGTCACAGGCAGTACCAAAGTGGTATGGAGTGAGGCCTTCCCCTGGAGAGGCTGAGCCCATCCCTGAGCAGGCCTTCCAGGATGAAGGAAGGAGAGGGGAACAGACTCCAGTCTGTGAGGCTGTTGGTGTGGACTCCAGCAGGAGGGCAGTTAACAGAGAAGGCCATTTCTGCTGCTGATTCAACACGGCCTCAACACAAGGCACCAGACCACTCGGTGCCTCACTCCCTGTAACTGTGAAGTGGGCATAACTCCACCTCACTTCCAGCATAGCTGTGAGGATAACAGCTGGTAACAGTTACTATTTACTGAGCACTAACCACATGCCAGATACCAGGCTAACTGCTTGCTATGTCTCCTCCAAACTCCCGGTATGTAGTAGATAATACTATAAACCCCCATTTTCAGTTCAAGAAACTGGGGCTTACCAAAGAGACTTACCCAAAGCCACACAAGACAGACTGAAAATTTAACACTACAAAAGCAAGGGCTAACTATGAATTAATATTAATATCACTTCTTCCCCAAATAAACTGCCAATTGCATATTTTGTAGTTGTCAGGCACTGTACCTGGTTTTAAATATTCCATTTTATTTGATCTTCATAATAATCCCACTAGGGGGTACTTTTAAGTTATACGTGCCAAGAGTCAAAAATTCAAATGACATGAAAAGAAATTTTAAGAAGTTATAGTTTTCCTGTTACCCTTCATCACCCCCAAATCCCCCATAGCAAGTAATCATTGATATTTTGGTAGCCACCTTTCTGGAGACAGGCAGTGTTAAAACAGTATCATCTCCATTTTACAAATGACAAAAACGAGGACCAGAGAGGTTAAAACTGCTCAAGGTATAGAGCTGAAAAATGGCTGAGCTGACAGTGGAAGCAGGGTTAATCCGAGTCCAAGGCCTGCTATCTTCTACTTGCCTCCCACTCAGTACCCGCTTCGTAAAACAATCATCTATTTTCATTCACCACAGGAAAGGGGGAAACTGTGCCTGGCCCACAGCCAATCTTACTCCTCCACTTTCCCAACTACATGGAAAAAGCAGGGCCGTCTAAGCACACCCTGCCCCAGTAACATCAGCACTGCTTCATGTTTCTCCAAATCTAAGCTGTCGTGGGTGAGACAGGACCATCACTTCCAACTTGATCTGAAAACAAGAGCAGGACAATGGGGAAGAGGAGGTCAAGCCTCGCCTACAGGAGACTCGAGGTTCCCTTGCCTGCAGAAAAAGGAAGGATGTTCCTAAAGGAGTCCTCATGCGGTCTCAATCAAAGACAGTCCCCCTTTAGAAACAGTGTTTACGGAGTTGCTCAGAATCCCCACCACCAAGTCCTTAAGACCCAGAGAACTTGGAACTTCTTCTCTGGCTTATCCCCAACTGGACCTTCTAATAATCCCCAAACTGCATGGATTTCTAGATACGAAGGTTTTAACCCTACGGCCGCTCCCCTCCTCCAAAAATAAAAATAAAAGCCCCTCAGACAGAATGCTTTTCTTCAGTTAGGAGATGAAAGCTGCCTTTCAGATTTTGTACACTTCCACATTCTTGTCCCAACTGTATACAAAAACATACTGACCTTGAGAGTACCTATGCTGAAAGGGGGTGGGGAAACAGGAACGGGTGGTTGTACTGTTTTTCAGGAGAAAGTTAAGATTTATCAAGTCTGCAGTCCCAGGAGGTTTCCTACTTCCCAGCATGCAGTACAAGTGTTTGATTCAGCAAACCCTGGGCTGACTACGTGTTACTATCTACAAGCACAAGGGCTGCTAAATGTCTATGGTTACCAAAGGCCATGGTTTTCCCACTAAAATCTTCCTCATGGCGTGACAGGACATCTTACATGAAAGCACTCTGTAAAATGGAGAAATCCGTACTGCTTTAATATGGATGCCCAGCCTGCATAGTAAACACATCGGAGACTTAAACCAGCCCTTCCATCCTCAAGGGGCTTAAAATCCATGAGTGGGAAAGACAAACCAAAATAAATACTGGAAAACATTTGTTAGGCTGTGCGAGGCAAAGAATCCCTGTGGGGAGATGATTAAATGGGAAAGAGCATTCAATAAATACTTGTTCAATTAATAAATGAATTCAGATGTACTGCTTGAAAAATACATACCTTGCTGCTACTCACAAAAGTTTTACTAACACCAGAGGCTAAGAAATCTGTTCATTCTGCTGTTGCTCACATATATCCAAGAAAAGCAGTGAGCATTTGTAGAGAGCTGCCCTTCTTTCAAAGATGAGATTTTTCGAAAGCATGCAGAGACCTTCAAAGGAGATGACCCACACAATTACACTTTATAATTCCAGAAGCAAAAGAACCACTCCCAAAGGAGCTCAGTTCTGGAGAACAAACAGAAACAAGCCATCCTGCTACTACTTCCTTGATTGCAAACAGATTCACAGTAGATATTAAAAATATATTAAGTAAATAAGGTCAACCTGTAGATACACACTTGTAGGTTGGATTTAGGGTATGACTGATGCCTCCTGAAGTTTTTAAAACATGGACAGAGTTCCAGAAACAAAAACCTGGGCCTGAAAATTAGCAGAGGGAACTGTGGTCTTGAATCCAAATTTTTAAGGGGCCCTGTAGTTTGGTTTTCACTGGTCTTGCTAAAACATGTGGAAGAATCTCTAGTACCCTCTCTTTGCTTCACTTCCTCCTGCCTCCATGGTTTCTGAGCAGTCTTCTTTTCCTGCTACCAGAGTGAAGCTGGTGAATGTTAACCACTTTTTATCACCCTGTTTATATTTGTTTTTCACTCAGCCCAGACCTTCCCTCCAAATGCATCTTTTTAGAATTTCATCACTAATACCACTCTTTGATTCCTTGTCATCCACGGCTCATGGCCTCAAGGTCACCTTGCCCTCTCACCCTTTTGACTTTAATCCTCTATCCTTGGTCAATCAACCAACCAAATAAGCCTGGGACTGAGTACAAAGAAGTGGACAAGACTGTCACTGACTGACCTCAGGTGACTCCCAACCTCAGCCTGGAACCTGGTCTGACAGAGATGGCTACCCACTGAAGTAAAATATATGGGGCTGTGTGCAAATTGGGAGCCTTATGTGTGCCAGTACTGTTTTGGTTCTTTGCTGCCCCAGCAGGTTATAAAGCCACAGACAGTTCAAGAAGAGATATTACAAGTCAACATTTACATCTAAAATTAAAGCCTGGGGAAGATGGGAGAAAAAACATTCCCTAAAGAATTCACACTACTGTTCCTATTTCCCTTCTCCCAGTTTCTCACTGTGGAACCCACACCTAATTTCCTCTCTCAATTAAAAGCAAAGAAAAGAGAAAAGAAAAGAAATTTCAGGGTCAGAAAACATTCCTACAATAAAAACTGATTGGTTAAATAAAGGCAGTAAACAGGAATTCTCACACCAGACCAAACTCCTAGACCTAGCCTACTGTGTTGAGAAAGGCAATTTGCTTTCTTGCCTGGAAGGCCAGGATTCTCCAAGGATATTTTCCCAGCCCACCTCCCTTCCAGGGTGATAGCTGGACTAGAGCACAGATGTCATTGAAAATGTCAGAGCAACTCCTTCAGAGTATCTAACTGAAAGTCTACTTTATACAACAGATTCCTCTAATACTACTCTCAAGTTAGATAACCCATGGGTATTTCCTTGGACTGTTAAGGCCATGAAGGCAAGAAGTGTGTCCATTTTGTTCTTTGTTTACAACTGTATACCTAACACTGACCACAGGCATTCACTAAATACTTGCTAAAGAAAGGGTAAGATTTACTTCCTTTTGGTTTCTACACCAACCATTTAAACTCCCACCAGCCTGATGTCACAGTCCAACCAGAGCATCAGCTCACAAATTATTATGACCTGAAGATGCATGTGAAGGGGGAAAAAAGATGGCCCAATGAACTCTCATGAAACTCAGAGCCTGTTTTTCTTGCCATCCCACTGTGTAACATGCAAAATCCCCACAAGACTGAAACAAGGAGGTGGATGGCCTTCCCACAGCAGTTTCCACCTGGCAGGTGGATAAGAATCAAGGACTGATAAAGGTGTGGACCAGCTAACATACCACTCGCTAATTCTCTAAAAATGTCTTGAGTGGGCCAACTGAAAAGCACTACCCACTGAGCACAAAACTGCTCACTGGCTCTCCAGGGTGGAGAAAGCTAGCACATATGACCTCAGCCCAAGAAGCCTGGTTCCTTCCGGACTGATTAGAGACAGTTACAGATGTGTGTTCACACTGCAGCCATGAAGGGTTGTAGACTGCTAATGGGGTTGGGGGGAGGGAGCATCAGCCCTCCAAAACAACATGTTCCCAATTATCAGTTAGTCCTACTACATCTAGGATGCCACCAGTACCTGCCACTGTCCCATCTGGGCAAGAGGGACCCGATGGGGAAAAGGACTCAGTGAACACATCCCACTGGCCTGGAGCAGGTGGTGTTTTATGAATCGCAAGGAAGCACAATACAGAGATACAAAAGTTAAGCAGGCCCAGCCTAAGCACAACAGTGCCCATTTTAACAAAAGTTCTTCCTCAGAAGAACTGAAATTAAAGACTAATTCCTCCCTGTAATTTCACTATTAGATTCAAAACTACAATCACCGAGGGGTGCCTGGGTAGCTCAGTGGGTTAGGCCTCTGCCTTCAGCTCAGGTCATGATCTCAGGGTCCCGGGATCGAGCCCTGAATCAGGCTCTCTGCTCAGCAGGGAGCCTGCTTCCTCCTCTCTCTCTGCCTACTTGTGATCTCTGTCCGTCAAATAAATAAATAAATATTAAAAAAAAAAAACCCCACGAAAACAAAAACTACAATCACAGAAAGGACATGAATTTGTTCCTAACAACATAAACCATACACTGTTCTGGGCTCTAATGCCCTTTCCCTGAGATGAGACCAGAGGAAAGAAAAGTTGATCACACACTGGCAGAAAGAGCGCTAGGCTAGGGATCAGGAGCCCTGGCTTCTCTACTAGCCCTGTCACCCCTTAGGGAAGTCAGCTCTGAGCATCCATTTCCCATTCTTCCTAAAGAATACTTTACTTTCCATAAAGTAAGAAGGTAGGAGGAAATTAGCCCAAAGTCACAACCTTCCAACTCTACCATCTAATGAGCCTAGAGTCTCTCTCATCACATACTTGGTTTGCTGTGCAGAAGTCTGAATAACACCTGTATATTATGCCCAAGAATTTGAATCTTTAGATAAGAATTTTATCTTACCTCCCTTTGCCTTTTGAGCCCCTCTAGCACTTGGGAAGAGAATTTGCATGAACAGGTAGAGCACACTCCAATACTCTAAAACTTTGTCAGGGAAGTTATGGCAGCATTTATACACATTTACACACACACACACACACACACACACAGAGGCAGGAACTTTCTGGAAGGACTGATCCTTGGGCTTGGCTCCAGCTACAAGAGAAAGTAATATAGGTACAGGAGAAGATAATTCAAGTTCCTAATTTTTGTCTGTCTTATTGGACAAAAGGCCATGTGCCTTGTACCCCACATTTCCCTGAGGTGGAACCACCTTGATCCTCTAATAAAAGAATGAGGTGGCCTGCACACACACACTTTCAAGAGCTTTTGGTAAGTGACTTAGGAGTAAGAAAAACAAGAGCAGCTATTGCTCACAAATGCTAGTAGTTCCAAGTAGGACAAGGTCAAGAGGAGGCTCTGTACTTCAGTAATATGGCTGGTATGGTGTGAAACCAGCCAGGAGCATATCCTGTAGAGGAAATGACACTCCCAGCAATACCATCTGTTCCTCTTTGTGTCTGGCATGATCTATATTTTTAACCTCAGGTGCACCTGAGGTCCACCAGTAAGAGCCCTATAAAAGCTGCTCTGAAGAGCAGTTTTTCACAGACCTACATTTAAACCACACTCAGTGCCCCTCTCCCCCATACCTTGATGGTTGGCTCTCCATCCCAGCCTAGCAAAACTTCTAAGCAGGTGCACAGAACCCTGGCATGGAATGTTTCATAAGAAAAGGAAAAGCTTCTGAGAACTATAAATTACATTTGATAAGGAAGGCTCTGTGGGGTTCATGGTAAAGTTCACTCCATAAAACACAATGACGTGATTTAGAATGGAGGCTTCATGCTGAAAAAAAATTTTTTTTTTTTAAAGCAGCAGTACATGGGCATTGAATGTAGGCACTATTGCATCTGTAAACTCCCAATACTCTTTAAAGTTCAGCACCAAAGATTTGGAAACCATGCTATTGTATTCTTACACACATAATTCTTCCTTTCATTTTTTTCTTTTTCTTGGTAACATCTTTTCTTAATTCAGGGCAATATCCTCAACAACACACAATCAAAAGTTTTTGCCTTAACACTGTTCTTCCCCAAACAAACTGCATAACCAAAATGTTAGCTCCAGAGTAGAAATATGGATGCAGCTTTTAAAATACCTCCCTAAGAAATAAAAACATATCTCTACACAAAACTTTACACATGGGTGTTAACAGCAACATTACTTATAATAACAAAAAATGAAATAATCCAAATGTCCATTAGCTGATGAATGGATAAACAAAACGTGATATATCTATACAACAAATTATTTAGCAACAAAGTGGAATAAAGTACTGACACATGCTATAATATGGATAAACTTCAACAACATTATGCTAAGTGAAAGAAGACAACTTCTAAAGACCACATGTTGTATGAGTCTGTTTATATGAAATGTTCACATAGGTAAACTACAGAGACAGAGTAGATTAGTGGTGGCCGTAGGCTGCAAGGATTTTGAGGAACAGGGAATGACTACTAATGGAGTTTCTTTTTGAGGTGATGACAATGTAGGAAAATTAGAATATGGTGATAGCTGTCAGCTGCAGCTGATTTAGTGATGGAATATTACAAAGCCATTAGAAATAATTATAAAGGCTATATGTCATTATGGAAAAATATTTATGGTATAATGCTAAATGAAAAAAAAAAAAAAAAGAATATACAGAGATTCCCAACTGAAAGAAAGCACAGAACAGATGAAAATGATGTTTGTGCTAGGATGGTTGAATCATGGTGAGTTTTTCTCCCCCTCTATTCTCCAAACTTTCTGTAATCTTGTCCCCACTGTGTAAAGGGAAAAAAAAAAAAAAAAAGTAGCCCCAGTCTTCCCTCCAAGAGACCAGGCTACCACTTAAAATGCAGAATGATCAAAATCACCTTGTTCTCTTTTTCAAGTTCCCTTTTTAAAACTCCCACCCACTTAGTTTACTCAGATCAATTGAGAAGAGCCCAAAGAAGGAAGAATGGGATAAACAGTCCTATCCCATTCCCAGAAGCCAATTTCATTTTACTGGCTTTGTCAGAAGCTGAAGCCTAGTCTAGCCAAAAGTCTAAGTGGAGAGAGTCTACACACTGGCCAATTCCATGCTCTGATCTTAAACTTCTGTGGGTGAAGGCAAGTCACTGCTGGCAGGAGGTTGGATTTGGAAAGATGAGACTTTCCCCCATCCTTAAGAAAGGATGGTAAGAAAGAGGAGTCTGGGAAAGAGTCCCTATTTATACCTCTCCTCTGAGATTTTATGTCCAATCTCCAACTACAGGAGAAAAGAATCCTGAGTCATTGAATTTTTTACCACAAAAGATCCTTTTCTGAGTAATAAGGAATTGTCAGTCACCACCTCTGCTGTCTGCAAACCCCTGAGAATCTATTACTGTCATCGGCAACCCAGGCTAACTTTCCCCAAATCAAGCAATGGGGACGTACCAAAAAAAAAAAAAAAAAAATCTAACACATACATATGTGTGGGAGGGGAGAGTACATTTAAGGGCACACTGCTATCAGGTAATTTTAAGGATCTACTAACACTGGCAAAGTAACAGAGAACTACATCTGTTTCTGCTTGAGAAAACGCTTCAATAATATCCTGTTTCTAGAAAACTGCATAAATTCTTGGCATGAAGCCTTCAGATGTTTCAGGGGTGCTATTTTCCTTTTCTGAGATATAAGGGCCCAGGAAGGAGAATACAGGCCACACGGGAGCCTGTGAAATCTGCCCAAGTCTCACTATAGTTGGGGCATTTTCTGCTGTTGCTATACCAATCAATACCTTCACAGAGATTCAAGTGTCCCCAAGCCCTGACAGAAGCACAGGTGGCCTTTCACAGCCGAAGTGACCCAGCTCAGCACCACTGGAGGTCTACCAGCAGAGTGGAGGCTTCCACCCTAAGAAGAAATAGAGGATGAGAGAGCAAACAGAGGAACCCTGCTGGTTTCTAGGCCAAAGGACTAAAAGGGAAAGAAAAAGGACACCATCACAGACACACATGAGCACAAAAAAAAGGAAACATCCACAGATGCCTGACAGGTTTTACTGCTAAAACCTAAGCCCTGTAAGAGGTACCTCTTTCCCCAGTGCCTCTACTTTTTCAAATAAAGGTTTTACACAGACACTCAAGAACTTACAAGCATCCAAGGGAACAATGGCTGTTGCCTTGAATTCCAGCGAGAGTGGGAGTGAACAGATCTTGATGCTCAAGGACAGTCACCCCAGCGCTGTCCTGGAATTGCTTCATTGGTCTCAGATTCACAGCTGTTGCAGCTTCAAATACTCATCACAAACCCCCCCCCGCCCCCAAACTTCAAGGTGCATCCTTCCTTCCCACCGGTATGAAAATAGCCCTCCCACATTACAGGCATCATTTCTCACTGCTCTAGTTTCCAAGACTTCTGCAATGTGGCAACATAAATTAAGAATATTAATTTTTTAGAAACCATTCCACTAAATGAAATCTCACTATGGTGGGATATGTGGGTGGCCCCTAGATTGAAGCCATCTTGAGGAGAAACCTGGATAAAGAGTCTCTATTATCATACATGCATTTGTCCCAGTGTTTACCCTTAACCCAACTGTCCTAATACTCCACACTCAGGTCTGCACCTGAGCAATATTTGCTTTCAAATATTAAAAAAAAATAAGGTACTGGGCTTCTTCCTCTACTTGTTCTTTCCCCTTCCGCTTAAGGGAAGATCCCTAAACAAGACTTCCTTACTGTCCAGGAAGATAGAAGAAGGAAAATGAATCCTGCTTGTCAGCTTCAGCTAGGAGATCACATGTCAATTCAGGAGCTCAGTAAAATGCTTCATGCATGGCAATTACACAAGGACCACCAGTGGACCTGCTGACATTCAGGCCTTCAAGTGGGCACTGCAGGCCTCTAAGTGGGCACTATAGTCCTGCTGCCTCTCAGTGAACTGTTGCTTGTAGAGGGTAAGTAGAGGGGAAAAACAGCACTTAACACTCTCTGGTCTTCATTCTCTACCCACAAGCCCCTCTGCTAAAGACTTCTCCACAGTTCACTTCTTTCAGTACAGAAATGAGGAAGCCTGTGTGACTAATTTTTTTTAAAGATACTGTAATCCTCTGAGCCCACAGCCAGACACCAGGAGAGTTGACCTCGAACAACACAGTTTTGAACTGCGTGGGTCCACTTCCACACAGATTTTTTTACAGTACGGTATTATAAATGTATTTCCTCTTTCTTGTGATTTTCTTAAGAACATTTTCTGTTCTCTGGCTTACTTTATTGTAAGAATATAGTATATAATACATGTAACATACAAAATAATCAGCTAATCAGCAGTTTATGTTATCACTAAGGATTCCTGTCAACAGTAGGCTATTAGCAAAGTTTTGGGGAAGTCAAAAGTTATACGTGGATTTTTTACTGCATAGGGGTCAGTGCCCCTAACCCTGTGTTCTTTAAGAGTCAACTGGAGTTACCTGGTTGTCAAAACAGCTGAGGATATGGGAAGAGTGCATAAGGAATGATGTAAAATATAAAGCAAGTCTTTCTCTGGGCTACAGAAAAGCATGGAAGCATGGAGGGAATGAAATAATGCTTAGTAGCAATAAACCTAAAATAAGTTCTTACTTTTAAAAAGCCAGGTGAATGATTACCTTTGGAGGGTGCATATATGTATATGGAGTGGGAGGGTAGCTGAAGAAATTGCGCCCCAGCAACAGCAAAGGAGGAAATCCCCTGCCAGGAAACGCACCATTGCATAAGAGCACAAGTTCAGTCACCACAGGATGGAGACCTGCCAGGAAACCAAACAATGCTGAGGTCTCTTCTCTACCGGCCTGCATCTGCAACACCTCACTCTACATTTCTTCTCCTTTCTGTTACCTAAATTCTGGGCTTTGAGAAGGCAGTCCAGTCCTCGGAAAATAAATTGAACTGTGCCAACTGACATTGGGTTTGATATCAGGGTTTAAACGTTTGCGGGGTGGGGTGGGAAACAGCCCTACTCTGAGCACACAGTACTACAGTAACCAAGTCACTCTGCAGACAGGAAGTCCTAAGTATCAGTCCTCATACAGTAGTGTCCTCTAATTTAATTAACTTGACAGCAGGTCCTTAAGCAGCAAATGGTCACCACTTAAAACTAACAATATAAACCAAAATACACTGACTTAAAAGACTGAACTCCATGACGGCGCATGTGTTCTGTCTTATTCATTACAGTATCCCCAATACCTAGCACAGTGCCTGACATACATTCCGCATCACTTAAACACTTGGGAATCCTGAATGAAAGAATGAATAAACAATTGAATATTGTGCACATGCCCAAAGTGTGTACCTTGGAGAATTAGGGATGCTCAAGATCTGAAAAAGAGCTTGAAGAAGTAGTGCTTTGAAAAACTTCTAGAAAGACTCCAGCTTCAATTTTATTAAATGGTAAGCAAATTAGAAGCTAATAGTATAATCTAGCAGTTGAAGTGTGGTCTCCACCATGAGCTATTTTTGTGACCCTAGGCAAGTTATTCGGTTTCGGTTTCAACTGGGGAAAAAAAAAAAAGGAAAAAAAGGAAATCATAACAATATCCAACACAAAAGTCTGTTATTAAATGAGATCAAGAAAGTAAACTTCTTGGCATAAAGCTTAGTACACGTTCCCCAAGAACTGTTCCTATTATTGCTATTGTTGTTGCTTTATTAAATACCTCCTTTACTAAGGGGGAGGTAGACCTACTCCTGCCCCTCCACCCAACCAACTGTGAAAATTTTCATTTCTGGTTAAATATGCATCTAGCTAAAAATGCGAAGCCCAGAAAATTCAGAACTCAACGCCAAGAACATGTCTGTACTAGCCTCCACTAGATGGTGACAATTTGGGTGTGGAATTCCCAAAACAGAAAAGGGGTGTGTGTGTGTGTGTGTGTGTGTGTGTGTGTGTATCATTCATACACACATTTTACACCAGAGTAATGGAAAGAGCAAAAATGAATTAACCACTGCAAAGGATGGAAAGACACACTTCTACCTCTGCCGATCTAGAAAGGGGGAGGAAAGGCCCACAGTTAATTGAACTGGGTAGTTCTACAGCACCTTTGTACAAAGCACACACAAGCCCAGTAAGCAAGAGCAACAAAGCAGCGAGCTCCCCACTACCACGAGTACATTTTGTGGAACAGCAGTACTAGGCCTCCGGGCCAGGACATGAACTTCCACCTAAGGAGTCAAAGACTTGATTTTGACTTCTTTTTCGTCTTGGGTCTTAACAGTCCCAGTCCCACCCCCACCGCCGGCTAATCTCGTTACAGGTAACTTTCCACTTCAGCAGCCCCACAGCCAAACCAGGAGGGAGGGTCACACCTACACTATTATTTGGAGTCCCTAAAAACCAGAAGCAAAAAAGAAAGCCTACATATATAAACAGGAAGTGATTTCGGTGAGTCTCAGCCCGGATAATAAGTAAAGTTTTTGAGATTAAAGAGCAGATGAGGCGCAGGGGCTCCAGAAAGCTCCGACTGCTCCCACACACGGACTCCAAAATCTCCTCAGGAAATCCACCGTCGCCAAGCCACCCTGCCCCGCGCAGCACCCGCAGCTTTGATCGGCCGGAGGGGGAAAGTAACAGGAATAAGAAAGGGGCCTCTGCTTTCATGTTCCCCCGCGACCCGCACAGTCTGGTTTCCGCTCTGACTCCCGGCCAGGGAGCGCGACCCCATACGCCGGGCGAGGCCAGGCGACGCGCCTCGGTCTCGGCCACCAGATCCCGCCGCAGACCGGCCGTCCGGTCCTCTTCCCGGCCTGCGCACAGCCCACGCCGCTGCCCGCTCAGCCTCCCCGGCCGCCCTCCCGGCCCCGCGCGCTGCCGGCCGGGTGACAGCGGGGCCGACGGACACAGCAGCCGACGCTGGGCGGCCGGCCGGGACTCCCCGGCGTACGTCCCTGGAGGTGCGCGCCAACCCCGCGCCCGGGACAGCCTGTCGGCCGCGCCAGTGACACAATGCCCGGCCTCGCCGCCCCCCAGCAGCGGTGACAACTCACCCGGGGAACCGCGCGGCGACCTCCGCGAGGGGGGGCGCTCGAAGCTTCCGCGGCGCTGGGATCCGCTCTGCCGCCTGCGCGCGCCCGCAACCCTCTCGGGTCTAGGCGAGGCCCTGAGTGCCCTTGTCTGGCTGGCTTGGCCAGTGCTACGGGAGAAGGCGGCGGGAGGCGGAGGGCGAGGCTGTCGCCGGCTTACAGAATGGAACGCGACGGCGGCGGCGGCGGCGGCGGTAGCGGCGGCGGCGGTGGCGGTGGCGGCGGCAGCAGCGGCTCCCGCGTCACTAGCCCAGCTGTACCGCGCGGGCGGGGGAGAACCGCGGAGGGGGGAGGGGAAGGGGCGGGCAAGGGGCGGGGTCAGGCGCGCACGCAACAAGCGCAGGCGTCGCGCCGCCGGGACCGCCCCTCTGGGAGGCCCTGACGGTCCACGGCGGCCAACACGCACGCGCCGCCGGAGGGGCCGCAGGCCCCGCGGGAGGCGAGCCCGGAGCCCGGACGGGGCGGGGCGGGGCGGGGCGGGGCGTGGGGGGCGGTGTGGGGACTGTTTAAAGGGACAGTCACGCCTACTGAGCTTGAGTGGCCCGGCCTGTGGCACGGGGTCAACCTGCGCCGCGTTTGCAGTGCGCTCTCTAGTTCTTTTACTATTATTATTTTGTGGAGTTTTTGGATGTTTTTTGGATTATGGGATTACTATTATTTGCAAATAATTGGTTTGTTCTCAGGTTCACAGGGCGCTTTCACGCATGTTGCCTTATTAGCTCTTGAATCGCTTGCCAGACCTAGGACTGATGCAGGTCATCATCTCTTTTTTAAGGAGTACTCAAACTGTGTAGTGTAATTTACCGAGCTTGAAATTGCCCCACGGGGGTGGGTGCGTGTAAAAAAGCACATTCGGGATCCCGCCTCCAGCCATTCTGATTCAGGAGAACTAGGATTGGACTCAGGGATCTATTTTAAGAAGCATTTCTCGCTGTCTCCCTCTCTGTCAAATAAATCTTTAAAAAAAAAAAAAAAAAGAAAGAAAGGAAAGGAAAGGAAAAAGAAAAGAAGAAGCATTCCCCAAAGTGATTTTTCAGCACACCGAAAGCACTGGACCGATCTCAAGGTTGAGAAAACTGTACTTAAGAGCAAAGAGCAAGGATCGGCAGAGTGTGGGCTAGGACCACACCATACTCCTAACTTTATCTCCCATCCTGAGCCTTGCCTCTTTGGGCTGTTTTCCAGGATATACTATGCGAACGGTTTGTGCACCATATCGCTACACAGTTTGTTGGTGATCTCACTGCAGCCCTCGGAGGTAGTCCTCCGTTTGTATGTTTACAGGGCTTGTGGCCCATTGATGGCGATGATGGTGACTTTATCTTTGTGCCCCAGGACCTTGCACAGTGCCTATTCAGAAGTGCTCCTGTTTGACAATCAGTGCCCGAGTTTGCCCTTGGACCCACAGATTTCGTCTTCTTGCAGCTTAGGCCAGGCAGGCCCCTCCTCCCAGATGTCCTTTGGACAGGATACTCCCCTCTCAGGGCCTCTCGCCTAACCTAGTTCTAGTAGGTTCCTTGGAAAATTGCTGTGAATTAACAGGGCATGCCCTTAAGGTAGCTAAAACCAGAGCCCATGCTCAGGCACCCATCCCCAAGAGAACCTTCCCCTCATGGACCCCACAGAACCTATGGCTTTAGCTACCTTTTCCATATGTCTGTCCTTGCTCTGCCTTCTTTCTTCCTTGGCTTCCTGTTGGGCATCACTCCCATCCTGCTCATTTCCCCTCTCTGTTGGGGCTGCAGGGCCCAGATCACCAGGGGGTTGGAAAGCAAGTATTAGATTGGCCTGGGTCTGCAACAGAGCTCAGCAACCCTATGTGGGCTGCAGGAACACCCCAGGCACACCCAATGCCTGGAAGGGGACAAGGGAAAGGGTAGAGAAAACAAATGGAAAGAAGAAAAGGTGGGCAGATTACCCACAAAGGCAGCTTGGTGTAGTGGAATAGGGGTTAGGCTGGGCTTCTGAGCCCCTGGCTTTGTACTACAGTCAGTTTGGCCACTGAGCAGCTTAGTGACCTCATACAAGACCCACCATCTCTCACTGCAGGTCTGCAACTCACTTTCTGAAAATCCTCGCCTGGGATCTCCCAGTGTCCACCGAATGAAATCCAATTCCCAAGCAAGGGCTGTGTCCAGTGCTCTCCAAAATCTGTCCTAAGTCCCCTCCATACTTCCACACACCCCACATACCACCTGTGTCCTAACCTCTCGCATGCCACCTACTTTTACATCTCAGAGCTTGTGCCAACACTGTTCCCTATGCCTGGAATGTCCTCTCCAACAACAACCCTTTGCAACCTCTCCAGAGCTCTCCTTCCTTTCTGTGGCGTTTTGGACAAGCCTCAGTTTAGCTTCTATTTCCTTCTGTGTTATATTGCAGGGTCAGCAGTGAGTCTCTTTTCTCCTTTTGTAAATACTGGCTCCCCAGCCTCTCCTCTCCTCCCATTTCCCTGCCTGCCTGAATTCCACTGGCCTCCTATAGAACTGAGCAAAAGTCTCTTTACATTCTGCTATGGGTCTTGCTCATTTTTTCTGCAACATTGGGGTGATATTTCCTGGCCGAGGTTAAGTATTTTTATGCCATTGAAAAGATAATTCTTAAAATGAGGGTTAAGAATAATTTAGATGTAGAAATTCTAATTTGGGAAGAACCATTTTTTAATTAAAAACTGTCTTCAGGGGCACCTGGGTGGCTCAGTGGGTTAAAGCTTCTGCCTTCGGCTCAGGTCATGATCCCAGGGTCCTGGGATCGAGCCCCGCATCGGGCTCTCTGCTCAGCTGGCAGCCTGCTTCCTCCTCTCTCTCTGCCTGCCTCTCTGCCTACTTGTGATCTCTGTCTGTCATAAATAAATAAAATATTTTAAAAAAAAAAGTCTTCAATTTTTTTTAATTTGACAGCTTTATTGAGATCCAGTTCACATACCATATAATCACAATTTAAATGTCTAATTATATATTTAAAGTGTATAGTTCAATGGGTTTTAGTATATTTACAGAGTTGTGCAACCATTACCACAATCAACATCTTCATGATCCCAAAAAGAAACTCTAAATCCATCAGCAGGCACACCCTACCCCCCTCCACCCCCCCAACCACAACCAATAAGCTACTATCTTCCTCCAGAGATTTGTCCATTCCAGACATTTCATATAAATGCCTCATATAGTATGTGGACTTCAGAATTAATTTTTTGTATTTTTATGGCTACCATAATGATTCTTAAGGCCAGAGTTAATTTTTTATTTTCATTTATTTATCGAGACACTACCTGCCCTAAAAGGACTTAAACTGGCTCTTGGAGTTGGTAGTATTCCTGGGGCCTCCCAGATTTCCAGTACAAATCTTAATATTCTAAGCCTGGATATTGGAAGATAGCTTAGAGTTGGGCCCAGGTTGGTGGTGAATAGTCAATCATGCCAGTTGGTATGGGGCTGTGGGGTCCCTGGGACTTGGGACTTCTGGTGCTAAAACTAGGAGAGTCCTAGCAAACAAATGAGTTGGTCACTCGTATGAGTCACAGGGCATGGTTTTCTTTCTCCCTATTTCAGGAATCCAACGAGGAGCTTCCCCTTCATCACTGAAAAGGCAAGAAGGGGAGAAAAGGTTGGGAATTAATACTTGGTATCTGTGTTGCTGTCGTTGTTATGTTTAACAGCAGGAATGACAGCTACCATTTATTGAGGACCTACTGTGTGCTAGGTACTTGGTAAGCACAACTTTATACATGTAGCCACTAATTTTGACAACAATCCTTCAAATTAAGTATCATCATCACCATTATACACATGAGGAAACAGTCTCATGGAGATTTTTGTAACACTAAAAACTACATGGGGCACCTGGGTGGCATAGTTGGTTGAGCACCTTCTTGGTTTCTGCTCAGGTTGTGATCTCAGGGTTGTGAGATCAGACCCTGTGTCGGGCTCTGAACTCAGTTTGGAGTCTGCTTGAGATTCTCTCTCCCTCTGCCCCACACCCTCCCCCCTGCTTCTCTGAAATAAATAAATAAATCTTTAAAACAAACAAACAAAAAAAAAACTCCAAAGCATGTATGTTGCAAAACAGGAATTCATTCTTGTTTGTCCAAAAGTTGTACTTATCCAAATACATCATATGTATATATGGCCCTTCCTACCCCCAATAAAAATAGCAAATAATGCCAGAAATTGTCCTCACATATTTCTTGATCTTTTTGAAAGTGCTTTCTTGCGTACCAACTTATGTTATCTGCACAACATCCCCATAAAACGAGACATTAATTAACCCCCTATTTTGACTGACAAGGAAGTTGAGACACCGAGCCGGTTACCAGCTTGTCTAACCTCACGCGGGAGTTAGCGTGGGGTTTCTTGTTTTGATTCAAGATTCCTTGGGTAATCTCCAAAGCCCCGTGATGGTGAATAAGTAAACCCACCTGACCCCAGAGGATCTGGACTCTTCCAGCTATCTTCACGCAGGTAGTCAGAGTCCACAATAGGTGGGCCAGGCAGGGCTGAACCGCAGATCTGAGGGGCAGTTCCCACCCTGGGGAGGAAGATCCTGAGGTCAGGCGGTTGGTTGTCTGAATACATAGGCCTGTGCCATCATCCTTCCTCAGATATTCGGGAGCCTATGACCCCAAACATGTCATTCTCAGTGACCAGGCTCGGTGACCCCGGCCCTAGTGGCCATTAGTCAGGGAGATTTGGAGAGGTCAGAGGTCAGAGCAGGGCTGCTCAAGCAAGGAGTCCCTGTCCTGGGAAAAAGGACACCTGAGGCAGTGCGCATCTAATACTGCCCAGTCAGTAAGTCTAAGAGAGTGATCAAAACCCCTCCTGCTTTTCTGAAGCACTGACAAGTCTTTGACATTTTTATCTGGTAAAAATCAGGTGAACTGGATGAAAGCGCTGGCTGGGTTATACACTCAAGCAAAAGCCAAGATGGCAAAGAGAGTGTCTACCTGCTCTATCTTCAGATGATAACTGTCCAACTCCCCCCTCAACAGGTTCTAGTCACCCTGTTTCCCTGTTTCTACTTTCTGCCCTTTGCCCTGGGGCTGGGCAGTGACTCTGGGAGTCAACCAGCTGGGAAGAAAGGAGGCAGTAGGGGCAGCCCCAGGGCCTGAGGCTCTAGCAGACACAAACCACACCCACATGGCTCCTGGTCATTTGACACTGCCTTCCCTTGACGACTTTCTTCCTCCAGACTGCCCAGGCATTCCACTCTCAGGTGACTTCAAGGTGAGTTGGCTCAGTGAGCTGCAGGGGGATGAAGGACTAGGACGGGCCCCCTCCTTCAGACTTTCTGAAGAGACAGGCTGGGCTGTAAAGTTCTGGCCAGCTTACATCAGACCGTTTGCCAGGCACTGTGTTAATGGCTTTCCATCCGTGATTTCATGCAATCCTTGCAGGAACCTGTAAAGTAGGTATGAATTCTATGATATCCATTTTACAGATTAGGAAACTGAGGTACAGAGAGGGAAAGATAAGGCCGAGACCATAGTTACTAAGGAGGAAAGGCTTACCTAACCTCTTCGGGAATACAACCACAATTTGCAGTGGGAAAGACAAATGTGATTTTTATTTTTTTATTTAAAAAATTTTTTTATTTTTCCTTTTTTTTTTAAAGATTTTATTTATTTTTTTATTTGACAGAGACACAGCAAGAGAGGAAACACAAGCAGGAGTGAAAGAGGGAGAAGCAGGCTTCCCGCAGAGCAGGGATCCCAATGCGGGGCTTGACCCCAGGCCCCTGGGATCATGCTCTGAGCCGAAGGCAGACGCTTAACAACTGAGCCACCCAGGCACCCCCAAATGTGATTTTTAAAGGGGTACCACAGCCCGTTCCCTGCAGTGCTGGAACCACCCTGGACTGTCTTTCAAGAACCAACTGCGAACTTGCCAAGATTTTTGTGAGCCAGCTATTAAACACAGACTTTATTAAAAATGAAATTACTGGGGCGCCTGGGTGGCTCAGTGGGTTAGGCCGCTGCCTTCGGCTCGGGTCGTGATCTCAGGGTCCTGGGATCGAGTCCCGCGTCGGGCTCTCTGCTCAGCGGGGAGCCTGCTTCTCTCTCTCTCTCTCTCTCTCTGCCTGCCTCTCTGTCTACTTGTGATCTCTCTCTGTCAAATAAATAAATAAAATCTTTAAAAAAAAATAAAAATAAAAATGAAATTACATATGTAAAATTAAATAAATTGTATCTAAGTAATAAATACTCAAAACTTACCACTTCCCAATTACTTTACTACATTGTATCCTTATCTAATAATGTTTCCGAGTTTATTTACATCAATTATATACTTACGGTGGGAATGCCGTGTACTATGCTACTTAGGATCTCTTCCCAAATCCATGTTCAATAACACCTCCTTGACAGCTTGAAATCACACAGGGTAGAATTTTTTACATCACAGAAATTAGCCAAGCTACCAATCAGACCCCCTGCCCAGAACAAGTTGTTAAACACTTAACCAGCCCCTGTGTCTGCAGAAGCCACCAGGTGGGAATGCAGATTCCAGCGTAAGTGGCCCAGGGCTAGACACACTCACTGGCAAAGCCAGTAGGGTGAGTGAGGGTAGGGAACATGTGGGTACCTTGAGGAGACAGCCAGACCCCAGTGTGTCAGTTCCATCTGCCTCCACTGAGGTGCACTGTGAAGATTTCTTTTTTCTTTTTTTAGATTTCCCCAGGTAGAGCTGGATCTCCATTTACCAAGGGAGAAGAAGGGACAGGAACCTGAGAAGAAGCCTGCCTGGAAGGAGAGGCAGATCGGAGTCCCTTGTGAATGCTGACCTCTACTGGTGGGAGTGAGAATGCAGGCTTCTGCTTTGTTACTTTATGACGAGGTTCTCTCCCTCCCACGAAGCACAGCCCTGATGCTCCCCAGCACCCGGCTCTGGGACAGTCCTTGTGGAACAGACAAATGGACCATGGACAGAAGCACCTGCGTCAGACCAGAGGATTTCAATTACTCGCTCAGAACTTATGCTTCCTTTGGATAACAAATATTTTATAGCACCCCTTACTGTCATGAAATGAAAGTTACAGATAACATAACTTGCTTACACATATAACTGTAAAAACTAAATGCATACATATGTTCACCAAAAGACATCAGCATGAATGTTCACAGCACCATTATTCACAATAGCAAAGAGCTGGAAGCAACCCCAAAGTCCCCCTACAGTAGAACAGATAAATACATCGTGGTAGAGGTGTACAGCGGACCACTATGGAGCCATGAGAAAGAACAAGCTTCCAATTCAGACAGGACACTGACGAATCTCACAAATGTGATTTTGATAGAAAGAAGCAAGACACAAAGAAAGTATACACCATATGATTCCACTTATATAAAGTTCCAAGAGAGGCAAAATTAATGGACAGGGTGTTAGAAGTCAGAATGGTGTTACCTTTAGGGGAAACCATGCAGGCAGGCAGCGGGAGGGGACTCCCAGAATGCTGAGAATGTTCTGGTTCTTGATCTGAGTACGGGTTACACAGGTGTGTTCGTTTTGCAAAAGTTCATAGAGTACATAATTATGATTAGCTCACTTTTTTGCAGTACGTAGTTATTCAATAAAAGGTTTACCGAGCAGGGCACCTGGGTGGTTCAGTCAGTTAAGCGGCTGACTCTTGGTTTCAGCTCACATCGTGATCTCATGATCCTGGGATCCTGCATTGGGCTCCATACCCAGAATAGAGTCTGCTTGGGATTCTCTCTCCCTCTCCTTCTGCCCCTCCCCTTGCTGGTGCTTTCTCTCTCTCTAAAATAAATAAATAAATAAATATTTTTTAAAAAAATACCCAGCAAAATCAGTTAATTAGTTTAACGCTCGCACCTAAAATCCTCATGGCTTTGGCAACTCTAAATGCCGATGGATAAAGGTATGCAGTTTTAGAAACTCAAGTGCCTTGTGTAGTATATCTGCCTGGTGCATGACTCTTGTGAAATGATGAGCTCTTGGTAAAATGCTGAAAAATAAAACATACTCTTTTAGCAATTTTCATGATAGTTGTAATTTGGATCATTAGGAACAGGTTGTTTCTCCTGCATAGACATCCAGTAGGGCATACAAGAGTGTGGTTCCTTGCCCTGCATAGCTGTCCTGTCCATTGCAGACTGACCAGTGGCCCCTGCCCCTGCCTGTGCAATGGGGATGATGGCAGTATCCATCTTGTAAGACTGTCATGAAAATTAAAGGAGTTCACTTCAATAAAGTTCTTAGAACAGAGTCTTGCATACAGTGAGCACAAAATCAGTGCTTGATGTTGTTTTCACCCTGCTAAATGCTGGTGGGTCTGTCAATCATTGTAACAACCAAAAATACTCTGACATGTGTCCAGACAACCCCTAGGGGTGACCCTGCCATTGTGAGCTGTAGTTTGAGATCCTGCTGGACCAAAGCTTATGCAATACCATTCCCTTACTCACTCACCCATTCATGTGCTCATTCCTTCACCGAGTCTGTGCTGAGGACGGCTTTCTCCCAGGCTCGACCTCCAGTTGCCACCAGGCTGAGTGGGGAGACAAAGATGTCCACAAAAGACAACAGCACACGGTGACAAATGTTTGCACAGCCCAGCAGCAACAGATTGTCTATCTTTGGCTCTAGCCTAATGCCAAGGCGTTCGGTCTGCTTTGTGGTTTGTTTGTTTTAATTTTTTTATTTAGTTGCCAGTATTTGAAAAATCAGAAGATTTCACATACAATACCCAGCCTTTCGGCTTCTCTTTAAAAACGCAAAGCTCTAGAAACAGTGGGCCTGCATTCGTGTGTGGCCGGGGGCCCTGTATTTGCCACAACCCTGATTTGACGTGCATTTCCTTTCTTCCCTTGAAGACCCTGGAGCTTGGGGCCACTGTCCCAGATCCATCTGCTGGTAGCTATGGGGACCCTGAGGAAAACTAAAAGCTTCCAAGAGGGCCAGAGGAGTGAGGCTTGACGGCTCAGTGGGAGGCAGCTCAAGCGGGGACAGGGCACATGGAGGACACAGCATGTTCAAAGGCCGTGCTCTGAAAACAGTGCCGTGTCTGAACTCGAGTCCCGGGTCCATGGAGACACATGGCAGCCGAGGGAGGCCTGGGAGCAGCTGGGAGCCAGGCCAGAGCTTTGAACTTCCCAGGCCTGAGACCAGACTGCTTTCTCTGCATACTTGCTTGACAGAGGTACAAGTTCAATCTAAGAATGAGTGCCAAGGGTGAGGTGCTGTCAGACACTGCCCGCAGTGTCTTTGCACCTGGGCTTGCCTATCACATGCCTGGAGGTTGGAGGAGCTTGGGAGATGTGCAAGAAATATGAAGAAAGTGGTGGTCCCTGGGGCTGGCCTAATATCTGATTGAAGGGGGCCTGAAATACACCATTCACAGCCTAACTCAGTGCTTTTCAGAATGTGATGTGCCCACAGATCACCTGGGGATCTTGTTAAGATGCAGATTCCAATTTAGCAGGTCTGGGATGGAGCCCAAGGCTCTGCATTTCAAACAACCCACCAGGGATGCTATTCTGCTGGTCTGAAACCACACTTGGAGCTTCTAGTTTATGTTTTTTTTCACTGCGGCACTCTCGATATTTCGGACCAGGTAATTCCTTGTCATGGGGGACTGTCCTGTACATTGCAGGACATTGAACAGGATCCCTGATCTGTACCCACCAGAGGACAGTAGTAACCCCCTAATGGTGACAACAAAAAATGCCTCCGGATATTGTCACATGTTTCCTGGGGGACGGAGGGGGCATCAGAACTGCACTCTGTTGAGACCCACTGCTCTAGGGTGTCCGTGAATTCTTAAAATCTAAGAGTTTATATGAGTTTTACTGAAATATAGAGAAACTTCAAGGCACTGCGGCAGAGCAGATCACGTAATTTGTGGGGCTCGGTGCAAAATAAAATATGGGTGCTCTTGAGCAAAGGTTCTGCCTTTAGCAATACTTCATCACTTTTAAACATAATAGGGATGATAGGGATATATTAGGAATAACAAACTCACAAATCATAAAAAATTATTTGGGGTATCATTATGCCATAAATAATAACACTTTATTAATGTTAGATCTAGAATAATCCTAAGGATTTTCCAGCCTGTTTTCCTGTAAATTCATTGATTAGGTCATCCAAATGTATAATTTTAGCTACTTTATTTTCAATCATCGTAATTGAGAGTGATGTTAGTTGCTCCTGGCAAATGCAAGATCGCAAATAATTTTCAATGATTTTTAATCCTGAGAAGGAATCTTCTGCTGACGTAACTGTTCCTGAAGCTGTTAAGAATATTTGACGGGTTGTGACAACATTGGAAAGCATTTCTGATAAATTATTTCAAAATATAAAGTTCAGGGGCGCCTGGGTGGCTCAGTGGGTTAAGCCTCTGCCTTCGGCTCAGGTCATGATCTCAGGGTCCTGGGATAGAGCCCTGCATCGGGCTCTCTGCTCTGCAGGGAGCCTGCTTCCCCCTTCTCTCTGCCTGCCTCTCTGCCTACTTGTGCTCTCTCTCTCTCTCTCTCTGTCAAATAAATAAATAAAATCTTAAAAAAAAAAAATATATATATATATATATATATAAAGTTCAGAGCACTTAGAGCTGACAATTCTTGTGGAACAACTTTTCTAAGCAGATTTAATTCTTCATACAAATCAGTTTCATGCAAGTCTGAATTTGATCTTAAATGTAAGTTTACACAATGGCCTTTGAATGTTTCCGCTAACATTTGTTGTAACTTGTGGAGGTCATACCAGAAACCGAAAGTGACTTCAGCTATTGTGCATAATTTAAAACACCTACTTATGCGTTCTTTCATTGTATCTTCAATTACAAGAACAGATTAATTTTGAACTTGTCTTGCTTGTTAATAACTGGTTTAGCTGAAGCTTCCTGGGAATAGAGTGTTCTTTTCCAGTGAATGCGACGACCTTTAAATCTCATTTCTCTTTCTCGGCCTATGAATATTTGCTCTGGCATTTTGCAGCAGTTTCCAGAATTGCAGATTCTAAACTCCTTTATGAATTCTAATAACTCCCTGACAGGCTCCTTCGCAGTGTCTATGCTTATGTTTTAATTGGGTAATCATCTACTGACAAAGTTGACTGCCCGGGTGCCAGCGGCACCTGTCCGGGGGGTCTGATCCAAGAGTTCATATTGGTACAGACGCTGCAAGGATGGGCTCCAGGAATGCGGATGGGCCACTCGTCTGGGGTCCTTGCCCCTTGTAGAGCTCCTCCTCCCTCCTGCAGTGGCTGCTGCTGCTGTCACTGCCCCGGTCCACCCTGGGCCTGGCCTGGCCACCTCGGGGCCCAGTGGTGCTGTAGACTATCCCAGGACTGCGTGAGTGTGTCAGACCACGAGATCCGTTGCTCTGTGTGTCTGCTACCTGTCCTGCTGTGTGCGTCACCCAGGTTCCTTATTCATGCAGGTTCCGTGGACCCACTGGATTTCACTTACAGAACACCTGCTTAACCTATCACAGATAAAATTATTAAGAATTTCAAGACTGAGACAGAAGCAAAGCATTGACACCCAGGCAGGGTCCTTCTGAGCACAGGGCCTTGCTCAATGACGCAGGCGGCATACCCAGGAAGCCTGCCACGCACAGGGTAGCAATGCAAGAGATGGGGCTTAGTGAAAGCAAGTCCCAGGAGAAACCATGGGCCTCTCCAAGGCAGCAGGAGGATGGATGGAAAGGGGATCTGGCATTGAAGATTCTGAGGGCAATTGCAGTGTGGCACTGATTTTAGAATCAACATAGGCCTCCCCCACATGGCTCCGCTCGGGCTCTGTGGGGCAGGCGGCTCTGCACTCCAGAGCATGTCCCAGGGGCCCTCTGGTGCCCACAGTTTGTTAGCGAGCGCCCACCGCTAACTTTAAGCACACCCCCCATCACTGCTAACTGCATTTCCTGCACGTTCTCTCTTCACTGCTCTCGCTCCAACCATTTCCCTCCTCTCCCTTCTCTGTCCTGTCCCCTTTGCAAATCTGTCTGGGGGCAGGCCCAGATCTCCCTCAGTGGTAAGAAATACATCCAGAGAAAGATTAATTTCAGAGCAGCTAGAAGGATGAAAGCTTCTCCCAAAGGCGAAGAACAAATGGAAAAAATATGACAAAAGGAAACCGGCCTCAAAATGCAGATACATTTTGAAGGTTTTGGTGAAATCCAAGCCTCCAGCAGCTCGAAGGGAATGTCGCCGCAGCTTCTGAAGTCACCACCCAAGAACAAGCCTGGGTCTGGGGCTGAGATAAACAGTGACAACAGAGAATTTGCTTGGCTGATAGAACATCATGGCCCCAAATACCCAATGTCAGGGATGTCCCTGGGGCTGCGGCTTCTAATAGATGACATGTGTGCCCAAGGTCCCAGTAAAGGAGTGCATTCCGGTTCACGACAACCCTGTGAGGCAGGAATCGGTAGTCAGCTTAGTGATGGGAAACAGGGACACAGGAGTCCAGTAACTAGCTCAGAGCCTCCCAGCTGGTAAGTGTCAGAGCCAGGACTCAAACCCCAGTCTGCATGACTCCACATCTAGTGCTCTTTCTCAGCACTGTGGGATAATGTGTCTCTGCCCCAACCCTGCCCTTCGGCAAATCTGCACAATCAGCAAAGGGCAGATTTCACTATGTCTTTTCAAACCCCCGGCTTTGCTCTCTTCTTTGCCCTGACTCAGCTACCCAGTGCCTCACGCTGGCAGTGCTGGCGTTTCAGGCAGGGGAACATGCCCATGCTGAGAGACCCGTCCTCCAGCTGGCATACCTCTCTGGTCCCTCGCATCACCTATTCCAAAATGGGGCTAAGACCAGCTCTGTCTCAGCATCTGGGCTTTGTGTGCAAAAACGGGGTTTGTGGATTTGGTGCCGACTGTGTTCCTACTGTGTTTCAAAGCCTGACTCCTTTGCAAATTTCAGGCCTTCAGTTGTTCCCATTTTTAAAATGGGGAGGCTGAAGGTAGAGCTGGCGGAGGGAGGACTATCCATTGAGTATCACGTAGGCGAGGTGTCAAGGAAATGTTCACAGGAACACTTGTTCCATGCCCTTTCTTTCCGTCTGAAATGACTCACTGCGATTTCAGTCTTCTGGGCACTGAGCGGGCTCCCCAGGGACCCCTGACAGTTGACCCTTGCTCGGGTCTTTGTTCGACAGTTCTGTGAGCTATTCAAATCCCAGGCCAAGCCTGCTGCCTGCCCAACTCTCTGAATGCTGGCCAGCCACGGGCAACATCTGCTCCAGAGGCTTAATCCAGCATTTGGAAGTGTTCCCTTCCCAAATCTCTGGCCTGGCACCGCTCCCAGCCCCAGTCAGCAAACAGCTGCTGCGTTTATGTGGCTGTTCCTGCAAGGGCTTTGTATGGTCTAGGGAGCGGCTTTGATGTCCCTGGAGCGGGGAAGGGCTGAGGACAGAGGGAGGAGACACAACATTGAGAAGACAGGAAGGCCTGCACGGGCTTGCTCCGGCTCCAGAACTTCCACCGGCCCCCAAAGCCTCAAGGAGCCCACAGATGTGACTTATGCATTTCAAACTCAACTATGTTTTTGTTTGGTTTGGTTTGGTTTGGTTTTTTGTTTGTTTGTTTGTTTGTTCATTTTTGTTTTAGATTTTATTTATTTATTTGGAAGAGAGAGAGACAATGAGACAGCATGAGCAGGTGGTGGAGGGAGCAGCATAGGCAGAGGGAGAGGCAGACTCCCCACCGAACAGGGAGCCCAACTCAGGCCTCCATCTCAGGACCCTGAGCCGAAGGCAGATGCTTAACCAACCGAGCCACCCAGGTGCTTTTCAGATTCAACTTTGATACCAATCCTCAGGCAGAAATACTTGTCAGTTCTAGCGGTGGACTGTGGAGTTGGAGTTAAGAGGGGTGTCTGGGAATGTACCTTTTCACCTAGTTACAGGGCATTTAAATATTCTGTGATCGCGTTCACAAAGACGCTCTCTCTGTGGCACTGCCATCTGAGTTCCCCAGCTCCTCAGATGATTCTAGCGTGGTGCTCTATAACATGCCTTGGAAGAGGACAAGGCTTTTGTGACAAATAATGACACAGAAGCTCAAAAATATCTCATGTTTTGATGGCGGTCATAGCAATTTTGCAGAGAAAGCCACATAATTAATTATTTCAGGAATTCCAGTGAATTCCAGGGTCCAACAAACAACTTAACTCAGGGATCTAAGATCCCCATGGCCTCTTCAACCCCTGACACGTGTTAGAGGTCCTCCAGGAGCTCCTTCCCCTCTGCCCCTCAGTCCCAGCCCCCTGCCCTTTCCCAGTGGGGCCTTCTGTAGTCTTTCTAGAAGCACTGAGTGTTTACTTTGTGAAACCATCCTAGGATCGCTCGGGTTTCTCTCCCTGCCCACCCCAAATACACTGTCCTCTAGCCTGCCTCAGTCTCCGCCCTCTAACTCTAACTCCCCTACACATCCAGTCCATGCCAGAGCCCCTCAGATCCAAGGTTCTTAGCAACCCCACACCCCATCCTATTCTAACCTTCATAGGACAGACTCTCTCGGGACATGTTGGGTTCAGGAAAAGGATTTGGTGAAAGCCCATCACCACTGACTGATCATTTTCCACACACCCTCTGGGGGGGCCAAAGCCCCTCCTAGTCTCTTATACCCACACCCTAGAGGCCTTATCCCTTTCTCCCTGAAACTGACATCACTGATTGCAGAACTGAGCACCAATGAGACTCCTGAGTGCTTCTTTCTGATGACAGGGATGCAGGCTCTAAAGGGAGGTGAGGGATTGCCAGCTCACTCCTTCCTGTTGTGGATGTCCTTAACATCATCAGAACATCTTCATGAGCACCACATCAATTTTAGGGAGCACTTATGGACCCTTATGACATTTATAGGTCCTCAGGCATTTTACTGGGCCATTGGTTCAGTTAGTATTACCTTTAACAGAGATCTAACTACTGTGGCTTAAAAATACTCACTATAGCTGCCATAGCTCCAGCCATCACATCCACATTCCAGTAGTAAGAAGAGGAGCCAGGAGAAAAGGGGGTGTTTTCTTAGAAGACCCACTCAACTACTTACATCTTATTGGCCACTCCTATTTGCAAGGAAGGCTGGGAAGTGGAATATTTTAGCTGGGCACACTTCTAGTCCCAGGAATGTTAGAGTTCTATATTAAATAAGATGGCAAGAATGGATATTGGATAAGCAATTAACAATCTCTGCCTACTGCTTTTTTAATACCTTATCTTTCTTGTCACTCTTGGGCTAGATGTGTTTTGGAAGTCTGAATTCCTTGGATTTTATAAAGGTGATATGGGGCCTTTAGTGCAAATTCTATAACATCCCTACTCGTGTTTGGTTACAGCACCAGGCAGCCCACATTTAGCTTTCTGTGGCGAAATGTTTAAAACTATCTATGACTTCACGTTAGTCCAGGTCAGGAGTATATAACTTACGGTTCCTTTATAATGAAACTTATCCATAATGAATTTACAATGTATTTATACAACATTGCTTTAAATAGAACTTCCCTGGACAGACCCCTAAGCAGGCACTCTTGTGTTCTTTCAGCATGGCTCTGGGCATCATCATAAGGAGCTGAGTTCCCACAGGCCTCTCTTCCCCCCATGCACTAGCTTTGGAATTAGACCCATATTCTAGTTTTGGCTTCACCACTTAAAAGCTGTATGATCTTGAGTGAGTTACTTAACCTCTCCAAAGAATAAGAGCCACGGTTTCTTCCTAAATAAAATACAGATACAGGCTTACCAGTTTCTTATTCAGAACTAAAATCCCAGAAGTTCTGGGCACCTGGGTGGCTCAGTGGGTTAAGCTTCTACCTTTGGCTCAGGTCATGATCTCAGGGTCCTGGGATTGAGCCCCACATCGGGCTCTCTGCTCAGCAGGGAGCCTGCTTCCCCCTCTCTCTCTGCCTGCCTCTCTGCCTACTTGTGATCTGTGTGTGTGTGTGTGTGTGTGTGTGTCAAATAAATAAATAGAATCTTTCTAAATAAATAAAAATTTAAAATCCCAGAATTCTAAAAACTGCGTCTTTCCCCTAAGTTTAGCATAAAAATTGGTCAGGTTAAGTTCCATACTCCAAACACTCCAGATGACTAGAGTACTAATTTCTTTCTTATACAGTCCCAAGCGCCTACTCTTTACCATTATTTATATAAAATAACACATCTTTGTATTACATGCACAATGTACAAAATTCAAAACATACCAAAGTGGGAAGTAAAACTAGTCTCTCGCCAGTTCTTCCCAGAGACAATGGCAGTGACTTTTTCATGTATCTTTCCAGAGATAGCTCCTCATTTAGAAATTACCAAGTGTTTCCAATGGAAAATGGGATTAAAAGTGGTTTCTTTAAAAAAAAAAAAAAAGAGGTGATTATTTTTCCTTCTGTGTCCTATTTATATATTCTTGTGGTTTTATGTCGATTATTTAGCCCTCTGTTTTGTCTTTGGTAAAACATACAATATTTTTATAGGTATACATTGTCAAGATATATAGATCTATCTATCGATCTATAGAGATACAATATTATCTGTGTAGCTCGTATGGATAACATGCTCATCCCAGAGTCCAGCCCAAGCAGGCAACTAATCCCCTCCCCTCCTGGTCATAGGTCAGGCTGAAACACAGTGGGGCCCAGGCTCTAAATGTCGGGCACGTGCTGACAACTGATGGATAATTCTCCCCTGGAGATCCACTCTTGTGTAATGAGGAAGTAACTAGGTGACATGTCAGGACAGGCAGGCCTCAAAACCTTTCCAGAGTTCTTGTCCCCCCCCCCCCTCCTACTGTGCTCTTCCCCCTTCTTCTCCAGGCAAAGCAGTCTGGCGTCCACATCTCCGCTGTGAGTGTAGAAGCCAGGAGGTTTCCAAGCAGACCCAGTTCTCGCCTTTGTAGCATTAAGACAGCAAAAAATCATGTCACCGTTCTCCCGTAATCAAAAGGGACAGGACTGGCTCCGTAATTTGCCAGACCCAGTGTAGAATGAAAATAGGGCGCCCCTTGCTTAAGAACTATTAAGAATTCGCAGACAAGGGGCGCTTGGCTGGCTGAACTGGTAGAGCATGAACTGGTGGAACTTGATCAGGTTGTGAGTTCGAGCCCCACGTTGGGTGTAGAGATGACTTAAAAATAAAGTCTTTAAAAAATAGAATTCCGGGGCCCCTGGGTGGCTCAGTGGGTTAAGCCTCTGCTTTCGGCTCAGGTCATGATCCCAGGGTCCTGGGATCGAGCCCCGCATCGGGCTCTCTGTTCAGCAAGGAGCCTGCTTTGCTTCCTCTCTCTCTCTGCCTGCCTCTCTGCCTACCTGTGATCTCTGTCAAATTAAAAAAAAAAAAAATTAAAAAAAAATAGAATTCCAAGATGAAAGCAGAAGAACATTAAACTAAGGGCAGGGTTATACTGAATGTGGGGCCCCGTGAAGCTGCACAGGTCTCATCCCATGCAGCTGGCCCTGGAAAGGGCCAAGATACACTCTGTCCCCACAGGAAGGCCCTCTGTGGGCCACCTTTCTCCCTACCTCTTCCGTGAGGCATTCAGAGTATTGCCTCCTCTCCATTCCACACCTGAGGGCATTTGTAAGAAGAATCAGGCCTTGGAATTGACTCAGGGCTCAGATGGAGTCTGTGTCCCCCCCAGCCAGCCCGCCAGCCCGCCAGGTACAGGTGTGCACAGTCAGCTGTTCCAGGCATCTCTGGGCTGTGTTGGAGGTCTAAAACTGAGGTGTGCTCAGCACCGTGTACGAAGGTGTTTGAATGGAGTGTCTTTAGGTAGAACGTGCCTGCTGGTTCTCATGCAGCCATAGTTCCTCTATTCTGAATTGCCAGAACATGCTAGAAGATACAATCACCTGGCTGATGTCTGAACATTTTAAAAACTGAGAGCCTCATGGGGTGTCACAGTTGGTTAACCACCGACTCCCCACTCAGCTGGGAGTCTGCTTGAGATTCTCTCCCTCTCCCTCTGCCCCCTCCCCACCCCAAGTAAATAAATCTTAAAAAACAAACAAACAATCAAAAAAACAACTGAGAGCCTCAGGTCATGATCTCAGGGTTGTGAGATCTAGTCCCGTGTCAGACTCCACACTGGGCATAGAGCCTGCTTGGGAATTTTTCTCTCATTCTGCCCCTCACCATGCCCTCCCCCCACCCCCACCCCATTCATGTTCTCTCTCTCTCTCAAAAGTAAAATAAAAAAAAAATAAAAATGGAGAGCCCTATACCTCACAAGTCAGTCCTGCTCATTTTTAGTCAGATCTCCTCAGGGGGCCATAGGGAGGGGTTTCTTCAGTGACTGGTTCTCCTCCCTAGAGATAACCACTATTAATTAGTCTTTGAAGATCCTTGCAGAGATAACATGGTTTGAGCTGATCTGGATTTTTTTTTAAAGTATGCTCTATGCCCAACATAGGTCTTGAACCCAGGACCCCAGCATCAAGAGTTGCAGGCTCTACTGACTGAGCCAGCCAGGCACCCCTGAGCTGATCTGGATTTTTAATCTTGGTTCCAGTAATCAGATGGGGCTATAGGGTTTATCTGGTGTTAACCAGAGCACAGTTTTAAAAGATACATTGATATGCATCAAATAACTTTTAAATGCCTGTATCTATTCCTAGTTAAATTATTGCCTAACCTTAATAAGAAATACTTCGGGGACACCTGGGTGGCTCAGTGGGTTAAGCCGCTGCCTTCGGCTCAGGTCATGATCCTAGGTCCTGGGATCGAGTCCCGCATCGGGCTCCTTGCTTGGTGGGGAGCCCGCTTCTCTCTCTGCCTCTGCCTGCCACTCTGCCTGCTTGTGAGCATGCTCTCGCTCTCTCTCTCTCTGACAAATAAATAAATAAAATCTTAAAAAAAAAAAAAAAAAAGAAACACTTCGCAGGCATGCAAACAAATGAAGCAACTCTTTAGGTAACAATAGAAAATGTCTCTAAGACAAACTAGATAAAAGGGCAAGATGCACTGGTAATAGTATATCAATTTTTAAAAAATGCACATCAGATAGAGATAGAGATAGAGATAGAGATGATAGAGATAGAGATATATCTGCTGTTTCTACTGATCAGCTCCAGAAGCATAAACAAGAAACCAATTTTGGTGCCCCTGAGGAGGAAAGTGGACGCCAGGAATCATAGCAGTCCTCCTCACTGTAACCTCTTTTGTACTATTTGAATTTTTTAGCAGTTGGATGTTTTCCTACCTAAAAATAATTCCCTCTTAAAAAGCAAAAAACAAAGTCCATGTCCTTTAACCCACTAATCCCCTTCTGTGACTCCATCCAAATAAACCAACTGGAAGTGTAGACCCAGTGACTAGTTCCAGGCAGTCACCATCTGAAACATCAGAAATAAACCATGTCCAACATGAGGGGACTGTTTGCTATAGTGAACATATAGGATGAACTTTGATTCAGACCATAGATGTTTCCATAAAACATCTTCGTGTCACTGTAATGGTTATGATGTAACATTCGACAAAAGAAGGGTAGTAGTATTCCCTTAGCAAGTGTTGTGCAGCAGGTGTCTACGGGCAGTTTTTAGGGTTTACAAATACTAGCTCATTTACACCTCGGACAACCTTATGTGGCAGGGTAACATAATCCTTGTTTTATAGATGAGGTGACAGGGATAGCATAGGGGATGGGATGGGTCAGACAGCTGAGATGGGACATTGTCAGGATTGAAGCCCGGGCTAAGAACTCCAGAGCCCAGCCTCAGACCAGTCTGCTTGTTCTGCAGCTTTTCCCAAAGTTTATACACACACACATATGCACCGACAAAACCGTGGACAGGCACACTTTGATTCAACTACGTTTTTTAAAGCCTAGAAAAATATTAGAAGGAATTACATCAGATATGACCTGTGATTGCCTCTGGATAGTGGGAATAAAGTGATTTCTTTTCCTTTTCCTTTATACTTTTTCTCTGCTTTGGGAATTGTCTGCATATAGTCATTTTATCAGCAGGAAGAAAAAAAAAAAGAAAAAGAAAAAGAAAACAGATTCCTTATAACTCCTTCCAGCCAATCCTAGATTTTTCTGGAGGCAGCTTTCCACCTGGAATAAATGGTCTTCTGGCCCTGCTCAGCACCCTGGTGTGGCTGCCCTCCACAGAGACCATCTAACTATTGTCTTTCGGTGTCTTATGCTGCAGTCAGTGCCCAGAGTATGCTCAGATCTCCAGGTGGGCCGTAACCTCCTCGGAGGAGAGGATCCATCCCTTTCCCCACCCTAGGCCCTACTTTGATGAGAGTAATTCTGGATTATATTAATCCTCCCGGATCACTTACCCTCCAGCCCCTGTCTGCCCAGCCAGTGTACACGGGTCTACCATGTCTATGTTTAGGTAGTTGTTCTGAGCCCAAGTACTGGATCTTACTGTATCCCAGTCAAGTTCTGAAAATCAGTCTAGAATGACAGCTCCCTTAGAACCCGTTAATGTCCAGTACTCTGTTTCCTCTCCTGCCTAAGGACCTTCCCTCAGATCCTCCCTATGGCAGCTCCCTCTGACACAGATGCCCCTTTTTCAAGGACAACTTCCCTCACCATTCCGTCCAAATGGTTCTGTTAGCCCACTTCATTTTGGATAGAAGTTCTGAGAAATTCTCTTTTTACTTTGATTTTTTTGAAGTAGGCTCCATGCCCAGTGTGGGGCTTGAACGCATGACCCTGAGATCAAGACCTGAACCGAGATCAAGGGTCGGACACTTAACCACCTGAGCCACTTAGGTGTCCCTGAAATTATCTCTTTAATTTGTTTACTTTTTTCTTCCCACTCTCCTTGCCAGGATTTACTTCCATAAGGGCAGGATTTTGTCTGTCTTACCTCAAACACTGCCTGGCACATAGAAGGACCTCAGTAAATTTCTGGCGAATGGGGGAATGAATGAATGAATGAATGCAGTTTCTCAGTGCTGGTGAAGGGCTTTAGATGGTTTTCCAAGCCTGTCTCACCAATGTCAGCTGTGTATCATTGGGCATTTTAATTCCTCTCAATCAGTTTCTTCCTGTGTCACCTGTCACCTGGCTAATCCCCACATTTTAGGGTCACCATGAGCATCCACTAAAAGTTAAAAGTAGAGGCGCCTGGGTGCTTCAGTGGGTTAAAGCCTCTGCCTTCGGCTCAGGTCCTGATCCCGGGGTCCTGGGATCGAGACCCGCATCAGGCTCTCTGCTCGGCGGGGAGCCTGCTTCCTCCTCTCTCTCTGCCTGCTTCTCTGCCTACTTGTGATCTCCATCTGTCAAATAAATAAATAAAATCTTAAACAAAAAAAAGGAAGTTCTAATAGCTTTTAAAAAATAAATAAATAAATAAAGTTAAAAGTATGTGGCACAGGGAAAAGTGTCTGTCACATAAATCCTAGCAACAATTATTTTTATGGTCCCCTGCCCAGATGAGCATCATGCTTGATCATGCTGTCTACATCCAAGTTGCACATAAAGTCCTTGAGCGGCACCGCATTTGGGACAGCAGGGTCACTAGAGATGAACCATATGGCTATCGTCTGATGGGGAACGTGCTTCTCCATCCACAGGGGGAATCCAGGATCTCGCCTTCCATTGCCAGTGTTGCCCTGATCTCCAGCCTAGTCAAGAAGAGGAAATGAAAGCAAACTAGCTCCATTCTTGGTGCTCTTTTGTTTCCTTTTGAGGTTCACAGACCATTTTGTGGGCTGACCTCACCCAGTGCTGATGTCAAGTTCACTCTCTGCCCCGAGCTGGGCTGGGGCCTGTTGCCTGGCAACAGAACACCTACCTGCCCTCATCAGATCCCCTGGGCTGCCCTGGGCCCTGGCCTCCAGCAGTGCCAAATCGGGAAGGACAGGCTCTGGGTCTTGCCACATTGCTCTGATAGGCAGAAGCTAAGGGATGCGGTGACAGAGAGCAGAGAGATTGCTCCATGAGGCAGAGGTTGTGCTCAGGAAAGAGCGCTTGTGATCCCCTAAAACATTGGCCAGAAAGTACCTGCGATTCTCACTGTTCAGAATTCGTTCTTGAAAGACTGTTCCTCTGTAACCATCCTTGAGCAGAAGACAAGTGCTCCTTGAAGGAAACATTTCTCAGCGGCTATCTAAGGGTAACTTCCTTGGTGAGAAGGAAACTCCAGACTAGGAGGCTTGGGGGAGAGGCAGGGTAAGCAGAGCTGTGAGACAGGGAGCTCTGGGTGGGGCACACACACGGGGCACTGCATGAGTGGACCTGGGGAGATGACCCAGGCTGGGAGATCGGACAGGATCTGTTCTCCCCACATGCTCGGCCTGGCTAACTCCCATTTGTTCTGAATATCTCAGATGTAATGTCACTTCCCCAAGAAAGCCCTCCTATTCCCCAGACTAGGTTAGATTCCCCTGTCATTTGCTTTCCTAGCCCACACTTTCCATTCGTCACCCTTATCCCTCGATGCAATGTGCACCTGTGTCTCCCTCCACCCCAGCCATAGACACCTCAGGTTCTGTGAGGGCGTGGTCAAGTCTGTCTGTTCACTACAGCCCGAGCACCTAGCCCCGGGCCTGCACACAGAAGGCGCTCAAGAACATTGGGCATCAGATAAATGGAGGAGGAAGAAAGGACAAACAGAACTGGGAAGGCACAGTGCAGGCCGCCTGCTGCCCTCCTCATGTTGCCTTGGCCAGTCTGGCCTCCCCTGTCAGATACAGAGGCCTTGGCCATGCGGGAAGGCTGACATTCCACTTCCCATGCCAGGCAGGGGAAGCCGGTGTTTCCCGAAGACTCCCATTGTCATTGTTCCCGCTGCATAACGAACAACAACCATTCTTTCCCAAGGATGAAGTCATTTCCCTCGAGTCAACATTAAACCCACAGGAAAGGAAAGTAGCATTGTGGCATACCTACTGTGTACCAAGCTACTGGGTATCTTATCTGATTCTCACAACAGCCCTGCAAAGCAAGCATCATTGCTTTTTTTCTTCCTTTTTTCTTTCTTTCCTCCTATCTTTCTTTCTCCTTCCTTCTTTTCTTTCTTTCTTCCTTTCTTTCTTTCTTTCTTCTACAAATAACGTAACTGAGGCTCAGAGACATTGATTTGTCATGCTCATAAAAAAAGACAGAGTTGACATTTGGTCACATGGTGTAGGAGGGACTCACAGCAGGGCCACACTGAGTCCTGTGTGCCACTGGCAATGCCCACAGCCCCCTCCCTGCTCACCTCCAAGACCAAAGGCAAGGTGGGAAGAGCCTCCCAAAAAGAAAAAGGGGGAAGTAGACTAAAGAAACGGGACCAAGGATGCTTCCACTTACTCCTCAAATCTTTATTGAATATTTATGTCAAGCACAGGGGATGGGGCCAAATGCCATAAAATACAGATCCTCTCATAGAGGTCACTGTGTAGCGAGGGAACCATATAAGAAAATCCGAAATTACAGATCAGCAAGACTGATGTTATTAGATCACTTATTCCATTTTTTAATATTTGAAATTCTAATAAAGTGTTAACAATATATATAGATATAATTGTAGCTCCATCCAAACGCAATGCTCAGGGGGTGGTGAAACACAGTGGTGAGGTGTCCAACCCAGAATGAAGGTCTAATCAGGGAAGGCTTCACGGAGGAGGGGACGTGTGAGCTGCCGTGTGAGGCAAGAGGGAGTTCACGAGGCAGAGTAGCATGGGAAAAGTACAGCAAAAAGTACTTGTGGAGAGGCGGAAGCGTGAAACACCACTGCCTGATTAGAGAAGTGTGCGTACCAGTCAATTCCTACAGCCCAAATGAGGAAGGCACCGTCTTCAAGTTGCCTTGTGAAACTGTCCTTCAAGGGCGCTCAGCACTCCGCTGGGCTTTAGGGATTCCGTTTGGTGTTTTCCTGCCTGGTTTCTCACTTCAGAGGATTAGAGCCAGAGCCGCGAGTTAAGCAGAGGAGCGGCGCCACCTGGAGGTCAGAAGGTGAAGTGATCGTTGAGGTCCCTTCTCAAACTCGCCTGGGTCTTCTACCTGCTGTCTTCTACCCTGCTCTCTCAGAGCATCAGGGAAATCCTCTCACCTCCAGGAACAAGAGGCAAAATAAGCGGACGGCAATGTTTCCAAAGGGAGCAGAGAAACGGAAATCTAAGTTAGAGACATAATCTAAAGATGCAAAGGAAATCAACCAAAAGAAAGCTTGGATTTGCTCATCATCTCATCCAAATTTAGGAGCAATAATGCCCTGCTACTTATTGAGTGCTTATTCTGCACCAGGCGCACAGGTACACTGTGCTATGTGCTGAACGTATTTTATCTTATTTAAGTCTCAGCAGCAGCCTTTTTAAATTTTATTTTATTTTACATAACCCCACACCCAGCGTAGGGCTTGAACTCACAACCCCGAGATCAAGAGTACGAGTACATGCTCCACCAACTGAGCTAGCCAGGTTAGAGCAAACAAATGGTAGTTCAGAGAGGTTGAGTTGCTCTCCTGGACCACACAGCAAGGACATGGACAAGCTGGGATTTGGATCCAGATTTGCAGACTCAGAAACTCATGATCTCACCTATTACGTTAGACACCTGATGGCTATGGCCGTTAAACGGGTCCAAAGTGGGCCGCCTGGGTGACTCAGTCATTAGGAGTCTGCCTTCAGCTCAGGTCATGATCCCAGCGCCCTGGGATTGAGCCCCTCGTGGGGTTCCCTGCTCCTTGGGGAGCCTGCTTCCCTCTCTCCCACTCCCCCGCTTGTGTTCCCTCTCTCGCTGTGTCTCTCTCTGTCAATAAATAAAAAAATAAAGTCTTTAAAATAAATAAACAAACATGCCCAAAGGGAAGCACAAGAAATGAGCATTGGCAAGGATGTGGAGAAAAAGAGCTCTCTTACACTGGCGGTGAAAATGCAAATGGGTGCAGCCACTGTGGAAAACAGCATGAAGGTTCCTCACAAACTTAAAAATAGAACTACCTTACGATCCCACACTACTGGATATTTACCCAAGGAATACAAAACACCAATTCAAAGAGATATGGGCACCCCTATGTGTATAGCAGTATTATTCACAATAGCCAAGATATGGAAGCAGCCCAGGTGTGTGTCATAGATGAATGGATCAAGAAGAGGTGACATATATACACAATGGAATATAACTCGGCCATAAAAAAGAATGAAATCTTTCCATTTGCAATGCCATGGATGGTGCTAGAGAGTATTACGCTAAGTAAAATAAGTCAGCCAGAGAAAGACAAATGCCACATGATTTCACTCACTTGTGGAATTTAAGAAACAAAACAAATGAGCAAAGGAAATAAAGGGAAAGAGAGAGAGATAAACCGAGAAACAGATTCTTAACTATAGAAAACTAACTGACGGTCACTAGAGGAGAGGTAGGTGGGAGATGGAGGAAATGGAGATGGGGATTAAACTGCACTTATCATGATGAAAAATAAATTAAAATAAATTAAAAAAACAGATCTAAAGTGGAACTCGTCATTTTTGCCAGAACTTACTCGACAAATACTACGACCTTCCCCGTCGTTGTCCAGGCCAGAAACCTAGGAATTTTGACCCACGCCTAATCATGTACCAATTTTGTTGATCCTTTCTCATAAATATCTTTAACATTTTTCTAGAATTTTAAAGGTTTTTTTTTTCTACTTATTTGAGAGAGAGCAAAAGCATGCGGTAGGGCAGAGGGAGAAGCAGGCTCCCTGCTGAGCAGGGAGCGCAATGCGGGGCTCGATCCCAGGACCCTGGGATCATGACCTGAGCCAAAGGCAGGCGTTTAACTGACTGAGCCACCCAGGCCCCATCTTTAACATTTTTCTATCCTCCCTGTCACTGTGGCTGCCTTGTTCAGGCCATGGCAGTCTTTTACCTGATGTGATGCTCTCCCAGCAGCCCTTCTCCTTCCCAGCCCTGGTGTAACTGATTCATAATCATCTCCCCATCACAGATCCCATGCCAATGGGGCCCTGTCTGTGTGATCCCAGTGCCTGGCAAACAATAGACACTCAATCAATATTTGAGTGACTGAAGATAGCCGGGAACCCTTGTTTCCACTTCATCAATATTATGGGCTGAGCCATGTCCCCTCATAGCTCAGACATTGCAGTCCTAACCCCCATCACCTCTGAATGTGACTGAGGATGGGGCCTTGGAAGGGGTTAAAGTGGGGTTGTCAGGGTGGGCTGATGTCTTCAAAGAGGAGGAGACTGAGTCACAGAAAGACGTCCCAGAGAGAGAGAGAGATGTCAGAAGGAACCAAGCCAGGTGACAACTTGATCCTGCACTTCCAGCCTCCAGACCATGAGACAACAAATTTCTGCTGGGTAAGCCACTGGTCTGTGAGATACTGTTACAGCAGCCCTAGCAAACTGATTCAATCCAGAAAGGGAGTCAGACTCAGAGAGGCTGAAGAATTCACCTAATGCTGTACAAGAATCAATAACGCACCTGTTACTACACATTAGTGACATTCTGCAGTAATGCACCTGTTACTAATGTATTAACGATGTTCTGCCTCATGATTGCTCTTCTATGTCATTTACCAACTCTTGTAACTGGTTGAACCCTACTATTCATGGAACTTCTGGAATGTTTGGGTATTGTTACTTCAACCGGCGCACGGGGCAAGGGTCCTGTCTCACCCTTCTCTGTATCCCCAGGCTTCCTAGCCCCGCTGGGGGCTTTGTAACAAGAAGTTTTCAATGTCTTTGTTGCTGTTGCTCTTGTGTGATTGATGGACCCATGTGGATGGGTAAAACAGAGCCCAATAGCAAGACAAATGTGCAAAAAGGGGCCACCATCTCCAGTAGTAGAATATGACTTTTCTCTGAATATCTGGATATAAACGTCAGGATGACTGGTTTAAGACCCTATGAGAGTAATGGCACACAACATCTGAAGTTAGGACTGTCCATTTAAAACAAGGAATGTGTGTGTGTGTGTGTGGCAGAGAGTGAGGGGAGAGGCCTGGGGGAACACAAGCTGTGACTTCTGCCCTTGGGGCAGCGCCCCAGTGCAGGGTAATTAACCCCTCTGAAATGGAAGGGGTCTAAAGAGCTGATCAGCAGTGGCTTCATCCCAGTAATAGACAACCCAGGGGATAGGCAGAGAGACTGGAATCAAGGCCAGCTCGTGAACAACGGCCCGCTCTTTTGAGCAGATCCATTTTGTTCAGAGACAAAATGCCCTTGGGTCCCCTAGTGCATGGTCACACTCAGGAACAAGGGCACTTCTCTGGTGCTATGGGTGGCGGTGGATGGAATGAGGTGTGGCTCTTCCAGAAGGGAGAGAAAACCCCATCAGATAAATTGTGAGATTCCCTCTAGATTCCCATTCTGATGCACCTCCACGGTCTAGGGCAGGCTGGTCTCCACTATCCCACAGGACAGTTCTCAGACATGACCATCACCTGTTCACCATACTGAACGCCAGTGACTCATCAAAGTGGCTTAACGGCTCAAAATATTCTGACAAGGCCACTTTCCTTGTATATATGGCAAACAAAATAACACCGGTTGGACCCCTCCTCTCTTGTGGATGCATTCAGCAGAAGGGTCTGCTGTGGACCAGGCCCTAAGCAGGTGAGAGCGGAAACAGATAGGGACCTCTCCTCCCGAAACTTACAAGTCCCTACCACCTACACACCAAGTTGTAACCAAGCTGGTAGTCTTTGGACAATTCTTTTTCTACAGGTGATTTTTTTCCTGCTTTTTTCCCCTGTATTTTCTCATTTCCTATTGTGATAGACATTTATTACTCTAACAAAGTACAAAATAAGTACTTTATTTTTAACAGATATTATGTTTTACCTGCTCGTCTGTGTCCTAAATTTCCCTTTCAGGCTTTAGTCTCAAGAATTGGGAATGGTTACATTTTACACTGTGTATTACTCTGGGTCTAATCCGGAGAAAGAAACGATACAGTAATTTAAAGAGAGGAAGCTGGTATAAGGAGGCATTAAGCTATAAAGGGAGAGTAAAAACAGAGATATAGAGAGAACTCTCAAGGGTTCCCTAACGCAATCTTAGAGTACTCAGGAAGGACAGTTTGGAAGGTCTGCCTGGCAATTGGGATTCAGAGCTCATTGGGAAGGATGTGATTGCTGCCCACGGATGGCAGAGAAGTTTGGGGCGGGGCTGCTCCACAGATGCCACGCAAAGCAGGAAATGATCTTCAAAGATGGACTGAGGCTGGAGAGAGGGAGTCAGGGCCCCACTAGGGGCACAAGGTTGAACGCATGTGGTCTCTGCCTCAGAAGCGCTCCCCAGACCTGGGCTCCAGCTGCAAGCCAGACTGCTCTGGGCATGCAGGTGCAGCAGGGTGTCTCAGGATGGTCGCCCGCCCCATTCATCAGGCAGCTGGTACCAGTAAAACCATAAATCAGCCCAAAGCAACCGGGAAGAGCGATCCCTTTCTCCTGCAACGTCCCTCTAACTCCCTCTACTGGCAAACCTCAGCATCGTCCTTGCTGTCCGGTAGAAAATGCGTCAAGTCCCCTCTCCCAGAACAGGTCCTGAAGAGTGAATTTGGAGGTGCAAGGCAATAAATTGATCACTGGGCACAAGCTATTTTCAGTCATTAGAACAGGGACTGGCAAACTTGCTCTGCAAAGAGCCCAACAGTAAATATTTTAGCTTTCTGAGCCATACCGTTTCTGTGAAAACTCAATTCCGATATTGTTGCACAACCGGTAGTATAGACAACATAGAAACAAATAAGCATAGCTGTGTTACATAGACCTTTATGTACAAAAACAGCCAGTGAGTAGATCTGGCCCACAGATCATAGTTTACCAACTCTTGACTTAGAGTTTTAGATTGAATAATCCCTGCTCCGTGAATAGAATTATATTGAGAAGAAACGGGATAACCCAAGTGCACAGAGCTGAGGTTGGTAGTGGGCACTGAGAAAAACGAATTTAAATGGAGATATAATGTCTACATTGTTGGAGGGGTTTTTTGTCCAAATTAAGTGAGAGCTATGGATTGAATGTTTGGGTGTCCCCCAACTCGAATGTTGAAATCTTAACCTCTGATGTGTTGATCTTTGGAGATGGGGCCTTTGGGAGGTAATTAGGACATGAGGATGGAGCACTCATGATGGGATTTGTGTCTTTATAAGAAAAGACAGGACAGAATTTGCACCCTCTTGTTCTCTCTCTGCTATGAGGAGCCAACCCAAGGGGCTGGCTATGAGCAAGGCTGGAAGAGGAGTCCTCCGCCAAACCCCAGATCTGCCAGCACCCTGATCTCGGACCTCCCCGCCTCCAGAACTATGAGAAACGTTTGTTGTTTAAGCCGCCTAGTGCGAGGTAATTTGTTATAGCTCCCCAGACTGCCGATGAGCTAGGATATTAAAGGATCAAACAGGGTACTTAACAAATCATCATCTCTAAAGGCCTGTGCAAGGCAAAATAACGGTCCCCATTGTGGCCTCCTCTTTTGAGAGGCTCAGAGGAGCTAAGAAACTTGTCTCAAATCATACAGCTTGGGGCGCCTGGGTGGCTCAGTTGGTTAAGCGACTGCCTTCAGCTCAGGTCATAATCCTGGAGTCCCGGGATCAAGTCCCATATTGGGCTCCCTGCTTGGCGGGGTGTCTGCTTCTCCCTCTGACCTCTTCTCTTTCTCTCTCATTCTCTCTCTCTCTCAAATAAATAAATAAAATATTTTTTTAAAGATTTATTTATTTATTTGACACAGAGAGAGAGATCACAAGTAGGCAGAGAGGCAGGCAGAGAGGGGGGGAAGCAGGCTTCCTGCTGAGCAGGCTCCCTGCTGGGGCTCGATCCCAGGATTCTGGAATCATGACCTGAGCCAAAGGCAGAGGCTTTAACCCACTGGGCTACCCAGGCGCCCAATAAATAAAATCTTTTTAAAAAAATCATACAACTTTGTTGAGCTGGCATTTGAACAAGCAGTCTGTATGACTCTTAAGCTGACCTTCCTCACCACCGTGTCCACTGCTTCACCCACAAGGGGCAGGCGTGCATTCCCAAACTGGGCTCCTATCTTTACTGGGTACCATAATAAACTTGGATTTAATGCCTTTGACCTTGGGCAGGCTAGGACTCCCAACCTGAAGGAAATCAGTACTTAACTTGTTTGAAACCCATCTCCTGAAGTGTTCAAGGCACTTCAAGATGAGAGACGAGAGATATTTAGGTGTTTAGTGGTGAAACCTGTCCCCCTGCCCCCACAAACACTGTTGGCCAAGTCAGTTCTCCTGAAGTGGCTAGCTAAAGATCGGTGTCCTATTTCAGGGTCCCCCTTCCCATGTCCTCTCCTTCTGTGACCTTCCCAATTGATGAATCATTCCTTAATCAAACATGGGACATTTGTGGGGCTTCCCCTTAAAGCTTACAGACACTACACCTGTTTCTTTCTCTATCTTGACCATACTTACAAGATGAGGTTTATCAAAATGAATGGTAAATATTTTATCACTGCTTATTGACAGTACATTCATCTAAGTACTGTGCCTATATCTTTCCAGTTTTCACAACAATTCTGGAAGGTAGCAATTATTGTCCCTACTCAGTGACAAAGGTGGCATTTACATAGCAGACATTATTGATCTTTGAGGTAGGCAATGGAATAGGACTCTGTGCAAAGAGAAAACCAAGGTTTGGAGAGGTTGGCTTGCCCTCTCACCTGCACCTAAATCCACATCTCTATATACTTTACTTGTGGAAACACGAAGCATGGTGGCCCCTTCAGGATCATATAGAGCCTCGTCCACATCCTAGCCCCACCTCTTCCTCGCCACCTGACTGATTGCGCCTTTTCCGTACTGAGGGTAGTTCTCCAAAGCATTTCTGGATGTCTTGTAAAGGCTTTTATTCTGGACCATTTTTCCAAGGAAGTGTGTACAGCAAACATCTCTGGGAGATAGAGTTTCCCTCCGGGTCAGAGAAGACTTGCTTTCTGTCCAGGAGGATGAAGATATTGTCCTCCCTCTGGTGTAAAGGTTGAACATGTTTGCTAGTAGCCCCCACTAAAAGATTAAGATTTAGGGTCACCTGGGTGGCTCAGTGGGTTAAAGCCTCTGCCTTCGGCTCAGGTCATAATCCCAGGGTCCTGGGATCGAGCCCCGCATTGGGCTCTCTGCTCCGCAAGCAGCCTGTTTCCTTCTCTCTCTCTGCCTGCCTCTCTGCCTACTTGTGATCTCTGTCTGTCAAATAAATAAATAAAATCTTAAAAAAGAAAAAAAAAATTAAGATTTACTAATGCTCATTTTCCCACCTTCCCCTAACCTCCTGCATTTCAGCATCAACCCCAATACCCACACTGAAGCTGTTTTTGTTGATGTCACCATGGCTTTCATGCTTGTCCTTATTGGTCTCCTTGCTGGACTCCTTCTCCTTGAGCAGCCTCATCAATACCCTTCTTGCCTCCCTTGCAGCTCCTCCAGCCTTTCCTGGGTGATCTCACTCCCTCTACTGGTTTTAGGAACATTGTATATAGGGATGATGTCCTAAACTCTAGCTCCATCTGCTGGCCAGCTCCGCCTCACACTCAAGTGGTCCAAAAAGGAACCCCTCCTTCCCAGGCCCTCCCCATCACCTAATCCTCCCTCCTGGGTCCATGCTCTCACTGGGGTCACCCAGCTACCTCATTGCTCCAGGAAGTCACCTCTATCCGTTCACTGCTTCTCACACCCCCAGGGCCAAGCTATCTTTGAATATTCTTTTTCTATTTCAGGAATCTGTACATGCCCCAGGTCACCCAGACCCACGCCTCCTGCACTCTTCCCCCTTAAGTCCCAATCTTTCCTGCCTTGGGTGACTATAGTGTCCAGCTAACAGGGCTTCCTGCATCCTGTTGACTCCCCCCACACACAAAGCCTTCACTCCATTGTTGCTAGGGTTATGTTCCAAAAATATAAATCCAATCATGTTGTTTCCCTGTTTTCAATCCTTCACTTGCCTCTCACTGCCTATCTGACAGCAGCTAGGTTATTAACAACATAGTTCATTATGTCTCACCCACCTGCCGAGCTCCTCCTTCCAGTCCTCCTCCCATCTGTCTTCTATGGCCACTGCCACTCCAAATGGGGAAAAAAGGTGGGGAGGAGGTGTCTCAAAATAACACTCATCAAACAGCCCTAATTGGTTCTAATGTGTGTTACCTGGAACCCGAAAGTCCTCCAAATTTACATTAAACACTAGTCACACATTTTCTGACTGTCTCAAACCTACCTGGACGTTCTTAGTTTTTCTTGAAAAAATAAAATCATAGTTTGGATTAGGAACCCTATTTCTATGCAATTATTCACTATCAAGTTTCTATGTCTCTCAGGGTCCTCTTGAGAAACAAGCCAAGCTATTCCTTCATTCTACCCAGTTGAGGTGCTTATGGAATAGGGGTTTTCAGCAGATATATCCACCGTGTGTGTGTGTGTGTGTATCCATCTCCAAATATATATATATATATATATATATATATATATATATATATATCCGTCCCCACCAAATACATATATATACATCTCCCCTCAAATATACATACATACATATATATACACATATATATCCATCTCCACCAAATATATATAGATCCACCTCTCCCAAATATATATATATATATATATATATATATATATATATATGGAGATAGATAGATCTCCATCCGCACCAAACAACATATATATCCATCTCCGCCAAATATACATGTATTTCTCTTCAAACCAACACCCTTGAACGTCCACCAGGAGGCGCCGGGGGCGTCGCCAGACCTGCGGTACCTTCACCGTTGGAGAGAACGCGAGGGATGCAGCAGCGATGGAACCCGGCTTCCTTTTTCAAGAACCAGTGTGAGGGAAAGGAGCAGAGCCGCGTTATTTTAGGGAGACCTTGTCGCACACCCCCTCCCGCGGGTAGGGAGCGTCTGGGATGTGTGCGGGCCCCATGGAGAGACGCTGGCGGTGGCTGCGGTGGCAGCTGGGGCTCCTACCGCGGCTGCAGCCGGCAGTAATCCGACCCCGCGGGCGCGGGGATTGAATACGCGCAAGGGAGAGCGGCGAGCGGCGAGCTGCGAACAAAAGCCCTCGGCGCGGGGCCCAAGCCCGGGACGTGCGGTGAGTGAACCCGCCCTGAGACCCGGGAGCTGCGGGCACTGGTGGCCGGGCTAGCTGAGTCCCCAGAGCCCACCTCGCTGCTTTACGGTAGGGGGACTCGGAGGGCATCCAGGGGCAGGTGTCGGAGCTTAGATGGGGTGAATGGTGCCTTTAGCACGTTCAGACTTGGAGGAGATCGGGTGCATTTGAGAGGACCCAGGCGCCTTCTCCATCCCCAGCAAACACCGGGGGTGGGGGTAGGGGGACCGGCATAGCTCCCAGCAAGCTCTGTCCAAAAGACAGAACAAGAATCGAACACCTCTCCCGGGCAGGCCTTTTGTAATTGAGGCATTTGTTTCAGCCCTTCCATCAGCTCCGGGCCCCGGGCCTGGGTCTCCTTTGGCAGGGGGCAATCATGTAATATACATCATGTAAATTTAATCATACAAATCACAGGGCCTCTGAGCCTAATCCCAAATAAACTTCTTCCCTAGGTAAATGGGGTCCTCGCAGCCATGCACTTTGAGGATGAACAGGCTTCTTCTCTTTTTTTTTTTTTGTTCCTGCAAAGCTGCATCCCCGGTCCCCGCCTAAGCTACAAACAAATACACTAATCCTCCCGGGAATCCTCCACCGCCTCCCTGGCCGGCTACTGCCTGCACCAGGATCTTTTCATCTTAACTTGCAGCAGGAAGGAGATGCATCCAGCGGGCCAGACGCCCTGGGGAGCCGGGCCCCAGGCCCTTGCCCCGCACACCCAGGCTGAGGAAGGTTGAGGCTTTTCCGGTTGCACGGTCTCATCCCTCCTACCCCTCTCCCCAACCCCCCTCCACCATCGCCTGGGTTTTCAGGGCATTGGTATTATGATTTACGTCCCACCGGGCCTCTGAGCCTAATCCCAAAGCTGATTAAGTTGGGGGTGGGGGTATGTAAATGGGGCGGGGGGGGGACTGCTTTCATGTATTCCTCGATGTCCCTACCTTGTCTTGCACAGGGACTCCACAAAAGGACAGGACTCAGCCATGGTGGACCCGGTGCCGGAAGAGGAAAAGGAGGGAGCCGAGCCTGAAGGTTCGGATGGGGCCGCAGCCGCCGCACCTGGCCCCCCGGAGGCACAGGGTGCCCAGCAGCCTGCCGCCTCCTCGGCCTCAGCCTCCGCCTCGGCGGCGGCGCCCCGCAAGGCTGAAGTCCCGAGCGCAGCGGAAGAAGGCGGTCGGCGGGAGCAGTCTCCGCTGCTGCACCTGGACCTCTTCAACTTCGACTGTCCGGAGGCCGAGGGCAGCCGCTACGTGCTGACCAGTCCCCGCTCGCTGGAGGCCTGCGCCCGCTGCGCAGTCAAGCCCGTGGAGCTGCTGCCACGGGCCCTGGCAGACCTGGTGCGCGAGGCCCCGGGCCGCTCCATGCGAGTGGCCACCGGCCTGTACGAGGCCTACGAGGCGGAGAGGCGCGCCAAGCTGCAGCAGTGCCGGGCCGAACGAGAGCGCATCGTGCGCGAGGAGAAGCGGCGCCTCTTCACGCCCTTGGGGACTGCGGCCACCGCCGCCTCGGTCCCCGGCGCGGCCGGCAGCAGCAGCAGCTGCAGCAGCGCCAGCCTCCCGGGCTCGCCCGCGCCGCGCGCCACCCGCAAGGCCTCTTCCAGCCCATCTCCCGCCCGGACGCAACCACCGCCCGCAGCTTCGCGGGCGGGTAGGAAGAGCCACTCGCTAGACTCGCTGTCCCGCCGGCGCGAGGGCGCCCTCAGTTCTGAGTCTGGCGCGTCGTCGTCCTCCTACAGCGGGGAGAGCCTGCGAGAGCTGCGCTGGCCTCCGCGGGCCTCGGCCAGGAACAGCTGTCCGGCGGGCTCCGCGTCCTCCGCCCCCAACCCCCTGGGCCGTCCTTCCGCCCTGGCCTTGGTGCCGCTCACAGGCCGCAGCTTCAGCCTAGGTGACCTGAGCCACTCTCCGCAGACAGCTCAGCATGTGGAGCGCATCGTGCGCCAAGTGCGCGCCGAGCGGGGCCTGCGCGGGGTGCCGGACCGCGACAGAAAGATCGCGGCGCTAATGCTGGCGCGCCACCAGGAGGAGCGGCTGCTGCTGGAGCAGCGCGCCGCGGCGCACGGCCAGTGGGAGCAGCAGCGCGTGCGGGCGGAGCAGCGACGGGAGCGCGAGGAGCGGGAGAAGCAGCGCGCGCTGGAGCAGGGCCGCCGGGCCTGGGCGGCGCAGGTGGAGGAGCGGCGTGGCCGTCGCGGGCGCGAGGAACGCGAGGAGGCGCGGCGGCGGCAGCGGGAGTGCGAGCGCAGCGAGGAGCGGCGGCGGGAGCTGGCCGAACGCCAGGGCCTGCTGCGGCGGGAGCGGGTTGAGCGCGCGGCCCGGGAGGATCGGCTGCGCAAGCTGCAGCAGGAGCAGAACCTGAAGCAGCGGGAGGAGGGCCTGCAGGAAGGGCGCGAGCGGGCCGAGTTGGTCCGCAGGGAGCGCGCCCAGCGCGCGGCCCGCACCAAGCAGCGGCAGGAGGGCCAGATGCTACGGGAGAAGCGGGAGCTAAGCCGGGCGGAGCGCGCGCGCCACGAGGCGCTGCTGCAAGGCCGGGCCCGGCAGGAGCGCGCGGAACGAGAGGACTTGCGGAGTTCCCTAGAGGCCAGCTTGGGCCGCGCGCAGGATAACTACGAGCAGCTGGTGGAGCAGCGCGCGCGCGAGCTGCGGGAGCGGGCCCGGCGGGAGGAGTTGCAGGGCCGGCGGGCCAAGGAAGTGGCGGAGCGCAAAGGGCGCGAGCACCAGGCGCACCTGGAAGCGCTGGCCCGGGCCGGGGAGCGGCGGCTGCAGCACGCTACGCAGGCAGCCGAGGAAGCTGTGCAGCAGAAGGCAAGGCGCGTGGGCCAGAGCCGGTTGGAGAAAGAACGAGCCCAGCGCGCCAATAAGGAGAAGGTGGAGAGGGACGAAGACTCCCGCCGGCGGGAGCTGCTGCAGGCCATCGGGCGCAAGCTGGAGCGGAGCGAGCAGCTTTCTCGAGAGCGGCGGAGCGCACTGGAGACCGCCCGCTCCACGGCCCGGGCCTCCTTCCACGTGCGGGAGAAGGTACGCGAGGAGACCAACACGCGCTCCTTCGACCGCATGGTGCGGGAAGCCCAGCTGCACGCCAGCCTGGACCGCAAATGACCACCGCCCTGGGCTGGCCAGGCTGCCAGGCTCAGCCCTGCGGGGCCTCCCTTGGCGTTTATGACCAGACTAGGGGAGTCTTCCGTTGCAGCTCAACGCCCTGGCCTCGCCAGGGTCTTGACCAGTGAGGCAACGAGAGGACAGAGAGACCTGCCAGCCCACCGCCTTTAAAAAAAAAAACGGACTTCTTTTGAAAATGACATAGCACAATCTTTAACCACATCCACCCTGGGTGGCTCCTGCAGCGGCCCTTGCCATGCTTCCCAGTGTGTCTTTGGGCTTGGAATAGAAAAAGAGCTGGGAGAGGAGGGCTGAATGGGGACGAGGCAAGGGAGGGCCTCTGTAGGAGAGGGTGTAGCGGTGGCCGCCCCCTTCTGCAGCAGTCAGCCTAGGCACCTTCCCGCATATTGTTGTCTGGGGTGACATTGGTGTCTGCTGCTGAGGTGGCCTGGCCTTGGCTCCCCTCCATCTTTTTAAATAATGGCAAGTTGCACAAAGCTCAGAGGCCTCGCAGAAAAGCACAGCTCTTCCAACGTGTTAGACCACACCAAGGGACGCCAAAAGTGATTGGTTTTTGTATGCTTGACTTTTAATCTGCCACTTGAGCAAATTCTGGTTTCAGTTATGGTAGTTTTTTGGTTGATTCCCCTAGGCCTTCTAGTTAGACAATCATCTGCAAATAATGATCCATTTGTGTCCCCCCCCCCCACCCCTTATTCTCCCCAGCGACACAAGAAATCGGTTGGTTTGGTGATGCTGTTTGGCTGTAGTGGAAGCCCCCAGCTCCTGGGGGTGATGAGTTCCCTAGGCAGCATCATTCCCCCCGATTCTGTTTTCTTGCAGGGTAGCTTCAGGGGAGGTCGTGTCTGATGCCCACCTCCCAGTGTGGAGCCCACTCCTCAAAAGACAGCAGCCATGCCTTATGAAGCAGAGCTACCTACCTTATGTGCCTGCCCAGGCCGATCCTCTCTCAGTTTCCAGCCGTGGGTGCAGTCCCGAGGGTGGGCCCAGCGGAATGGAGCTAGGTTCCCTTGGTGAAGGAACCATCCAGCTGCCGTCAGGGTAATCTGTGGTGGCTAGCCTTGCCGCTTTGCTGTGGAGAGTTGTGGCCGCTATGGTTGGTAGTATAGCTTGCCCTCCTCCCTCACACGAGGAAAAGGAGAATGTTCCCCCTTAAGGTCCTGGTTCCCTCTCACCTTTGCTGAAAGTGTCAAATCATTCTTTCCGTGCCTCACCTTCCCCACTGGCCAGATGGGGCTGTCAGTACTCTTCTCCTGGTACCTCAAGGTCTTCTGGATCCAAAGCACCGCCTCAGTATTATTTGCTGGTCTCCCTTGTGCCTTTCTTGACCTGGAGTAGAGAGGCAGGAGGGCTGCCATTGGCCTAGTTCTAGGAACATGAATTCCTGGGCATTGGAAGGGGCAGTGCGTCACAACAGATAATCATTTAGCTTCTGGGGGAAAATATTTGCAAGACCAGGCCACCTCCTGGTCCAAAAAGTCCCACTCAGTTGTCTTCAGGCAACTTTAATGTCTAGAGTGCTTCCTTCCCATGAAGCTGAAATTAGCCCCCAGCCATATCCACCCACTGACTCTGCCTTCATCACAGAAAACATTACATTTTACACTAAATCAGGATCAGGAAATAAAAGTTACCAAAAAATAAAAATAAGAAAAGAATCAGGGTAGAGAACTAGTATATTAGACATGTTTCATGTATATTCTGCTGGACAGAATTTTCCCTGAAATGTCTGGTATTACACACACACACATACACACACTTCATCCATACCTCCTTCCCCGGTTGCATGCCAGCAGGTGCAAAAGCATTGTGTAGAAAGGAGCAATATTTCGGTGTTACACAGAAGCTGTGCCAAGGTTTATTTCTTGAATGGCTGAATTTTCTCCTCTGATTTTCTTCTTGTCGGTAACCAGATTATCAGTGAGCTAGCTGGAATAATTGGTATTGTCTGTGAGTCAGGGGCATTTAACTAAAAGGTTAATTTGATACTTACTGGTTCTTACCTTGTGGCTCCTGATTTCCCAGAGAGCTTTTGAAACCTGAATAGAAAATTCCATCTCAAACTACTTTCTTCCAAAGTACGTACATTCATTTGAGAAGGACACAATCTGATTTTCTGGATAACGCACTGAAAGGTACACAGGTGATCTTACCTTGCCCTCTGTTCAGTTTGTTTGCTGACTTACTGAGTGACTCTGGATAGATCACCTCTCTGTGCCTTGGTTTCCCCACCTGTGGAAAGGGTATCGTGACTTCGGACCTCCTCAGCACTGTGAAGATGAATCAGAATCAAGTGGTTTCTCAGCCCTGTGACTTTAGAACTGCAGGTGGAATGGCCAGACAGAAGGGATCATGTGACTGGACTATGCCCAGAGAGTACAATGTACTGTCGTGATCTAGTGCAGAAAAGAATGGTCTCAAAAAGCACATTGCTGCTACCTGGAATTTAAATAAAGCTTAAAAAAAGAAAGCAAATTGCAGATCATAGTGTCCCATGTGATGCAAAGGCCCAGGTCTGAATCTGAATGTCACCAAATTAGAAGTTTGCACTTAAGAGAAGAGCACTGTGTAAAGGAAAAAAAAACTTGGATAACAAAAACAAAAAACCCAAAAAACAAAAGAGTGAGAGAGATTCACACAGCTAAGTAAAACTAAGACAAAAACAGAAGTCAAACATAGTCATCATAAAGAATGATTCTTCTAAATTTCAGACCATCCTCTAGAATATGGACCCATCTCTATATCCTAGGATAAATGGTCATGTTGCCCTTTGAGGAGGAGAAATTTCCAGAATCCTTTGTCGGGCCCTTCATTTATATTCTCTTTAACATGATACCAGAGAGAAGTGGTTCTTACTCTGAACCATAGCAAGGGACAGTTGGAGGGTTGGGGGGCAGTGGGGATAGTGGGTGGAGAAAGGAGTACTTCTCCTAATGTAAACATTTTAACAAGTGCCCAGAACTGACCTCAGAGCACCATGCTGGAAATTTTCTCACCATCCAGGAAATTGCAGCCCCGACGCGGTCTCAGACCTTCATATTTGCTTTCTTGGAGCGTCCCCTGGCTCCGAAAAGAGAAAACGTGAAATAGAGTAAGAAGGGAAGGGTTGGAAGAAGACTTTGTTTGGTTCATTACCAAGGAAACAAGCAGGACAAAACTGTTTCAGGTGGAAACGTCAGTGAAGCTAGCCCAGCGCCCTGCTCAAGCAATGACCAGTGCCTATACCACCTCCAGACAGGAAGATGAACGTTTCCCTCCAGAAGCACACGGGCTGAATCTTTAAGGGATTTGCCAAACGTGAAGAGTGGATGGAGGAGTGAAGTCATATCATAATGCAGTTTGTGTTCAAGCTCCTCTGTAAAGGTCACCAGTTATCATTCCTCACCTTTAAAAAGTCCCTTGAAACAGGGGTGCCTGACTTTGCATCAGGGGCTGTATATTGTTTAGCGTCGAATCCCCTCTAGCTCACAGTTTAGCATCTCACATACGGTATACACATAAATACTAGATGGAGAGAGGGAGGGATAGATGGTAGATGGCTGGTGGACAACTGACTGGTGATCCGAGGAAATCTGTGAGGATAGATTGGGTGGGCAAGCCTCCATTCATTTGACAACTTTACTTTGAACCTCTGCTGTGTGCCAGGCACTGCTTTTGATGCTAGGGAGACAAAGTCCCATCCCTGACCCTGGGGACCATTGATGCTTCACGGTCATGAGCAGACATCTACCTGTATGTCCTCATTGGGCTTAACTACCTTCCCACCCTGGCATCCATCCACGGGCAGATCTGATGGTCCTTTAGGCAGTAACTTCAAGCTTTTTCAGTTTTCTGAGGACACACCATCTGCCAACCATGACACCATCACTCAGTCCCTGTTGTTCTCTTTCCCTTGATTAACAAGGGGCCTTGATTAATCAGGTCGAATTCATAAGGTCATGTACTTAATCAGTTTTAAATTACAGTCAAGAGAGAGTGAGAATAATTACCTTCAAGGATGTTATTTGTCATGACGTTAACAAAGGCAGCATAAACAATGATTGTCAAAAGAAGAAAGGTAATGATCGTCAGAGAATGAGCCTCGGGCCGTGCAGAGTCCCAGATCACCAAAACAGGGTACCAGCCTCATCATTCGACTGTTGGTGCTGAGACCAGAAACTCAACATTTCGGAAGCATTTCCAGCTTCAAAGTTCCAACAAAAAGAGATTGCGGATCAATACTAAACTGATGAGAACTGTTAGTGAAGTAAATATTCTTCTTAAGACTTCAGGTGATCAAGGCTGCCCGCAGGTTGCTCTGTAGACTTGCCTTTTCTCCACCATACGCCTGCCATCTCCAGCCCGCACTTCCCCTGGAAACATATAGCAGATGAACACAGGGAAACTTGGTGTTTCTTGACAGGGCCTGGAAAGCAGCTTTCGGGGACCCAGCAGATAACTCTCCATTCTAGAAATGTGGTTTGGGCCCCATATGAGATCCACATTTGGCTTCGGTTGTCTGATGTAACACCTGCTGTATTCTGACCAATCACGTGCTTTCATTATCGGACTGTATAGAAGAGCACCTGGTCTGTTCACCTGTGTCTGCTGTTCCACGGAGCTCTGGTGCTCCCTCTGGGTGCACCTCTTCCCAGCCCCAGCCATCCCTTCACATGTCCCTTCAGACTGGGCCCTGGTGTTGCTTAGGCTTCCCATAAGTCAGGCCTGGGACAGAAGGTGGGTTTAGTAGCCGATGTTAGGACATAGAGGGGAGGGTGGTTTCCTTTTGAGAAACAGTGATGATCATTGTTTGCCCTGTTGTTCCTTCCTGATTCATCAAATACTGTCGTGTCCCATGTGAGTACAGACTTAGTCCAAAGTGATTTTTTAATTAGCTGCCATTTTGAAGTGTTCATGCCTTTCTTCCTCTCCACTAGTACAGTTTTGATGGCATGTTCTTGTGTCAGACACTTGCACAATTCATAGGACTGTCAGACAGTAGATCCATACCCACTCCTGTGTTTGAGTGTGTCTGTATGCGCACATGCACACACACACACACACACACACACACACACACACACACCTACCAGTTCCAGCATCCACGTTCCTTCAGAGGGAGGGAAATGGTGGGCGTATTCTTCCAGGGGAGGCTAAGCTCTGGAGAAACTGAGCTGCCCCTGGGTAGGGGTCCATCGATCCCACCTACCTCCAGCTTCAGAGCTGCTTCAGACTCTGGCCTGTAAGCACAGTGTCCATATTTCCGGAGCCCAGCAATGAGCCATGCGGGTGACCAAGCGTCTTCATACTGCCACCATACTTCTTTCCCTTACTCAGTGTGGCAGACTGGCTGGGAAATGGAATTCGGATGCCAAAATGTTGACATTCAGAACATGTCAGCATGATGGGATGATTAAAATCTACAAAGTTCTGAACATACAGTCCATGTGGCTGCCATAGCTTCAAGGCAAAGAGTTTGGCAAAGAAGCAAGTATCTTGACTTATTCAGACTCTTACCTACTGTTCCATGGGCCCCTCTTGTCATCTGTAAAAGGAGGACAACAGATCCTACATGGTAGGCAGCTGTTAAATGAGTTAATGCTTGGAAAGCAGCTCAGTCCCTGGGAAATAACACTCAATTCATGGATATTGTTATTCTGAACTTGGGTAGAAAGGGAAGGAATGAGGTAGGTCGAGCACCAGCCAGGTGGTCTCACTGGACACCAGGCTCTGATGGTAGCCCTTTGCACTTGTCTGTATCCCTTGCTGTGTGGCAATCCCCCAACCAATCTGAAGGAAGGGGCTCTGGAGTAACGGTTTCCCTAGTGATGTGCTGTAGGCTAGGTTTGGGGGAGGGAGGAATTACCTTGTTTACCAAATGTTTGGCAATAAAATTGACATCTGGTGATAATTCTCAAAATTTTATTTTAAGACTTCCTAAATGATGGCTAAGATGACCGAATGTTTTTAAATGGGAACGCCTTTCTTGGGGAAAAGGACGTTTCAGTCATGGTACCAAATTCCACAGTAGTATCTTTAGCAGACCACATAGAAGAGGAGGTGGGAGGTGCGCCGGCACTGCGAGCTGTGACGCCTGGCCGCAGTTCTGGGATGGGCTGCTGTCTCGGCTATGGCCACGTGGGCATGAGAAACGGGGTCTGGGACAAGCTCAGCCTGGGAAAGTGCTGATGGCTCATTGTAGGAACAGATGTGGGAGCAGAAGGCGAGAGGTGGGTGTATATTCTCATTGCTTCATCTTCAACAGATTACTTTTCCTAAGAAGGTGCAGAAAAATGCTATTCTTCCCTGCCCCACTGGCCCTGCACACAGCTGCCTGGGGGCTGAAGGCACAACTGGGCTTGGAGAAGTCGAGTCCCCATTCCGGACATACAGCAGTGCACAGCCAAGTGACCCATGCCAGCTCTCACGTGTATGTCAGAAAGCGAGGTGCCCTCCTGCTTTGTCACCATTCTTCTGTCCTTGGGCACCCTAGAGGGAGGCCCCAGGGGACCTTATAGGCCTCTTGAGCCCTCAGCAAAATAGTAGGATAGGCTGAGCGTGACTCCCAGGAGTATCTTCTTGTCTGAAGAGAGCCTGCAGGGTGAGCAAAGTGCATCATAGCCGGAGTGAATGGTCTGTGAACGCTGGGATTGCGGATTGTGATAACTAATCCATACTGAGCACGTACTGCGTGGCTGTTTTAAGCCCCTAATCTTCAGCAGGCCTCTATGAGGTAGGTGTTATATTCTTCCCATCTTACAGATGAGAAAACTGAGGCACAAAGTTTAAGTGACTTGCACCAAGTCACAAAGTCTAGTGTTGGGCATAACCAAGCTTGGACCTCAGTTCCTCTGGCTGTACAGTAAATGCTTGTAACTCGTCTAGTCCTATTACTTCGCGGGCATCAGTGGGAAAGACATTTTTTAAAAGGGGGCCCTCCCGGAGCCTTCCAAAGCCAGCCTTGAATTCACCACCTACTGTGCCATGCACGGGTGTGCTGACCCTGAGGGTGCAACTGAGCCTCGCTGCCTGGAGCAAAGATGAGAGATTCTCATGCAGACCATGAAGGTCAGTGCATGTTCCAGAGCAGTTCTCCAAGGGTGGTCGTAGGCCGGCAGGATCAGTTTCAGCTATTGTGGGGATGGGACCTTGCCATCTGTGTTGTAACAAGCCCTCCGGGGAATCCCTGTGTGCACCTAAGTTTGAGAACCACTGCTGTAGACCCATGCTTTCCAGTTCGGGAGTCACTAACCACATCGGCCTGTTTCAATGTAAGTTAGTCATATTGAAATGAAACTAAAAAATTTAGCTCCTTGGTCACACTAGCCATCTTTCAAGTGTTCAGTAACTACACGTGCCCGCTGGCCACCCTATTGGACAGCAGAGGTGTAGAACGTGTCCATCATCACGGGAGGTTCTATCAGGCTGCTTTTTTGGCAAGATTCCCAGTTAATTTGTGCTGCTCTCTAAAGATTTTTATTTTATTTTATTTGACAGAGGGAGAGATCACAAGTAGGCAGAGAGGCAGGCAGAGAGAGAGGAAGGGAAGCCGGCTCTCTATTGAGCCGAGAGCCCAATGCGGAGCTCCATCCCAGGACCCTGAGACCATGATCTGAGCCCAAGGCAGAGGCTTTAACCCACTGAGCCACCCAGGCGCCCCACTCCTAATATCCTTTTGTTTGGAATCTCAACAGGAAGGGTTGGTCTGATAAAAGATCATGGGTGTATCAGTTGAGGTGAAGCCCACCCTACTGGATGCCCCTTTGCAGGAAGGAAGCAGGTAAACCACCAGGCTTTAGCACTCAAACCCTAGCTTCACAAGACTGTGAAAGCAAGCACTTGCGCCTACGTGCAGGAGTAGCCGGTTGTAACTGGGAATGGTTGGTACAGGCAACACCCAGAAAATAAAACACAGAGCTCGCAGCCCAGAGATGGAGGGAGCAAAAGAGAGAGTTTTATTAAACTGCTCTAATAAGTAGCTTTTCTTTTTCTCCTTTTTGGCAGGGCGAAGTCTTCTAGAAAACCACGTGCTTAGGGATAATTGGGAAGCCAAGTCCTTGACACCTGCAACTGTCCTAATAAGACCAGAATGAGTGGAATGGGTTAGAGTGGGAATCCCCAGCAGAAGGTCTGACCAGGGCAGGGGATTTATTCACATCATTCAGATAGAGAAAGGGATGGACGGTGTCTAATTTCCCTTTGAGTCCTGAAATATGATCCGGTGGCCTAGGAAGTGGAAGCCTAGCCCCAAACGACACGAATTTGTCAGGAAGGAAAGAGTCGCCTAGAAACAAGTAGGTGAGGTGGTGGGAGAATTTACCAATGGGAGTTAATCATACCTGCAAGATGAACTGGACTTTGGCTTGTCTTCCAGAGCAGTGGCTGTCACACTTTAAAGAGCAGCGCATCGGGGCGTCTGGGTGGCTCAGTGGGTTAAAGCCTCTGACTTCAGCTCAGGTCATGATCCCAGGGTCCTGGGATGGAGCCCCGCATCTCTCTCTCTCTGCCAGCCTCTCTGCCTACTTGTGCTCTCTGTCTGTCAAATAAATAAATAAAATCTTAAAAAAAAAAAAAGGATATTAAGAGTGAAGCCATTTAATTATTTGGTACAGGCCCAGCCAAAATTTCTGGACTTACTTTCCATAGTCTGCCTCCGTTGCCATCGGCAGGTCAAGAATTCTGCATGGACTCCCGTTTCCTGCAGCCACTAAAAGAAATGCAAACAAATAACAAGGAGGGAGGGAAGTGAACTGTTTCGGAGGAGAAAAGGCTGCCCGAGGAAGGGTTATTAAAATAAATAAAAGCATCACTATGACATGCCGTGAGGGCCTAGAAATAATAGGAATAAAAAGAAGGGAGGAGAGGCTAGAGCACACTAGAGTGAAGCCATAGGCAGAAAAATACAGGCAGGATATATATCTTGTGAGTCTGAACATGGCTAAATAAGTCAGTGTTTCAACAGATGCTTCGAAGCCCCTCACTGGAACCATCTTAAGGCAGCAGAAGTAAGACCCAGGGAGGAGAAAGGAGAGGGCAGGTGCCTTAGACACTGATGCTTTGCTATTTGAGTCCTGACTCAAAATGCAGTCATAGTTCATAAATGTCAGATCTATATAGATAAAGGTAGACAAGCTGACTCCAAGGGGTTTTCCAAAAGTTGCCGAAACTTCTAGCAAAAAGAATGTGCGAGTAATGGAAACATGTACAGTTTCTTCTACCAGTGACTAAAGCAGTTAACAAATCCTTGGAATCCATTAGAAGGTACATTTGAGATGTCTCTTCTCTGTGTGGGCATCAGAATGGATCTAGTCTCTTTCTTTCTTTTCTTTTCTTTCTTTTTTTTTTTTTTTTAAGATTTTATTCATTTACTTGACAGAGAGAGACACAGCGAGAGAGATAACACAAGCAGGAGAGTGGAAGAGGAGAAGCAGCTTCCCGCTGAGCAGGGAGCCCAAAGCAGGGCTTGATCCCAGGACCCTGGGATCATGACCTGAGCTGAAGGCAGACGCTTAGCAACTGAACCACCCAGAGGCCCCAGAATGGATCCAGTTTCTACCTCGAGTAGCAGAAGAAAAGGTATACAAAGCTCAAGGGAGGGGCGCCTGGATGGCTCAGTGGGTTAAAGCCTCTGCCTTCGGCTCAGGTCATGATCTCAGGGTCCTGGGATCGAGCCCCCAAATCGGACTCTCTGCTCGGCAGGGAGCCTGCTTCCCTCTCTCCCTGCCTGCCTCTCTGCCTACTTGTGATCTCTGTCTGTCAAATAAATAAATAAAATATTTATTAAAAAAAAAAAAAAAGCTCAAGAGAAAGCCAGTATGCTTCGTAACTATGAGGTCATGTTTGGTAGAAAGTGCATCACTGGGAAGGTGAAGACTTGAGATGTACACAAAGTGCTGGAGTTTAGAATGATTGAGAAAGTAATAGATTGTATTCGTTGGGCAAGAGAAAATCCACTATGGATTTTCTTTACTGTTCTTATTGTCCAATCCTGATGAAAGGTGCCAGATTGCCCTGAAGCTTTTCAATTTGGCTGAACAATATGAAATTGCCAATACTCAACTGTTTTCTGACCTACAAAGCAGCAAACAGCAAGGTGACTGGTGCCCTAAAAGGGCTGTCAGCAGCCCCTCAGGAACTGGGCGTGGAGGTAGGAAGGCTGTTACCAGATGGCTGGGGTGTCCAGGTCTCATGCAAAAATAGATGTCCCTGAATTCAGAAGTTGTCCCGGAGAGGTCAAGGGCAGCCTGGTGGGGTGCACAGGCAAAGGCCAGCTTCTCTACCTGCAGGAAGCAAAAATTTACATCAGTGTGTCTAAATGGGAGTTCGCTTGGCCTCCCCCACCAGAGCAGTGGGCTACACCGCAGGGCATTTTCTTAGAATCTGCAAACTTTTCTTCAGAGTCTGTAGCCTTCTGTCTGATGCACGCTCCCAGGAGCCCCGTAGAAGCAAGCTGATCAGCATGCAGCTTCCTGTCCAGAATACCAAACAGCCAGCAGCAGTGCAGGCTCCTGTCCCTCTGCCCCAGCCTGCTACTCTGGCACCAGCTCCGCCCTCCAAGAGCCCTCTCCCTCCCTCCCTCCATGGTGGCTCTTCTACAAACCCACTTGTTTCCAGGTGGCAGATATACGACCCACAATCCAACAATATGTTCCTTAAACCTTCTCCATGACAACACAGGGCCGTAAGCAGGCTGCCCGCTCAGAGCTAGCCAGAGAAAGGCCCTAGGGGCAGATGGCAGAGAGACCGCTCAGGGCGGTGGGGGATGCCAAAAGTCGGCTTGAGCAGCACTGCATTCTGGGAGTTAAAGGGGTCTGGGGAAGCAGTGAGCAAATGTCTCCAGATGCCCAGCAATGATGACTCATAAACCTTGACTTTGGCGCTGAAGCCAAATAGTTCAGGGCAGCGTGGACGTCCTTTCTTCCTATTACAGCTGAATAAGAGGAGAGAAATCCTGAGCATCCAGCAAAAATGGGCTGCTGGTGCTTTGTGACTGGATAAATTCTTTATAAATCTCCAGTGTTGTCCAGATGGTGTGTCTCACAGATGTTGCCTCCCCCAACTGGCCCATATCACCCTTAGCCCCTGCTGCTATCGGGGTGGCCAAAGCCTAAGTACCAGGATCTCTGCTTCCGCTCCCTTATATGTAATGACAGCATTCACCTGAGCACAGCAGGGATGGCTCCTTGAGACCCAGCACCCACAGAGACGCTTTCTAGGAGACAGCTGACTGTTGACAGTCTGCGGGGGATCGAGAAAAATCATAAACAAGTGAGAAAACCAAACAGGCAATGTAGGGGCGTATCTATGAGTTGGAAACAGGGGTGAAGACAGGTGCCGAACCAGATGGCATCAACTCTCCTTCTCAACTCTGCCCTTCAATTTGGGCTTCACTGTGGCTAACCCAGAGGCAGGACCTCCAGACCTCTAGGCACCCTTTGGCGGGGAGCCAGGTGTGTATACTGTATCCCACCCCAGCCTCACCCCACCTGATTAAGCAGAGCCTTTCCAATGGTATGACAGTTCAATGGCTGGGTTTCAAAACAGGAGGTAGCAAGGGCTCCCAACTCCAACTGGAGATCAGAAGGGCAGACTCATGTCAGAGGCATTGAAATCGGGCCATTTGCCACCAGTCAGGGCATCAGGCACACCCAAACTCAGGGCACCCAGAGCTCTCTATCCCTGTTCTCTTGGGATTTTCAAATAGGATCAGAGGTGCCTCCCTCTCAACTGCTGTCTCCTCTTCTGATGGGGTCAGCACTGAGTCTCTGCTCTGCCGTCAACACCCTCTCTTGCTATGGCGCAGAGGAGTGGACATTTCCTTCGTGTGGCTTCCTCTGGTCACTTACTCTCCATACAAGGAGCTTGTTGACGAGGGAGTGCCAAAGGCATGTCAGCTTTGGCTCCCAACTAGTTCATGGCTGCAGCTACTTGATGTCCAAAAGGCATGACTTTTATCTCCTCAATTACAGGGCCTGCTATGCAATTTTCAGTGCCCAGTGCAAAGGGAAAATGTAAATATTACTAACAATTTCAAGACAGCTACAGCAGAGCATTGAGCCACAGACAAGCCTTTCACAGTGCAGGGTCCCGCGTGACCCCACGAGTTACTCGATCTGGATCTGCCAAACTGTTACCCTTCGCAGAAGAGGCTGTAGACCAAATGCCAGGAGATAAAATTTCTGAAGTTTTTAACTTTGAGGGCGATTAGGACTTTTAGAATTGCAAAACTAGACTTGTAGTAGACAAAAGACAGAAATTCAGACACCTTATTTTGTTGTCTTTTTAAATTTAGTTCCCGTCCGGGTCCTTCCCTACAACAAAGTGCAAAGATTGGGAGTATTATTCTAGGACCATCAGATATGGATGGTAGGACACAGACTTTCCCAAAGTGAGGGAACCTGGTGTCTGCCCATATCATTGAGGACCAGCCCTCTTGCAAAACTGTGTAGTGGTTAAAACTGGAGAGTCAGACACACCTGGCTTTTGGGTCATCTTAGGCAAATTATACCAATTCTCTGAGCCTCAGTTTCTTTATCTGTAAAGTGGGACAATAATGGTAAATATCTGACAGGTTGTCCTGAAAATGAGATAAAGCATGCAGAGAAGGAGCGCCTGGGGACTCAGTCGTTAAGTGTCTGCCTTAGGCTCGGGTCATGATCTCAGGGTCTTGGGATCGAACCCCAAGTCGGGCTCTCCACTCAGCGGTGAGTCTGCTTTTCCCTCTCCCTCTCCCTCTGTGATCTCTCTTGCTTTTTCTCTCTCTCAAATAAATGAATAAAATCTTAAAAAAAAAAAAAGCATGCAGAGAATAAAAGCATAGTGCCTGGCGGGTAGCATGAGCTCAATAAATAGCTTTTATTATTAATCTCATTATTTTTAAAAAATCAGGGGCTTCTAAAACTTGAATTCTGTTGAAACAGAGGTAACCATTAGCTGAACAATTTCTCTTAACTTCGCTCAGAAAGAAAGTGCTGGGAGGGTTGCCGACAGGCTGGCAGGACGCATCCGTGTTCCATTCAAACTGAATAAAGGCAGTTTTTGTCTTAATTCACAGGCAAAATTAAGTCAAAACATAAAGCTGCCTTAATTTTAGATAATGTCCAGTGATGTTTTTCTTAAGACCTGGGCGCATGCTTCTGGATATCTATGCTAGAATGTAGTATAAAAATGTGACCATTGAAAGCCAACTCGTATTGAGTATTTTAAAGCTTAAGATCACAAAGACCCATGCCTTCCACATCTTATGACGCCTGAACACATCTAAGTAAGGTGAACATGAACTTCGGAATGGTGACCTTGCATTAGCTAATGTGACCCCATGAGGGGTGTGCTCAAGGGATTAATGACGCCAGAGGACTCCCCTGTTTGATGGCTACTTAAGGGTGGCCTCCACTCCCATCACCCTTCACCCCATGCTCCACTAGGGAGCAAACATGAGCATAGCGCATCAGAATTTGTGCCCGAGGGAGCTCAGCATTTTATAACTTTCCAGAAAAGCGTGGGATGCTGGTTGAAACGCTGGGGAGGAAACCACTAAAATCTCCTTGTCATGGTGGAGAACATGCCTGAGGCAAATGCGGGGTCCAATGGCCCATCTTCTCAAAAGTGCCAGTCTCATTCTTTTTTGGCTCAAGGATACATTCCTCTGCTCTGGGGCAAACTCAATTCCTGAAGACCTGCTTATACCCCTGGCTGAGGATCACTAGACCCACCGAGCCCTTGGAAAGCTGACGCTATTTCTGAGCCTTCTGGGCAGTGGGATCACAATGTGTATGTTGGAGGTTTGTTTGGGAATGTGAGGATCCTGTGCATTTGGTCCCCAAAACTGAGGTTGTTGGGGGTGGTGAGGCAGGCAGACTGTGCTTTTCTGAACCCTCAGGCCACAGTGAAAATTGCTGTCTGTACAAAGAACTCCCAAAGAATGGTCTGACAAGGAAGGAAGGAAAGGGAAGGGAGGGGAGGGGAGGTGAGGGAGGAAGGAAGGGGAAAGGAAGGAAGGAGAGAAAGAGAGAGAGAGAAGAGAGAAGGAAAAGAAAAGAGAAGGAGAAAGAGAGGCGGAGGGAAGGAAGGAAGGAAAGGAAGCAGCAACATCTAAGTGCTACCAAGGTCAATGCTCTTGGGAGGTGTCTTCAAGGAAAGGCTGGCTGGAGGCCAGAACCCCAGCTCTCAGAGCAGCTGCCAAAGCCTTGGTCTGTCAGATGGTGCATGGTTCCATCTATGTAGTGACCAGAGAAATCTATCAGGGCTGCCCCATCCCAGATGTGTAAACAGACCTCCATTGTTGTGTGAATTGAAAACAAATTATAAAAGAATTTGCACACCTTTTCCAACTAAATGTGATGCATAGATTTCCACAACACCCACCACTTTTACCCAGGTTTTCAAGGCAAAGATAATCAAGGAAGGGTAACTCCTGCTATAAGTCAGGGACCTACTGAAAACACTGCCAGGCCTTACATTTGGGTGAAGCACATCTGATAACAGGGGTCATGGATTAGGATCTAGCACTGGGCTGCACTTTGGCCATAGTCAACAATCCCCCTTGGGAAGCAACCCTTCCTGGGGTCTGGCCTGGGTGACCGGACATTCTTCAGTTTGGGCTTGAAGGGCTTCAAATCTCTGTAGGTGAGAACTAAGGCGGAATGCAGGTGTAAGGCTCTACCATCGAACTAGTCAACATTTACTATGCGCCTACTGTATTCCAGATTCCGAGAGAAAGGAGCGGGTAAGATTGTGGTCCCTGCCTCAAAGTGCTCCCAAGCTGGGCCAGGTGCAGCATGTGTGTTACAAACAAACCGACAAGCCTTTATAGGATTCTCTGGCGTGTGCTTCAGTGAGGGCATGGGGAAAGCTCCCAGGAAGTGCTGGTCCAGCGAGGCTCAAAGATGGCTTCCTAGGAAAAATGGCTTCCTACACCTCACATGTAAAGTGAGGCCTTGGGACAAGCACAAAGCTGAGAAGAGGCTTATTTTTCTGTTGCGTTCCAGTGCCTGGGCAGGGAGGTGGTCCAGGCTGGGTAGACGGCCCTATGCCACCCGTTGTCCAGCTTCCTCTGTCTTACCTTGCCGTCTTCTAGGGTGTTTTCCTCATTTGCATGATCAGTGTTAACTCACCAGCACCATCTCCGTGTTTCAGGAAAAAAGAAGACCTAGAAGGCAAACGGTTTCCTCCCGTAGATGCTGTGTACGTCGGTTTTCTTCCTCCTCACTGACCAGCGCTTAGTCATGTGGCCACTCCCGACTGTAAGGCAGGCTGGAGAATATAGTCTTTGACTAATTAGCCATCTGTCAAGCTAAAGCTACGAGAAAAGGAAAGAGAATGGACACTAGTGGACAATTAGAAGTTTCCATCACAACAGGGAGGGAATGGTCTCTGCATATACCACAGTCAAGGCCAAGAGGCAAGAGAAGATACGAAGGACTTGGGACAGACTCGGGGAGGGCTGTGCTGTGTTGGGAGTGGTCATTAATCCTTTCACCCGGAACCTCACAACCTCAACCTTGAATAAAAGTCACTCTGAAATTTGCCGTAGATTTGGTCTATGAATAATTAATTCAGCATGGCTCTCAACTCGGGAAGTATTTGGTTTCTGATGCTTTTTAACCTACAGGAGACAGACAGTGGGTAGCACGCCTTGGGGATGCATCTGCTTAAATTTGAGTGAGTAGATGGGAGGGAGGAGGGAAGGAAGGTAGGATAGAAGGAAGGTGGGCGGGGAGGGAGAGAGAGAGGAGGCAGAAGGAAAGTTAGTGATAGAACAAACTGCCTCCTTCAAGCAATCTCAGAATAAGGACTTTAGTTAACGCCAGGTAGCAGGCTCTGGGGAAAGAGTCATAATCACTCCCGCGGTGACATGTCCCTGGTCTCCCAGGGCAGCTGCAGGAATGTGATGACTTAGTGTGGAGCTCGTCCACCAGGGACTGGTGATCCCAAGCAGGAACCCGGAACCAGTGTGCACAGCTCCCCCGGGGATGCCCAAGGCTGCACGACCATCCCCCCTTATGGCTTGGCATTGTCTCAAGAGTAGAAGGGGCAGAAAGAAAGAGATGGGGACTTGAGTCCAAAGGCTGAGCTCCAGCCCCAATTCTACCTTCTGTGGCAGTGGGAGCTTCAGAGGATGGCTGCTGTGTGGTGTGACAGGATAATGGGATCTGGCCAGAGACCTCATATCCTCCAGCCCTACCCTGTCCCGAAACAAGTGAAATGCAAGCCCTTTATTACTGAAGTGACTCTGCCCCGGTGGGCGAGGCTGTTCCACATAAGGGACCCCTTAATGTAGGCTCAGGGCTCACTTAGGGGGCCATTTTTTCATTTCTCCTGAATCCCAGAACAGCTTAACATTCCCTTAGTAAAGAAAGGGGTGTACCACAAAAAGCATGCTGGGGACAAGTGAGCAAAAATTTCTTTCTTTCTTTTTTTTTTTTTTTTAAAGATTTTATTTATTTGACAGAGAGAGATCACAAGTAGGCAGAGAGGCAGACAGAGAGAGAGGGGGGAGGAAGCAGGCTCCCTGCGGAGCAGAGAGCCCGACACGGGGCTCAATCCCAGGATGCTGGGATCATGACCCCAGCCTAAGGCAGAGGCTTTAACCCACTGAACCACCCAGGCGCCCCTGAGCAAAAATTTCTGTCCAACATTCAGGCAAAGCAGGTTCATTCCACACCTTCACGCTTACTCAGGGAGGGAAGTCCCTAGGCATCCCTCCCCATCATGCAGGCCTAGAACACGACCTCCTTCCCCACATACCCAATCAGGCTTGGTGTCATCCTGTTCCTTAGGATGGGAGAAGAGGGTGGGTTTTCAGGTTTCTCTTGAGGCCAGCATTCTCTGACCATTGTTTCTTCACCTTCTTAAAAAAATATTTTATTGATTTGAGAGAGAGAGAGAGAGAAAGAGAGAGACAGCATGTGCACAAGTGGAGGGAGGGAGAATCCAAAGCAGATTCTGTCCTGAGTGCAGAGCCCAACGTGGGGCTCCACCCCACGACCACGAGATCATGACCTGAGCTGAAGCCAAGAGCCAGACACCCAACTGATTGAGCCACCCAGGCACCCTGTTTCTTCATCTTTAAAATGAGAACTGTAAAAGCACCAGCTGTTTCCTCAAGGGCTGACTGGAAGGAAAGCTGAGCCAGTGGAGATAAGAGCCTATGTCAAAGGTGCACTTGGGTGGCTTAGTGGTTAAGCCTCTGCCTTGGGCTCAGGTCATAATCTCAGGGTCCTGGGATCAAGTCCTGCATCAGGCTCTCTGTTCAGCAGGGAGCCTGCTTCCTCCTCTCTCTCTGCCTGCCTCTCTGCCTACTTGTGATCTCTGTCTGTCAAACAAATAAATAAAGCCTTTAAGAAAAAAAAAATTTAATTAAAAAGAAAAGAGCCTATGGTAAGGAGCCTCACAATCTGGGTGACCTTTGTTGATGTGGCCAGTCTCTACTCCAGCAAGCCCTCGCTAGACTGGAGATGGATAGTGAGCATACCCAGGGGACCAGCAGGCTCGCTGTGAGGGGCTCAGGGTGTATGAAACCAGTCCTTGCCTGCGGGCTGCCTTAATGCTAGTTGGGAACCCTCTTGTCACACCTTGAAGAACAATAGTCTGTGGTAGACGATCCAGCACAGGGTCAGGCAGGTGGTATGGGGTTCACACGACTGTGTTAGGAGAGTACTACAGCTGGGTACCTGCACGGCTCAGCTGGTTAAGCGTCTGCCTTCAGCTCAGGTCATGATCCCAGGGTCCTGGGATCGAGTCCTGTGTCCAGCTCCCTGCTCAGCGGGGAATGTGATTCTCCCTCTCCCTCTGCCTGCCCCTCCCCCTGCTTGTGGGCTCTCTGTCAAATAAATAAATAAATAAAATCTTAAAAAAAAAAAAAAAAAGAGGGGGCATCTGGGTGGCTCAGTCGTTAAGCGGCAACTTCAGCTCAGGTCACGATTCCAGGCTCCTGGGGGTTCCTCAACAGGCTCCCTGCTCAGCAGGAAGCTGCTTTCCCTCTCCCACTCCCCCTGCTTGTGTTCCTGTTCTCACTATCTTTCTCTCTGTCAAATAAATAAATAAAATCTTTAATTAAAAGAAAAAAGAGAGAGAGAGAAGAGTCCTCCAGCCCCTGGCGTCCTCCATCCTCCTCCATCCTCCTCCATCTCAGGGAGGGAAACTCAAATTTGAACCCACCTGTACCACCGCCCTCCGCTCTACTCAGACTGAAATGCCCAAAAAGCTGGGCTTTGTCTCTCTTTGGATCTTAGCAAGAGACAGACTGAGTCTCATTTGTAGGCAAATATTCTCAACATTCCAGCCTCAGTGTTTTCCTTAAGATCCTCCCCACAAGGCTGTTGCCATGACAACCGCTGCTGACCCGCCTTCAGGAAGCCACTGGAGCTAGGGAAGGACGTGATCCGGCTGCTGCCTAGGCTGCTTCCCCTGGGGCATTGCACCCCCCGTGACGCCACAGTCCCGCAGACAGGTTGCACCATACACACGCACACACGTACACACACACTCACACAGGTGCAGGCACGTGCACACACACTGCCCCCTCTATCCTCTGCATATATCCTTCCCACCCAGCTCTGGGCCGGTGGATTGCCTGGGAAAGCACAGCTCAGCCAAGCAGCGGGAACAGGACCTGAGCTGCGGGTCCTATCCCTTCCCCGGGGCGAGTATGGCCAGCCTCAAGGAAGGCGCTCTCTCCTTCCTTTGGCCAACCTGCGGCTGCCCTAGGTCTTCTCCCAGATGTTTGCAGTGAGACAGGGCAAGGTCAACACACAAAGAGAAGCCTGGAGAAGCAGAGAGAGAACCAACACCCCAGTGGCAGGGTCTCCAGTTCCAAGCCCCAAGGCCTGTCCTTTGATTCAGAGACGTTTCCAGCCTCATGAGCCAGCATGTTCTCTCAGGGCAAACAGAAGTGTCCTGATGGGCCCTCCCTCATTCCAAGCGATCTCTTCTCATTTGCCTCCCATCCTCCTCTCTGCCCCATCTGAAGAAATGCCTTCCCTTCTCTGTCTTGATTTGCATTGCTCTCAAGAGGAAAGAAAGCATTTTGTTCCGAACCTCTTTTCTTCTAGGAAATGACAGCGGAGCAAGAGGAGATAGCGCAGCTCCAGAGGCCCAGGAACTCGGGAATATGTCTCAGAACTCAGAGGATGACAGAAAGGTTCACTCTGAAGAGAGGTGGAGAGACAGAAAGGAGCCCGTGCACAGAGCTGGCCAGAGAGGGGAGACAAAGTTGTGTGCTGTGCCAACCTGGGCATACGGATGGGCACCTCCTGGCATTCGGAACCAGCCCCAGCTGCCAACAAAAATGTACTCAGTTCCCACTCAGGGGAGAGGCAGCCATGGCCCCGGCTTCCCCGCTAATGTTAGGACTCAGTTCCTCAGCCCTGACATAGAGGCTTTACCTTGAATACCAAACACAACAAGCTCCGTGTGTGTGTGTGTGTGTGTGTGTGAGTGTGTGTGTGTGTGTGTGTGTGTGTAAGGAAAGGGAGAGGCTTTCAACCACGTGGCTTAGAAATGTCCCATCAGAGAGAGTGAGCCAGACCACCGTTGCTCACCCAACAAGCATTCCCGCAATGCACACCCCGTGCTCTCTTCACCAACGCGAAGTACTCTTTGTACGGAACATTTACACATGACAGAGCTCTCCCTTACGGCAGCTCTCTGGATCCTCTCAACATCACTGTGAGGTGGTAAGGGCAGACACTGTTGTTACGGTTACATTTGTGGGATGCACATTCACAACGGAGAGATCCAATGCCCAGAAATGTTAAGGAATGTGCTCAAATCACACAGCACGGAATAGATGAGACCTGAACTCTGCCCCAGGACGTCCGATGGCCTCAGCACCATTGCTCTGTTCTGTATCTTTTTTTTTTAAGATTTTATTTATTTATTTGACAGAGAGAGAGATCACAAGTAGGCAGAGAGGCAGGCATAGAGAGAGGGGGAAGCAGGCTTCCTGCCGAGCAGAGAGCCCGATGTGGGGCTCAATGCGGGGCTCGATGTGGGGCTCGATCCCAGGACTCTGGGATCATGACCTGAGCCGAAGGCAGAGGCCTATACCGCTGAGCCACCCAGGCACCCCGCTCTGTTCTGTATCTTGTGGGCTGGAGCCCCACAGGCCAAGTCACTAGCACACATTCCAGTGAGCAAACCATCCAGCCCAGCCAGCACCGCCCACTGCCCCCAGCAGGCAGAGAGGCGGAATTGGCAGTGCTAAGTGATGGGGCTTTACAGGCATTCCCAAAAAAATCTCTTCTGCCCAAAAATATCTCAGATAGAGATTCATGGTTTAGGAGACACACTACACACTCCTTTAACCTCATTAGTTCCCATGGGTAATCAGGGCTATCAAAAACTGGTTACCAATGGGGCTAATATTCTGAGTTAGGAACACCTTCTTAAGCAATGATGTGCCTGATATTCCCCAGAGACACAACGGTGGCAAGATGGGCACTGGGCACTTTGGTGTTTTCGCTTCCTTTGAGGAGGCTCTCGGCTGCTTCGACTCTCCCCCATCTCCACAGTGCTGCTTATAGGGCCCAGCGAGACCGCTGGCTGCTCATTAGCCTCTGTCCTTAGTCACCTTCTACCCTGGGTGCTCAGCCTCTCCTGCAGGGGACGAGGCCATGTGACCGAGTTTCTACCAATTAAGTGAGGACAGAGGTGCTGGGGCTCCTCCCAGCCACAACAGAAAAGGGAATTCTTACGGATTGCTGGAGACTATAATCTCCAGGGTGACCTTGGAAGCCACAAATTGATAGGTGCAAAGTGGCTGTCAGGGGCACCTGGGTGGCTGCATCGGTTAAGCATCTGTCTTCAGCTTGGGTCATGATTTCAGAGTCCTGGGATCTAGCCCCAAGCTCGGGCAGTGGCAGAGAGAGGGGGAAGCAGGCTCCCCACTGAGCAGGGAGCCTGCTTCCCCCTCTCTCTGCCACTGCCCGAGCTTGGGCCTTCTCACTCTCTTTCTCTCTCTCAAATAAAGAAATAAATAAAATCCTTAAAAAAAAAAAAAAAAAAGAAACATGGCTGTCCTATAGGTCCCAGACTGACATCGAAAAGGACTCTCCAAAGCCAAGCTGAATAAACAATCAGGGTTCCGACTCTTTTTTTTTTTTAAGATTTTATTTATTTATTAGACAGAGAGAGACCACAAGTAGGCAGAGAGGCAGGCAGAGGGGGAAAGCAGGCTCCCTGCTGAGCAGAGAGCCGGATGCCAGCTAGATCTCAAGATCATGACCGAAGCCGAGGGCAAAGGCTCAACCCACTGAACCACCCAGGCACCCCAGGGGTTCTGAGTCTTGTTCACAGTCGTCTCCTGGTACCAGGACAGAGGTTGGCCCAGTGTACATATTCTCCAATTTAAGACATCATTGACTATAAGGCATACCATTATTTTATGTCCCACTAAGAAATTAAAAATGCTGCCAATTAAACTATGACATGATGCTTTCAGTCTGGATTTTTAGTTTACACTTATTGAAAAAGTCTTTTTGGATTTGATGAGTCACGGATTTTCATCGTAAATCACGCTTGTGCATAATAAAATCAGGAAATAGAAGTGAAATAATGGGCAAAGGTATTTCTAGGGCTTCTCATTCCAAATCTGATTCCTCTCTCTCTGACTGAGAATCTGACTGAGATAAGGACCGTCTCTTCCTCTGAGGTATCAAGAGTCTTGATTATGCAGCCTTTCTCAAAAGAATCCATAAAAGAACGAAGTGTCATGGGTGTTGGGCTCTGCAGCCAGCTTTACGATTCTGGGCCCCCAAACGTGTCTGATTCAACACCTCCCTGACAACCACGTGACCCTTATTTATGAAGAGTATGCTCTGTGAGTATTTGCGGATTTTTTTCACCAAACTGTTGACACATAGTCTACAACTTGTGATGCTGGGATGTCTGATGTCTACGAAGGCAGTGGCAACCTCACAGAGATGGCCATGTGACCACTGACAGCAGCAATCTGAAATATATCCCAATTTCGGGATGTCTGGTGGTGCAGTCGGTTAAGCAGTTGTCTCTTGTTTTCAGCTCAGGTCATGATCTCGGTGTCCTGGGATCGAGCCCCGTGTGGGGCTCTGTGTTCAGCATGAAGCCTGCTTGAGATTCTCTTTCTCTCTCTCCCTCCACCCCTCTCCCAGCTCGAGCTCTCTTTCTCTCTCTCTCTCAAATAAATAAATAAATCTTTAAAAAATAAGAATATTTTAAAAATTTAAATTGTACCCCAATTGTACCCAGATTTTGAGTTGTGGAGGAGGTGTGTCTAGGATTTTTGAAAATATGCTTGTGGGTTCTCAACAAACATTTGTTGACTAGATGAGTAGGTGACTTCTAGTTCCCAGTCCATGTCTGGAAATGTTGTGATTTCCTTAGGAAAAGAACTCTCAGTCTTTGGGGATCCCACAACAACTCTGAAAACGCTAAGGTGACTATTAATGAGGCAGCTCTTGTTCGAACATAACAGAAAAACCAGTCAAAAAGGCCTAAACAATAAGAAAAGATAAAAGTCAGATTGCGTAACAAGAAGTTCTGAGAGAGGGCAGACCCGGGACTGGTGAACTCAGTGACCACTCAGTAAGAACCAGTCTCCTTGCTATCTCGTGCCCACCCCTAAGGCAATTCCCAGCAGAGAAGTGTGATCACCAGTATTATAGAAGGTTCTTGAGAGCATCTAATTCCACAGCCTCATTGTACAAAGGGGAGGATCAAATGGCTTGGCCCTCTCTTGGAATTAATCTCTGATTCTGCAGGACCACCCAGACCCTCTAGATCTCCAGCCCAGGGGCTTCCCATTGGCTGCCTCCTCCCAGAGAGGATGCTTCAGCTCCAGAGGACACTGGCCAGGGAAGCGTGGGGGAGGGCAAAGGAGGGTGAAGGGCAAGAGACTGCCAGCCTGGGAGGGGTTGGAGGCAGCAAGAAAAGGCCTGGTTACTTTACAAAGTTCTTAGGCTGAGAAGTTCCAACCCTCAGGGCCTGCTATGTTGGACTAACATCTTCAGAATGGAAGAATTCTCAGGAAACTCTCAGTCACCAAACAGTTGAGTCAAGCTCTTAAGAACGCATAATAGGAAAAATTTGAGGGCAGACTCTGGCACCTAGAACATAGAGGAACTCAGTATATTTATAGTCACTGAAGGAAGGAAGAAAGAAATGGAGGGAAGGAGTGGGGAAGGGGTGGGGAAGAAGGGGGAAAGAAAAGAAACCCACTAAAAATAATTTACATGGAATTATTTACATATGATATTTTACATATTTACATATGCTAGGAAGAACACTGGCCATGAACTCAGATACCTGAAACTCCACTTAGAAGCTACGTGATCTTGGACCAAACTCCCTTAACCTCTGGCTTTCAAGGAGAGGAATGTCATAAGGACAAAAAAGACAAATGAATGTGAGAGCACGTGATGTAGAACAGACTTAATGAATGATGGCTGAGGCAGAGACTTTTGTGTCATATCTTAAAAGGGAGGACAACCGAGAGATTCATCACCAATAACGCAGAAACCAAGCAGTGTCCCCAAGCCCTCCCCCTTCTCTGGGAGCCTTAGCTCACTTGGCCCCCGGATTTTGCCAGCCCAGCGCAGAGCAGGCTGCCATCTGGTGGGAAGAAGGAGGAAGTGAACTCCACAGCGTCCCTTCAGACGAGGCCATTATGAGGAGCCACCTGGAAGCAAAGGGAAGCACAGGGACCCAACTTTCCTTCCCCTCAGCTGTGACTCTCTTATCCTTTAAGACAGTCAGATGCCTCATCATGGACCAACAATTTATAGAAAAATAAGATTTCAATCAGTGTTTCTTTTCAAAAGTAGTAGGATATTATTGAGCCTTAAAAAGAGAAGGTATTCTGGGGCGCCTGGGTGGCTCAGTGGGTTAAGCATCTGCCTTCGGCTCAGGTCATGATCTCAGGGTCCTGGGATCGAGCCCCACATCGGGCTCTCTGCTCAGCAGGGAGCCTGCTTCCCCCTCTCTCTCTGCCTGCCTCTCTGCCTACTTGTGATCTCTGTCTGTCAAATAAATAAATAAAATCTTAAAAAAAAGAGAGAAAAGGCATTCTGACATACATTAAAGTGTGAATGAGACTTGAGGACAGTTATGCTAAGTGAAATGAGCCAGTCATAAAAAGACAAATACCGTATGACTCTGCTTTTATGAGGTATCTAAAGGAGTCAAATTGATAGAAACAGAAAGTAGAATGGTAGTTGCCAGGGGCTGGGGAGGGGGAAACTCTAATGGTAGAGCATCTTTGCGAGATGAAAAGTTCTGGAAGCGGTTGCATAACTTTGTGAATATGCTTAACACTACTGAATTGTGCACTTAAAAATGGTCAAATGGGGGGCACCTGGGTGCCTCAGTTGGTTAGGCACCTGACTTCGGCTCGGGTCATGATCTCAGGATCCTGGGCTTGGCTTTCTCGAGTTGGGCTCCCTGCTCAGTGGGGAGTCTGCTTCTCTCCCTCACAAATAATAAATAAAATCTTTTTTTTTAATGATAACTTTTTTTAAAAAAGATTTTATTTATTTGACAGACAGAGATCACAAGTGAGCAGAGAGGCAGGCAGAGAGAGAGAGAGGAGGAAGCAGGCTCCCCGCTGAGCAGAGAGCCTGATGCAGGGCTCGATCCCAGGACCCTGGGATCATGACCTGAGCCGAAGGCAGAGGCTTCAACCCACTGAGCCACCCAGGTGCCCCTAAATGGTAACTATTATGTTATGCATATTTTGCCACAATGAAAAAAATAACAGCAAGTGATAGAGATAATGAGCACACGGTGGGTGCTTGACTTGAGGCCATGGCATCCCAATAAATATGTGCTGGTGCCTGACAGGTGGTCTCAGACATCAGGATGAACACGAGAATGGACATCTTTCCTTTCCTAGGATGGCCTTCCAAGAGACTGATTAATCACCACTGCCTTTTCTTAGGGGGTGATAAATTAGTTATCTTTCCTCTTCTCATCTCAACACTAAAATTTTCTGACAATGCCATGGCATCAGGTTTACCCTGAGCCAGAACATCCTTCCTCCCTGAGAACTGTATTTCTGTGATCAGCCCTGGTAGCGGCAGCCGCGTTTCTGTTCACCACAGAGCTGCAGGTTCCCAGTTCTCCCAGTTCCTAGAGCTTGATAACTGCAAAGGTTCCAAGCAGCCTCGAGAGATTTGAGATTTATATGAAAATGGTTCCTCGGCAGGGGGTGGGGGGGTGGGGGGGCGGCCTGGGTGGCTCAGTGGGTTAAGCCCCTGCCTTTGGCTCAGGTCATGATCCCAGCATCCGGGCATCGAGCCCCACATCGGGCTCCCTGCTCGGCGGGAAGCCTGTTTCTCCCTCTCCCACTCCCCCTGCTTGTGTTCCCTTCTCTCGCTGTGTCTCTCTCTGTCAAATAAATAAAATGGTTCCTTGGTACCTGTAGTGCAAGTAATAGAAAATCCAGAGATTAGACTTTATTGATACCTGGGAACTACACTCAAATGTGAAGGCCTTTTATAAAAGCAAAACTACAGTCTTAGTCATTTTAGCATATTAAGTTATCTTTAATATTTTTTCTAAAAAACGTGATATTTGTATCCATGATAACATTTACACGGTATCTATTGCCTCCATCTAATCTCACCATGAAAATTTGTTTTTATTGTGTTAGTAATTCAAGATAACTTTGCCCCAAAAACTTGCTGATTTAACACTCCAGAAGTTTTTACTAAGGGCTGTTTTTATAAAAACTGCTATTGCTTCTAATTTAGAATTTTTTAAAGAAAGAGAATATGCTTTCACTAATTGCTCCTCTTGTGCCAAAAGAAAGTAAGGAGGTATCTTCATAATTATGAAGTTGCTAAGGTAGTATTTGAGATTTTCTGTGAAGTCAGGGACTGTAAGGAGATCTACAGCATTGGACGTGTTGTAAACCGTTACTCAGTGCAACAAGTAGCCTGAGTCCATCCACGATGGCTGTACCCAATTTTGATATCATGTCATGGGTAAATGTGCACTGGAAAAGAAACCAAAAAACCACAATGTATCTTATACTTTTGTGAACTGTGTTTTGTGGATAACTTCAGTTTTCCTAAAAGGCTGATATATTTCAATAATTTGACTACATCAATGTTAATTCTGAGTTGGTGGAGGTAGCCTAGCCAACCACCATTATGTTTTGGTACTCAGGGCTATACTTTTCAATAAAGTTAATTGAAATGCAAAAAAAAAAAAAAAGGCCTTTTTTTGTTTTTAAAGATTTTATCTTTATTGTATTTTATTTTATTTGACAGAGATAGCCCACAAGCAGGGGGAGCAGCAGGCAGAGGGAGAGGGAGAAGCAGGTTCCCCACTGAGAAGGGAGCCCAGCAGGGCTCAATCCCAGGACTCTGGGATCATGACGTAAGCTGAAGGCAGATGCTTGACTGACTGAACCACTCAGATGCCCCTATAAGAAGGCATCTTAATTAGTGACTTATTAAAACCTACAGAGCTGAGAACTGACCTTTCACCATCAGAGAACCCCCCACACCCCCACAGCAGCAAGTGCAAGGGGGCCAACTTCCCTCCCTTCTCTCCTTGTGGCCAGGTTAGTGCTCTGCTAGAGGAAAGGTTCTCCTGTGATCAGCGACACTCCAAGGCCCCTCAGCCCCAGTGTTTGCCCGGGGAACAGGACAGGTTGAGTCTGTTCGTGGCAGGACCCTCAGCCTAGAGGCAGGGATCAGATCCATCAGGGGAAGAAAGACAGGGTGCAGAGAATGAGCCCCCAGATGCCCTGGCAGCTGACTCTGGCTCTGCAATCTTCTGGAACCCCTGAGATGGAGCCTCCTGCCTTTGAGCAGCTCTGTCTCAACCCAACTTCTCTGCCCAATCACCAAGTCTCGCCCAGAAGCAAAACCAGAACACTCTTTATCCTTACTCACCAGGGGTGTGAGAGGTAAAAGAAGTCAGTAGCTTTCCTCCCAAGAATCAATGCCATAAGGGTTTCTGACTTTCAGGAGCCCTTGCAGCAGCCTCAGAGTCTAAGCAGGCCCATCCCAGCTCCTTGCAGAAGCACAAGATTCCCCAAGGTCTGCTGGCCTTTATCTGAGGGCTTCAGAGCAGCCCTTTTGTTTCAATGACTACTTTCCCTGGAGACCAAATCTGACACAGGCTGGTTCCCTGAGACTGGAGTAAGTCTCTGTTCCACCAACATCATTCACTCATGGTGGGCTCCAAATTTTACTTAGATGGTACCTGATTACCCACAGGCTGTCCAGGTCATGCAGAGCTGGGTGGGAGAGGATTAGGGGGTGACGTCTCTCCAGAGACAAACACAGGCAGTGGATCCTTCCCAGGAGCTGGGAGCTGGGAGCTGGGCAGTGGGTCAGGACCTGAGTGTTTTAAGATTCCTTACCTCACCCATTAACATACTCTCAGGGAACAGTATTACAACCAGGATGACCACAGAAGTATCACCTAAGCTGGGAGCCATTAATAATTATGCTGGGAGGGGCGCCTGGGTGGCTCAGTGGGTTAAAGCCTCTGCCTTCAGCTCGGGTCATGATTCCAGAGTCCTGGGATGGAGCTCAGCAGGGAGCCTGCTCCCCACCCCACACCCCCGTCTGCCTCTCTGCCTACTTGTGATCTCTGTCTGTCAAATAAATAAATAAAATCTTTAAAAATAAATAATTATGCTGGGAAACAATACAAACCGGGAGAGTCCTAGGCATGATGATCAATCATCTATACCCAGGGAGGAAACAAACCAAATAGGAGGAGAATCCAGTCATTATCATTTCTTGCTCTCTGGTATAGGATTACAAAACAAAAGCACAAACTTCTCCTGATCAGAGAAGGCATGCTGTCAATTTCCAGTGGGACACTGAAACCAGCAAGCCATAAAACCAGGTGTCCTTTGCCTCCCCTGAGGTATTCCCACTCATGTAGTCGGCTCAGTACTCAAATCAGAATAAAATATAGCTCATGGTCCTAGTTACATGGGGATGGCCAGAACCTCAGGGTGGGAACACAGATTTTTTCAGTTCATTATTAAGAAGCCACTCCCAGGAGGGGCAGCAGTGGGAAGTATTTCCTCAAACGTGATGCCTTATTAAGACATGTGGTGTATGGAACTAGAAAAGACCCCAAATAGCCAGAGGAATGTTAAAAAAGCAAAGCAAAGCTGGCAGCATCACAATTCTGGACTTCAAGCTCTATTACAAACCTGTAATCATCAAGACAGCATGGTACTGGCACAAAAACAGACACATAGATCCATGGAACAGAGTAGAGAGCCCAGAAGTAGACCCTCAACTCTGTGGTCAACTAATCTTCAAGAAAGCAGGAAAAATTGTCCAGTGGAAAAAAGACAGTCTCTTCAACAAATGGTGTTGTGAAAATTGGACAGACTCATGCGGAAGAATGAAACTGGACCATTTCCTTACACCACACACAAAACTAGCCTCAAAGTGGATGAAAGACCTCAACGTGAGACAGGAATCCATCAAAATCCTTGAGGAGAACACAGACAGCAACCTCTTTGACCTCAGCCGCAGCAACTTCTTCCTAGACACATCGTCAAAGGCAAGGGAAGCAAGGGCAAAAATGAACTCTTGGGACTTTATCAAGATAAAAAGCTTTGGCACAGCAAATGAAACAGTCAACAAAACCAGAAGACAACTGACAAAATGGGAGAAGATATTTACAAATGACATATCAGATAAAGGGCTAGTATCCAAAATTTATCAAACTCAACACCCAAGAATAAATAATCCGATCAAGAAATGGGCAGAAGACATGAATAGACATTTCTGCAAAGAGGACATCCAGATGGCCAACAGACACATGAAAAAGTGCTCCACATCACTTGGCATCAGGAAAATACAAATCAAAACCACAATGAGATACCACCTCACACCAGTCAGAATGGCTAAAATTAACAAGTCAGGAAACAACAGATGTCAGCGAAAATGCAGAGAAAGGAGAAGCCTCCTACACTGTTGGTGGGAATGCCAGCTGGTGTAGCCACTCTGGAAGATAGCATGGAGGTTCCTCAAAAAATTGAAAACAGAGCTACCCTACGACCCAGCAATCACACTACTGGATACTTACCCCAAAGATATAAATGTAGTGATCTAAAAGGGGATGTGCACCCCAATGTTTATAGCAGCAAGAGCCTAATTATGGAAAGAGCCTAGATGAGATGTCCATCGGCGGATGAGTGGATTAAAGATGTGGTGTACACACACACACACACACACACACACACACACAGAGAGAGAGAGGAATACTATGCAGCCATCAAAAATGAAATCTTCCCATTTGCAACAACATGAATGGAACTAGAGGGTATTATGTTAAGCGAAAGTAGTCACTCAAAGAAAGACAATTATCATATAGTCTCGTTGATATGTGGAATTTGAGAAACAAGGCAGTGGATCATGGGGAAAGAGAGGAAAAAATGAAATGGGATGAAACCAGAGAGGGAGATAAACCATAAGAGACTCTTAATATCAGAAAATAAACTGAGGGTTGCTGGGGGGTGGGATAGGAGGGATGGGGTGGCTAAGTGATGGAACTGGGGAAGGGTATGTGCTATGGTGAGTGCTGTGAATTGTGTAAGACTGATGAATCACAGACCTGTACCCCTAAAACAAATAATACACTAAGTTAATGGAAAATAAAAAATAAAAATAAAAAAGACTACATGCCGGGAATCGCCCAAGTCCATATTTGGCCTGCAGGGGGAAACATCTCTCCAGAAATGATCACACCAGAAGCATTACTGCAAGAAACCCATTTAATTGGCTAAGGAGTAGGGGTTTTGTTTTTTTTAAAAAATCAGATCAGTACATTTCCAATCAGTAATTTCCACTGTGATATATTTTCATATAGAGATGTTGCTTTTTTTCTATTTACAGTGTTAGGTACATAGTGAGCTTTTAACAAATAAATACTTATGGACGGCTCAGTTGGTGAAGATAACCCAGATAACCCAGACTTGCCTGAGGTATAGAAAGTACAAGGTAAAATGGGAGGAGAGGAAATAAAGATTGGTGAATGTGCACAGAAAAGCACTTTCTCTTCTGGTTAATAGCTTGCCTGGGGGAAAAACACATTCGAAAATTTCCAAAAGATCTTTTTCCAAGAGCAAACCATTATTAACAGAATTATTTTAAAAAACCAAAAACACGGTAATCTTGACTGTATACCTCTTCCTCCTCATTTCAAAGTCCATCCTCTATAGATGTTAGATAAATGAGTTCCAAGTCTATGCAGGTTTCTACATGTTTGCAGTTTTTACATTTAGACTCATCCCTTTTCAGACGCATCGATTCTAAGTGTCTCTGCCCCGGTTCCCACCCGGCTTCCGCAGAGACTGGCTAAAGCCATCAGAGTCCACCCAGGACTTTAGTGGAGTCCCCCTTAGCTTTGCCGGGCAGCCGTGAGCACCGTGAGCAGTGCACCGCGGCCTGGCCTGGGCAGGCCGTCCGGCAGATATGCACGCATTTGGGGGGGTGGGGGCAGCACCTCTGCTGGGGTGTGCCTGGCAGCCATCTGTGCACCGCTCAGACCGGGCTCCTCGCTCTGTTTGCCAAGCAGCAGAAGATCAGCACCTTTAATACCAACAGTGACCATGAACACCCTGATCCCAGGTAGACCCCCTTTCTCTGGAGAGATCAACAGACCCAGGCAGCTTTGGAGAGTGTGGCTAGGAAGAGAGAAGAGCAGACGGTCTGTGGCTGAGGGCTGCCCCCCCACAGACCACCAGCAAGATGTTTCAGCTTCACTCCCAATGACATGGGGCCAGCCAATGGCTACTGGTCTTATACAGGTCCAGGCCCTTCCAGGGTCACATTGCTTCAGTGGGTAAAGCCTCTGCAAGGAGAGGAGGCCACAAGGTGGCTAAAGCAGGAGCAGCTCAGAGGGAGGCAGCTGTGATCCCACAGACCAACAGGGCCCCCACAGCAATAAGAAGCTTCTTCCTTATCCAACCAGTAGTAAGCAATGCCACCTTGTCCCACCCCCTGAGCTTACTACTTGTCATCTGGGAGAGCTCTCAGAATCACTGCCGGCCCCATATCTCAGTCAGGGCCCTGGGCCCTAGATACCCAGCAGGAGGAATGTGAGGGAAAAGGGGCAGGGTCATGTCACCCTCCAAGCCACCTGAAGCCGCAGGTGGGAGAACTCTCCTGAGGAGGGGAGTGAGTGGGTAGCCCCTCCGTCAGGGCCCAACCTCAGGAAAGGAGACACCATGGCAAGTGTGGTATGCCACAAACCCAAATGTCACTGTGTTAGGCCCCTCTCTTCCCTGCCCCACAATGTAGTAAAAGTGAGGGCCTTGGCTGCAGGATATCTATGCGTCTTAGAAGCAAAGACAGGGTTAGGAACCCCAGGGGGAAGCAGGTGACAAGGTAGCGGGGGAGGCCTTCATACACAAGGACAGGGAGACAGCATCACAGAGAGATGTAGTGGGCACAAGAAAGGGCCGTGGGCCCGGCCTACGCCACTCCCAACCAAAAGGTCTCCAAGCGCAGCCAGGCCCCCGCTGGCCTCACCAAGTGAGCCCAAGGTGAGTACCAGGCAGCACCCAGCTGGGGCCCGACTGGGCCTGATGTAAACACCAGGGTAGGGTAGGATCTGGGAGAGCAAGGGGCCATCCCTGTGCTTTGAGGGTGAGGCTGCTGCAGATGGAGCTCCGTTCCAGAGGGAAGCAGAGAGGTGTGGGGTAGAGTCAGACCTCTCCCGGCCGCCCCCTCACCCACCCAGCAGCTGAGGAAAGACCCAGGAAGCAGGGGAGGCCCCCTCATCACTTCCCACCCCGTGGAACCACCAACGGTGCTCCTGGCTGGTTTGCCATGATGTGGTAGATGGATTCTCGGAAGCGCTGGTCCCGGCTGAGCCTCTTGGCCACCTCCTTTAGCTCCTCCATGTTGTTGGCATCCAGCTGGGAGGTCATGAAAGACTGGGACGGCTTCACTGGAGAGAGGGAGCCCGTGAGCAGCCTCCCCCCTCCGAGGGACCTCCCCAGCCCGCCACCCTCGCTCCCCACCCCACAAGCTTCTCGGCACCCACCGGAGCTCCGGGAATCCTGGAAGATGCCCGAGGCCAGGCCGGGGGAGCCAGGTCCAGGCTGCCCAGTCCGGCCTCCAAGCTGGATCAGCACTTCCCACCCTGGCAGGGGCGCGCGGACAGACGCACTCACTGTCATTCCAGGAGGTGCTGGAGCGGCGCCGGTGGAAGCGGCAGCTCTTGATGCGGCGAGTGGCCGCCTTGTGGATGTACACGGAGTTCTTCATGATGACCGGCATCTTGGCCTCCAGCTCCGCATTCCGGATGCACTCCTCGAAGAATCCTGCGGCCACAGTGCCGCTGCATCCTTCCCGCCCGGCCCCGGCCCGGCTCCCGGCTCCCGCTTCAGCCGCAAACACGCGCCTCCCCGCCCACCCGCCCGGGCAGGGCACGGAACTCCCCGCCGCGCCCCCACCCGGGTGCGAGAGCCCCAGGAAGCCTAGCCCAGGACGCGCCTGCGGCAGGAGCCTGGAGAAGAAACTCCCTCGGTAGCTCTGGACCGCCTAATGCGCCCCGGGCCCCGTGCGGCGCTCCCTGCCGGGATCCCGGCTCCGCAGGGTCTGGACTCCCGCGGGGGTTGAGCCCGAGGGCTGCGCCTTACTTTTCAGGTGGCTCACGTCAGCCCGCATCCTCTCCTCCTTCTCTTTGTTCCGCACCTTGGAGTTGAGCCCCTGTTCCAGGCTCCGCAAGGCCCCCTCTGCCTCCCGCAGACGCCTCTCCAGGTCCATGCGGACCTTCACCTCGGCCTGGGGCGGGGAGAGGGAAAACAGACAAAAAGGGGTCCTGGGGAGCAGTTGCCATCTCCGGTGGAAGCTTTCCCTGGTCACCTCCCCCCACCCCACCCATCAAGAGAGCTTGCTTGCCTCTGGACTTGGATGGAAGTTACCATATCCTGTCTAGGGTAGGCGCCCTTGACCCGATGGCCGGGACTCAGCCTCTGCACCCCAGTAGCGGGTTAGCTGCTCCCCAAGGGGTGGCTCCATCGCCTGCCCCTAGCAGGTCAGACTGGCAGAGATAATTGAGGTAGCGGCGGGGTAAGGGATGTGAGAGGGAATGTGCAAAACCGGGCAGCTGCCCGCAGGCCCTGGCCAACACCTTGAGCTCCCGCTCGGCCTGCTGCTTCTCTGCGGTCAGCTCCTGCAGCGAGTTCTGCAGGGCCTGGGACTGGGTCGAGTAGAACTCCCGCTCTTCCTCCAGGGCCCGAGAGCGCTCCTCGTTCTCCTTCATCCTGCGGGGCCGAAGGGGTGCTCAGTGCTTCCTCATGGAGGGGGCTTTCCAGTGGGAGGGCAGCCCCTCCTGGAGACCTGGCTGGAGAAGTCTGACACCCAGGCTTCCTGAGCCCCAGAACTTTCTAGGTTCTGTCACCCAGGGGATGAGAGGAGTGGTATGGACAGTGAGGGGAAGCCCCTGGCTCAGAGTCAGAAGACCAGAGGCTCGGGTCCTAGTCTTGCTAGTTCTGTGACTTCAGGAAAGTCCTATCAACCCTCCTAGGCTCAGTTTCCTCATTTGTACAAAGGAGCTATGAAGACATCCCCAGCCTGTGACAAAGCACTGTTAGATCGTCCTAATGCCTCTCCGTATGGTTCCCACCACTGCAAGAGATAATGATCAAGTCAGCTCTGGGTAGTGAAAATTTTCTTTGACTTTGCCTCATGGGGAAACTGAGTCCTAGGCAAAAGGAAGTAATTGATCTATCTGGTCAATGCCAGCTAGAACTCAAGAATGTGAGTGTGGAGTTCAAGGAACGTTATCACACTGGACTCAGGGCTTGAAGGGCCTCTCACCGCTTCTCAGCCAGGAGCTTCTCTTCCAAGAGCTGCTGCATCTTCTCCTCTATCTGCCTCAGGTTGCTGTGGAGACCCCCACTGGGAGGGGGCTGCTCACTCTGATTGGCCAGTGTCTGCAGCTGGTTCTCATTCTCTTCCAGCATCGCCAGGGTTTTCTTCTTCTCTATGGAGAGTTCCTGGCATGGAGGGAGGGAGGGAAGAGAAAAAGCCTAATCTAGGCTCTCCAACATGGCTGCCCTCATCTGCCCTTCAATTTCAGGGAGTGATGCCCTCCTCACTCAACCTTCTAGGAGAGACACCTGAAATATCTTCCTTCTTCCCTGGTGATAAAAGGTCAAGCAAGATTTCCTTAACAGAGAGGCAAGGTTACTCCTCCACCAAGGGACTCGGGGAGGAGCCCAATGCAGCTTCCAGGGAACTTGACACCTGTACAGCCGGGGCCCAAGGGCACCATGACCTTCGGGGGTCTTTATTCCTCCAAGGGCAAGTGATGGAGTGTGTTGGGCTCATGAAGAACACCCAAGAGGAGTGAGCCCAGAACAGAAGTAGACGTCTTCCCCATTTATCAGGCTGGGGTCTTGCACTACCCAAAAGTTCTGGAGTTGAAACACTCCATGAGAACCATCTATCATGATGTGAAGTGGAAAGATAAACAAATAAAAGAACCAGAAACAAAGCCCCAGTCAGCTGAGAGAAAATAGAAACCTTGCAGCCTTTAAGGCAATTCATGAATTCAGTAAACATTAGCAATGTACCAGGCTCCTGCTAGGTGCTGGGTTTGGAGAGACCTTAAGACACAGTCTAGTGAACTTCACAGTTTGGAAAACACAACCTAGTGTCCCATAACAGATGTGCAAAGTGCAGCAGGAACCCAGAGCTCAGAGCAAACCCTTGCCTGGAAGAGTCAGGGAAGCTAGGGTATGGTGATGCTGGAGTTGAGTCTTAGAAGGATGGATGAGTTCTCCAGGCAGAGAAGAGGTGGAAGGACATTCTGTGTAGAAGGAACAGCTTGGGCAAAGGTGTAGAATCTGAAAGAGCTGGGTTTCCCCAGGACACATGAGCTCAGTGGTTTGGAGGAGGGGTCAGAGTGTCTTTGTGCAAGGTGTGGAGGAGCAACCAAGGGAAAGTCAAGGAGGAGGAGCTGGGGACAGAGTTGGCATTTGGTCCTCCCCCTCACAGTTTCTGTGGTATCAAACGGAGGTAATGTGACAGTTGATTTCCCTTCATGATCAGTTTCACCCAGGAGCAGCTATGTGAATGAGCCACAAGAAGTAATTCTCCATCTGGTATAAAAATATCAACAATGGAGGCGCCTGGGTGGCTCAGTGGGTTAAAGCCTCTGCCTTGGGCTCAGGTCATGATCTCAGAGTCCTGGGATCCAGCCCCGCATCGGGCCTCTCTGCTCAGCGGGGAGCCTGCTTCCTCCTCTCTCTCTCTGCCTGCCTCTCCGTCTACTTGTGATCTCTGTCTGTCCAATAAATAAAATCTTGAAAGAAAAAGAAAAGAAAAAAAGAAATTTATTTAAAAAAATATATATATGAACACTGAAGAAGCTGGATTTCCCAAGGCCACAGTCACAGCAGGACAAATTTGAATTTGCTCCTCTGGGTCCTGCATTAGGCCTCCCGGGCTCGCTGGTCCACAGAGAAGAAATCTTTTAGATCAGCACTCCATCATGCCCCGTTCCCTTTGTGGAGAACCCTCTGGGGAAATGCTGCTGGGAAAACAGTGTTATATGGCCCAACTAACCAGCCTGGCTCCAGGCCAACCATTGGTCCAGTGGCCCCTCACCTCCAGCGTCTGCTGCAGGGACTCTGTGAGGTGCCTCAGCTCCTTCTTCTCTTGCTCCACACCCTTGAGGCATCTTGCAGTCAGCTCGAGCTCCCTGCAGGGACAGAGGGCTGGGTATGGCTGTGCCCACCTCCCCTCCTAATCCCCTCTGCACACAGAAATGCTTCTGCTTCACCTCCCGATATGGCTCAGAGGGGTCCTTGGAAGGCCAGTCCCTCTCTGTGTGGCAGGGTCCTGACAGCAGCTGTAGGGACTTGGGGCTGAAAGAAGGAGATGCCAGCCAAGTGGGGTTGAAGTCACGTGCTCCAGGTACACAGGTGTCTGTCAGATGGGATAAACCCAGGACCACCCCGCAGGCAGAGAGAAGCACTGGAGAAACCATGGCGATCCTGGCCCCACCTCCTGCCTTCTGCAGACAGAGCCTTCTAGAACCCCTACTCACTCTGAATTGGGACATGGCTGAGGCCCCTCTCTGGGGTGATAATCACCTTGTTGCAAGCCTGGGCCCCCTCAGGCATTTACTCCTGGTTTCCCTTCCTCCTGCCCAATTTCTGAAAACCTACCCATCCTTTAAGGTCCAGCTCAATCGAACCTCTCTTTTGCCCACGAGGATCACATGTATACCTTAATTCCGATGACACAGGGAGTCTGCACTGTGCCTCCTAATGGTTGATTATATATTACTGTGTTAATGTTTCCTGGGTGTGAGTCTGGTTTTCCCAACCAAATTGTAAGATCCTTCACTGTAAGATAAGAGAACTTATCTTCTATTCCAGTATCTGGCACAATTCTGAAGATAAGCAGGTGCTTGGCTGTTTACTTGTTAAGATTCTTGGAGCTTCTCCTTCCCCGCAGCCATTGTCTAACTGACTTCCTTTTATAAGGTTGTTACAAGAAAAGCCTTTCTGAGCTAACACCAATTATCAGTAGTGATGATGAGGAGGAGGGTGACAACAACCCCCACAACAGAACCCAGAGCATTAGTCTCCAAATCCATAGATAGTCCAAATTAGAGTGACCTGGAGAGCTTTTGAAAATACAGCTCTCTGGGCCCTACCTTCAAGAGATTCTCATTCTGTTACACGATTGGAATGTGCAACTGGGTGACTGGGTTTGCAAACCATACCCAGGACTAAAGATCCCAAGGGACAGAATTAGCCAGAACAAGAAGAGGGGATGTTGGGGGGTCTTGGTTAATAGCACCTCCTGTCTGCCCCTGGGTAAGGAAGGCTTGACAGAGGCTTGACAGAGGCTTGACAGAGACAAGAGGGGATTGTTGCTGGTGGGGAGGGAGCGCTGGTCTGCACCTGCCCGTGCCTCACGTCCAGTCTGTGTGGGGTCTACAGCTCCTTCTGGGCTACCCTGAGGCCTGGAGCACTGGTAAGAGAGACCCAAACCAAGCCATCATGTAGTGAGGCTCTGCTGGCCGAGAGCTCCCCAGACCTGACGGGAAACATGGGTTCTCACCCTCTGTCGGAGGCGCACCTCCCTCCCACCCCTTCCTGGGCACCACCCCCACCTTTTGATCTGCTCCTGCTCCATTTTCAGTTCCTGCACCACCTCCTCAAACTGCTGCTTCTCGGCTTCCAGCACCTGGTTCAGGCGTTCAAGCTCCTGAGGAGAACCAGAGGGGAAGAGAAGAGTCATGGGCAGTGAAGGACTCCTGAGGTCGGAACCACTGCTCTTGTCCAGGAGCCCCCTGGGATGCAGTCCAGGCCAGGCTCTATGGGATCAGACTCGGGGGCAAGTCCCAAGGAGGCTTGGTCCCACTCAGCGACACCCAGTCTCAACAAACCTAAGGTCTGTGAGGGGTTTGGCCTTATCAGACACACTGAGCTTGCTGCCGCCAGGGTTTAGAAAGTTGTTTCCCTGGGACTGGAGGTGGAGATCATTCTAGACATCTACTCTGCCAGATAACTCCTGTCGCTAACACCCTCAGGCATGCTGGCCGGCTCTCAAGTGCTAGAGGAAAAAGGGATGAGTGTCTATTCCCATCAAAGATCCCTAGAGTGCCATCTGTGAAGGGTGGCGAAGAAAAGCCATTTCCCCAAAGGCAGAAAATCAGGGCTCTTTTTTCCTCGGGGCTTCTAGAAAGCAGCCCAGTGGCTGCAACTTTCCCTGTGCTCGGCCCAAAGGGCACGGGAGAGCCAGAAAGTGCCGGGCAGGCCCCCAGGCAGGGCCAGACTTGTGCTGTCAGGAATGCTGGCCAGCACTGTCTTTTTCCAGCAAGTATGTGCCCTCCACGGGCCCCGTTTTCCCAGGCCTCACTGGCAGGTGGAATTGCAGGGTGCGCTTGGAGAGAAGCTTAGCTGTTAGCAGTTTTACGACAACTGCTTTGCTCCTCCACAGTTCACACTGCGGGAAGATAGAATTTTCTGGCACTTCAGATGCCAGCAGACCCTGGCGACGCCTCTAAGAACCAGAGAGTGAACCAATGCTCCTGAAGATAACACGCCCAAACAGTCATCTGGCTTCTCCTACCCCTCCTCCCTGCATTGGCCCCAGGTCTGTGCGATACATGCTTTTCCCACCTGAGTCCGTAACCACGGGCCCGGCCCACACTGAGTGCTGGGCAACAGTCAGAGAAACGGGAACCCATGAATCAGAGCCCTCTACAGTCAAGGGCACTTAAAAGGCGCGTTTGTCTTCGTCAGACCCTCGAATCCCTGGATCAGTTTTCCTGCCAAGAGATGGACCGGGTTCTGCTCGAGCGGCTTTCATGACAGGGAACTCGCCCCTTCAGACGGCCTGTTTCGCTCCAGAACAACCTGCTCACAGCTCTTCCTTCCGGGTTCAACCTCAGCATGGGCCCTCTCTGAAAGCTACAAATACAGATGCATTGAGGAAGGGCCCAGAATTTGCCACAAGTTTTGTGGGGTTCAGAGGAGAGGGCTGACTCTTGTTGATGGAGCAAAACTTCCCTCCAGTGCTCCTGTCGCCGCCTCTGTCCTTGGACCACGCTCTCTCCCTTCAGCATCTGCCTCCCTTGCTGGGAACTTGCTGTCCTCAGCTACCATTCCTCAGCCTTGAACCCTGAAGATCCCAGCCAGCAAAGGAAGAGCTGGGGAACGGCGCTTAGCAAAACAGAAGACTGGCAAAGCCAAGGACACAGCCAACTTGTGGACACCCTGAGTCCTCCAAGTACACCTAGGAGAAGGGGCAGCCCATTTCATCCACCTGGGCCAACTGAGCCCAAAGCTGCCTTCTCGTAACATCCATCGGCAGGTCCGGCTTCTCCCCTCAGATCAATAGAACAAGACTGATCCGTTTTCCCTTCAGGTGTTGGGGACGGCTCTTCTGTCCCCAAGTCTCCTCTCCTCCAAGCCAGATAATCCCTGCCCACCATGCTTCACTGCATTATTTCTAAATCCCCAGCTTTTGAAAAGAATGCAGGCCCCTGATTGGGAAGATTATAGTAAAGGTTCTTCCCAGTTAATTTACAGGCTCAATGCGATTTCAGTAAAAATCCCAATGAGATTTTTTTTTTTAATGGTTTCATTCATTCATGCTGCACATATTTATTGGGTGCTTAATATTGCCAAGCACCTGCCAGGCTCCGCACTGAGGATGTGAAGATGAGGAAAACCAGACACATCTCAGTTCTCACGGAGCTTCCAGCTCAAAGCAAGAATCAGAAACTAATAAAATAAGTACACACGATAATATGTTTACAAACCAAGGCCCGTGATGTGCAGGACAGGGACACAGGCCTATGGAAAGCTGCCTTGGACAAGAAGGAGGATATGACTAGTGGGGGGAGCAGAAGGTGGATAAGAGGGAAGAACATACCAGGAAGGAGGATCAGTATGTGCAAAGGCCCTTCGGAAACCTCCTGCCCCGAAAGAAGCAAGACAGACTCATACAGCTGGGCCCAGAGTGAGGGTGGGTGGGAGGAGTCTAGGCCACACAAGGCCTTGGGCTATGCTGGCGATTTGGGTCTTTTTTCCTGAGCAAGAGCAAGATTTTGGGCAAGGAGTAGGCGAAGAAGGCGGGCAACAGAATCTGACTTTCATTGTGAACTGTGACTCTGGCTACAGCATGGAGAAAAGGGATGAAGAGGGGCCTGGAGGGATACAAGGAACCCAGGTGGGAGGCCACTGCCTTAGTCCAGCAAGACCTGGTAATGTGAGCCAGAACAGGGCAGTGAAATGTAGAGAAGTGGCCAGGCGGGTTCAAGAGCTTGTGGGGGCAATGCTATCAGACCTTGGGAGAGGCATGACTCCCGGGTTTCCAGTCTGCACCAACAATGGATGGTGGTGAATTCCTTGAGATAGGGAGCTCTCGAGGACCACTAGCTCTGCTGGGGAAGATCATGAGTGCCCTTGGACTTGCTGAGTTTGCAGTACTTTTCAGACATCTGGCTGGAGATGTGACATCAACAGTTGGATATTAAGGGGCTGGAGCTCAGCAGAGAAAAGGGACTGCACCTGTCAATGGGGAGTCATTTGCACGCACACAGGAAATGAAGCCAGAGGTATGGTCTCGACTGACTTTGGATGTAGTGCAGAGAGAAGAGAGGGTATGGGATCTACTCTTAGAGATGGGCAGTACTACCTTGTAGGGTTAAAGGGAAGATCACATGAGTTAATCTATGCAAATTGTCTGCAACATAGTCAGTGCTTAATAAAGGATAGATGGTATTATAAACCAAAACTGTGTGGTATCTGTTCACGGATAGACAGCAATTCAAAGGAACAGAAAAGGGAATTCTGAAACAGGTCTTGTATGTGATAATAATTACAATGATGGATAATATTCTCTGTGAGCTTACTGTTCTAAGTACTTTACACGTATTAACTCAGTTAATCCTCATAACAGCTCTGAAAGTGGATAATATTTTTATCCTCATCTTACAGATGAGAAAAGCGGAGGTAACTAAAGGTCAAGGAAACTTGTTCCCTTTTCCCCACACCATAGCTAGTCAATGATGAAGGAAGGACTCAAACGCAGGTAGCAGCGTAGAGCAAGAAGGAAATGGTTACACACTGCTGGGGAGAGTGAAAGCTGGTACAAATTTTCTGGAAAGCAATTTGTCAATATGCATCAGGAGTCTTAAAATTTCTTGCTCAGACTCAATGATTTCCCCCATTGGAATCTCTCCTAAACAATTAGACAGCAGACCAAGAGTTAAGTGTACAGAGATGTTTGCTGTGCCATAATTTAAAATAGTGAAAACAGTCTGGGGCACCTGGGTGGCTCAGTGGGTTAAGCCTCTGCCTTTGCCTCAGGTCATGGTCTCAAGGTCCTGGGATCAAGTCCAGAGTCCGGCTCTCTGCTCAGCGGGGAGCCTGCTTCTCCCCACCTCTCTGCCTATTTGTGATCTTTCTCTCTCTCTCTCTCTCTCTGTCAAATAAATAAATAAATAATAAAATCTTAAAAAAATTAGTGAAAACAGTCTAGGTATCCAAAGACAGAAGAGTAGTTAAATGGAACATCACATTGGATGAATCGGTATGTGGTCATAAAGAATGAAGTTTTCGAAGAATGTTGAATGACATGAAAACTTGCCAAAGGTACAATGTTAATGAAGGTATCATGAAAAAGCGGGCTATAAAACCAAATATTTGGACACCTGGGTGGCTCAGTTGGTTAAGCAACTGCCTTTGGCTCAGGTCATGATCCCAATATCCCGGGATCGAGTCCCGCCTCGGGCTTCCAGCTCCATGGGAAGTCTTCCTCTGACCTTCTTCCCTCTCATGCTCTCTCTCTCACTCTCTCTCAAATAAATAAATAAAATCTTTAAAAAATAAATAAAACTGAATATCCTATTATGTTGAAAATATGTATCAGAATAATATATATATAAAAATATATAATATATATATTTATATAGGTAAATATATATATATTTAAATATTTTATCTATTTAGAGAGAAAGAGAGCACAAGCAGGTGGAGGGAGAGAATGTCAGCTAGACTCCATGCTGTGTGTGAAGCCCACTGCAGAACTCGATCTCACAACTCTGAGCTGAAACTAAGAGTCCGGATGCTTCACTGACTAAGCCGCCCAGGCGCCCCTACAATAGTATGTATTTTTAAAGACTGAAGAAAAATACCAAAATGTTGGCAGCCGTTGTCCGTTGACTGTGGGACCGAGGATCACGTTTGTTTTCTGGCTGTTCTGCAGAGAGCATGATTTCTACTGTTGACAAGAAGGTTACGGACTAATGAGGACAAAGAAATAGAAACCTCTTCCCAGTCGCTCACTTCTTTTCCACCTTTCACTTCACCTGTGTGAGTCTTAACTAAAACTGATACCCAGGTATAGCCTGAGAAGCCTGGATGACAGCAGAATCTATAAACCCGGAGCATCCAGAACCTTCTGTTCCTGCAGCCAAGAGGGTCTGAGCACTTGGAGCAACCCTGCCACAGGCTGAGGTCAGCCAAGACCTACCTGCAGCAGCTGAAGCCTGTCTACGCCGTCTAGGGCTTGTTCCTCTGACCCTGGCGCCTGACCTAAGGTGTAGGAGATCAGGGTTGGAGAGAAGTCACCCGAAGGCAAATTCCAGCTCAAGGGAAGGAAGAGCTTTCAAACAACAGAGCAATAAGGCAGAGAATAGCTCCAGAGCTTGTGAGTTACCCATGACAGAATCAGGATATCATCCATCAGGGAGGTGAGCAGAGAACCTCACCCTGAAGTGGAAGGTTCTTTCCAACACCCAGAGTCTGTTCTGACCAGGAGCAGCCTGCGTGGCAAGATGCCTGCCTAACGGGCCCTGGGCATTTCTAACTTCCCGTGCACCTGCTCACAGGCAAGGCCGAGCTCTCAGAGTTCAGCCAGAAAAGGAAAGGCAGGCAGGCTGCCCTGCTCCAGGGGATGAGAGAGATGAGGTCACAGGGAGCCAGGGACATTGGAGGGACCTGCACCCAGGGAAGGGCATGGCCTCCTGCCCCCAGGGCAGATGAGCCCCGGTGGGGCGGGGTCCACCTACACTCTCTGCTTACATGTCTAGAGTCCCAGGGTCTTTCTTCCTGATGGAGGATCGTGTGGCCCCACCACACACGGCACACACCTTGAGAGGGCCTTGGGCGTCCCTGACGCACTCTGTAACTTCTAGTCACTGAGACTCACGGCAACCCAGGAGCTGGGCACAGTCGTTAACTCATCAGAGCATCACAGATGAAGAAACTGAGGCCCCAAGGCCACGCAGTCAGTGATGGAGCTGAGACTCCAATCTGAGTCTCCTGGCCCTGGACCTTTTCCTTCTGCCCGCCCACAGCCACCTTCGCTGTGGGAATCGGCTGGGCCGGAGGGAGTCACATTCATATCTTGGGCCACAAAACCAGGGAGTTCACAGCTGTCAGGCCTCATTCCTTCAACGTGCTATGGCTTTAAGTGAGGCCGGCGTGCGGTGGGTCTCCGCTGTCCTCATTTCCTGCCTAAAGACCTAGATAGAGTGTCTAAATTTTCCTCTGGCTGACTGCTGCCCCAGATTTAGCCTCTCTGATGGATAAGTCTGTCTCTCTCCCTGCCGGTGGCTGTGTCTGTCATTCCATCCCTTCCTCTGGCTTCCTCAATTATCTGTCTCTAGGTTGCTGACAATGCACCGGAAGTCCCGCTTCTCAAAGTGACAGAACTGTGTGAAGAAAATGCCAAGAGTCTCACACAGGACCTGGATGACAGCAGGGACACAGGGAGACCCACACACCCGCCGGGTGGGAGAAGGCTCAGCGCTGTCACGAGGCCAATCCTCAAATCCACGCAATCCTAATACAAATCCCCACTGGCTTTGGGGTTTTGTTTTGTGTTTGGTTTGGTTTGGTTTTCTTTCTGTTGCTGTGCATTGACAAAGTGAGTGTCAAGTCCAGCTGGAAGGATGAGTGGGCAAGAATATCAGATACCATTTTGGGGGGGGGAGAGAAATGAGGATGAATCGTCCCAGTGGATGAAAATCAAGATGTAATGTGAAATTATAAGAATCAAAAACGCTCACTCATTGAGTCATCCTGCATTTATCAAGCTCTCATCCCTGGCCAGCTGTGGTCTGGGCCCAGGGAATACTCAGGCTGCTCCAGGGAGGTGATGCGTCCTGACTGTAGGGTCTGCCTCAGAGCCCAGGGAGGGGTGGTCAGGAAAGATGCTTGGCGAGAGGAAAGTCACAGAGGCGGGCACTGAGCCGGGGCTGACAGGCCCGGCCCCATGAGGACAAGGAAAATCAAGGGGACAAAGAGCAGTGGGCTGAATCGGACTCCCCCTGTGGGCAGGCCACTCTGTAGCCTCAGGCCTCGGACAGCTCACATGCGGGATGGGCCCCTAGTTAATAATAATCTGAGCATGATACTGACAAACATAGGTATTCACTCAGCCCTATGTGCCAAGTATTTTATATGTAACATCTCACTTAATCTTCACAGCATCCTGAGAAGATGGGTTCCATGATCTCCATTTTTCATGTAAGAATAGGGACGTTCAGAGAGGGTAGGTAACTTGTCCAAGGTTGCACAGCTAGAAGCAGTAAAGATCAAACACAGACCTAGGCAGCCTCGCTCCAAGTCTGTATTGCTAAACACTCCCCGTCTCTGACCTTCAGGCGTGCTGATGGCCCTTCGGGACAGGCAAGGCCCAAGGCTGCATGGAGATTCTAAATGAAGGGGACTTCAGTGGCTCCCTGTCCTCAATGAGGTCAGGGTCTCCCTTTCTCTACAGGCTGCCCCAGGCTAATGTCCCATTAGCTTGGCTTTTTTGGTACTTCATTGTGTCACTTAGAGAAGGAAGGAACCCCTGAAATCATCCAATGCAATCACCCCGATATGCAGAAGCCCCTCTCCAGATCACAGAGGCCATGCCAGCCTCCCGCAAAGATCACCAGTGACAAGCAGCTCGTTACCTACTGACATAGCTCATACAATTTGGGGATGACTCTCTCTAGAAAGTGGTCACCTACGCTTTTCATTTTTGTCCCTGGGCACTGGCAAGAAGAAATACACTGCTGACAAGAAGCCCGAGCCAGCCCCAAGCACTGTCACCCCATGGCCTCTCTGCTCCACCTGGCTGACTTTCCAGCGAGTTCTCTGGGGGCCTTGCTCCCCAGCATGATTCCCAAATGCCAGAAACACAGGCCAGTCTACGAAGGGGCCACCAGAGTGGGACATGCTGGGGAGGGGCAGCCGTGCCGAGCAGCCCATCGCACCTACCTCTCTCTGCTCCCTCTGAAGGCAGAGTTCTTCTGTCTCCTCCATCAGCTTGTCTGCAAAGCAAGCACGCACCCTCTTACAGAAAGCTCACTGCAGCTCCGGAGAGGAAGGGGCCGGTGCCTTCCAGGAACCTCCTTCATTCCCAGGATCTCCCAGGGAAACGGTCCGTCCTGCCATGCCCAGGCTGGCCAGAGAGCCGAGCCAGCTCCTGGGGCTGGAAGCCACCGTGCTGGCCTCAGCTGCCACCCTCCTTTCTACTCACTGTCCCTGTTTATGCATTCATAAGGCAAGGATGGCCTCATCTTCAGAAGCTCAGGTGGGTGTTTGTACCCCCCTAGAAGTGCTGTTAATTGTGCTGCTCCTCAGATCACCACCCCTCTGCACTAGTGTCTGGCGGTGGGGGAGGGCAGGTCCTGGGGGGACAGGGCTGTCTAAGGAACCAGTGCTGATGTCCCAAGTGTCTAAGGAGGTGGCAGGGGAGAGGATCCCAGGTAAAGGATCAAACCCCCAGTCTCACCTTCTTTCCCAAACAGAACATGTTGGCCAGCCAGTCACCAGCACAAGGTCAGGTTTAAAGTGAGCTGGCAGGTAGGAGGGATTAGGGGCAAATCCGGGACCTGGGGACCCACGGCAGGATAACATCAACTCCATTTATGGGGCCCATACCATGTGGGCAAGAAATAAGAACTTTCAGGCATGTTCTCATTTGCCCTGGCCCTCCGCCACCTCTGAAACCTAGGGACTATTCTCGTCTCCATTTTAAGGATGAGGACATTGAGGCTTATGGGGGCTACACTGCGTGGGGACACACAGCTGACAGAGAAGGGGCAAAGCTGTGGCCAGAGCTCAGGCTCCTGGCCACCAGGTCCTCCTGCCCCCTGTCATGCTGGCCAAAAGGACACAGGTTACAAGGTCAAAGCCTCTAGGCTTCCAGCTGGTCTGTGGCTCCCTATAGCTCGCTAAGCCCTGCCCCCGGCTCCACTGCCAAGCCCCGGCTCTAATCCCTGGCCCCAAAGTTCTTGCTACCTAGGGAGCCTCAGCTTCCGGTCCATCCCTCTAGCCAACCTAAATACTCCTGCTTCTCCTTGGCCAACTGCAGCCCCTGGGCCTCCAGGCTTTTGATCATGGCTTCTCCCAGCTGGGCATTCTTCCAAGTCCTGGGGAGGGAGGGCAGATGGGACAGAGAAGAGAAGAGAAACAAAATCGTCACAACGGAAGGCTGGCAGAGAAGGAGACTGGGCATGGTTTGCGCTCGCCCATCCCGTCTCCTCCAGAATCCCAGCCCCATTCACTCCGGCACCCATGGTTCTGGGCACGCCACCAGCATCGATCGGTTACTGTCCCTGGAGGCTGGCCCAGGCTGCGAAGTGGGCCACCGTGGACAGGGCCAGCAGCACTTGCGGAGCAGGGAAGAGATTGCTTCCCAGGCTCCTTCCACACCCTTGCGCGCCACCCCCAGGCACAGGGCCTGGTGTGGGGCCCGCTCAGTGTTATTTGTTGAACTGAAAGCATGACCCGGCGTGAACAGGCAGGTGCCAGGACAGGGGTTTATGTATAAACAGATCGTGCTAGGCTGGAGATTTCTATGATCTGGACTCTGGTTTACAAAGCACCAGCGTTAGGCTGTGCCAGGATTCACTGTGGGCTTGGGGAAGTGAGATGGGTGTCGGGAGGCAGCCAAATCCCCCGAGCGATGCTGGATTTGCTCCCAGGAGTTCAGGACAAGTGCTGTCCACGTCTGCCACCTGTGACTCCAGACAGGCCAAGCTCACTGTACTCAAAGCCCACTTAGCAGATCCCCCTGCAGATGCTCTAAACCTGGCCTGGCCTTTCTTCCCCACCCTAACCAGCATCCACAGCTCTGTTTCCAAGGAGGCCCAGCCATTTTTCTCCCTACCCTGTCCTTTCCTGGGGTCTCAGTACCCACCCAAGATCCCAGTGGAGAGGCAAGGAGATCAGGGTGGACCCAACCCATAACCATTCCCTTTCGGGACCTGTCCCCCTGCCTATGAGCACTTACACCTTCCCGGACTCCTGTAGCATCTCCAGCCACTGGGTCTGCTCAAACTCGGACTCAGCAGCCAGCAAGATGTTGCCCTGCCAGGAAGAGGAGCCACAGGTGTCCCTGAGGGGAGGCCACTCCCGGGACGTCAGAGACCACCCACAAGGCCCCAAGGGCCCAGCTCTGCTCCTCCATCACACATCCCTAGGACATGGACACCCTCCCAGGCCAGGCCACTGGACAGGCTGCCCCTAGGGAGTCTGGAGGTCCTTGGAGAGGCTGGTCTGCCCTGCTAAGTCCACGCGAAGGGGAGAGTTTACTCACATGGAAGTCCTGGTGGGAGATTTTCATGGCATAGGGCATGCTGGGTTCCTCCTTGGCCTCCACCAGGCAGCCTCCTAGGGGGATGACGCCCTGGGAAAGAACCAGAATAGGCAGCCCCCACCCCGCCCAAGTCACTCAAGGCCTCTGGGAGCCCTCAGCCAAAGCCAGGTCCTGCCCAGCACCCCAGGCTGGGAGCCAGACTGACTCCCAAAAGGAAGAGGAAGGGCTGGGGCAGGCTCTGGGGCACAGGAGGGTGGGGGCCAGCCCAGGAGAGGCAGGGAGTCTTGTGCCCCAGGAAGGATTTGTTCTCCAGACTCTCTGCTAGACCAGAGCAAGAAGAGAGAAGGTCTACCCTTACAGGATATGCTCCCCCATTGTCCCCACGAGACCCTCCCCCCTGTGGCCCTGCGGGGAGAATGCCTCACCTTAGGATGTATATTGAAGTATTTATTGCTTTCAAAGTTCTTTTTCTCGCTCTCAGAGTAGTAAAGAAGAAAGCTCTCCTTGATGATGAAAAACCTAGAGTGGGTGGTGGGAAGAAGAGGCAACCAGGAGGGAAGGCATGAGGTTTCTTGGGACAGTAAGAAGGCCTCGGAGGTCCTGCCACCCTGGGGACACCAGCTCAGACTCATCACCAACTCACATTCCCCATCTGGGCCAAGGCCTCAGCTGGCCAGTCACCCACCGAACGGCCTGGCCCTCGCCCCAGTGGGAAGCGGAAGTGGGATGCCCACAACGGGCCTCCATGTTTGGCTACCTCCCTCCTGCCACACTGGCACTCTTGGCACAGGAGGGCACCTGTAATCCTTCCCCTCTGGTATCTTCAACCCCTTGAGCCATAGCTCTAGTCGCTTAGGGTCTCCCCCAAGAGAGGGGGGAGGAGGGAAAGAAGAAAGCTTTCTCACCATTTCTGCCTCTCAGCCTCTCTTTTCTAGGAAACACAGAGCTTTGGGAGGCCTCCCTCCTTACTAACGGATTGTGTAAGATCCCAAGATGCGTCTTCTGACAAGTAATCATGAAACTGGCGATGGCATGGAATGTGGGTATGAAGGCCCACCGGCCACGTGACCTTTCCTGAGGCCGCAACTGCAGGGAGAGGGTCCCCGGGGCACCCACAGCTGCCACCTCACCTTTCCCAGGAAAGAGAAGCTCAGCTTTGTCCTGTGGTGTGAGCCCATCGCCAATCCTAGTTCTTTATTTATACCGACCCTCTTGGACCAGACAAACACCGAATGGAGCTGTGGACATCCTGCCAGTGCCCTCCTCCCCCAGGCCTCTCTGCCCATGATGGAGAAAGGACACCAATACCACCTTCTGCCCAGATGCAGGGACAGTCTGGGCCCTCCAGCACCTGACCCCTGTGGGTTTCCCGCCACTTCTGCCCTTCAGCCTCTCTGTCCAAGCCAACACTGACCTTGACCTCACCACCCCGCACCTGACTACATTTTGTACAGTCCTGCAAAGGAGATTGTGCCATCCTCCCCGGAAAGCCCTGCCTATTGCTTTTCATCTGGCATCCCCCTTCCTTGGGAACCTGCCCAGCCCACAGTGCCATCCCAGCTCCTCCTGCCCTTGCTGACTGGGTCGTGTGCTGGGCCCTTAGCGCCCGTATGCGCAGGTGTTCATCTTGTCCTGAGGGGATGCTGGGCTCCTGAGGGGCAGGGGCATGCCCTCTCTGATCCACAGGCCAAGGGAGAGGCCCCCTGCTGGTTTCTGAGAAACTTCACAGGGTACTTAAGAACACAGGCTTTGGCACCGGACAGACTTGGCATGTCCCAGCTGGGGGACCCTGGACAAGTTAGCTCACTTCTCTGAGCATCAGTTTATTGACCTGTGGAATGGGGATGATAACACCTACCCCAGAAGAGCTGGAACAGTTTAAGTGGCTATTTGCCCCGTCTCTGGTGTTTTGTTACGGCAGCCTAACAAAGACAAATAGCTCTTTCCTTCCTGACACTTCCGGAGTCCCCTCCCCACCGAGGGTACAGTGCTGTGCCAGGGACGTAGCTGGGGAGGAGGGACAACAGGTGGATGGTCACTGGCCACAATGGGCAGGGAGACAACAGGGGCTCTGGCGTCGAACAGCCCCCATCCCTCAAGCCACGATCTCAGGCAAGCTCTCAGCTTTGCTCAGCCTCCCTTTCAAAGCTTCTCTATAACATGAGGGGTGCAAATATTTGTCTCTCAGGGCCGCTGTGAAGACTCATTGCTGAGCTCCCGTTGTGTGCCAGGCACTGTACTCGGTGCTAGGGAGCGAACTGTGGGCAAGAGAGACACATAGAGCTTATAGTTGAGTATGTGTGCATGGGCGGGCAGACGGTAAGTAAGCAAGAGAGAAAGTCCACGTACCAGATACCAACAAATGCTCGGGGGAAAATAAAGTGGGATAAGTAACGGGGTGAGTGGTGGGTGGGGGTTTCGATATTAAACACGGTGCTCAGGGAGAGCCTGATCATGAAGGTGACATTTAAGAAGATGCTCCCGGCAGAGAAGCCCCAGGTGCAAAGGCCCTGAGAAGCAAGTGGGGCTCTGGAAGGAATCGTGAGGCTCACAGCATGGCTGTAGCACGACCCGATAACAGGGCCCATGAAGGGTCCACACACCATGCACACCAAGGCCAGCCTCGCGTCAGCTCTGCTCAGCTTGGTTTGGGTGGGTGTGAAGGTCAACGGAGAGGAGCCAGCATGAACCTGGAGGAGAGCGACTCCGCGGAGGGCAGGGGTGAGTATCGCCCAACAAAGGGTGCATTCGGCCAGTACACTTCCAGGTCCCAGGAGCCACCTTCATTCATAAACCTGTCTCAGTGACAGCCCTTGCTCCCACTGATGACGCCCAGCTTCCTCTCAGCAGGTGAGAGCCCAGAACCTGAGTGGCCCGGCACAGAAGGACACTTCTTCCCGTCCCTTTCTTCAAATTCCCCTTGCTCCCAGACACTCTCATTCTCACTGTGAGCCAGAGGCATCTCCTTCTGTGCCCTGTGGAGTTGGCAGACTATGCCAGGGCCGAGACGACCCCCATTATTTAGCTGTTCTCGTGTGCTGGCTCCCCTGATTAGTGTTCTGAGTGTGCCTGAGTGTTTGATCGAGGTCACAATCCTGGAAGACAGATTTGCTCCCATTTGACAGATGAGGAAACTGAGGCCCACAGCAGAAATAACGTGGGCAAAGTCACCCAGCTTGGGCAGAGATGCAGCTGGGACAGGAGCCTGCAGACCACAGTCCCTGCTCCTACTTCCCACACCGCCCCTCGTGCGGAGCCGCTTCTGCTCATGCCCGCACCAGGCAGGAAACCAGCCGGAGGCAAGAGGTGCTGAGGCTGGGGAGCCCCAGGTCAGAGCTCTGTCACGTACCAGCTGTGTGGCCAGGGCAAGTCACCTGGTCTCTCCAGGCCTCAGGTCCAAGTGTGACCGAGGACAATAATAGCACCTACATCTCTTAGGGTTTTCGGGATAAGTAAATGAGCTTGTTCACATAAAGACGTAGTATATTGTGACACATGGTAAATATTCAATAAATACTTAGTTTTATCACTGCTGTTATTATTTATTGTGGTTATAATAAATATTATTTATTATTATTTATATTTTAGGGTCTGCGGCAGGCTGCCCCGGCCTCTGTTCCCATCTCCCCTGCCACCCCACTGGCTCCTACGGGCAGCAGCCTTCCATCCAGGAACAACTTCAGGCCTGACCGGAGCTCTGTCTGCAGTCCCAGGCCTCTCCCTGGCAGCCCCGCTAGTGAGCCCCACTCCACCGGGGTGCAGCCCAGAGCGTGTGAGGGGAAGGGTCTGGTCAAGGCCACAGCCTCCTCTCTTAGGCCCTAAAGGATGGTATTTGCATGTCCAGCTAAATGATCATTTGCAAGGTGCCAGGACGCTCACTTTGGCAAGTATTTCACTGGCATTATCTTTTTCTATCTCTCACAGCGACTCTAAGAGATGGAGGTATTTGTGCTTCTGGATGCTGGTGACTTAGTGGAGGCACAGGGAGATCAAGCAGCAAGGGAGGGGTAGACTGGGAAGTCGGCTCGGTCCACTGACACAGCTGATGTTCTGGACTGTTGTGCTCTGGGATGGCCGGTCCTCATGGCTCAGCCTGACCCTCCCGATCCCTCCTGCTTGCAGTGGCTGTTTTCCTAGAACTCATCTCGGAGGACGGATGGCAAGCTCCCGGTCAGCTCAGGTCAGGAGGCATTAATGAATCACCGGGTACAGCCAAGTCCTCAGCGGGCCTCTGGGGCTTTCTGACTCCCTGCCCTCAAGGAGCTGAGAGTCGAATGAGTACAGGAGAGACCGGGTAGAAATCAATCCTTTAAAAAAACAGCTAATGCTTATCGAGCCTCTCCTTTGCACCAGGCGCTGTTCTGGTAACATCATTATGTGTGTTAACTCATTCGTTCCTCACATGAGTGAGGCAAGGTAATGAGCGCAGAGAAGTTAAGTCATATACCCTAGGTCACACGGCTGGTAAGTGAGGGAGCTGGGATGATTATAAGGCACCGGTGCCAAGCACCAGCACACCCTGGGACACTGTAAAGCACGCAGATACACGCTGACGTTGCCAGTTTGTATGAGGTACAAGAAGAGTATAGACCATAGAGAAGTGATGGTTTAGGTGTCCAGTGAAGAGAATTCTCAGAGGAGGTGACAACTGAGCAGGGTTTTGAAGGCTGAATAGGAGTATCTCAGGACTCTGGGAGGAAGGCAAAGGGAGAAATGCATTCCAGACAGAAGGAACAGCACATGTAAAGAATCATGTGTTCAAGGTCAACAAAACATGTCTGGTATTACTGGCAGATGAATAGAAAAGGGGTAGGCTGGGGTTTGGGGAAAGATAGTAGGGGGTGAGTGAAGGTCAAAGAGAGAAGCAGGGACCAGAGCAGGGTGGGGCTGCTTCTTGCTGATGAGGGCAGCTGCCGGCTTAGGTGACCAGGTGGACACCAGTGCCATCCAGTACAAACAAGGGAATCTGGGAGGGATTTCCTAAGCTTTGTCTCCACCTTTTACTCCCCTCCTCAGTGCTCTGAACACAACGAGGGCTCAACCAGAGCCTCATGGTCAACACTGGCCTCATGGTCAATCCAGTTGGAAGTGAGAGGGCAGGCAGTACACTTAGACCAACGGGTATCTTCAAAGTTGGGCAGATCCTGTTTAAGAAAGGGATCCACTCTGCTGAGCTCCTTACTCTTTGGAAAGGCAAAAGTCAAGTTTGGGAGTCAGGACCGGAAAGGGCCTTGGAGCACAGAGCGAGAGCAAGTTGGAGCCAGGGGAAATCCTGGAGGGCAGTGGGGAGGAGGTTGATGGGGGAGTGCAGAGGAGAGAGGACCCAGGGCAGATGTGACAGTCTGGGTCCTACAGTGTCAAGAGACAGTGGTGAACAATCCCATCTCCAGGGGTGGCAAGATGGGGTGTCTGGAAGCCTTGGGGGGGAAAACAGGGAGCCAGCATTCAATGAGACAGGGTTCACACTTCTGTGATTTAAATGCCTCTTCCGTCGTTTTCTTTGCCAAACCTTCTCTTCGCAAATACCTTGTGTGAAAGGTGGGTATGTCCCTGCGGGGGTGGAGAAGGTGGGTGGGGAGACGGAGGGATGAGTTGAGCTGCAGAAGACCCCTTGGGAAATAAGCGTTTGGAGCTCCCTGAGGATTACCAGAAGTCCTGGGGCAGGTGTGGGTTTCCTCAGGATGTGGGATCAGACCTCGGGTCAGTTAACTCACTCTCAAGAGGGCAGCGGGAGACCAGTAGACAGGTGAGCTACACACGGGTTACGTTTCACCGGAAGGCGGATGTCCAGCCTGGTTGCCCCTTCTTCCCTGGGCACAAACTTCCAGAATAGACCGGCACGCTGTCTCCCTTATCCCTGAGACTCTCGGGCACTGAGAACAGGTGTGTGGTGTTTGGGGCCAGGTAAATCCTAGAGCAGGGGAAGGATAGCTTGTCAGAAGTGTCCTTTTTCAGCAGTGACAGAAGGAAGGTAAGAAAGGACACAGCCCCCAGCGTACGTCCCTTTCTATTCATGCCAAGTGACCCGGTGGGCTCCGGGGACGCTTGTCCTGGCCTATGTCACTTGTGTGGACAGCAGGACAGCAAGAAACCTCGCTGTGAAGGGCACCAGGAATGACAAGTTGGAGTTTACGCAGACATCATCAAGTCCAAGGGAGTTTTCACAAATGGTAGCTCAATTCTTCAAACAATACAGTAAAGACAAGGTTACTATGTAATACCGATCGGAGTGCAGAGGCACTGGGCAGAAGTGGGCAGAGCCTGGGAGCCCCACCCCATTGTGGTACGATCAAGGGATCTCTAGAGTCCTCCACGGAACACAGCTGAAAAACCACAGCGTGACCCACCTCCACTGCAGTGGCTCGTGAGGTGAGATGGGGCAGGGCCCCTGGCCTGGCTCAGCAGCTGGTCCCCTGCTGGCCCAGACCTGAACTCCGAGCGCCGGCCTCTAAGCCTAGGTTTGCTTTCCAGCACAGCCAGAGCTGCTCTCAAAGGAAGTTGCTTTCATATTTCCAAGTCCTGAACTGCCTTCGTGGGCCCTGCTTGAGGTCTGACCCCTATTCCGGGGAGGCCCATTTTCTTTTTTTTCTAAAGATTTTATTTATTTATTTGACAGAGAGAGATCACAAGTAGGCAGAGAGGCAGGCAGAGAGAGAGGAGGAAGCAGGCTTCCCGCTGAGCAGAGAGCCGGATGCGGGGCTCAATCCCAGGACCCTGGGATCGTGACCTGAGCCGAAGGCAGAGGCTTTAACCCACTGAGCCACCCAGGTGCCCCGGGGAGGCCCATTTTCAAACAGGTCGTCAGCAGCCACGAGGCCTAGCTCCTGGGCTTGGGGGCCGAGGGAAGCACGGCTCGTTTGCACTGGTAACCGCTTCCTTTCAGAAGTCCCCGTGAGGAACCCTCCTGCACAGTTGGTGGGGATGCAATCTGGTGCAGCCACTCTGGAAAACAGCATGGAGGTTCCTCAAAAAGTTGAAAATAGAGCTACCCTATGACCCAGCAATTGCACTACTGGGTATTTACCCTAAAGATACAAACGTAGTGATCCGAAGGGGCACATGCACCCGAATGTTTATAGCAGCAATGTCTACAATAGCCAAACTATGGAAAGAACCTAGATGTCCATCAACGGATGAATGGATAAAGAAGATGTGGTATATATATACAATGGAATACAATGCAGCTATCAAAAAAATGAAATCTTGCCTTTTGCGACGACATGGATGGAACTAGAGGGTATTATGCTTAGCGAAATAAGTCAGTTGGAGAAAGACAACTATCATATGATCTCCCTGATATGAGGATGTGGAGATGCAATGTGGGGGGCTTGGGGGGTAGGAAAAGAATAAATGAAACAAGATGGGATCGGGAGGGAGACAAACCATAAGAAACTCTTAATCTCACAAACAAACTGAGGGTTTCTGGGGGAAGGGGGGTCAGGAGAGGGTGGTAGGGTTATGGACATTGGGGAGGGTCTGTGCTATGGTGAGTGCTGTGAAGTGTGTAAACCTGGCGATTCACAGACCTGTACCCCTGGGGCTAATAATACATTATATGTTTATAAAAAAAATTAAAAAAAGAAAAAAAAAGAAGTTCCCGTGAATCATCACGTGTCAGTGAAGCCGGAATGAAAGGCTGGTATTGCATTGTTTGGCTGTGAGACGGTGCCCACCTCCTTAACCTAAGGGCTCAGGGGAATCTGGATGCCACCACCTCCAAAAGGGGCAGGGGTAACAGACCGAAGGATCTGGAGAGATCCTCAGCTGCCCCCTGTCCACCTCCCACCACACTGCGGCACTAGATGAAGCCTGAAGGACCCAAGTCGATGATCAGAAGAGGAGTGCACAGTCACCTTCCAGCTGGGAGAAGACGAGCAGTAACACTACAGCTGTGCCCGTGGGACACCTCGCGCAGCCAGCTGTGCGGAGTTCTGTGTCAGCCAGAAAGCGAGACCAAGTCGCACTGCCACGAGAGCCTGAGCCTGGCGTGTGCCGCTGACATGCTAGGTCTTCCCCTCAGCCTGGGGGCCGGCTCCGCGTGGTGACATCATCGCTAGGAAACAGCACTCGGGGCCACTGATGAAACTCCCAGACCCAAATCCCTGTGGGAATAGAGTCTCCCCCAGATCTTTTTGGTACGGTGACCACAGACGATCTTTCCACACCCAGGCAGGTTATGCCCTGAGATCTGGGAAGTGGGGCCACCGTCTCACGGTTCTCCTGGCACTTAGTGGACAGTGACTCTTAGCTCGCCCCACTAGCCACCTTATATGGGGGAAAGGAGGAACCCAGGGCTCTATAGAAGGCCCTGCTGCAGGAATTGACTGGGCCCTCCTCATCAGGGGCTCGGGCCTTGGCATTTGTTCAGAAGGGTTTGGGACAGGGACTAGAGGCTGGGGAGAGGATTGAACCCTGGGAGGGCTGGCCTGCCTGTGGGTCCAGACCTGCAGCAACTGACACTGGCTGAGGCTGAGGCACTCTTGGCACCTTTCCTCCTGGTCTTTGCCAACAGCCTCTGCATCTCCACTGCTCACAGACAAGGGAGCACTGAGTCATCAACCTTACCCTCTAGACACTTCTCCCAGGTTCTCTTCTCTCTTCTAAGTAAGGTTTTGATTCCTTTCCCCTTTGGTAGCTGCTGGGGAGAAAGCGGATCCTTTAGCTTGAGGGCATCTTCCCACCCCAGGAAGGGCAGGGCTGCTCGGGTTGGGTATGGTTGGGAGGCAAAGGCCCTGAGATGGGTCCTGAGCTACTGAGCAGAAGAGGCTTTATAGAACCCAGCCGGCCACCGCTGTTTCCATCCTGCCTGTTATTGATGCTGCGGGAGCCTTTCCAGGCCCCCTCCCCTTAGCTGCCCCAGCCAGGGCATCGATCGATCGCCTTAATGGCAAGGCTCTGCAGGGGCGGGCCTAGGCTGCCCCCTCCCCAAGCCTTCCTGTGGCCACTAATTAGCTCAAGTCCAGACTCCATTTCACAAATGGGGAACTGGGGCCCAGGGGGCCCTGCGGGGAAGCAAGAGGGGGCTAAGCTTAGCATCAGGTCTCCTCCACCCCCAAACAGCAGGTAGGCTGTTAGTTGTTTCCTGAACCCCAGGGGAGGGGGACTCTTTGTAAAGTGGCAGCTCCAGAATTCCTATAAAAGAAGGTAACAGAGGTGACAGCCCCCTCAGAAGGAGGCTGGCGGACTTAAGCTGAAGCTGTATTTACAGAGCACACGCTGTTCGGTTTTTGGAGCAGCTGTGGGGGCTGCTGATGGAGAGTATGGGGTGGGTGGGGGGAGCTAAAGCTTCCCAGGCCTCCCTTGGCGCCCCCAATGGGCTTTGAGCTGGGATCCTTTGCCCCTGACACCTCCTAACCCTGAAAACAACTGTGGGTACAGGGCCTGGGTCCCCACCACTGTGAGGGGGGCTAGGAGATAGAGCCTGGGGTTCACAGGCCTCTAGTATTTACTAAAGATGTGATCAAGTGCAAGGGGCTGGCAAGAAAGGTCTTGGAGGATGAGACCCAGACTCAGGGCAGGAGCCAGACCGGATGGGGTGGGACCAGTAGTTGCGGGGAGAAACGAAGGCAGAATAGAGGGGCATGGGGGTCACTGCGATGATGGTACTTGAATTTACAAGCAACCTTCCCACTCCCTTTCCCCACCAGGGTGCCCTGCTAAAGACCAGGAACTGCTCCTTAGCCCAACCTTGGAAGCCCCCCAGAAGATGCCCTCCGCGTTGCCCCGGGCCTCCGTTTAGGGGATGAGAGAGAAGTTTTATTTTGGAGGAATGAGAGAAACCTAGCTCCCACTCAATCCCAGAGAGAAACCTGGCAGAACCAACAAAGGCAGGCGAAACCAGCTCCGTGAATCATGAAACACCTTCCATGGATCCTTTTGTTCTACGGGTCTTATAGAAATATTATATTACTCATCAAAACAGAACATCAGAACCAACCACTGCCACATCTCTGCGATCTGTGATTCTGGGATATCTGAGGCCCTGCTCCAGGACAGACTCCCGGGGAGATGGGAAAGAGAGTCTGGACACACTCCTCCTTTCCCTGCAGGGTCACACCTCCAGGGAGAGGCTGGATCAGGGTCTGAGCTCTAGCGACCATTCTAATAGCAAATCTCAGAACTGAGATTGGCTTGAGGGTGGAAACTGTCCAGAAGATGGCCCATTGTTCCTGCAGCCAGCGCGGGGAGCTTCCCGCAAGTTCAGGGCTATGAGGCATCCCTCCAATACCTCCCTCCTGTAAGAAGCCCCTTCCTCCTGGACCTCCTGGGCCCCTTTGTAAGTGGAAAGTGGCTACTGCCTGGCATCTGGGGAGTCCCCTCTGAGTTGTGGACAGGGAAGCCTGCACTGAAAGCCAGGGCTGGGGCTGCTCTGACCCCCTTTAGCACCCCTTCCTACAGATTGATCCCTGGGACAGGACCTCCATCCTCTCCCCTGCCCCCTCAGTCTCCGCGCATCTCTGCCTCAGCTCAGTTCCTCCTCTCGGGCTTCTGTGCCGGAGCACTGCAGACTTTTCCCTAAGGTTCAGATTTCTAAAAATCAGTTCAAGGGAGAGTTGGAGGTGTTGCCACATGACTGCCACCAAGGGCAGGCACAGACCTTTCCTCACCCTTCCTCTCTCTCCTGGCGGAGTCTTTCAGAAGCCCACGGTGGAGCTAGCACAGGGTGAAGTGCGGGAGAGGAGGGCTTGTGGAGATGATGGGATTGTCCGTGGGGATCCCAGGAGGATATCTTTGAATGGCTATCTTTCCCTCCCAGGCAGAGTCTGACCTAACCTGACCCAGATGGGCACTTACCACGGCCATGACCTCTTCGGCCCATGCCCCACCTCCCCACTCAGACTTAGATGCATTCCATAGAGGAATCCCCGGCGTCCCCGGGCCAGTGGTACCACCCCAGGTGGGCCAGCACTCCGACAGGGATGGCCCGGGTCCCAGCTGAGATCCACATCTTCCAGGGACAGCCAAGGTAGGAGTGAGATAGGGCGAGGCCAAGGTCACCAAGGAAGTCAGAGACCGACGGTAATAGCGAGAATGGTACAGGGTTCTCAGGCCCCGGGCTCCCTCCCCAGGCGGTTCTCACCGGGCGCAGGAGGCGCACTCACCGCCGGGACCACTTGGCCGACGGCCTCCCGAAGGGCCGCTTCCACAGCACACCGTAGAGCTGCACTTTGGTGCTGATGTCCAGCGCGTCCGAGTCAGTCTGCTCCAGGGACGGCGAGGGCGACACCGAGTTGGACTTGGACGTGAACATCCTGCCTCCGCGGGGCTGCCCCGGGCCGGCCCCACCCACTCCCCGGGGCTGGCACAGACTGGGGGCTCCCGGCGAGGGCGGGCGCGCGACGGAGGGCTACGGGGAGGTGGCGTCGGCGCGCCGCTCCGGGCGCCGTCGGGGCGCGTTCCAGCCGGCAAAGGCGCCGAGCCGCCCCGGCCAGGACCCGCTGCCCGAAAGCGCGCGGGGCGGGAAGCGCGGCGCCGAAGGGTCGCGGGGCGCGCAGCCTGCGCCTTGGACTCGCGGCTGGGGCGGGCCCGGCGGGAACTCGGCGGGGAGGGCGGCTCAGCCTCCTGCCGGCAGCATCTCCCTCCAGCTCCCCGCGACAGTCCCAATTCTGGTGGCCCCGATTGGCTGGGAGGGGCAGGTGAGCTAGCTGGAGGCCGACCGCGAGCGCCAATCAGTGCGGGCGCCGGCTGGAGGGCCGGGCTCCGCGCGCCCGGAAGGTCCCCGCGGGTCGCTCGGCCGGGATGCGGCCTCTGCGTTTCCCCACCCCCACCCCTCGCGCCCCGCTCTACCCCGCACCGCCACCTCCTGTTCCCTCCGGCGTGCGGGCAGGGCCTCACCGAAGTTGGGAAGTCGTGTGCTTTGTAATGTGCTTGGGTCACTCCTGCAGACACCTTCTCGAGCTGGGTAGAGGAGAGCAAGGGGCAAGGGTTTGGTGTTAGACAGCAGGGCTTGGAACCCCAGCTGAGTCCTCACGCTGCTCCGAGGAGCTGCGGAGAGCCTTGCTTCTCTCACCTGTAAAGCGGAGATGCCAGTGCCTCCTCGGGCTGGGCGCGGGCCAGGTAAGAATTCCGTAAGTGCCCGAAGCGCCCGCAGGGAGAGCAGGCTCCCAGCCCTCCCCGCCCCCCTCGGGTGGGTTTCAGTCCGCACCGCCGCCGCCTCGCCCGGATCAGATTCCTCTTCCCAGAACTTGACTGTCCGCGTCGGCACTTGGCACACGGTGCCAGCGCCGAACGTCAGTGCAGTTTGCGTCCGTGATTTATCTGCGCGCCTGGCTGGTGTTGCGGGGTCCGGCGCTCCACCCACTTCCGCTCCTCTCCGCCAGGGCTCTGGGTGACCCGCTGGCCTCCACGCCGAGACAGACGTCTGTCCAACCTCTGCGGACCCCGAACGGAAAGGCTGTGTTACCCCGCGGCCCGCTGGCACCGCTCCAAAAGCAGGGGAGTGAGTTTGCGCAGTAAGAGGCAGCCTGCTAGACCACACTGCAATCACCCTTCCCGGGCGGAGGAGCCACCTCTGTGCCCTTGAGAAAAACCACCCCACGCCACGCCCCCCAGGAGCTCTGATTCCTCCTGTGTAAGAAAAAGGAGTCGGATTAGAACAGAAGTTTGCAAATGGGTCGCCTAAGAGCCAGATCGGTTTATAGATATACTGTATTAATTTGCCCAAGTAAAAAATTGAGGTGTAATTATTACAGGATAAATGCACAGACCTTAAGTATTTATCTGGCCAAGTTTATTTTGTTAATTGTGTACGCAGAGTAACCACCACCAAACAAGATACAGAATATTTCCATCACCCCAGAAAGTTCCCACCTGCCCCTGTCCAGTCAACTGCCATCCCCCACCCCCTCCTAAGCAACTGCTTTCTCTTACCAACATTTGCACACCTTTAAACATTTTTAAAATTTTGCTGCCTAAAACGGCCTTCTTCCAGACCCTCCATGCCCTTTGCTCAGCTTGTCATGCTCATTTATTAACTGCCTGCCTCCTCCCTGTAGGGATTTGAGCTTGCGATCCTCAGTATGTCCTCCCCACGGCCTTCCCAGGTCTAACATTCCATGAGTCTGGTCAAGAAGGGGTCTCCCCAAGGGCTCCCACACCTTCCCCTAATGAACTCTGGAGTTCCCAAGCCCCGGCTGCATCTGTTGGTGCTCATTGTCCAAACTGCAGCATCTGAATCCCCTTGTGCCTTCTCATGCACGTGTCCCTGCAGAAACATGTCAGGTCCAGCCCAGGGCCCCGGTCCACCAGGTGGGAAGAGACAGGGCTAGGATAGAAGGCAGAGTGGACATTTCACACGCTTCGGGGCTCTTTTGGACACAGGTTCCGAAGCATGGAAAATTTCCCACTTTAGGAGTCCTGCTTTTCCCAGATGGAAGCTAGAAAACTTGTGCTGGAAGCCTTTTGGGGCGGAGGGCATGGATTGGGGGTACTAGGACAGGACTTGGAGATGCAGGTGACAGACAAGAAGAAAAAGCCTGCAGAGGCATCAGTGTCTCCAGGGTAGGTGGTACTAAGAGCACATGACTGGGGGTCAGCTGTGGCTGCAAGATTGTGTGCCCCCAGGCAGCAAGCAGTGTCCACACTGGCTGCAGTGGCCGTCCTGGGCAGGTGACATGCAGACAGCAGCATCTAGAGTTCTGTGGTGGTGCCAACTTTGTCATCAGCGGGCTTCCTCAGTGTGGCAGCATTCCTGGAAGCTTTACCTCTGGTCAGGTCTAGTTCTCTAGCCCTGCCAATGTCCTTTTGATATATTAATTCCTTTTCTGCTTAATCAGGTCAGGACCAGCTTTAGCTGCTTGGGAAGGACTAGTGCTGAGCTCATGAGCCATAGGAGGGAGAAAGGCAGGATACCTGGAATCATTCTTAAGGAAACTGTTCCCAAGGAGCCGGGTGGCATGAGCCCAAGTGGCTCCTGGGAAATGTTCAGTGTCTTTACTGGAACAAACATAGCACAAGTTTCTTCGGGGGCGAAGAGAAACCAATCTTTGCCGGTCCCCTCTACACACAGGACACCTGACCCAACCTTAGGTAATGGTTGAGGCATGCTTCCCTCAACTAAGCAGCCCAGATCATACCAAGTGAGCCCTGGGAGAAGCCGTTTCTGCTTCCATTGTGTTGTCTGCCCTCGCTGGTGGGAGTGCTGAAGGCCAGGCAGATGGTTCTGAGGAAGACAAAACAAGCTGGTGACAATTCAGTGCCTTGGACCCAGCAGGGGCTGGTGTTGCTCAATCTTAACCAGGAACTGGGTGAGACCAGTCAAGGGCAGATGCTCAGCCCCAGAGCTCATGTTCTAAGAACTTGTTTACATCCTATCCATTTCGTTGAATTTTTGAAACAGTCTCAATGAGGTATGTATTAGTTTTCGTTCTCCAGGGGAGTAAAATGAAGTTCAAAAAGTTGTCTACTACTTTTCAAAAAGGTTGTCTACTACTCCCCTAGTCATTTCTGGAGCATGAAACGCCCTCAAATACGTGCGGAATATGGGAAGTGACAGGAATATATATTTTATTTTCTTTTGGCCTTTATTTGTTTCCTCAGCTTTAGTGAGGCATGACTGATGTAAATATTTACATTGTTCAACATGACTTACTACATGCATATTGGGAAATGCTTACCACAATCAAGTTAATGTATTTATCACCTCACATAGTTACCATTTTGTTTGTGTGCCTGTGTGTGGTGAGAACACTTCAGACCTACTCTCAGCAAATCTCAAGTATACAATACAGTATTATTAACTATAGACCTCATGCTGTACACTCAATCTCCAGACCTTACTCATTTTATAACTGAAAGTTTATATCCTTGGACCAACATCTCCCCATTCTCCGGTTCAATGAATTTGACTTTTTAAGATTCTACACATAAGTGAGATCAGAGGGCATTTGTCCTTCTGTGTCTGGTTTCATTTCCATTATCATAAGGTCCTCCAAGTTCATCCATGTTATTGCAAATGGCAGAAAGTCCTTATTTTTACAGTTGAGTACTATCCCATTGTGCAAATATGAACCACATTTTCTTCATTTATTCATCTATCTGTAGACACTTACGTAGTTGCCATATCTTGGCTGTTGTGAATAACACTGCAATGAACATGGGAGTGCGGACATCTCTTCAGGATACTTCCTTTGAATATTATATCCTGAAGTGATATTGTTGGATCACAGGGTAGTTCTATTTTTAATTTTTTAAGCAATCTCCATGCTGTTTTCCATAGTGGCTGTACCAATTTACATTCCTACCAACAGTGCACGAGAGCTCCCTTTCCTCCACCTCCTTGCCTACACTTACTATCTCCTTTTTGACAACAGCTATGCTATGTGTGAAATGATATCTCATTGTGGTTTTGATTTGCATTTTCCTGATTAGTGATGCTGAGCACCTTTTCGTGTACCTGTTAGACATTCGTATATCTTCTTTGGAAAAATATCTATTCAGTTCCTCTGCCCACTTTTTAATTGGATTTTTTTTTTTAATATTGAGTTGTCTTCTTTGGATATTAGCCCCCTATCAGATCACTGATTTACAAATATTTTCTCCCATTCCAGAGGTTGCCTTTTCATTTTGTTGCTGGTTTGCTGTGCAGGTTTTTGGTTCGGCGGAGTCCCACATGTTTATTTTTGCTTTTGTTGCTTTTGCTTTAGTTAAATCTTCATTTAGTGATAACACAGTAGTAGTTTGGTCCTCATGAGCCAATACCACCCCTGGATTAGGTATATTCCCTGGTGGATGATACCATATATTTTGTCCCTTAAAATCATCAGAGGGTGTGTGTACATTGCACATAAGCTTCTCGGTTGGTGTCCATACCAACAGCCCTACCTTGGTACTCGTATGTCTATTCCAGGCCTCTGCCCATTTTCTGATCAGGTTATACTGAGTCATGAATTCCTTACATATTTTGGATATTAACTCTTATCGATATATGGTTTGTAAATATTTTCCCCCATTCCTTAGGTTGTCTTTCCATTCTGATGATTTCCTTGGCTGTATGAAAGAACATACATCACCATGATGTTGCCTTTATCCAGAGTCTGCACGCCCACTTGATAGTCACCCTTGTTGCATGAAGCGGGTATTGGCATGGCCACAACACGTGACTAGCCCATGGTAAGGCAATGTGTGAATATTGACTGGGGTGCAGGTCCCTGATCTTACACTTCAGCTAGAGTGAGCCAGAGTCTTCCTTAACCCACTCCAGTCAGGAATGGGCAGGAAGACATTCTCAGGAAAGGTGACAAGGGTCTCTCTGGAGTCACATCCTGATCGGGCCTCAAAAGCTCCCAGCAACTGGGACAAGAGCAGATCTTCCCATCGGGCGGCCTCCTCAGCTCCCAGCCCTCTTTGTCCCGACCCCAGTCTCAGGCAGGTGGGCCAGGCTGGTGCCAAGTGAAGGACCCAGGAGTGTGCCTATTTTGGGTTCCCTAGGCTGCCTTGGCACTGATGTCAGGCTGCTAGCTAGACCCTGCACAAGCATCCCTATGGGGCCAAGAAGCTGAAGAGGCGGAAGAGATCTGGGTTCCAGGCCAGGCCCTCCTGCAGCATCAGATCTCATGGAAACTTTTTCCCTCCTCCCACCCTAATTCCATCATTGGGGTTCCAGTCCTGGATTCCACAAGGTATGGCACTAATTCAGCAGGAACCGCACCACCATCACTCGGGTTATCTCTGCTTGGTTCCTGTGGAACTCTGCCCCTCCTCCCATTCCAGTATGGTCTGTCTGCCTCCTTTGGCGCTTTCCTCTCTGTGTTTGCATCCCTTCCAGATGGTGAGATCCCTAAGGACAGAGTCTAGGGCCTGTAATAGATACTCAAGAAACACTTACTGAATCCATTAGTCGTTACTTGGCCCCATTCAGGGCCTGCAATTTCTTATTTGTTTGCACATCAAATGGAGCCTGACCCCCCCAACCCCCACCCCTAGGGCCTCAATAAAAAAAAAAAGACGGGATCCTGGTGTGGTGGGGAATGTAGGAGAAAACAATCTGGAGATGGCGGACTTGTTGCCTGCTTTTAGTGTTAAGAGGGGTTTAAATCCAGGCTCTGCCATCAGTTGTGTGAACTGAGGACAATCACCGGGAGTCTCTGGGCCTCAGGGTTCTCTCAGCCCCACTGGGTCGCATTCCTTCATCCCAACCTGTTGTCTGGGCTCTCCCTCAACTCTCGCCCCCAACACTGTCCCAGCCACGGCAGATTTGATATTCTGAGAAGCCACCAAGCTTTCACAGCTCCTCAGTCCAGAGTGCTTTTCTTCTCATCTCCCCCAAATCCTGACTGCAAGATTCAGCTCGGATGACTCATCTTTTGTGAAGCCACACCCGCCTCCCCTTCTGAGGTTTAGAAGACCACCTACCTCTTTTTATTGAATTGTATATTCCACTTTGACTGCATTTTCCTTTTTAAAATTTATTTTTTAATATTCTAAGTAAAAATTTATTGACTTTCTAAGAATCCTTACACATTGAACACTGCTTCGAATTTATCACAGGAATTATTTCTCCAAAACGTTAGTCACAACTGGATTGAAAGAGTGTTTGGGAAATGTGGCAACTTTTTTTTTTTTAATTTTTATTTTATTATTATTTTTCTAGTCACATATAATGTATTATTTGTTCCAGGGGTACAGGTCTATGAATCCTCAGTGTTACGCAAGTCACAGCGCTCACTATAGCACATACCCTCCCCACCAACCACCCTATCCCTCCTACCCCCCTTCCCTTCAGCAACCCTCAGTTTGTTTCCTGAGATTAAAATAAGAGTCTCTTATGGCTTATCTCCCTCTGTGGCTTCATCTTCATTTTTCCCTCCTTTCCCCTATGATCCTCTGCCTTGTTTCTCAAATTCCTCGTATCAGTGAGATCATATGATATTCTCTCTGATTGACTTATTTCTCTTAGCAAGAGAAATTTCTCTAGTTCTATTTCTCTAGTTCCATCCATGGCGATGCAAATGGCAAGATTTCATTTTTGATGGCTGCATAGTATTCCATTGTATAGATATACCACATCTTCTTTATCCATTCATCTGTTGATGGACATCTAGGCTCTTTCCATACTTTGGCTCTTGTGGACATTGCTGCTGTAAACATTGGGTGCACGTGCCCCTTCGGATCACTACATTTGTATCTTTAGGGTAAATACCCAGGAGTGTTGGCACATAGGGTAGCTCTGTTTCTGACTTTTTGAGGGACGTCCATACTGTTTTCCAGAGTGGCTGCACCAGCTTGCATTCCCATGACTGCATTTTCTTTTTTTTTTTTTTTTAAGGTTTTATTTATTTATATGACAGAGAGAGAGAGAGACAGTGAGAGGGAACACAAGCATCAGGAGAGGGAGAGGGAGAAGTAGGCTTCCCGCTGAGCAGGGAGCCCGATGCGGGGTTCGATCCCAGAACCCTGGGATCATGACCTGAGCCGAAGGCAGACGCTTAACCCACTGAGCCACCCAGGCGGCCCCTATGACTGCATTTTCTAAGGCCAAGCATGGGTCTCAGGCTCCTTTGCCTGCACAGGGCTTGGCAGCCCCCCAAAGGAACCCAAGAGGGTGGGGGAGTGGGGTACAGGGCACCACATGCATGTTCAAAGCCAGGAGGCCAAGTGAAGGGGCCCGGGGAGTCAAAGGAGAGTATGCGCCAGCACAGACCAATGGCCCTGGGTCCCGGCAGTCCCACATTTGGGATGGCCTGAGCCGGCAGATTCTTGCATTACACGAAATAGTTCTGTTCTCATCAGCAGGATCAACCTTTGGCCAGGCTTCCGCCCTCTCCCCGCCTGGAGACAGCTCGCACCCAAGGTTGCCAGTGTCGAGGTGTTTCTGGGAGGGGCCCAAGGACTTACTGCTTTCCTGCCCGCCGGTGGCTTCGGGGCACTAACAGGGTCCTGTGGCATCCAAGGCCATCACTGTGGGGAGCACACGGCTTAGGAACCCTGAAGGTGTCTGGTGCTCCCCCTTGTGGGTGATGTGCAGATTAAAATGTATACATTCCTTGGCTTCTAAGGGCAAGTACATTTCACCGGGGGAGAGGGATGTGTTCAGTCTGGCCGACAGACTCAAAGCCATTTCTCGTTACAATCCCACACACTCTCCCAGGACCTCTGAGGAAAAGCCAAGGGGCTTGTTTTTCATCTGGAACAAAATTAATAATTCACTGGATCAGGTGCCAAGGGTTCCACCTGTACTTGATTAAAGACCTTGGGCTTCATATATCAAAGACCTCGTGGCTTCATGTATCAAAAAGGGGTCCCGCCAACTGTCAGCATCGTGCTACCTTTGGAATGTTTTCTCCAGGTCCAGTAGCAGACATTCTTTTCTGGTTTCTCCAAATACCAAGCAGGGTGACATCAGGGGCAGAAAAGAATGGGGGCACGGGGGAGGATCTGCTCTCATTCCTGCCCCTCCTGCTCCCACCTCCACCTTCACACAGGGCCTAGACAGCTGGAAGAGGTGGAGGGTGGAAACTCCAGCAGATAGTGACCACAGAGGGGCCATGTTCCACTACATGTGCCCTTGGGTAAATCAGAGTGCGGGGTGGCAGAGGACTTTCGGAGAGGGAGAACCAAAGGATGGAAGGAAGACTGAGCTTCCGCCTGGCCCTCTGTACAGAACTGTAACTAACACAGACGTTCGCCAGTGGGATGGTGGGGGGTGTCTCTAGGCCCCAGCTAGGAAGTGGGGGAGACAAGCAGGGATGAGGAAGGAAAAAAGTCACCAAGCTCCACCCTGAGGGGCCAGAGGAGCCTGTGGAGCACAAGGGTCTCTGGACTACCACGTCCATGAATGACCCAAGTGATGACGGAACTCCTGAGGTCAGCCGGGACTGTGCCTGGGATGGCTGCCGGCAAGGAGGGAATCACAGAGACCCTGGCTAGGCCCAGTTATCTGTGCAATTTTACATCTGGAAGCACAGACGTCACCTAGGGAATGGACACGTCACACATCATCCCTGTCCTTGAGCCAGTTCATGGCACCTTCTATGCGGAGTCCGTGTTCTCTCTCCTGTGCCACCAGGCCTTTGCCACGGAGGTCCTCCTGCTCCGAGAACGGTTCTCGACTGCTCCACCGGCGATTCACGCAGGCCTCCTCTCCCTCTCAATGTCGTTCCTGAAGCCTCACTGTGGGTTCCTTGCTCCCATGCGTTCCCCGAGCACCCTGTGCCTGCCTCCCGGTCCTACTGGCAACTGTGTCTTCTTGTTTGAAAACTTCTTAGAATCACAAGGTCTTTATGGACTGGAAGTGACCCCTGCTCCCTTTTGAACACTCAGCACTTTCGAGTGCCCAGTCTGTAGGAAGGGCTCCGTGCTGAGTTAACGCTGCTGAATGAAGAGGTAAATGGAGAAGAGGTAGGGCTCAGCTTATATTCCATTCCACCTTCTGGATAAAATAGGATCTGTGTTCTCGTATACTTGACAGCCCTTGAAGTATCTGATGGTGGTTACCAAGTTCTGTCCCCCAAGAACATTCCAGATGAAGGCAAACATTCAGTTCCTTCCACATCTCTTCAAACACTCTGGCTTCTCATCCTGTCTCCACTGGGCCCCCTCCTCTGATGGCTCTCGTATTTGTTAGGATCCCTCCATAAAGAGGGCAGTTGGAACGAGACAGGTCTTCCCTCACATTCCTACCCAACTTTAGAAAACTGGGCAATGGCGAACATTGCAACAGAAATGAGGAGCGGAGCCCAAAATGGGAACCAGATGTTCAGGTCCCTCAGTCAGTCACACAGCACCTTACCAACTTTAGCTGGTTGTGGGTTAGGAACCCAAACCTAGTTAATTTCCCACCTGTACACTCAGCCCCGTGTGCAGACTCCCACCTCGGTGTGAGCGCGGGCAGAGCCAGATGCAGGGCTGGCAGCTGGTCCTGCTGCTGGCCAGAGCCCTACTACAGATTAGTGCCACTCGGCCTCGGGTTAGAAAGTGCCTCCTCAGGGAACACCAACTCATTCAACCACACCTATTCATCCAGAACCTAGCTTCCTGGAGCTTATATTTTAGTAGGGAAGGACAAAGTAAGGATATATATTAGAAAGCAAATTAAAAGGTGACTAGTGCTACTAAAAAAGAAATAACAGAACAAACTAAAGAGCACTGGGGCAAGGTGGGACAGATTAGTTTTCAATAGGGTGGTCACAGGGGGCCTAACTGAAGGAGACTTGAGATCAAGGCTAGAAGGAGGTGAGGGAGCCGGGGAAGGGCATTTTAGACATAGGGATTGGACACAAGGTCCCTTATTTCTGACACTGTAAAAAACTACACTGTAGGATGCTGCCCTAACTTCTAGGCATTAGAAACAAATTTACAAACTGAACTTCTATTAAAATCTCTATTTCTAGGGTCAGGTGTTCACAGCCTCATATATTCCTAGAGCAACTCTGTCCTTGGACTGAATTCACTGTGATGGTGGTCTGTTGCCTGCTTCTCTGAGTATACTACCTCCCTAAATATTTCTTAAAAATGCTGGCAAAGCAAAGTAGAAGTCAATGAGTTAGTATCCTTTGGGACACATGGTATATTGTTTCCTTCATCTCTCTTCCTCCTTTGCATCCCTCCTTCCCTAAAGGATCTGCATATAGTGGGTGCATCTTTCCCTGTCCTTGAAAGCTTTTCATTACCTTTTCTGATGTTCAAATGTGGGTCAAGTCTAGTCGTCAAACAGAGCAGCAAACTGCCAAGAGATTAAGTAATGAGCCACTCACATAAGGTATCCACTAATAAAAATTTAATATCATAAAACAAATCAGAAAACAGCAAAAAAAAATTATTTTAACCATTCACAATTAACGTGGAGAGACAAAATTATAAGGCAGCCATCCATGGAATGATTTCATGTTTACAAAGGATCCAGAAAAAGGGACATTTAAAAATCAGGCTGTTCAGGCTACTGAACCAGGGGAACTGCAGTTTTATCCCATGAGACTTCCAACTTGATAGAAGATGCTATCAGAAAACAAATCAAAGCGAATTTCCTTCCGTTCGGCTGAGCATTATCTAGAGAATTCCCAATGGTTGTCTAGTCCTTTCCTACAAGTCACAAATTTCCTTCAAGTCTCCTGGGGTGAATCTAGATGTCTCAGGTACAGGGCAGGGGGTGGGCTCCATCACTGGTTTTAATGTCATAGCATCTTCAACAGTGCTCCTGGGATCATTCTGTTTTGAGCAGAACTTTTCTAATGGAAGGATGGTTCTCTTATAGATCACCTTCCATTGCAGCAGTCTGGGAGAATCTGGTCTCACTATTCTCATCTCTTAAGAGGCCCAGAGGACCTGTAGGCAAGAACATTTTCTGGTTCTAGACAGCTCCCCTGTTTAGTACCTAGCTACCATGGGTTTGAGGGGCGTAACACTCTAATGCTGGTGTGTCTTCCTAGTTCTAATCCTTGAAAAAGAGAAAAACCAGGCAGTGACACTTAGAAGTAGGCTGGTAAAAGACACAATTTCATCGTCTCCTCTCTACAAAGAACTAACCCCTCAAAATGACCACCTCTGTCCTTTCTCTAATGATTCAAAATACAGGAAACCGGGCTGACTCAACTGATTTGAATAGGGAGATAAAAAGGTGATGGGGGAAGAGAGAACACATAGGCTCTGTAGATGGAACGGTTTCCAATTCTCTACGCTCCAGTGCAGAGCCTTTGCCTAAAGAAATCTGGCAGCAGCGCGCACAGGAAAGCAGCCAGCCCTGGAAGGGCGCTGCTTCGGGGAAGTAGGGACTGATATGCTATCCGCTGGAAAACAAGGGAGGGGAATGGACCAGTAGCGTTTTCCACCTTCATTTGCCATTTAAGAGTGCATTCGGAATCTGAAGAAATCTGCCCCTACCAAGGAAATGGAGACAAATTGCAATGAAGACCAAGTCTGGTTATGAGGAAGGAGGGCCGTGCCCGTCATCAGCTGCATCTCTTTGGTAGCCGGTAATTCCATCAGTAATCACGGCAGCAACCTAAGACTGCCAATGTTTCCAAATGTGTGAACGCATTAAGGCATCTACATCGAAGGAGGCAGTAAACACGAGAGGAAAACAGAACTGAAATGTGCTAGTAAGTGACCACCACTGCGGCCCCTTCTGGGACACCACCCAGCACGAGCAAGTTCGTCCCCCTGTGAAGAAGGCCTCTGCCACGTTGCTCGGTCCCCTGCTGCCTGGAGGTGCCTTTGAGCCCTCTGAGGTTAGTACGGCCATTTCTGCCTGCTGACCAGGAGAGAAATGAGTAGCTCCGGAGGCAGCAGCTTTAAAATCTGGGAAAGCCCACAGCTCCCGAGGGCTGACAGGCCTTAAAAGGTGTGCTTGTTAATGTGAGGTCCACAGGGGAAGGCAAATTTGGAGGTTTGATGGTTCAGTCCTTGCCAGAGTTCAAGCTCCCCCCGCCCCCACCCCTGCAATATATTCTAGCCAAACTTTTAATGATGGCAAGGCACTGCTCAATGAGGCTTTGGCCGGCAGAATGAATTTCTCATCATTGCACGCAACAGGATGACAGAAAGTGCTGCTACCCAAACCAAACCAGACACTAAGATGTACTATTTATTTAACAAAGTAAATTTGCAGGGAGAATCAAGGCAACCATGACATCTCAGAGGACCAGATGAAGCCCCATAACTCCTGTAAGTCAGAGTTGTTATCAGGAAAGACACTCAGACTTTCCAGACTGTACCTTCTGTTGGTTTTGATATCATATGCAGTGGTTGCCAGCCACTATACAAAACCATATCCTATGAATGCTACTTTGGTCTACGGCCAGCAGAGGGCTCACAAGCTCTATTTCTATAGCTGCGGACCCAGTGACAAATCTAGGAAGGAAATAAAGAAATTATAGGCATGCTGGCATGTACATCATATAACATATCTTACGAACTCCTAAACCCACTGCCCTGAAGAAAAGAGCCTTGGTTCCCTCTTTATATAATGTGTTTTGAAATGGTACAGAAAATCAAAATAAATTAATAACAAAGTACTATACACTTAGTTGATAACACAAAGTTTACAGGGATTTTGGCAAATATGGAAAAACCATCCCAGTTGGTTAAACACTTTTACTATCTCAACTGTTTAAATGACCAGAATATTAGTGATTGTGTCATCTCATATACGTAGAAGTGATATTTTAAGGGCTTAACAAAGTTGCATTTGACACAAAGGTAGCTTCATTGAAGGGAATAAAGAACAGAAACAATGTTATCTTCATCAACACAGTTCAAGAAGTGGTTGTCCTGATGAGAATTCAATTCACATAGATAACTAACGTTGCCACCGCAGTAAGCAGCAAATTATAGACAGGGAGGAGGGGCATGGGGGAGGAGTCCAGAGAAAAGCATGGAGAAGATGAAGAGACAACAGACATGATTTCAATAAGCTTTAAATCAAGAGGCGAACATTTCCCACTTGTCATACGTCTTGACTTTCTTTACTGCTACAGGTGCTTATGTGATGCTGACCTAGCGCTCCCCAAGGGACACCAAGTATTTTGCCATAGGGACTGCTAGTGTGCTAATTTAAATATATAAAAAGAAAAAAAGAGACAACATAGGTCTTGGTAATCTTACTTTTGAAAAGATTATGACAAAGATGTCAGTTACTATCCAAATTCACTTAAAATTAACATCCTTTCATTTCAAAAGACACTTTGGGACCTGGCTGTTCTGGAAGGAAGGCCCAAGTGGGCCTGAACCTACCTGAACTTGGCTCCTCTGCATGGGAGGCAGGAATTCTGCAAAGGAGACCTTGAGAGGAAATTCTCGTTGCCTCCTTCAATGCTAGTTCATCTCTGTGGCTCCAGGATGGGACAGCAGTCTCTCTTTAAAGAGGCAGGTGCAAAAGGAGATGTTAAGTCTCTCCAGACATCCTCTTTTCAATGGACAGCTCTCGAGTAAAAAGTCAGCTTTTCATGTGCCTTGCTGTCATTTTCCTGACTCTTGCCCCAAATAAACTACAATTCTCTTTAGCATCTAAGACAGTGGGCATTATAACCTTTCCCAAGGTATGTGGCAGAGATGCTAAAGCACCGGTCTCACACGGCGACAAAATCAATGGACAAAGTAAGTGGCAGAGCCTCTAAACCAAGAAAGAGATTTAGCTTAATTATGGAACACTGTACTTTCATAATTACTGTTTCACTGTGAGTATGAAGTTGTCCACTTTTCCTTAAAATGAAATCTCATCTTCCCTGAGAATAGGGTTAAGAGAAACATCAAAACTCAAAATGCCAAGGGCCCTTTAAAAAAACAACACAACGGAATGTCTGTGTCCAGTCGCAAAGTGTTGTTTCTATTCTAAAAGCTTTCCATTGCTCCAGGTTTTAATCTCACCTCCCTCTGGACTCTAGGAATATGGGTGGAGATGGGCAAGGTGAGACAAGAGACCGAGGGAGTGAGCAGCTGTCCCGTGCTGGCTGTCCTCCCAGGACGGCAAACAGCCAAGGCAGAATCCGACGTTTAATGCTGGTGCCCTACTGACAGGATGAGGGGGATGAGGCAACCCAGGACCAGGGCGACCACCTCCAGGCGGCTGAGGCCCCTCCCGCCAGTGGGGTCGGATTTGTGGCTGTGCCCCATTCCGCCCACCTCAGGGAGGACATGTACTGTGGCAACATAAAGAAATGTCCCGGCAGAGAAAAGCATGGCCACTCCAGTGGCATTGACCTCTGAAAGGGCTTCTTTACTGCTCTGTGAATTAAGAGAAAGAGAGAAAGAAGAAAAATTAAAACCAGTAAAATTCAGGGTCAGTAAAGTCCTGATTAAAAAGAAAAATACACCACTCAGTATCACAACTGGTGCGATATGGGACACTGGGGCAACTTGATATCAGAGCAATTTTGTTATTGATGAGAAACTTCCAAATTTAAGACTACTGATGACGTACACAACTGCTTTTTTTTTTTTTTTTAAGATTTTATTTATTTATTTGACAGAGAGATCACAAGTAGGCAGAGAGGCAGGCAGAGAGAGGAGGAAGCAGGCTTCCTGCTGAGCAGAGAGCCCGATGCGGGACTCGATCCCAGGACTCTAGGATCATGACCTGAGCCGAAGGCAGAGGCTTTAGCCCACTGAGCCACCCAGGCACCCCAACAACTGCTTTTTATAAGTTTTATAAACTGCTGTTTATTGCCACGAACACAACTGCTTTTTCAAACAAATTTCAAGTCTGGTTGTATTATTCTTACAATGGAACCAATGGCATTATTAATGCAGGTGTCAATTTCACACATTCATTCATTTATTCTACTAACATTTAACGAACATCCCTATACACCAGGCTCTAGGGTGGTGCTTGGTAATCCAGATGCGGTACCTGCCCTCACAGAGGCTGGAAACAGCTTAGAAGCTAATCCTGACACAATGAATTTCAATTTTTTCTATTACAAAAGTGGACCTATGGACTATGACAGTTAATTAATTTTTTGAGAAGAGAATACACCATATCGTAACATGTAACCCCATGCCTCCAGAATTATACCTTCTTGTCAGAAGTTCTATGATAAACAGGGTAATACTTAAAAAGGAACTAGATACTGCTTGTTGACTCAAAGGAGAAAAGCATCGGGGCGCCTGGGTGGCTCAGTGGGTTAAGCCTCTGCCTTCAGCTCAGGTCAAGATCCCAGGGTCCTGGGATAAAGCCCCACATTGGGCTCCCTGCTCAGCGGGGAGCCTGCTTCTTCCCCTCTCTCTCTGCCTGCCTCTCTGCCTACTTGTGATCTCTGTCAAATAAATAAATAAAATCTTTAAAAAAAAAAAAAGAAGAAAAGCCTCTTCAAAATGATCAGAGGGGGTTTTTACAACACCTCAGCTGTTAGCAATCCAAATCAACGAACCTGATGAACGGGAACTTAATCATGTTTTAACGACCTCATTTCTCGTATTTTGTTTTTTTAATACAAGTTTTACTGTATCGACTATGAATGGAATGACACTCAGAACCAATGACCCTCAGAGAGAGTATGGGGGAAAGCAGCTCCCATGAACTAGCCCTGAGTTAGCTTGGTTCTACGGTTTTCCTCCCGTGGCGATCAGTTGACACTGACGTACCACAGCGAGGGCTGTTCAGACCTGCAGCCCTAAGCCTGGGTGCCTCAGTCATTCAGCATCTGCCTTCAGCTTGGGTCATGATTCCACCTGGGATCGAGCCCCGAATAGGGCTCCCTGCTCGGCAGGAGGCCTGCTTCTCCCTCTCCTACTCCCCCTGCTCGTGTTCCCTCTCTCGCTGTCTCTCTCTGCCAAATAAATAAATAGAATCTTAAAAAAAAAAAAAAACTACAGCCCCAGGGGACAGAATTGGAAGGCAGGGAAAGGTCCACTTTGAACAAAAGGGAAGAATGCCCAGGCTCAGAACTGACAAAGAACACATGTTACTTGAGGTCTAATGTTATGTTCAGTGCAATGATAAAGAACTGGATATTTAGTATTTGGTGACTTGAGAATATAGACATCTCTGCTCATCCCCTATTCTCCTCAAAACTGCTGTTCGCTTGTCCCTCACTCTTCATGCACCCGCTTAAACATTAAATTTGTACTGTTGTGACTTATTATATACCTGTCAAACAAAATTAGTGTGTTTGGTTAGGCTTCAGTTAAGCTATTTTAAAGATCATATATCTGGGGACGCCTGGGCGGCTCAGTCAGTTAAGTGTCTGCCTTCAGCTCAGACCATGATCCCAGGGCCCTGGGATTGAGTCTCACATTGGGCTCCTTGCTCAGCAGTGAGTCTGCTTCTCCCTCTGCCTGCTGCTCCCCCGCTTGTGCTCTCTCTGACAAATAAATAAAATCTTTAAAAAATAAAAAATAAAAAATAAATAAAGATAAAAAAAATAAGGATCATATATCTGTGCAAATATTTCCAGAACTGATGGGGAAGAAATTTTTAAAATAAATGAACAGGAAAAATGCTCTAAATTTATGAAGAGAATGCCATGGAATTAAGATGTTTACTTTGTACTGGCTTTTACCCTTAATTTCATCTTTAGTTTGAATGGGTAACTTAATTGCATAATTCAACATAGAAGACCACAGGTTCTGGTAAATCACAAAAGAATTAGACACTTGTCTAGATAAGCTAGGAATGAGTCAGACTTACCTTACTTAGTCCTAAGTATGTCACCATGGACATAACTGGTGCTGCCAGTGCAAAGACAAGTAAGTGTTTCCGGATTCGATTCCGTTCTAGGCCAGCATGCATTAAGAAGGAAACCAGCCCAAAAGCAGCTGGTGCCTAGAAAAGAAAAAGTATTCCTAATTACTCTTAAAGTATGGGTCACTTCTATATTACAAAGCATGTGTCATTTGACTGAATACTCACCAAAAAAAAAAACAAAAACAAAAAAACAACCAGGCATGGTACCAAGACTGAGTTCTGCCTTTTAGGAATTAATGTTCTAAGCTAAGAAAATATCCTGTGTCTGTGTGTGTGTGTATATGTGTGTGTTTCAGCAAGAAAAGAGTACAAGAAAACAAAAACATTTATGAAGAAAAATTACTTTAAAATATAGAAATCTTGGGGTGCTTGGGTGGCTCAGTGGGTTAAGCCCCTACCTTCGGCTCAGGACATGATCTCAGGGTCCTGGGATCGAGCCCTGCATCGGCTCTCTGCTCAGCAGGGAGCGTGCTTCTCCCTCCCCTTCTGCCTGCCTCTCTGCCTACTTGTGATCCCTCTCTCTCGCTCGCTGTCAAATATATAAATAAATAAAATCTTAAAAAAATATATAGAAATCTATAGAGAATTTAAGAGTTTGTGTACATGACAGAAACACCGGCTGTGTTCACACAAAAACCTGTACATGCTTACACTGCTCCAGTTATAACTGCCAAAAAACTGGAAACAACCCAAGTGTCCATCAGCAGGTGACTGGAGGAACAACTGTGGTACATCCGTACCAGGGACTACTGCTGGGCGATAAAGGATCAGCGAATGATACTCAGATATCACAGACAAACCCCAGAGACGCTGGAGCGGCATCAGTAAGGTTACAGAAAGTAATGGAAACAGCGGGATACTGTAACAAGGAAATCAGAACAGGATGGAAAGCACAGGACAGAACCTTTTAGTGTATGAAAAGGTTGATATTATGAGTGAAAGAAGCCAGTCTCAAAAGAGTATGTACTATATGATTCCAATCGTATGACAGTCTCAAAAAGACAGAGCCGCGGGGAGGCCGCTGAGTGGTTTCCATAGGTTGGGGGTGGTGGGAGGAGGTTTTGGAATAATGCAGCTGTTCTATGTCCTGATTGTGGTTGCACAGATCCATACAAGTGTTAAAATTGGTAGACTAACTGGGACGCCTGGGTGGCTCAGGGGGTTAAAGCCTCTGCCTTCGGCTCAGGTCATGATCCCAGGGTCCTGGGATCGAGCCCCACATTGGGCTCTCTGCTCAGCAGGGAGCCTGCTTCCCTTCCTCTCTCTCTCTCTCTGCCTGCCTCTCTGCCTATTTGTGATCTCTGTCAAATAAATAAAAATAAAATCTTAAAAAAAAAATCGGTAGACTAACTGATTTACCATTGATAATTTAACAAAATAAAATTAAAAACTATCTGGAAAAAAAAAAAGTTTGTGTACATGACCATAAAAAAAGTCCCTTCAAGTGAGTTTAAGAAAAGAGTAACAAAAAACGCTAGCTATGAACAGAGCCTGTCAATTATCTCAAATGAATGGCAATTATGAAAACAACTAAAAAAATCTTCCCGTTCCAAAAAATACCAATGACCAAGAGAAATTTTAATTATGAATATATTCAATATCATATCTTCCACTAAAATTCCGCTTACCTTATGTAGCATTATTGCCACAAACACAATTAATTGGACGCTAGTCTGTGAAGTAGAGGCTGCTGCTCCTAAGGCCACTCCATCCGCTAAATTTGGAAAAAAAGAAAATGTAAAACAGTATAAAAACAACAACAATGTAGTAGTATCATGTGTGGGCTTTAGAGTCAGGTAGAGCTGTGTGACTCTGGGAAGGTTCCTTAACTTTTCTGAACCTTAGCCTTCTCATCTCTAAAATGGGCTCAAGGAAGTACGTATTCTTGGGATTTCCATGAGGGTTAAATGAGATAACATATGTAAACAGCATAGCACCTGGCCCCAAGTATGCAATGTCAGCTGTTAAAACAGAAATTGCAGAGATTGCAAAGTAAGCATCTCTGCATCTTGTAGATGAAAAAAAAACAAACAAAATAAAGACTCCAACTCCACATAGGTGACTTATGCTCAAGAAGTAAATATTGGCAGAATGGGTGAACTTCTGTCAGATAAGCACGTTACACTAGAAAGGTCCAGGTGACAGTGTGTCCTCTTCCACACGCCTTGTCGGTCACAGACACCTACTGTGGGACTGGTCTTCAGTTACGATTCTAAGGCATGCCCAGTCAGCGATCCCGCACCATCTGCACTCTACAGCACACCCCTGCCTCAACAGGCACTTTGGGTTTATACTGAGCAACAGGGCTCCTCAGTACCAAAATGTCAAGGCTCTTTTCCAGATGAGGCTCTAAGGGCAGAAGTCAGCACATTTTTTCTTAAAGGGCCAAAGACAAAATATTTCAGGCTTTGCAAGCCATCTGCTCCCTTGCAGTCACTGCCCATTCTGCCATCACTGGGCAAAGGCAGTCACAGATAATAGGTAAACAAGTGGGCATCATTGTGTTCCAAAAAACTTTATTTAGAGGCACTAGAATTCAAATAGTGTGTAATTCTCATGTGCCACAAAATATTTTCCTCCATTAAAAAAAATATAAAAACTGGGCGCCTGGGTGGCTCAGTTGGTTAAGCCACTGCCTTCGGCTCAGGTCATGATCCCAGGGTCCTGGGATCGAGTCCCGCATCAGGCTCCTTGCTCAGTGGGGAGCCTGCTTCTCTCTCTGCCTCTGCCTGCCGCTCTGCCTGCTTGTGCTCTCCCTCTCTCTCTCTCTGACAAATAAATAAATAAAATCTTAAAAAAAAAAAAATATATATATATATATATACATAAACTGTTCTTAGCTTGCAAATCCCCGACACTGAGTCTGCCTGGGCCAGTGCTTGTGTGGGAGGACTTCATGAAGCAACCCTCTCGCCAAAGGCCAGCCCAAGGGCAGTTCATGCGGACAGTCCCTGGGATGTACACACTAAGCGTCCCATGCCAGGACCTAAGAGAAAGGGGTCTCACCACCACCCAACCCTACCTACCTGCAGCATGGACAACGAGACCCAGGGTGGTGGTGATTTTGGAATTGCTGGGCCTTGCTGTTTCTGGATCTGAAGTACAAATAAACAAGTCAGCCACGATGCAATGTGAAACAGAAAGTGTTAGAACAAATGACCTGGAGGTAGAATTCTTTGAAAGCTCTTCAAGTTTTGATTGTATTTTCCCTATGACTGTCTTTTCTCTTTGGCTTCAAACACTTAGAAGTTTCCCCTGTCCTGAAAGAGGCGGGGCAGGAAGGGACACTTCATTAGTCCCAGCCTTCCCTGAACAGACAATATGGGACCCCCAACTGCCTCAACTGCCTCTTAACCCTCCAGCTCTCCCTGGAAAGTGTTCCGTGGCCTCTTGGTGTGTCTCCACAGACCTATCTCGTCACTGCCCACCTACCCCTCTCCCCCAGCCTCCTGCAACTTTATCTTCATTCTAGTACCAAAATGTCTGTCATGTTTTGCCCTTCTCTATTTTATTGCCACCGTCCTAACCTAAATCTGCATCCACCTGAACGTCAATGAGCAAAAGGCTCCCAGCTGGTCTCCCCCTGTTCTCATTTCTCCCTCATCTAACTCATCTTCCACATCCTTGTCGGATTCAACTCTGAATCACCCCACTCTTCCGAAATGCCAGTTATCTACTGCTTTTCAGATTCAGTCCACACTGGGTGCCTAGTATCTTTATTAGCTGGTATCATCTGATTCCTCACTACTTAGTCCAGTTACACCAGTTTCTTTAACACCTTCTAACAAAACCTTCTCATTGTCCTTTCCCCAAATCTCTCTTCCTTAATTCTGGGCATGAACTTAAACTTCTCAGCTCATCAATCTGAAACCTAGCCACTGTTCAAAGTCTAATTCTAGGACCACTTCCCTCCAGAAAGAATCAAAGATTATTTCCAGGTCAAAAGGTTCCCCTTAAGCCAAGAGCTCTATGTGCACAGACTCTACATGCTACTTCAGATCTGTTCCTAGATCACACCTGAGATATATGCAGCTGTTTTCACTCAAATAGGTCTGATATCCCCAGATTGACTGTAGACTACACAAAAGTGAGTTTTCCACTTCTTTCCATTTCTTTTTTACATCTTACAGAATGTAGCACAGCACTGGAAACCCAACAGCTGCTTAAAAAATCCTTATTGGAGAGGGGAAAAAATATTTCTCTGTGTTACATTAATGTTTCTGCTATAGCAGGAAATACACAAGCGAGTAAATAATGTCCAAACAACATAAAATTAAAAGATGGGGACATCAAAAAGCCAGATGAAATGACAGATGGACATTAGCCAAATAAATTCCAAAGGACTTAATCTTCTGGAAAAAACCAGAACACAGAAGGAATGGTTTATAGTGGAAAAAAACATATGTAAGTGAAGTAATATGTTATCTTTTTAGTAAAAATAAAATTACCTTCTGGTTAAACACTACAAGGAAGGGACAGTAAGGCCCCTAATTGGTCGGAGACACCAAATATTTCAATGTAGCCCCAAACTGTGAAGAGTATCATATTATACTGTGTGCCAAGCTTGTTTTGACTTTCCTTTATACAGTCTTGAGGTATGGTTATAAATAGCATCTTAAATAAATATTAGTGGCTTTAAAATTAAAACACAGTTTTTACAAATCTATAGGAAAAGACTGTACTTCAGCATAAATTTAATAAATGAATTTTTACTGATATTTAACAATATATAAAACCCTGTAGATAATAGGTAAAACCAAATTGTTGGATACATGAAAGCAAGCAAAAATAGTGACTTCAGAGATGAAACAGGAGGAAGAATAAAGGAACACAAGCTATTTTTAATTCTTTGTATAGGATTATAGGGCACCAGTGGGCCTTTAAATGCATTTAAAATGGAAACTGATGAGAATCACGAAAATGTCATAAATGCCACTGGGAGCAACTATGTAATGCAGTTGGAATCAAATACCATCCCACCAGAGGGTGCTTCTCATTTGCTATTTAGTAAAAGCACGCAAATAAAATCATTTATCCCTAAATCAATTTCCCAATACATGTAAGACCGTTGAAAAAGAAAAAGTGTATGGAAAAATACTGAAAAGAAATAATATGTGCAAGGAGAATAACAAAACAAAAAGTACCCTTGGACTAAAAAGGCTAATTAAGTTCAATGAATTTGGAAAAAAAAAAAAAAAACAAATAAAACCATTTATTTGGAAATAATTTCAAATCTTTCAAGTAATCTTTCAAATGAAAGTTTGAAATAATCTCTCAAACCTTCAGAAAAGTTTCAAGAATGTTCAAAAAACATTTATTACTCATTTCTCAGAATGACCTACTACCCAACATTTTGCCCCATTTGCTTCATTATTTGTGCTCATGTTCTTTCTGTATCCAAATCTCTCTCTCTCTCTCTCTCACACACACACACACACACACACACACACACACACTTTTTTCAAAGTAAGTTGCATACATGAAAACTCTTTACCCCCAGATATTTCAAATACCTAAGAGAAAGGATATTGTCTTACATAATCACATTACAATGATCAACTTCAGTAAATTTAATATTGATACTTTTTTTCTCATTTCTCTTGCATATTTTAATTTTGTTAACTGTCCAGGAATGTCTTTCAGAGCATTTTTCCCTCCCAGGAAGGATCCAGTCTGGGATCATATATGCACTTAGTTGTATCTCTTTAGTCCCCTTTAATCTGGAGCATTTTCTTTGCCTTCGATTTTGCAACACGGGTATCTCTAAAGAATACATGTCCCTTTCTGGGCTTTTCTTGTTTTTTAATAGAATGATCCCTTCCAGGGCGCCTGGGTAGCTCAGGTCATGATCCCAGGATCCTGGGATGGAGTCCCACGTCGGGCGCCCTCCTCAGTAAGGAGCCTGCTTCTCCCTTTCCTGCACCCCCTGTTTGTGCTCTTTCTCTGTCAAATACATAAAATCTTAAAAAAAAAAAAAAAAAAGAAAAGAAAAAGAATGATCCTTTCCTTTTGGGTTTGTCTGATGCGACCTGAGATTATGCATCCTCAGATGGAACACCACACAGGTGCTGCTTCTCAGGATGTCTAGAGGCACAGAATGTATGTCTATCTGCTGCTTGCTAGTACAGCGTATTTTGGATTATATCCTGGAAATGGTGAATATCATTTTGTGGATACTCCGGATTCAATTATATGCCTCCAAAGAGTGTCCACTTTGTGTTTTGCCTGAAGTCACTTGGTTTGGCTTAAACTGCCAAGTCTGTCTTTCGGGCAGCTGCCCGAATCCCAGGTCAGTTCTTTCCTCTTTAGCCTGCCTGCAAAAGAATGGTTCGGGGCTCAGCTAGACTTGGGCTGAGTTTATACATAAAATCTGGGGCTGTGTTTCTCTCTACCTCTCCTTTCTAAGATTCTTCCCTCAATTTCCAGTGGCTGTAGCTACCTGACCTCTAGTTCCTTAGGCCAGAGAGACCGAGTTTTCTATCAGTTTTAGCTACCCTAACTGGGCGCTGACTGCTTAAAAGCAGTAAAAACAGAAATTTACCCTATTCTAAGGGTTGACGCCCCTTCAGAATTTTCCTGCTTTAGGCCACTCCCTAGTGTCTTTTCATAGAGGTTTTTAAAAATTTTCCCAGTTATCTGTGGGGAGGCTGGTCTGATAGGCACTTACTTGCCCACATTGCAAACAGACACCGATGACTTTAACCTTGATCATCTGGTCAAGTACGACCGGATTTCTTTATTTCATTACTCCTTTTTCCCTTGCAACTAATAAACAAATCAAAATTTACTCCCTAGATTTAACATTTGTTGATTCTGGCATGTGCCAATTTTTACCATGAAGCTTGCAAAAAGAATTTTCTCCTGCCAGCACTCTTTCTACACTTACAAGTTGGCATTTAGCAACCCACTGGAAGCAAGTGTTCTCCCTCCTCCTCTTCTCTCTCACATGGACGTGCTCAGTGCTTCCCATTTTCTCAATGGTTTTTGTTTCATTACTGTTCGTAATTATTTTTGGTGCTCAAACGGTCTTAGATCTGGCCAGCGGGAACCCCTTCAAGCTGGTTCTAAACTCTGTGACAAGCTTCCATTTTTTCCCTTCCTTCCTACTTTTTTTTTTGAGCACTAGATGTTCCAAGCTCATTTTGTACTTACCCTGCCCCTCTCCTGGAATCAGCCATTTCTCTGAAGAGCACTGGTATGCTCATTGCTACTGGGGTGTCTTTACTTCTAGGCCCTCTCTGCAGACAGAGCTAGGACATACATACATGTATATATAAACACACACGTATATATGTACACATATACACACATACATTTTAGAAACCATGAGTCCAAAAGCTCCAATTCCAGTCCATCCCTATAGGGGTTCTTTCTTGCCTTCCCCCATTCCATATTTGTACGTCCCCTCTTCCACAGTAAGAACTCTGCTTCCACCAACAGCAACACACTTACTCAAGTGAGAGTAACACTTGCTTAATCCTAGAATACATCTAAAACAGTTTCAGAATTGTTTTCACCTGTACCTTCACAAAAAGCAAAGCCTACTAAAAAGAGTTCAGTAATTTTTTATGCTTCTCCTCCAACTCCATTCAAAACTAAAAATATACAGTCAAATACTATATTCATATGTCATCTGAGTTTTTTCTTAAATCCCCTTCAGTGTGATTGTGTTATTCATTTGAATTATAGTTCACCTGCTTCAGTTAGCTTCCCCTAACCTTGTTGGTTTCATTTTATTTTTTGAATATGGGAAATTGCAGCATGTTTCCAAAAGTCAAGACTACATCAAAGAGGCATGCCCAGGGAAGTGCCATGCCCTCCTGAAACTTTTCTATCCCATCCTACCCACCTCTTACAGGTAACTCTGTTGTCTAGCTGAGCTTTCGGTAACCTTTCTGTAAAAATAAGCAGATGTGTGTGTTTTAGTCCCCCTCTTTCTTACACAAAATGTAGTATATGATAGATACTAATTTACATTTTGGCTCCCTCCCCTCTTAAAAATATCTCCTAGAAATCTCTCCCTATCAATTCACAAAGAACTGATTCCTCATCCTTTTTCAGGGTGACCTGTAGAACTCCATTCTGTGCACACATCACACTTCATTCAACCAACGTCCATGACTGGACATTTAAGTGGTTTTACAATGATAAATAATGCTGCACAGAATCACCTCATGCATGTGTATTTTCCTATTGGAGCTGCATTATCAGAATAAATTCTCAGAAGTGGCATTTTTGGAGTTGAAGGATAGATACAAACGTAGTCTTGTTTGATATGGCCAAACTCCCCTCTGCAGTGGCCGTACAATTTTGTACTCCCATAGCAATAGGTAAAGGTATGTTTCACTGTAGCTTTGATAACAAAGTATATTCTCAAGCTTTTGAATTTTTGCCTGACAGGTTCGAAGTGGCATTTCGGCAGAGTTTTGATATACATTCTTAAGTGAAATTGCACATCTTTCATATGTTTAAGGACCACTTTAATTACCTTTTTATGAATTATCTGTTCATGTCTTTTGCCTGCTTTTCCACAGATTTTTTTTTTGTAGGTCATGCATTCTTAACCTAGGGTCCACGTAGAAGAACACAGGTGCAATGCAGGGGGTGCCTGAGACCCTGACTCGGAAAAAAAGTGCATTTTAATTTTTACTAACCTCTAAGTGAAACTTGGATTATGGGTACAGACCATAAACTGCAAATACTGGCATCACCTATACTTCACTGCCAGGAGTACTCCGATAACTTCATGTTATTTTACAGCCGTGGATATCTTCCTACCATTGCTTCCACTCATCACTACTTTAAGGGCATATAAAGTGCCACCACACTGCACGATGACAGTCTTCGTGTTTGCAGATGCTCACGTGACGAAGCTGGGCACCTCTCAGGCAACTCTGCCTGTCATTCAGCTACTAAACAGCAGGAGTCAGGGGATCTCTCACTGGACCGACACCTCTATGCTGCTCTCCGCAAAGTTCTGTCAGTGTATTTGAAAAGAGATTATCTATAAACCCCTCTATCACCAAACTCTAGGGGAGTTTGATGCAACTCTTCCAAATTTATTCTATCACGGTGGCATTAACATTGTATCAAGGATTAGAATCTTTTTTTTTTAAATAATATAAGCCATATTAAAGATGCTGACCCAGCCAAAGATAGATTCATTGATCTTTTTAAAAATTTTTTTATTTAAATTCAATTTAGTTAACATATAGTTTATTATTAGTTGCAGGGGTAGAACTTAGTGATTCATCAGTTGTATAAAACACCCAGTGCTCATTACAACACGTGCCTTCCTTAATGCCCACCACCGATTACCCCATGCCCCCACCTACAGCCCCTCTAGCAAACCTCACTTTGTTTCCTATAAAGAGTTTTTTATGGTTTGCCTTCCTCTCTGTTTTTGTCTTATTTTTCCTTCCCTTCCCCTATGTTCACCTGTCTTGTTTCATAATGAATTCATTGATTTTAATACAAAAAAGTTACTATATCTGGGGGTGCCTTGCTGGCTCAGTTGGTGGAACATGTGATTTCTTGCGGTCATGGGTTCGAGCCCCATGATGGGTGTAGAGTTTACTTTATTTATTTATTTAAGATTTTTATTTATTTATTTGACAGAAAGAGACACAGCAAAGAGAGGGAAAACAAGCAGGGGGAGTGGGAGAGGGAGAAGCAGGCTTCCTGCCAACCGGGAGCCCGATGAAGGGCTCTATCCCAGGACCTTGGGATCATGACCTGAGCCAAAGGCAGATGCTTAATGACTGAGCCATTCAGGTGCCCCTAGAGTTTACTTTAAAAATAAATAAATTAATTAATTAATAATTTAAAAAACTTTTTTTCTAAAGTTACTATGCCTGGAGTTAAATTTTAAGTTTTGGAGAATTATAGTTGTAGTTGAGGAAGTGTATCTTTCCTTGGAAAGCAAGGTATGAATGTGTTTAAGTGTATTTTTAAGAAAATATCTTCCTGAAGCAAGAATTTCTACACTAGTAACCATCAAAACAAAAAACCAGATCAACTGGATGTTCAACTTGACACTCTGTTGCCTTGTTGAATCCCCTCTCACAATTTTGTTTTTAGCCAAGCTAAGCAATAAAAGCTGTCATGCTGCTGTCCTAAAATAATAAAATTTAACTCCACCTTGCATATGATTTAAATATATTACTTGATTGATTAATGCATCAATAAAGAAGACATACATTACTATATCATAAATTTGTTTTTAATGTTTTGGAACTATATTTCAACATAATTGGGTTTTCCCTGTAATCCTACACATTATGGTTTACATGTTTAAAAACATGATTCCAATAAAATGTCCACAGGCTTCAGAATGCCTAAGGGCTCCACAGCACAAAAAAGGTTAAGAATTTCTGCCCCAGACTCAACAAAATGAGACAGCTTTGAGATAAGCATGGTAATAACCCAATGAGCACTCTCTTGTGCCACATGTCACAACTCACCAGCTCCCCCAACTGAATAAAATGTTCACTAGTACCCAAGAAAGACAAGAGTTTTTGGCACTAAAGAAGGCCACTGATACATATTGAATTATTCAATCATCTGTGACTTTCTAAACTGTAAATTTACTGTACTGCCCAGAAAGCCTGGGGGCCACTCACCGTCAGTAGAATGCACATGGGAGCTGCCAATCTGGTCTACCAGCAACATGAAAACGAAGCCCAGCACAAGGGAAACGCCAATGTAGGCGTGCAGCTGTGTGTGGTCATGGCTGTGCTCATGTTCATGGGCAACTGGTATTTCTGCTGCTTTGTCTGATGCAATCACATTCTGTGTTTCACTCACTTGGTGGTGTTTACCTAGAACAGAATGAACCATGAAGAGAAAATGTTTTCCTCCTTGGAACATTTTTATAGATGCTCCCATTCTTCTGTATTTCAAGCTCTACTTACTTTACTGCAAAGACATCTACTTCCTATATTACAATCCAGCCAATCATAAGCTCTTTTTGACATGCAGATCTTTTTATTTTCTTTTCAAGATTTTACTTATTTGACACAGAAAGAGAGACAGCACATGCAGGGGGAGCAACAGGCAGAGGGAGAAGGAGGGGGGATGGGAAGCAGGTTCCCACTGGGCAGGGAGCCCGATGTGGGGCTCAATCCCAGGACACTGGGATCATGACCTGAGCTGAAGGCAGATACATCAACTGGGCCACCCAGGTATCTGGCATGTAGATGTTTTAACGGCCTATTACTCTCAAAACCTGGAAGTGGAAGCAAATCACCGAGCAAGAAAGCAGTCATATTCCCAAGTGATATCCTCCTCAGATCCTCCTTTTTAGCTAAGAAATTTGTGCCAATATCATCCAAGAAACTACAGTAAGTTTTGTTCTGATGAAGACAGGAAAATGAAGAGCAGTAGTAATGAAAATAATTTCAACCAAATTCATCTAGTTTTAGACCTCAGTTGATTTAGAAATTGCAAACCGAGTATAAAACTTCTAGCTTTAAAAAATATCAGGAGGGGGGCCGTCTGGGTGGCTCAGACAATTAAGCGTCTTCCTTCGGCTTTGGTCATGATCTCCAGGTCCTGGGATCAATCCTGAGTCTGGCTCCCAGCTCAGCGGGGAATCCTGCTTCTCCCTCTCCCTCTGTGTCTCTCCCTTGCTCATGCTCTCTCTCTCAAATGAATAAATAAAATCTTAAAAACATATACCAGTAGGCAATCACTAACTAGAAACCAAAAGGGCAGAGCAGTTTAAGAGACACAGCTTTCCATCTAAATTCAGTTCTAGAAATGTAATTGCTGGGATACTCTGAATTATAGGAAGTGACACTTGGCCACGTAACACTTCTGGTTTATTATACTCACATATGACATTCAAAGCATAAATGCCAGAATCCTGATCTTCACTGTATTTATTTATTTATTTTTTAAAGATTTTATTTATTTATTTATTTGACAGAGAGAGAGAGAGAGATCACAAGTAGGCAGAGAGGCAGGCAGAGAGAGACAGGAGGAGGAAGCCGGCTCCCCGCCAAGCAGAGAGCCTGGTGCGGGACTCGATCCCAGGACACCGAGATCATGACCCGAGCCCAAGGCAGAGGCTCAACCCAAAGGCAGAGGCCCAACCCACTGAGCCACCCAGGCGCCCTCTTTGCTGTATTTAATGAAGAGAGGCTAACATATTAGGTACTTCCCATTTACAATCAAATTAAGCATTTTTACCTTTGATCAAAGAAATTCCACAAGCTTGTAATATTTTAGACCCTCCCTTAATCCTTTAAAAGATATTTTTGAGGGGCACAAAGCACATGCCATGTGAAAATTAAAAAAAAAAAAAAACACAAAAAAAACCCCTATATATTCTCCTAATTCCTGATTTTGTTTTCATAGCCATTTTTTAACCTTTTTAAAAATGTGATAAAATATACATAAAATTTACTTATCATTTTAACCATTTTTACGTGTAGAGTTCTATAGCATTAAGTGCATTCACACTGTTCTGCAACCATCACCCTCACCTGGCTCTAGAACTTCTTCATCAACCCAATGGAATTTTTTAATCTGGTCAGTTTTGTTTGTTTGTTTGTTTTTCCTAACAATGATTTTGTCTACTTGTTTTAAAATTGAATGCCCAAATCTCTCTTTTTTATTTTTTAAAATTTATTTACTTATTTTTAAAGATTTTATTTATTTGACAGAGAGAGAAAGAGCATACAAGCAGGAAGAGTGGAGAGAGGGAGAAGCAGGCTCTCCACTGAGCAGGGAGCCAGATGCAGGGCTCAACCCCAGGACCCTGGGATCATGACCTGAGCCGAAGGCTGACACTTAACTGACTGAGCCACCTAGACACCCCTAAATCTATTATTTTTGTAAAAAATCAACTTTATTGAGGTATAATTTACATACAATAAGACACAATGAGCTTTCACAATGAAAAAATTCTAGTAACTACCCAAGATACCAAACATTTTAAAATCCCAGAAAAGTTCTCTTATGCCCCTCTGACATCAGTATATCGCTCCTGGTCCCAAGCAAGGACTAATGTGCTTCTTGTCCCCAGAAACACTTTTTTTTTTTTTCCTGTTCTAGGATCTTATATAATTGGAATCATATAATGCATAACTTTTGTGTAAGGATTCTTTTGCTTATAGCAATGTTTTGAGATTTATCTATGCTTTGCATGTATCAGTTTGTTTTTTCCTCTTTTTTTGCTGAATAATGTTCCACTGCATGGACATATCACAATTTGTTTACCCATTCACCTACTGATGGACATTGGGGTTATTTCCAGTTATGGTCTATTATAAATAAAGCTTCTATGAGCATTCAGGTACAAGTCTTTCTGCAGAAGGGTTAGCTATAAAAAACTGTCTTCCACAGTGATTGTACAATCTTACACACCTAACAGCAGCGTATGACAGTACTAGTTGCTCTATACCATTGTCAACATTTGATAATATGAGGCTTTAAAATTTTAACCACTTAACATACTCAATCACATTATCTGCAAACAGTTTTACTTCTTTCCAATCTTTATGCCTTTTCTTTCTTTTTCTGGCCAGGACCCCAAACACAATGTTAAATACCAGTGGCTGAGAGGAGACGGCCTAGCTTTGTTCTGAATCTTACAGGTGTCTTAACCATAGGGTTTTCGAATACACTCTTTCTCAGTAAGGAAGTTCTTTCCTAGTTTGCTGTACTTTATTTTAATGAAGGAGGGTTTAATTTTGTCAAACTCTTTTCTTTTCTTGTTAAGGATGATCAAACAGGGCACCTGGGTGGCTCAGTGGGTTGAGCCGCTGCCTCCGGCTCAGGTCATGATCTCAGGGTCCTGAGATCGAGTCCCGCATCGGGCTCTATGCTCGGCAGGGAGCCTGCTTCCCTCTCTCTCTCTGCCTGCCTCTCTGCCTACTTGTGATCTCTGTCAAATAAATAAATAAAATCTTAAAAAAAAAAAAAGGGTGTTAGGCATGCTATTATTTGTGAACAATGGCATCATAATTTTTAAAGGCAATTACTTTTTGGATGTCTATAGCACTGAAACTAAACAATAAGCCTAATTACAACTTTCAAAGGATGGTCAACATCATTTTACTTTATGAGATATAACTGTATCAGAATTTTATTTTTTTAAAAGATTTATTTATTTGACAGAGACAGAGACGAGACAGAGAGAGCTCAAGCAGAGGGATTGGCAGAAGGAGTGGAAGAAGCAGGCTCTCTGCCGAGCAGGGAGCCTAACGCGGGGCTTGATGCAGGACCCTGGGATCCTGACCTGAGCTGAAGGCAGACTCTTAATCGACTGAGCCATCCAAGTGCTCCTATATCAGAATTTTAAAATGTACATAAGATCCCATATTTTATTCCAACAATGCCTTTTTAAAAAGACAATATAATTAACACACAATGTTTTATTAGTTTCAGATGCATAACATACTGATCCAACAATTTTTTATATTACTTAGTGTTGACCGCAGTAAGTATAGTTACTGTCATCATACAACGTTATTATAATATTATTGACTAAACTCCCTATGCCACACTTTCCATCTCAGTGACTTATTTTATAACTGGAAGCTTGTACCTCTAAATCCCCTTCACCTATTTCACTCATCATCCCAGGCATCAGTTTGTTCTCTGCATTTAAGAGTCTGGTTTTTTGTTTTTTAATTTTTTCCCCCTTAAGATTTATTTATTTGAGAGAGAGAGAGAGAGAGAGAGCAGGGGGAGGGGCAGAGGGAAGGAAAGAATCTCAAGCAGCCTCTGCACTGAGCACGGCGCCAATGCGGGGCTCCACCTCATGACCCTGAGATCACGACCTGAGCCAAAACCAAGCGTCTAATGCTTAACTGACTGAGCCACCCAGATGCCCCAAGAGTCTGGGATTTTGTTTGTTTTTTAGATTCTACATATAAGTGAAATCACATTGTATGTCTTTCTCTGTCTGATGTATTTCACTTAGTATAATACCCTCCAGATCCATCCATGTTGTTGCAAATGGTAAGATCTCATTATTTTCTATAGCTGAGTAAATATAGAAAAAAAGAAAAAATATATATGATATATATACATACATATATGTATATGTATGTATATATATCACATCTTCTTTATCCATTCATTTATGAATAGACACTTGGGATGCTTCCATATTTTGGCTATTGTAAATAATGCTGCAATAAACACAGTGGTGCATATATCTTTTTGAATTCGCGTTTTGTTTTCTTTAGGTCAATACTCAATAGTGGAATTATGAGTTCATACAATATTTCTATTTTTAACTTTTCGAGGAACCTCTATACTGTTTTCCAGTGGCTGCACCAATTCACATTCCCACCAACAGTGCATGAGGGCTCCCCTTTCTCTGCAGCCTCACCAACACTGTCTTCTGATTGTCTTTTTGCTTCTAGCCATTCTGACAGGAGTAAGGTACTAGCAATGCTTTCTTTAAATAATTTTGGAACTTTTCTTTTTACTGCTTAAGGGTCAAGTTTATGAATCATAATAAAATTATCATTACTTCATAGTCATACCTGCTTTTGATATAAAATAGTACTGAATGAACTGATCAGCTATCTCATTATGCAGATTGACACTGAACAAATTTTGTATTCCCCAAAACCAAAACTACTTTCGAGGAAAATGCTGCTGCTACTGATGATATCTAAATGTCCTGCACATTCTGGAGGTAAATCAAAGAACGATTTCCAACATTTTTTGAGCAATCACTTCTTTTTCTTTTTTTTTTTTTAAGATTTTATTTATTTATTTATTTGACAGAGAGAAATCACAAGCAGATGGAGAGGCAGGCAGAGAGAGACGGAGAGGGAAGCAGGCTCCCCGCTGAGCAGAGAGCCCGATGCGGGACTCGATCCCAGGACCCTGAGATCATGACCTGAGCTGAAGGCAGCGGCTTAACCCACTAAGCCACCCAGGCGCCCCTGAGCAATCACTTCTATAAGTATTTAATTTCACGAATTATAATTCTGAAGGGGTTAATACTTATTTTGATGTAAAATTTTGGCAAAAAAGTAATATGTCAGCAACATATAATAAATATTGCTCGAAATAAGTGTGCTGTTGATTGAGGTTTTTCATAAAAGATCTGAATGCTTATCATTAAGTGGAATTTAACTTTATATAAAAACATGAAATACTTACTGGAATATACACAATGGTAAGCCTTGATTTTATTTGCTAACATTAAGCAAAAAAACAAACATAAACCCTTTTTAAAGTGAGTGATAATCACCTTAATGGTACATACACAAATTAGTAATGGAATCTGGATATTGAATATTAATTTACCCATTCTTTCTTCTACTCTGGACAAGGAACTGAAACTAGCAAAAACTGGGATCTGAAAAACCAGCTATAAATTTAAATATATTAAGTTGTATATATATGTTACTCATTCATGAATAAGCTTTCAGGTTATTATGTCTGATTACTCAGGACACTGGTTGGTAATTCATTAGCCAAGACATGTTCCACATCATACTCCCTGCTGCAAAGTACACAAACCCATGATGTTATCACTGGACACTGTACATCAGACATATCTTTCTCCTGCCACTAAGAGAGTATTCAGCAAATCATTATGGGCTTACTTCTTTGCCTAGATGTTTACATAGAAATCTTTCCAGTAAGTTCCATCAGTATGGTATGTAGCTGTCCTTTGTCACAGACATACATTAACATCAAAGGTAACAGAATCAATTTACCCTCTGAATACATTTGTTGAAGCTTCTCCTTCAGATTAACATGTGCTTCTATAAAAGAAATAAATTTTCAGGTAGTCTGGCTTTTTAAAAAAGTGATCTCCAGTTTTGTTTTTATATTTTTGGCCTTTGTTGATTGTTTTTTAATTTCTTAACTTCTACTCATACCTTACAACTTGTTACAGCTCTCTAGTATGTATTTTTTTCTAACAAAGACAAATAGTTCATCACACATGACATGTATTTTTAGTAATAAGAGCAGAATAGCTTCTGCTTAATGATGACATATTATTTCTCATGTAAAAGAGAAAACCTGATCACAGTCAACTGTATAAAGCTGATATTTTATTTTTTTAAGCTATTATTTATTTATTGGGGGGGGACCACGAGCAGGCAGAGGGGCAGAGGGACAAGCAGACTCCCCACTGAGCAGGGAGCCCAACGTGGAGCTCCATCCCAGGACCCTGTGATCATAACCTGAGCTGAAGGCAGATGCTTAACTGACTGGGCCACCCAGGGACCCCTAAAGCTGACATTTTAAAGGGATGTTAATTAATGAATCTTTGATCAAAATATTACTGTTTTAAGTTTTTTTAATTTATTTTTAAAGATTCATTTATTTACTTGAGACAGACAGAGAGAACGTGCACATGCATGTGAGCAGGCAGAGGGAGAGAGGGATAGAATCTTCAAGCAGACTCCCCCTGAGCCCGGTGAAGGCGTACTCCAGCTCAACTCTAGGCTTGATGCCCCAACCCATAAGATGATGACCTGAGCCAAAACCAAGAGTCAGACATTAAGTGAGCACCCAGATGCCTCATATTTAATTTTTTAAGATTTATTTATTTGAGAGAGGAGAGAGAACGCACACATGGGCATATGCATGGGGCCAGGGGAGAAGGGGCAGAGAGAGGCAGAGAGAGTCTCAAGCAGATTCCCTACTGAGTGCAGAGTCTGATGCAGGCTTGATCCCACAACTCTGAGATCATGACCTTAGACAAAATCAAGAGTCCAACCCTTAATTGACAGATACACCCAGGCACCCCTAAAAAGAAAAAAATCTATTGTAAGATTTCTTCAAGGACATTTGAGTGGCTCATTCAGTTAAGTGCCTAATTTTTTTTTTTTTTTTAAAGGCTTCCCACGGAGCAGGAAGCCTGATATGGGGCTCGATCCCAGGACACTGGGATCATGACCTGAGCCGAAGGCAGAGGCTTAACCCACTGAGCCACCCAGGTGCCCCAAGTGCTTAACTCTTGATCTCAGCTCAGGTCTTGCTCTCAGGGTCCTGAGTTTAAGCCTTGTGTTGGGCTCCAGGACTTAAAAAAAAAAAAAAAATTCTTCAGCAGATAGACACTACAATGGTGATTTTAAATTCCTTATGAAGCACACTATGTAGCAGACTATCATTAAGAATGTAGGCTTCATTTTTTTTCCATGCTGACAGCACTCTCACAAACATGGTGAATGTTCCCAAAACCTACCAGACTTTCTGCAAGAAAGTTTCTTTAAGTACCAACCCCACAAAGTGACACAGTACAAGAAAGGCAAAGATTCTCTTTACACCCAGGGAAAGCAACGTCATGACAGGAAGAGTGGCTATGGTGGGCAGACTAAGTGGATTTTCTGGAAAAAAGCTAAAACTCTAAAGAAGACTGTGTTGAGGGATAATGTGTTGAGCCCAACTGCAGATCTGAGAGAACACTGGCCATTAAGAGAGGCAAACAATATGAACTGGGAGGAGATATGAAGAGAAAAGGCCAAGCGATCCAGTTCTGAGCTTCATATTTTATCATAGTATGAAGACAGTAAAATCCTGAAGTATGTTCACTTCATTTGGTTACAATTGGCCTTTTAAGAAGAAAATAAACTAGTACCATCAATAAAATTTTCCTTGTGGTGAAATTTAAGGTTAAAAAAAAAAAAGTGTAGGCTTTAGAGTAAGACTGCCTGTGTTCAAATCCTGATGGTGACACTTACTAGCTGACTACCCTGGACATGTCATTCAATCTCTTTGCGGCTTCATGTCCTCATCTGTAAAAGAGCACCCACCTCAGATGGCTGTTGTGATGATGAGACAGTTAATGTGAAGGGCTCCACATGATACCTGGTATATGCTAAGGGCTCGCTAAATGTTCAGGAACATGGTTATAATAATAAATGGAATTTGGGAGATTCATTTTTAAAAACTTACATCATACAATTTATCTGAGTATCAGTCAGAAACAACAGGGAGTAATAAAACAATGTTGGGGGAAGGGAGAAGAGGGATCAGGGGGAAAAGCAGAGATCAGACATTTTAATAGACAAAATAAGAAGTTGAAGAGATAGAGATCAGTCCCCCATCATCCATGTTTCAGAATCCTGTGGATAAAGTGTAAGTTTTTTTTTTGTTTATTTATTATTTTTTTTAAGTATAAGAGTTTTAAAGAGCTCCATTTTTATTAATGAATGACAGACCAAGAGTTAGTTAAATAAAACAGATTTAACCCTCTCCCTTTATTTAAATGTAGAGCAAAATGACAAAACCGTAAGATAACTGTACTTCTCTAAAAAATATGGTATGTGGCATTCATGGACAAATTTAGTGAAATAATCTATATTGAACCATTCCAGATAATAGTTCCAGTGACTATCCTAACAATTATGAATAATACAGGTTTCAGGTTTCTATTTAGGTTTTTTTTTTTAAAGATTTTATTTATTTGACAGACAGAGATCACAAGTAGGCAGAGAGGCAGGCAGAGAGAGGAGGAAGCAGGCTCCCTGCTGAGCAGAGACACCCCCCCCCCCCCGCCCCGATGCAGGGCTCGATCCTAGGACCCTGGGAACATGACCTGCGCCAAAGGCAAAGGCTTCAACCCACTGAGCCACCCAGGTGTCCCTCTATTTAGGTCTTTGACCCCATAGCCTGGCCTTTCTCAATATACCAATTCTCATGTTCCAAAGAATTATGGTGGTTTCAAATGTAGCCCCATGGTAAACAAGCACCACAGTCCTCAATAGATTATATTTTTATAAAAACCTGTTTCTGTAGAAAGACCGTCTTGTCAGAGGAATGCTGGTCTAATTCCAGTGGTTCTAGAGCTATAATTATAGAAAAATATGTGAGAGGTTCCTTTTTACATTAATTGGTATTTACCAATACTTATTAAAGTGCCAGAGCACTCAGTTAACATGATCTATTGAGCTCTGAAAAAATACGTTAATTATCATAATTATAAGGTCCACAGACGAACTAAACTATAGGTTGTAGTAAATATGTACACAAACTCCTTTCTTGAAGCTGGGAGAAAAGCTGGTTGGATCTCTAATAAAGAAAAAGAGGGAAAGGGTGGGGGGAGAAAAAGATAAAGCAGTAGAAACAAAAGCTATGTGACTAATCTCACCAGTGTGCAGACAGATGTGGAAAATGTGGTGACAGCTTATAGTTACTATGACGGTTAAGCTACCTTAAAGAACTTTTCACAGAGTGGGGTATTAATATTTTACTTTTTAAAAAGAATGATGGGGCGGGCACCTGGTTGGCTTGGTTGGCTAAGCAACTGCCTTCAGCTTGGGTCATGATCCTGGAATCCCAGGATAGAGTCCCACATCGGGCTCACTGCTCAACAGGGAGTCTGCTTCTCCCTCTGACCCTCCTCCTTCTCATGCTCTCTCTCTCTCTCTCTCTCTCTCTCTCTCCCTCTCTCAAATAAATAAAATCTTAAAAAAAAAAAAATAAATAATGGGGACTTCTGGAGCTGGCTCAGATGGAGTAAACCTAGTGTCGCCTCAATCACACAATGATTACTACAGAAACTCTGGACAAAACACCCAAAAAACTACCTAAGGACTACACATGTAAATAAAAGCCAGAGAAGAGAGGGCAGCAAAAACTGCAAAACAAACCTCGTCCTTCTGGCCAGAAGACCAGGGAAAGGGGCTGCTGGAGGATGTCTCTATGGAGGGAAACCACCGCTTTTTTCTTTCTCAGCCCAGCCTTGAAGACAGTCCCAGTTGGAGAACAGCATGGCAGCAACAAAGGCAGTGAAAACCTCCAGAAAAACACCATACTTTTGGCCAGAGTGGTTGGAAAAGCACAGGGGCCGGGATGGAGTTGGGGGGGGGGAATCTGGTTATTCTGTTCTCTCTTATCTCCTGCCACTTTGGCCTGAGGGCACCCCAAGTTACACAGAACTGTGCAGTGAGAGCAGAGGCAGCTACAACTAGAAAAAAACCATCTTTCTGGCCAGAGGACTAGGTAAAGGGTCCCCTGGGAGCCAGGGAGTGTGACACGAATACTGAAGAGGAAACAGCTAAGGAGGGCTCCCCTAACAGTTCGTACAAATGGCACAAGTCCTAGACTTACCCCTGAACTCTGCAGGGATAGGACATACCCAAAGCAGCATTACAAAGGCTTTGAAAACTGAAGTAAAACTAAAATTGTGCCATCACACAAAAAGGCACCACAGAACTGGCAGCCTGAAACCCACCAGGCTAAAGGACTGCTAAAACAAAAGAAATAAATATTCTCTAGAGGATTTTGAAAGGACCCAAAGTTCCAAAATACATTATTAAAAATGTACAGAATACAACCCAAATTTGCTTGACATACAAAGAAACAGAAAAATCAGGGCGCCTGGGTGGCTCAGTCATTTAAGCATATGCCTTCGGCTCAGGTCATGATCCCGGGGTCCTGGGATCGAGTTCCATGTCAGGCTCCCTGCTCAGTGGGGAACCTGCTTCTCCCTCTGCCCCACACCCCTGTCTGTGCTCTCTCTCACACACTGTCTCATGCGTATGCTCTCTCTCTCTCAAATATATAAAATCTTAAAAAAAAAAAAAACGACAACAGAAAAAAACCCAGACCAATTATGAAGGGAAAAAAAAACAATCAATCCAGTCCCAAGGCAACTCAGATACTGGAATACTCAAGACTTTAAAGCAGCTATTATAACTATGTGCTCTGGGGTAAAGGTAAAAACACTTCAAATGAATGAATGTCATTTGAAGAAATAGAAACTATACAAAGAAACCAAGTAGAAATTTTAAAACTGAAAAACGTAGTATCAGTACAGTAAATTCACTGAATGGCTCACTAGAGGACCGATGATCACAAAGGAAAGAATCAGTACCCTTGGTTACAGTGACAGAATTGAACAGTATCAGTAGAGACCACATGGCTCCCAAAGTCTGACCTGTTATAGAAAGTTTGCTGACCCCCGTCTAAATACACCATGTAGAAGACAGATTGTCAAATCAGATTTTAAAAATATTATTCACTTATGTGCTGATTTACAAGAAATTCAATTTAAGGGGCACCTGGGTGGCTCAGTGGGTTAAGCCTCTGCCTTCGGCTTGGGTCATGATCTCAGGATCCTGGGATTGAGCCCTGCATTGGGCTCTCTGCTCTGTGGGGAGCCTGCTTCCCCCTCTCTCTCTGCCAGCTACTCTGCCTACTTGTGATCTCTCTCTCTGTCAAATGAATAAATAAAATATTTTTTTTAAAAATCCAATTTAAAATATAGTGAATGACATATAGGTCAAAAGTAAAAGGACGAGGGTCACCTGGGTGGCTCAGTCATTCAGTGTCTGCCTTCGGCTCAGGACATGATTCCAGGGTCCTGGGATCAAGCCCCGCATGGGGCTCCCTGCTCAGTGGGAGGCCTGCTTCTCCCTTACCCATGCCCCCTGCTTGTATTCCCTCTCTTGCTGTCTCTCTCTCTCTGTCAAGTAAATAAATAAAATCCTTAAAAATAAAAAATGAAAATAAATAAAAGTAAAATGGTGAAAAAAAGATATATCATGTAAACACTGATCAAAAGGAAACTGGAGTGGCTATGTTAATATAAAATAAAGCAGACCTGACAATAAGAAATATTACCAGGAATAAATAGGGACATTACATAATAATGAAAAAGGTCAATTCACCAACAAGACATAGCAACCCTAAATGTGTAAGCACCTGACCAAAAAGCTTTAATGTAGATAAAGCAAAGTAGAAATCAATAAAATACAAAGCAGAAAAAAAATGAAATCAAACATGGTTCTTTGGGAAAAAAATTTAGAAGAAGACATTACTGCAGACATTAAAAGGATAATAAAAGATTACCATGAACAACTCTTACTATGAATAATTCTTCAATTTAGAAGAAACAGGTAACTTGAATAATTTTGTATCTATTAAGGAAATTGAATTCATAGCTAAAAACCTTCCAACATAGGAAACTCCAGGCCCAGATGGTTTCACTGGTAAATTCTCACAAATATTTAAGGAAGAAATATTTTTGATTCTATACAGTCTCTTCCAGAATATAGAGAAGGGAACACTTTCCATCCCTAAGAAGCCAGCACTCTGATAGCAAAACCATAAAGAGACATTGTAAGAAGAGAAAACCTCAGACCAATACTCCTGACGAACAGAGATACAACTATCCTCAACAGGATCTTTCTTTTTTTTTTTGACAGAGATCACAAGTAGACAGGATCTTAGCACATGGAATCCAGTCATGATAATCACTGCCGATAAGGGGGGTGGCATATGCATATTTGAATATCATCGTACTTCATCACATTAACAAACTCGATAAAAACTCTCAACAAACTAGGAATAATAAAAGGAAACTTCCTAAACCTAAAGAGGGAATCTTTGAAAAATCTACAGCTATCATTATACTTAATGGTGAAAGACTGAGTGAGAATAAGGCAGGGCTGACTACTTTCATTCCTAATCAACCTCATACTAAATGGTCTAGCCAGAGCAATACGGAAAAGAAAAAAAAAACTTAAGCATATTGGAAAAAAAAATCATTAAAGTGTCTCTGGAAAGGAAAGCATTAAACTGTCTATATTCATAGATGATATGATTGTGCACCAATTCACAAGGAATCCACAGAAAAGCTCCTGTAACAAGTGAGTTTAGCAAATTTCTATATCCTAGAATACTGGAAATTGAAATACTTTTTAAGTATCATTTACAATCACACTATAAACAGGAAAATATTTAGGTATAAATCTGACAGAATAACTGCAGATCTGTACGCTAAAAACTACAACACTGGCGGCACCTAGCTGGCTCAGTCGGTGGAACATTTGAGTCTTCTTGCTCTTGGGCCTGAGTTCGAGCCCCATGATGGGCATGGAGGTTACTCAAAAAAAAAAAAAAAAAAAGTAATTAATTAAATTAAATTAAATTAAATTAAATTTAAAAATAGGGGCACCTGGGTGGCTCAGTGGGTTAAACCTCTGCCTTCGGCTCAGGTCATAATCTCAGGGTTCTGGGATCGAGCCCCACATCGGGCTCCCTGCTCAGTGGGGAGCCTGCTTCTCTCTCTCCCTCTCCCGCTCCTCTTCACTTGCTCCCTCTCTCTCTGTCAAGTAAACAAAATCTTAAAAATAAATAAATTAATTAATTAATTTAATTAAATTAAAAAAATTTAAAAACTACCACACTGATAAAAGAAATCAAAGACCGGAAAAAATGGGAGATACGTAATACTCATAGATTAGAAAATACAACGTTTTTAAGATGTCAATTCTCCCCAAATTAATCTATAGATTCAACTCAATCGGAGTCTCAGCATGATTTTTTGTGCAGATGTTGACAATCTGATTCTAAAGTTTTTATAGAAAAGCAAAGGAACTAGTTTAACCAAGACACTTTTGAAAAATTAGAATAAACTTAGAAGGACTTCACCATCTGATGTCAAGATTTGCTGTAAAGATATAGTCATCATGACAAGGTTGTATTGGGGGCACCTGGGTGGCTCAGTCAGTTAAGCATCTGCTTTTAGCTTAGGTCATGATCCCAGGGTCTCGGAATTGAGCCCTTTGCCAGGCTCTCTGCTCAGTGGGGAGTCTGCTTCTCCTTCTCCCTTTGTTCCTGCTCATGCTCTTGCTCACTCATTCTCTCAAATAAATAAAATCTTAGGAAAAATAAAAAAGGTTATATTAGTAAAGGACAGACATGGAAATGTAGATCAACTGGACAAAATAGAGAGTCTAGAAATAGACCAACACAAATGTGGTCAATTGATTTTTACAAAGGTGCAAAGGTAATTATTATCTTCAACAAATGGTGTTGGAACTACTGGACATCCATCCATATCCCCCAAAAAACTGAACCTTTACATTAGATATAAAATTAACTCAAAATGGATCACAGGCATAAGTGTAAAACTGAAAATTATAAAACTTGTAGAGGAGGACAAAAGAGAAAACACTTGTGAACTTGGGTTCAGCAAAGGGATTTTAGAAATTCATGAAAGAACTGACAAAATGGACTTCATTAAAATTAAAAACTACTCTGTAATGACAATGTTAAGAGACTGAAAGGATAAGCCAAAGACTAGGAGAAAATATTCGAAGATCATCTATCTGATAAAAGACTTGTATCCAGGGGCACCTGGGTGGTTCAGTGGGTTAAGCCTCTGCCTTTGGCTCAGGTCATGATCCCAGGGTCCTGGGATCAAGCCCCACATTGGGCTCTCTGCTCCACAGGGAGTATGCTTCCCCTGCCATCCCCTCTGCCTGCCTCTCTGCCTACTTGTGATCTTTGCCTATCAAATAGATAAATACAATCTTTAAAAAAAAAAAAAAAAGAATTCCCTTCTATTAAAAAGTAAATAAATAAAGACTTGTATCCGGGGGCCCCTGTTTGGCTCAGTTGGTAGAGTAAGTAACTCTTGATGTTGGGGTCATGAGTTTGAGCCCCAATCTCTAGTTGGGCCTAGAACTTACTTAAAAACAAAAAATAAAAAAACAATAACTTGTATCCAGAACATGTAAAGAACCCTCAAAACTCAATAATAAGAAAACTCAACTTAAAAAATAGGCAAAAATTTGAATCATCAAAGAACACATAATAATGGCAAATAAGCATATGAAAAGATGTTTAACATCATTAGCCATGAGGGAATTGCAAGTTAAAACCACATAGGGATAGCATTACCTACCTATTAGAACAGTTAAAATAAAAAACCGAAACAAGGGGCGCTTGGGTAGCTCAGTGGGTTAAGCCTCTGCCTTAGGCTCAGGTTGTGATCTCAGGGTCCTGGGATCAAGCCCCACATTGGGCTCTCTGCTCAGCAGGGAGTCTGCTTCCCCCTCTCCCTCTGCCTGCCTCTCTGCCTGCTTGTGATTCCTCTCTGTATCAAATAACTAAATAAAATCTTAAAAAAAACCAAAACAAAACCAAAACAAAATAAACAGCGTCAAGAGCTGACAAGGAAGGGAAACAACTGAACTCTCACCCATTATTGCTGGGAATGCAAAAAGGTACAGCTGCTTTGAAAAAGAGTTTGGTTATTTCTTAAGTTAAACATACACTTGCCATATGATCCAACCACCCCACTTGCAAGTAATTACACAAGGAAAAAAAAAAAACTCAGGTTCACACAAAAACCTGTATATAAATGTTTATAGTGTTTTTATTCATATTTCCACCCAAACTGAAAATAACCAATACGGCTTTAAAGGAAGGAAGGAAAAAGGAAAGGAAAAGGTGAAGGAAAAAACAAACTATGGTTCATCCAAACAATGGAATACTACTCAGAAATAAAAAGGCACCACACACCAGCAATAGATACACAGAATAACATGATAGCTCTCAAATGCATTAGGCTAAGCAAAAGAAGCCAGACCAAAAGGATGCACAGTTTCTTTTATATGACATTCTGAAAAAAATCACATGTCAGAAAAATTCAAGGTGAACCACTGGGATAGGAAAGAAAATATGCATGATGCTTGAAAAACATGGGGGTTAGGGTGCTGACCCCCTGCGCAGTTGAAAACCCACATATAACTTTTGGCTCCTCCAAAACTTAACTACGAATAGCCTACCATTAATCAGAAGCCTTACTGATAACATAAAGTCTTTTAACAAATATTTTGTATGTTCTACATATTATATACTGTATTCTTACAATAAAGTAAGCCAGAGAAAAGATTAAGGAAGGGGAAACACATTTACGGTACCGTATTAAAAAAAAGCCACATATAAGTGGACCCACATAGTTCAAACCTGTGCTGTTCAAGGGTCAACCGTACTGGTCTTCTATACACACTTACTTTAAATCTCATACTTCAAAATTTTCTATTTTAGGTTTGTGTTTTATAATGTATACAGTAAATCAGTGCAACAGTACATGCTTATCTTTCCCCCCCAAGAGGATGGGTCATCAAAAAAGAGAAGAAACCAGAGCGTCTGGGTGGTTCAGTGGGTTAAAGCTTCTGCCTTCAGCTCAGGTCATGATCCCAGAGTCCTGGGATCGAGCCCCGCATCAGGCTCCTCTGCTCAGCAGGGAGCCTGCTTTCTCCTCTCTCTTCCTGCTTGTGATCTCTGTCTGTCAAATAAATGAATAAAATTTAAAAAAAAATTCCTCTCTCCTATTTTGCAGTAAGACCCCACAATCCTCATACATAAACATTGGCTACCACCCTCTGCCTACCCAACACCATTCATTATGCCTATATGCACACCCCAGGGAGGAGAGTATAATCACTCTAGATAAAGGACAGTTTTTTCCTTGACGAGATCTGAAAAGCTGCTTATTATATTGTATCTAGTATGAAGTTTGGAAAGTGACTACTTTTCTATACTACTCTTAAAGTCCAGTAGAGTCCTGGCACTTGAAGATTCCACTCACCAATGTAACAGTTGTGATTTCAATCTTTCACAGGTGCCTAAAGTCTTGTGACAAGCAGTAATCTGATTTTGCTGAGTCACAAATCTAAATCAAGCATGTTTCCAGGTGTGAGGACCAAACTGTCTGGCAGGTGAGAGACACAAGCTGCCTGCCCAGTATTTACTCTCACATACCTATACTGTGCGTTCTCTGCTTGTTGTTCTTAGGGTCAGGAAAGACTTCTTTCACTTTTTTAGTTCTCCCTTACTGCAGAGATCCTCACCAATTACCTGTAAGTTTACTGAAAAGACTCCGTAAATCCAAGTGTCTATCACCTGTTCCTTTTTTCAATTAAAGAACATTAAAAATACAATTACTATCATTTAGAATTTAAGCGGGCTTTAAAAAAGATTGTCATACTTAGAAAGACTGGAATTCATGCATTATAGCAAATGAATCTTAACTGGCATTCATGAACAGGGGATTCAACTCACAAACTGCTAAGGATGTGTTCAATGTCAAAGACGTCAAAAGTATGTTTTAAGAACTTTTCCCAAGACAGAATTCTATGGCAAATATGAACTATGTTCAGCAAAAAAAAAAAACCCATGAGGCTTCTCTTTTCAGTCCTCCATGTCAACAATAAATCTCAAAGAAGACCCTGTTCTTTGTCTCTCACCCGCAAGAATATCTTCATAAAGTGCATGTACTCCTTCGGGCACGATGACTGCCAGTGCAGTTCCACAGAGAAGGCCAGCTCCCAAAACTGTCACCAGCTTTAGCCGCTCCTGGAAAGAAAATACCAGAAACTGTTGAAAAGATTGATGATCGAATGAGAAAAAGTTTCTGAAGGATCTGTAATCAAGACCGTGAGCTGCTCATTTGTGAGACCAAAATCTACAATGTCTAGTGAACATGAAACAGGGTCAGCTTCATGAAGAATTAATGCCAATTAAAACAGGGAGATGCCACTTATAAATTTACTAGATTGGCAATGATGTGGGAAAACTTGTCTATCGTCCATGATGGGAGAAACAAGCACATTTGTCTGAGGCTGGGAAAAAAGTCAATTACTACAACGTATGGTAACCGCTATTTGGCAATTTCAATTTAAAGCCTCAAAAATGTGAATTCTTTCATCCAGCAATTTCACTTCTAGAAATTTATCCTAAGAAAAAACTATGCAAAGATGATCACTGTACTAAGAGTGCAAACCTAAAAATATCCTAAATCTTCAAAAAAGGAGATTGATTGACTAAACTATAATACTTCGTCACAGTACAACATCACCCAGCCATTAAACATTATGATTCAGGTCTCTTCACAGATATACAAAGTCATGATGCACTGCTATGAGGAAAAAGCTGGTGGCAAACAATATGCATTGATAATCTCATATTTGTAATAAAAAGTACACACATAGGTAAAACAAGTGTAAATCAAACATTAACAAATGTTTTGACTTTATAAAATATAAACATAATATGTAATACACAACTTACAAAAATATTTGTAAGTGAACGACAATGAATATGTATTACTCATACAATAAAAAATATGCCTAATTAATACAGTACTAAAATGTTTTATGGATGTCTTTTAAAAACTGCTTTACTGAGGTATGACTGAAATCCAAAAGCTGTAGATATTTAATGTATACAACTTGATGTGTACAGAAATAAGTATACATCTGTGAAACTATCATCACAATCAATGCCATTAATGATTTATAGTTTTGATCTGAGCTAATCTCAATTTTTTTCTTACTACCCAAATTTCTTTGAGAGACTGCCTCCTGACATACGAGATATAAAAGACTACATTTCAAAGTTTCTTGAAGTAGTGGTGTACCCTGTATGGCTTCCTGGAGTCTTAGCGGTATGAAAAATGATCCTAAAAACTTTTATAAAAGGGGGAAATTTTGTACCTTAAGAAAAAGTTTCCGTAACTAATGGAGTATCACATACTTCACTTTTCTGTTTTAGTTTTAAGAGGTTAGCAAAAAAAACAATGGCTGTATTATCTCTGACATACTACTGAACTTGTGACTCTGAGGCTAGGGGATAAGTATATAATATACACATACATACATATATGCTGTCTCTATGGGAAAATGGTTTCTTAGCTGACAGGCTAGGTGAAGCATTACCACCCCCTCATTTGGGAGAAGAAAGGAATCTGTATCTCATTGTGTGTCTAGTGAAAATGGGGAAACTACAGCTGCAATGTCAGCACCAACTCATACTTGCCATACAGCAAGAGAGGAATTCCCTGCTCCCTAGCACAAAGGTCAGGTCGGTCCTTCCTACATTCAGGATGGCCAATATTAGCTACTTGTAAACAGAGCATTCTGAATGCATCCAGTGGTTGGGGGCACTGGCTTGGGAGGCAGAACTGACTTCACGGTTAATAATTGAGCACTTTAGCTTTACTTCTGTTAAATAAATATTTTTTTTTTACACGTCTTATATAGGAGGCAACAGGACAAAGTGATTGCAAGTGATTGAAGCATGACACCAAACAACTGGTGTTACTATTTTAATATTTAATACTGAGCTATTCTAAGAGCTTTTGTCTTTTACAAGTTACTAAACTCATCAAAGCACTGTTAATCACGGCATTCATTTGAGACCAACTGTCAGAGCATGGAGAACACAAGACGGAAAAGCAGCTCTGTTCTGTGTAAAAGGGGACATGGTATATGACTTAGTCTTCTCATCACTTTCTCTAACGAAGTCATAAAAGTCACCTTTGTTTTAAATGTAAAGTTTTACTCCTGAAGAAGGACAAAAATAATGGTAAACTGAACTGGACTAAACATACCATTTCACTGTAGGGACTTGGTTTCAGAACTCCACAATTCAAACTAATGAATAAATTGCTGGGAAGAAAGCTGTCCTGTCAACGTTTTGACTATGACTATGCTCTACTCTGGAAAATGGAAATGAAAGATGCCCCTGCCTTGCAAATTAAGGGAAGATGAGAAGTGATGAAAGGGATGTATTTAAAAGAGAAAGAGCTGAGCGCCCTCAACAATCGCTTAGGTGGCAGCTCACATCATAAGCATAAATTAATTCCTGATGCATTATACTTTAATACAAAATCTAGAACACAAAACTTCTAGAAGGAAGAGTATTTTTGCAATCTTAGTGTTTGTAAATTTCTTAGCAAGGACATACACAAAAAGAATTTAGAACATTTGCTGATCCACTAAGAAAATGAACAGACCGGCTACATAGCGGAAGAAAATACCCACAACACATCTACCTGTTGTGGATGCTGCGGTGACACTGCCCACATCCATCTCCTCCAGGCTGGAGACACCTGCTCCCCGAGCTGCTGGGAGTGTTGCCTACTGCTGGCTCACAGCTCAGTCCCCCTGAGGACCTGACCTTGGGCCCACGGGTACCGACTAACCTAAGGCTACATTCCCTCTGACAGGGTAGTCCACATCCCAAGACTAGTCCCCTGCATTGTATGGAAGGAGGTACAAAGCCAGGTCCCCTTGCCTCAATTCCGGGTATCTCTCAAGAGCCAGGTGAGCCGAGGCCTCTATTGTAACCAAATTACAGTTCAACTTCTCCATCTGCTTAACCCTACATACTCTTTCCCACGTGTTATTCCCAAGAGCACTCACCAATAAACTTCCAATGTGCAAATCTCCTTCTCAGAGTCTATTTTCTGTGGAACCCAATCTAAGAAACTGATAAAGTCTTGTGAAATATAAAGAACTTCCACAACTTTCTCAACTCAGGAAGAGGTAAACACAAACAAAAAACCCACACAACAAAAAATGAGTAAAATATTGAATAGATACGTCACCAAAGATATATGAATGTCCGATATGCCCATGAAAAGATGCTCAGCATCGTTACTCACCAGGAAAATGCAAATCTAAACTACAAAATACCTCCTTACCCCCACTAGAATGGCTCGGATTAACGACTGATGACACGAAATGACAGCAAAGATATAGAACGACTGGAACTCTCTGTGCATTGCTGCCAGGACCATAAAATGATACAATCACTCTGGGAAACTATTAGTCTCTTATCAAGTTAAACCAGCAATTCCACTTTTGGTATTTTCCAAGAGAAATAAAAATGAATGTTCACAAAAACACTTGTACAAGAATGTTCACAGAGATTTATCAATAATAGGCACAATTTGATCAGCTGTCCATCAGCAGGAGAATATATACACAAACTGTGGTACACTCATACAACGGAATACTACTCAGTAACAAAAAGCTGCTACAGGGGCGCCTGGGTGGCTCAGTCGGTTAAGCCGCTGCCTTCTGCTCAGGTCATGATCCCAGGGTCCTGGGATCGAGTCCCGCATCGGGCTCCTCGTCCAGCAGGGAGCCTGCTTTCTCTCTCTGCCTCTGCCTGCGACTCTGCCTGCTTGTGCTCTCTCTCACAATAAATAAAAAAATCTTTTTAAAAATCTGAAAAAAAAAAAAAAGTTGCTACAGACAGCAACCTGATGAAGTTCAAAAACATTATCCTGATGTTTGAATGAAGGAAGCCTTACACAAAATAGTTACTTACTGTCTGAGTCCATTTATATGAAGTTTAAAAGCAGGCCAAACTAACCCTTAGCAAAAGAAATCAGAACAGTGGCTGCCTCCAGCAAAATGGGTTAGTGTGAGAACATAGTGGCCAGAGGCATTAACATTAACTAGAAAATGGCACCAAGTTATTTTTTTTTTAGGATGATGCAAATGTTCTAAATCTTCACTGGGACATGAGGTACATTTCTATACATTTGTCGAAATTCACCAAACTGCATTAAGATAGGTACCTTTTACTCTACAAAATTACATATCTATAAAAAACCACCTAAGTACTGATTTACTCAGCCAGGACCCCTGAAAGGATTCATTTTAGAGCTATTCAATTTTAACAAAGCTTCTTCATGGCAGCTCTTTGAAAACAAGCTCAGAGTCCATGTAGAATATTAAAGATACTTTGAAATTTTTTTCTTAAACAACTCACCTGTCATTCAAACATTCCTTTAAAATCATTCCTCACGGGGTGCCTGGGTGGCTCAGTGGGTTAAACCTCTGCCTTTGGCTAGGTCACAATCTCAGGGTCCTGGCATCGAGCCCTACATCGGGCTCTCTGCTCAGCAGGGCACCTGCTTCCCCCTCACCCCCACCGCCTGTCTCTCTGCCTACTTGGGATCTCTCTATATATATCAAATAAATAAATAAAATCCTTAATAAAATAAAATAATTCCTCATGAGGGTCATCTGTATGGCTCAGTTGGTTAAGCAACTGCTTTCAGCACAAGTCATGATCTAGAGTCCTAGGATCAAATCCCTCATCAGGGTCCCTGCTCAGCAGGGCGTCTGCTTCTCCCTCTGACCCTCCCCCTTCTCATGCTCTCTCTCTCAAATAAATAAATCTTTGGGGAAAAAAAGGCAAAATAAAATCATTCCTCACAATTTTATGTAAAGGACTGCTGGAAAAACCAGAGGTATTCACAATTCTGGACCAATGCACAAATTCACTAGGCATGCACCAGGTGCTTTAGAATATTCTACATTGGCAGGGCACCTGGGTGGCTCAGTGGGTTAAGCCTCTGCCTTTGGCTCAGGTCAGGATCGACCTCAGGATCCTAGGATTGAGCCCCGCATTGGGCTCTCTGCTCAGCAGGGAGCTTGCTTCCCTTTCTCTCTCTGCCCACTTGTGAACTCTCTCTGTCAAATAAATAAATAAAATCTTAAAAAAGAAATAAAAAAAAAAGAATATTCTACATTGGTGTCATGTGAAGTACTACAGAGACAAGATTTAAAAAGCAGGAACAGAGGTGAGTTCTTGAGGCTTGTGTACTACAATACGAAGTTGCAGGTGAAGTAGTACCATGTAAGATAACTGAGGGATTCATGCCATCCAGAATAACTTAAGACATCTACGGGCATTAAGAAAAAAACTTTCAAATCCATAAAGTAAAAAAATAATTCTCCTAAAATGCTGCCTTATCCAGATTTTTAGAAAGACACAGTGAAAATTATTTTCATTTTGTTAATCTTTAGACACATACTTTAAAAAGAGGGATACACCAGCTACCAAAGTTATCAACACAGAATGCAAATTTAAGAATTGGAAGAAAATGTAAAGAATGATCCTCTCTTGATATACAGATGAAGAATCAAAGGTCAAAGGTGAGAAATAATTTGCTTAAGATCCCATGGCTTAGGGGTGCCTGGTTGGCTCAGCGGGTTGGGCCTCTGCCTTTGGCTCAGGTCATGGTCTCAGCTGAGGTCCTGGGATCGAGCCCCACATCGGGCCCTCTGCTCAGCAGGGAGCCTGTTTCCCCCTCTCTCTCTGCCTGCCTCTCTGCCTACTTGTGATCTCTCTCTCTGTTAAATAAAGAAATAAAAATCTTAAAAAAAAAAAAGATCCCATGGCTTAGATAGTTAGTGGTAGGGACATGATTAGATTTGACAACGCACTCTGTTGCCCTACACACTCCAAGACAATGTTTCAACACATGGCACAATACATACAATTCGTTATACAAAATTTACCTCTGAAGAAAGGTAACATTCAATCACACCACCTCTTTAAATATTATGAGCTGGGAAAATCCCTAAACAACATCAAGAGGAAAACCAAAATTCTAAAGCTTCAAGGCAAAGTACAAGGAGGACAATGTACCAAGCTTTTCCTAGCGTTATTTCTTCAATGTAGAAGACTATTCTTTATTCTGAGATTACGTCCTATCTGCTTTTTCATCTTAAAATGTCCTTTCTTTTAAAAAATGATGGTGACAATCGTTTTTATTTTTAGCATCCTTACTTGGCAAAATTAAAAGCAGGCAATCCTGTGTCAATTTCCCCTAATTTCAAAAATACTACTGGTCTGTGAAACCCAAAAGCCTGGAAACCCCTGACCTTCAGTGTAAACATGAGATCTGTATTATAATACTATAAACATATTAGAAACAAAGAATTTGAGAAACTGTGAGAGATCCAGGTAAACGTGAGTTAATCATCTAGTTTTATAAAACCTCCTTGGAGAAAAGACAGTGAGAGCTAAAATTACTACATTATGTTTTAGTTCCTTCTGAAATTAAGTAAAGCACATATATTTACCAAGTGAAGCAAAACATCCACTGAATACTATGTTTTTCCTTACCCCAAAATTGTAAGTTCCATGAAGGAAAAGAGATTTTTGTTTTTAATTTACTGCTCAATGCTCAACACTTTATAGGACAGAAACTGGCATATAACAAATTCTCCCTAAATATTTACTGAAAGAATGAATTAAATGCCCAGCACCACACAAAGGCACTAGGGACATGGTACCCCCCCATTTCACTGGCTCTAGTATCAATAGATACACAAACGTAGTGGAACCACTTTATACCTGGGAAATAGCCCTAACATATTCCTTATAAGTGTAATCATATCAAGAATTTTCAGTGGTGAGCTGCTTTGGAATTTATGCTTTAGCTCAAGGTCTATTCAAGTACATATAATAAAGAACCACAATGGGATTCCACTACAGTAAACGTGAAGCAGTGCTGTCATTTGTCTCATTATTGCAAATATCTTAAATGACATCTATTTTTTTCTTCCCAAGGAGCTCAGAACATTGCTCAGTTACTACTTCAATCTTCAAAGAAGCACTATGAAGATTATTCATGCCCCGTAACTTTTATGAGCTAGGTAAATGTCTACTAACCTTCTCAGGGGGACTAATATTACAGAGGTACCACTTGTAATGACAAAAAGAATCCGTTCTCAAAAGATAAGCATTACTGTCACAGGTTGTAGTTTCTATTTTTATTTTATACAACTTTATTAACTACCTAAATTATTTTAGATGCAATCTGATTTATTTCAAGCACTAAGATGTGGTTCTGTGTTATTTGCATAGCTGTATTTTTTTTCACAGTTTCACAACTTGGGATTCAATCTCATAACTGTGCATATGTCAATGTTAAAATGCTGACAGGTTCTCTCCTTTGCTTATGGTAAGTCACTATAAGGATGTATCTGAATGAAGAACTACAAATTCCAAGTGTGGTTCAAGATGAAAATGGGGTTCCCAAAGCAATAGTTTCTGTCAGAGAAATGACAATATTTGCTCAAGAGAAGCATGGACTATGCAATGCCGTTAACCAGTATTTCATTCTATGGTTTCACAGCTGCAGTTTGACTGAGCCAAAGGACTGACCAGATGTATTAATTAAAACAGCTTGTATTTGGGTGCCTGGGTGGCTCAGTAGGTTAAGCCTCTGCCTTTGGCTCAGGTCATGATCTCAGGGTCCTGGGATTGAGCTCCGCATCACGCTCTCTGCTCAGCTCTCTCTCTCTCTGACAAATCAAAATACAAATCTTGAAGAAAAAAAAAAAAAGACTGCTCCTTCAAAGTTCAAGGCACTGAGAGATGAAATATCCTAAGGTCCACAGTAACTCTTGTTCAAGCAACAAAGGCCATCTCCATATTCTTACAAACAAATCTACTTCAAGGCGATACTTCCTATGCCAATTTAACTGGTAAAGTACCTGCTATTAACTGTCAGGAACAGGTAATGAAGAAAACTCAAATACTAACTTGCTCTTCAAGACCCGACAACTGAGACAAGATGCCCCAAAATTTCCTGCCTCTAAGTTGCAGCAGTGACCCTGAGTAAGTTCAGTGTCCTCCTCTGTGAGGTGTACGACCACACCACACTGCTATTATCATGCAGGAGTAGGACATCAGCACACTTAGCACAGAGCAACGCTCATTATCACTTATTTTTAACATCATTAGCAGCTTGCAGAAAGGGCTTCCTAAGCCCCTTCTTCATAAGAATAACAAATCAAGCCCCAGATACTTGGGATAAAAATTCAGCAAACAATGCTCTAATATTTGCCATTTTTCCAGTGGCATACAGGCTTCCCCTTTCTTAATTCTTTTGACTTAGAGATAATAATAAGCAATACTCTATTAATGCCACTTCCTCCAATTTTGGAAAACAAGACTGATTTTTTTTAAAGCGTTTTTTCAAACATAAAAGAGCTAAGCATAAATGGAAATCCCCTTTATGGTGGTTCAGTGTGACTACAAAAACAAACACAAACAAAAACCCCCTGGGAAAACACTGGAAATACATACTGTATTATTAATATGTAAGATGTTTAATTGACTTGAGAAAATTAAAATAATAAAAATACATTTTCCTCAGGACTCTGGGGTTCCTCACTCAGTTAAGCATCCAACTCTTGATTTTGGCTCAAGTCGTGATCTCAGGGTTGTGAGACTGAGCCCCACATGGGGCTCATGCTACGCATAGAGCCTGTTTAAGATTCTCTCCCTCCCTCTGTCCCACCCCGCCTAAATTTTTTTTCCTTTATCAAATTAGCGAAGCTTAAAAACCTAGTATTCAGAATGCCTGGGTGGCTCAGTCAGTAAAGCATCTGCCTTCGGATCAGGTCATGATCCTTGGGTTCTAGGATAGAGTCCCATACTCGGCTCCCTCCTCAGCCGGAGCCTGCTTCTCCCTCTCCCTCTGCCAGCTGTTCCCTCTGCTTGTATGCTCTCTCTCTCTCTCTCCATCAGATAAATAAATAAAATCTTTAAAAACAAATAAAACTTAGTATTCAACGTTTGTGAGACTATGTCATTTGCATTTGTTGGAAAAAATGCATTAAAAAAAAACTTCATAAAACAGATTGAGAACCTTCTTAAGAACATTTATTTCCTTTGATCTTGTCATTCTACTCCTAAGGACATAATCTGAAATATGTTCATAGCATTAGACACAAAAACATTCATTCAAAACTATTATCATAGCAAAAATGTGAGAACAAGTTAAATACATAAAAAGAACTTCTATGCATAAAATAACTGAGTGTAATGAAACATTAAAAAGTGCCTAGAATACATTTTTAGTAATAAAAGAAAATGCCTATGTTATACTACCAGGTAAAAGAAGGGAGAACGTAAAATTATACATAAGCCACATAATTAACCACATTAAAAAAGCAAATAGAAAAAAAAAAAGAATGGAAAGATATAAAAAATGTTACTAGCAATTCTCACTGGACAGTGAGAGAGTAGATGATTTTATTTTCCTTTTATAGATGAACATATTTTCTAAATTTTCACAAAGAGCCTCTATTATACAGCCAAGCTTTTTTTTTATTTGTTCATTTATTTAGAGGCTGTATAAATAGCGGTTTTGAATTTAGTAAACTCAGTCTGAACTTAGTTTCCTCATCCATAAACAGGATAAGAATTCTTCACCCTCAAGGTTACTGTTAAAATCAACAAAGATCTTGACACATAAATTAACACTGCAGCTGTTATTATTATTAATTATTATACTGTGGTTGGATTAGAGAGCACAATGCCCTTAATAATGTATACTTGGAGATGTTTTCCCCTTTATTAAGTGGTTCTAACAACTGCACTTCGATGTTCTGTAATAATTTGAAATGTTTTCTAGTCTCCCCCTCTTGTCATGTTGTGATGTATTTTCCCTACTTGCTTCCCCCAACCCTTCTGGTTTGCTGTTTCTACTTTTCTTTTCTCTTTTTATGCCTAAGCTAGTCTTTCTTTCTTTTTTTTTTAAAGATTATTTATTTATTTGACAGAGAGAGAGAGAGATCACAAGTAGGCAGAGAGGCAGGCAGAGAGAGGGGAAGCAGGCTCCCTGCTGAGCAGAGAGCCCGATGTGGGGCTTCATCCCAGGACCCTGAGATCATGACCTGAGCTGAAGGCAGAGGCTTAATCCACTGAGCCACCCAGGCACCCCGCTGTTTCTAGTTTTCAAAGGGCTTAGAAACCAGTCTAGCCCAGAGTTATAGACTGGCAATTCATAAACATGGGTTGTCTGGCCCACACAGTGATCTAAAAATATGTGATTTAGAGCCAAAATGTAAAATTCAGAATATTTCATGTAAAAACCCCGATTTCCAGCTTCTGAAAAGTGGGATGATTTGGCCACACCAAGACTTAGGTCGTCCAATGACACAGGTTGTTCAGATGACCACAGTTCTTGCCACTCCCTCATGACTCCCAGGCACTGACACTCAAGGTCAGCTACCATGTATCATGGCACTTGAAGTGTTTTTATCTTACTCCAGGCCTGATTCACTGTTCAGCCTTAGCAGTTATTGACTTTTATGACCTATTACCTATTGTATTAGTCAGGGTCCAATCAAGAAAGAAAAATCATAATTTGAACAGAGGAAGTTTAAAACAGAGGACAGAATAATAAGAAATTAATAGGACCAAACTCTTAAGAATAGCAGATAAAAGGAGGAGCGCCTACTGTAGGACTGAAGTAAGAGTGGTCAAAGAAGAGGTCTTATGTGTGCGGAGATCTAAACCCTGCTGAAAGGGCATGCCTGGGACTCAATGAAGAGCAGTAAAAGGTTTTAGGACCAATTCTGATGTGTGTGGGGTGGGGGTGGGGGGGTCCCCACACCAAGCAATGCTGGGACATCAGCTGGGTGAACCACAATCCAACTTAATTCTAATACTATCTACTTGGAGACATTAGATCCTACAGGTTAAGGGTTCGATCCTATGAGACTGCCCCCCACCTTTATAAAAGAGAACTTCAACTGCCTCCATTTTCACCTCGACCTTTCTAACTTACCAAGTTCTTCTTTCCAGCTTATCTCTCACCTGTGGCAAAAGACCCTAGAGGCAAAGCATCCCCCAAAGGAAACAAAACTACCCCCTGAAACAGTAATGGCTGCCCTGAGGCAGTAAGACCCTGTGTAACTGACCCCAAGGCAATGACTGACCTGGCTACTGCCCACCTGCACGCACCCACTGAGCTTTGCGCCACATTTTCCTCATATAAACCTGGAAATATTTTCAGTACTTTGGAAAAACCTCTTTGAGACTTTAGTCCAGTTGCCATCTTGGTGTTAACCTCACTGACATAAACTCTTTTCTCGTTTCACAATTACTCATCTCTCTGCCTTCAGATTTTGTCAGCAGCTAGTGGCCAATCCTAGTGTGTCTGGGACCCCTCCCCCTTGGAGCCAGGTGCTCAGGTGCCCCTGCACCCCACCTACATCCAGACACCAGTGCAAGTCCAGATCGTCACCTATGTTTCTGACCTTTCCTTGGGTTTGATTAATCTGCTACAGTGGCTCAGAGAACTCAAAGAAACATTTTACTTATCAGATTAATTAATTGGTTTATTATGAAAAGGTATAATTCAGATACAGCCGAATAGAAGAGTTGCACAGGGCCAGGTATGGGGAAAGGGCACAGAGCTTCCAGGCCCCCTCCAGGCATAAAACTCTCCCAGCATCTCCATGTGTTCATCAACCTAGAAGTTCTCTGATCCCTATCTTTCTGGGTTTCTATGAAGGCTTAGGCAGGACTGAATAAACCACTGGCCATTGGCAATTGATTTAACCTCCTGGCCCTCTCCCTTCCAGGTTGGGAATGAAGGTTCCAACCTTCCAATCACATGGTTGGTTCTCCTGGCAACCAGCCTCCAACCTTAGGTTACCTAGGGGCATTCTAAAAATCATCTCATTCACAAGGCAAAAGACATCTTTATGGCTCTCATCACTTTGGAAGTTCCAGGGTTTTAGGACCTCTGTGCCAGAAACAGGAAGATCAAATCTATATTGATTATAAAGCACAATATTAGAGGCAGAAAAGTTTCTGTGGTGCCACACTGGTGAAACTTGCTAGAAATCTGTACTCTTGGCTGCTGGGAAAGTGTCTTACAAGGAGAGACTCTCCTATCCTATAAAACTACCCAAGGCAGGGTGGTGCCAGTGAGAACTACTGACTGGTGGGTGCTGGAGAAGTATGTGTGTAGCAGGAGCCTCCGGCTTGAAAACTTGCCTGCAGTGCAGGAGCTGGGCCCTGGAGAAGCCTACCTGGAGGCCGGAGAAGCCAAACGTGTATGTGCAGAAGGCTGCACCGGGGACGCTGGGCACTGGGGAGGCTGGCTGCCTGTGCTCTAAGAATTGTCGCCCGAGTCGTTGCCCAGGAGCAAACATGGACCAAGAAGGAAACACCCTTCCTCTTACAATTTCTCTCCAGTATCCTAACTGTGCCAACTGGCAAAGGAAAAATACTTAAAGGGGCCAGATCTGTTTCTGCAGAGTAGTCAATGAAGAATAAATTTGGAGCTGAAAGGTAATAAATTGATAACGGACACACTAACCTACTAGAATTACCAAAAAAAGACACAGAAGCCAAGTGACACCCAAGAACAGAAGAGAGCAAGTAAAATGCTTGCTCTTCAGGCTACCTATTTAGCTACTCACACACTTTTCTAGTGCTGTAGATTAACGAAGCTTCTGGATGGACAAGTTCTACACAAAAAAGGTGCTACCAATATTCTCCTTCATCTCTATTATAATAACTAATATTTATTAAGTATTTACTATGCCAAGAATGTTCTATTATAATCATTTCACATATATCAATTCATTGAATCCCCAAAACAATCCTACGAGATAGATACTTCTATTATCTTCACTTTACAAAAGTTCAAGTAATTTACCCAAGCTAACAACAGGCAGCAAATGGCAGAGCCACAATCTGAATCTACGTAATTTAGCTCCAGAATCTATACTCTTCTTCAATTCAATTTCTTAAATTCAATTTCGTTAACATATAGTGTATTACTAGTTTCAAGGGTAGAATTTAGTGATTCATCAGTTGCATATCACACTCATTACATCAAGTGCCCTCCTTAATGTTCATCATCCAATTACCCCTACTCCCACCTACCTCCCCTCCAGCAACCCTCAGTTTGTCTCCTAGAGTTCAGTGCCTCTTATGGTTTGACTACCTATTTTCATCTTGTTTTGTTTTTCCTTCTTTTCCCCTATATTCATGTTGTTTCTTAAATTCCACATGAGTGAAATCATACAGTATTTGTCTTCCTCTGACAGACTTATTTCACTTAGCATAATACCCTCTAGGTTCATCCCAGAATCTATACTCTTAAATGTAATGTTAAACTGCTTCACTACAAAACCCATTTCATTGTTTCATTTTTTGCTTTTAGCACCCATCTTGTTTTCCCAATTTGCCCTTGTCCAATGCATGAAGAACTCATGAAAGAAACATACAAGGTGCAAAAGCCAGGGTATAATTTTTTGGTTACTAGAAAACTGACCCCCAGAGAAATACAGGGCTTGCAATAGATAGTATGATGTACTTATCTAGTAGTTAACCATAAGACATCATCACTTAAAAATCCATTTAACTGGGGCAGAGAATTTCCAGAGTAACTGATACTATTTCTATTTTATTTCATTTTAATAAAATTAGACATTCAACATTCTAGAATTCTGTCAAAGGTTTTAAGAAATACCTGTATTTACACAGTATTACGACTTGTTACCCAGAATTCCAAACTGAGCTATAGAGGATCTTAAACCTTGTCAGCATTCAACAAAGTTGCACTTCTTCTGCAATTAGAGGAAAGGTTAAGCCTGTCACATATAGAAGCATTTCAGAATCCATTTCAGGTCTTCTTCCCTCAAAAAGGATGTGAATTCTTGAACATCACAATTTAGAACTGACTTGACTATGAAGACATCAAGTATGAAATTAATTTTGGATAGTTCAAAATGGGAACTGCTTCAGATTCTAACTTGGCAGGCGTCGATTTAAAGGGCATCTAAGACAAAATCCATTCTTTCTTAAACATTTTAGTGCGATCTGAAGATGGTTTATCTCTGTAGTTTCAATTCTACACTACAAAACACAAGATAGGAGGTTTACTGTGGAAGGTCAAATGTCAGTGATGTGAAAGATATTTCTAATTTGGGGAGCTAATGAAGATAATGTTAGTGGTGTTAAGACATTCTTAATTTGGGGAGCTAAGGTGCCAATTTAGATACATGGTATTTTCATCCTTCTTTACACGAGTCATCAGAAAAAGAAATATCACCTAACAGTCAAGTGCTTTGGACTAGTAATCCAAACTGACTTAGTTTCAAATCCCATCTCTACCAGTGTCTACCACACTCTCTCAGCAGGAGTGTGCACATCTGTAAAGTGAGGTTTAACAGTATCTACCTCAGTCTCCTAAAGATTAAATAAGACAATGCACATCAGTGCCTGGCACTACACAGAAGGCGCTCAATAAGCATTAACTATTATTAGTATTATTAAACAGGTAAGTTTCAGTAACACTTATCCATAGACTATCCTAAGGAAAAGAACGTTTTTCAGGAAAATATTCAATCAGATTTTGTCTGATCTAAATACTTTTATCTAGCAAAGATACTTATTGAAACAATAACCTTATAAAACAACAATCTGGGGTGCCTGGGTGGCTCAGTCATTAAGCGTCTGCCTTCGGGTCAGGTCATGATCCCAGGGTCCTGGGATGGAGCCCCACATGGGGCTTCTTGCTCAGCAGGAAGCCTGCTTCTCCCTCTCCCACTCCCCCTGCTTGTGTTCCATCTCTCACTGTGTCTCTCTATATAAAATAAATAAAATCTTAAAAAAAAAATAATCTGAGGAAAGGCAAAATTACTGATTGCTTTCCAGACATGGGTAAATTAGAATGCAAAGTGTAAAATGCTTGAATTTAGAAATGAAATTCCCAACAGGCACAACATTAATATCTGTTACACTACCTGAAGAGAATAAAACTTTAACATCCAATGCAAAAGCCCTGAAAAATGCAACTTTATCACATTTATTTCAAAAAGAACCAATTGTCAGAAAAGAGGGTACTAACTGAACAAATCTGTTCTTCAGACACAATTGTCTGATTTGTTGGTAACTCAAAGCCTTAAAGATATCTATTACTGAATGAGTCAGTTATCATGGTTAGACACAAAACAAAACTTTTTAACACATGAAAAACAAAACAAGGCTTAAAATGAAAATAAATGAAGAAAAGAAAGGTAAATACAAATAAAAATACTATAAGGCAGGGAGACTAGAGGAGAAGGCTTGGTCTCTCAAAATGGAACATTCATGGCGAAAAGGAATGCCAACTGCCAAACAAGACCTTTCAGATCCCAACCTGTTGAGAAGTTTCTAGTAACTGGAGAGGGAAATGGAGGAGTTTACCCATTATTAGAAGTCTGTTCCAAAATAGAGGCTTAAAAATTATAATTTTGAACAAAGTTCTAAAAATGAAAATCTTAAAGTTTTCATAATTAGTAAGGAGAATAATCCTCAAGATTTTCTAAAGTTCTTATTACATTCTAGAATATAGTCTTGCATGCATATTAATTCATTACATCCTCACAACAATCCTATAAGGTTATTTAAAAGAAGAGATTTTGATGTTAAATAGCTTGCTCAAATAGCGACACTGATTTTGAACTACACTACCTGTCCCAGACAGTTCCTGGAAGATTCGTGCATTACTAGTATCTTGAATTCTTTATTGAAGTAAGAGCAGCACTACTTTCATCTGCATACCTATGGGTCCATACTATTTTAACACATGAAGAATGTGGCATTATAATCCAAACTGGTCTGCAACAAGGAAAGTATGAAACTGAGACAAAGTCTTCAAAAAATTTCATAGAATATGAATATTACAATTAGAGGAGTAACAGACATATAAGAGTATGTCTAGTAATATAATAACACGGGTACCTGGTGGATCAATGGGTTAAGCCTCTGCCTTAGCCTCAGGTCATGATCTCGGGATCCTGGGACTGAGACCCACACTGAGCTCTCTGCTCAGCAGGGAGCCTGCTACCTCACCCCCACCTCCACACCTGCCTCCCTGCCTAATTGTTATCTCTGTCAAATAAATAAATAAAATCTTAAAAAATAATAACACTACATTTGAGTTTATATTTTGTATTTTTTCACTTCATTTTCTTAGTATTTAATTTTTATAAATATATTGGTCTGCAATGGAATGGAAATTAAACAAAAACAAGAGCTAGTCATTTACCAGATAGTTGGAGGAACACTGCCCTAGATCTCTGGCGCAAACAGCTTGCTCTCTGTTACCAGCTCTGTGGCAAAGAGGAGATATGCCCATGTAAGTAACAATCCTCAGATAATCAATCTACAACCACTTTGGTCACGGTTTACATTTTAACTTCATTCATTAATCAGAGTTCCTGCTAAGTGGGGTTAATTCTAGGTAATGTTAAGTTGTAGGCTCTCAACCTACTTAGGTAGCTTTTTCCTTTAGAGTCAAAGACAACTGCTCATTACTAACTGAATCTAACATTGTAAGATAATGCTAAGCTAGTGGTTCCAACTCCTTTACCACACGGGACTTCCTTGGTGTGAGGTATGCTTTGACCTCCTTTACAAGTTCAGTTTTCCTCCTTCCCATAGACTGAAGAAGAGAGCATCTTGATTATCAGTTACTCATAAGTGCTTTCAAGAATCAGAGATTTCTTTTCTTTGTTTCAGAAATCATTTAGGCAGGGGCGCCTGGGTGGCTCAGTGGGTTGGGCCTCTGCCTTCAGCTCAGGTCATGATCTCAGGGTCCTGGGATCGAGCCCCACATCGGGCTCTCTGCTCTGCAGGGAGCCTGCTTCCCACTCTCACTCTCTGCCTGCCTCTCCGCCTGCTTGTGATCTCTGTGTGTCAAATAAATAAATAAAATCTTTAAAAAAAAAAAAAAAAAGAAAGAAATCATTTAGGCATAAAGGCAAAGTCACTAGGTCAAAAAGCAAGGAAGAAGTTACAAAAGCATCAAGAAAGTTGATTTGGGGACAAGGAACGTTGAAGAAAGTCACTGAGAGACCAATGTCACGTAAACCTCTTGAGGGTCAGGTATAGCAGGTAGGCACCAACTGCTACAGCAATTTTTGGGTCACTTAATTTTAACTGATTTCTAAATACTAATCCTGCCATAATTAATGGTTTTTTGAACTCTTATTCCTGCCTCTGGGAAATTCTGAGGGAAAAAAGTATTGAGTGACAAAACAGCAGCTAGATTAAGAACATGAATAAATAGCATATCTTTTCATATACATGAAAGTGAACTGCAAAATAAATTAGATTGGTCTCTTTATTTATAATAACACTAGTCCCTAAGAAAAGCCAGATTTCCTTAAAAAGTTAAGTAGTTTAGCCAATGGAGGAGCTTGGGGTAGAAACTGTTCTAAAGGCAGAAACTGTGCTTCCCAGCAGCCCCCATGAATGAAGTTTACTTTTTACAAAATCATCTCACTAGTTTTATGTTACATCAATTAATAATAGTATAATCTAGCTAGAAAAAATGTTTAATTACCAGAAGAAAGAAAACATTGGTTGAATTCTAAGTTGATGTCTACGTTATATATAACTTCCATTTTTATTCTAAGAGCTCAAAATGCACTGTTCCTGCTGTTATAATAAACAGATATTTTGAATGTGATTTATAGCATTTTAAGGCCTACAGATAGAAAAGATCACTTGACCATCAATTCAGACAGCCATAAATGACATGTCATACTGATTATCTTTATTAATGCCTTGGTTAATTATACCACGCATGTATATTTGGCCTCCTTAACAAGTTTAGCTTTGTTCTCAGTGAAAAAGAATATAGCAGATACCTCCATATTGCAAAAATCACTCAAGATAGTTCAAGAAAACACTGAAATTGGAAAAGTTCTAAGCATTTTATAGAAATAAAATGTTTGTTGATTTCTAATTTGAATCAGTTATAATTTGTGATCAAAGTTACCTCAATCAGTTTTTAAATATACAAACCAACTTAAATCTCACAAATGTCAGCCCCAATAAGGTCAATTAAATTTTAATGCAGTTATAAGAAAATACAGTTCATGTCCAAATAAAGCAGGCTCACAAAGTACTGGATAGGTGGCCGAAATAAGTGAAGTAGGCTTCAACATCCAAGGAGGACTGTGACAATCTACTGCTACCTCAGCTCTAGCCAACTGTTGTCTTGAGAAAATGCAGACAAAAATCAGTAACAATAATAAAAATGAATATTCTGCCACTTACTCTAACAAAATAAGCCTGTGGGCTTGTTTAGGTAGGACTACCAGTTTGCTCTTTCATGAAGCTCTTTCATGGTGGTGAAACTGGGCCTATTTTTCTGCAGAACCCTAAGATACTCATGAAATCCTGTTCCCTCCAAATGTAGTAGTTTTTCTCCCTAAATCTTTTAAGCACTGTGCATGCTACGAAGTCTTTATGAAGAACTTATCTGCATTTTCACTGCTTTCATCTTTTCTCTGCACTAGTTAATGTCTGTTCATTGTTTGTTCAAGTAATGACAAATGAACAAATTGACCCAAATGTCAAAACACATTCACACAAAATTCATTTCTAAGCAAAGATTTGAAACAACTTCAAATATGCATTCCAATGCTTCCTTAAAAGGAAATGTGAGTTAGGAGCAATCTAATTTAGCTTTTTTCTTATCTTTATTCTAATACAAAAAATTCAAATCACCAGGGGCACCTGGGTGGCTCAGTGGGTTAAAGCCTCTGCCTTTAGCTCAGGTCATGATCTCAGGGTCCTGGGATCGAGTCCCACATCGGGCTCTCTGCTCAGTGGGGAGCCTGATTCCTCCTCTCTCTCTCTCTCTCTCTGCCTACTTGTGATCTGTCAAATAAATAAAATCTTTAAAAAAAAAAATTCAAATCACCAGAAAGCTTTTTTGGATTCTAATCCAAAAAACTACCTTTCCCCCCAAAAACTATGCTTCATTTTCTCAAAAAGAGGAGCTATACTCATTTCTACGCATATGGACAAATAATATTCTCCATTTATGTTTCTTGATAGCAATCCAGAACTTCGATTCCTTGGAACCTCTGGGAATCAAAAGAATGTTATGGTACCTCTTTCCAGGAAAACGCACAGAGCCCTAAATTTTTGTATGCAATTTCACAAGGTTCATAGTACCCCAGGATCGTCAGTGGATTCACCCACTCCACGTTAAGGACTCTAGAGCTTAAAATGAGATTAGTTTCTATTATGAAAAGCTATGCATCTTTTAAAGATAGCCTTCCTTAGCAAGACTTTCAGCTCTGATATTGAGAAAGCATTTTCCCTTTACAACCGTCACTACTTCCCAACAGCCATCCTAACAGCTGACAGAAATGAGAATTTTGGGGCGCCTGGGTTGCTCAGCGGGTTGAAGCCTCTGCCTTCGGCTCAGGTCATGATCCTGGAGTCCTGGGATAGAGCCCCACATCGGGCTCTCTGCTCCTCGGGGAGCCTGCTTCCTCCTCTCTCTGCCTGCCCCTCTGCCTACTTGTGATCTCTGTCAAATAAATAAATAAAATATTAAAAAAAAAAGAAATTTGAGAATTTCTTACCTCAGAGAAATTAACAGCCAAGGGAACGATTCCAGCCACGTAACATCCCACCAACATAGCCAGAGACAGCAGACTAATGGAGATGAAATCATCCATTCTGTCCTCCTTTATTTACCCACAGCCACCAGACTACAAATTTTCAGTGGCTTCAAAGGGTCCGGAGGTCCTTAAACGCGTGTGGTGATTCCAAGAGAACAAGTGGACTTGCCAGTTCTTTGTCCTCCCCACCAGCAGATGTGTTCACGAAACCCCTTTCTCTGGAACGCACCTGGAAATAGCCCCCTTTTGCTGATCTTAGCACCAGAGAGAACTTTCAGCAATCTCAGGTGCCAGCCCCTGCGTTTTCAGAGGCCAGTCATTGGATTCCCTACGGTTAGCAGTTAAAGGTATGCGGGAGATTTCTTCAGTCGCGGGATGGTGGAAAAATCAGTCCACTCCCTCCACAGACAACGTCCCAGGTGGAAAAGGAGGAAAATCCAAGCAAACTTGTTCTTTCTCCCTGTGCCCCTACGTCCCTGGGGCAGTCCCCCTTAGGCTGGGACCAGCCCACCAGTCCCGGGAAACTCTCCTCCGAGTCTAAAATAGGAAAGAGTCCTGCAGCTCTCTAACGATGGGCTCAGGGGTTCAGCAGCGAAGCTGATACAAAGCTGTCTCTGCCCTATATCCGATGCTGCCCATATTACTCCATTCCGCCGGGCCTTGACCCAAAGCCACGGATACTACAGCTGCCATGGCCGCCAAGTGGCACCTCTTCATTACATCGACTTCCGGATTGCTTCCCCGCCCCCCTCCTTTAGAAGAGTACTTCCGGGTTACAACCGACCTATGGCCCAGGATTCTTTTGCTACCGCCATTTTTGAGTAGGGCTAATGCAAGATGTTTGGTGTCAGAGTCCATAGCTCTGTTTAGCCGTATTTCTGATAACGAGAGTATGATAGACTGTGTCTTCACAAGAAATGATATTTTTTTCAAGTTGCGCAGTAATTCCCTGTGTAGCTCATCGCCCTTATCCAAGATGGCTGAGACAGAGTCAGTATCCGCTCTAGCTGCCGGAAATGTATGCGCCTCTATGGTCCAAAAGGCTCTTTCGCGGTGCGTTTCTGACGACTTCCGGCGGCTCCTCTCGCGGGGATTGGCTGTTGGCGGCGTTGCGGCTAAGCTCGTGTGCGGCGGCGGTGTCGGCAGCGGCTGCAGCGAGAGAGTTTGGCGCGATGGTGAGAAAGGCCTCAGCGGCTCCCCGATTCCCCGGCCTTTGGGGAGATCCCAACCCTATACATCTTTTCCCCACCCCATCCAGGTTGAGCGTGCAGCTCCCTGGCCCACCAGTTTGTGACTGGACCCTTCCCCTTCCCGCGGCGGACACGCTTGGCCTGGCACTAGGCCCCGGAGCCCGGGTCCGCCCTGCGTTTGCGCGCCCGCCTGCGGGCTCCGGCGAGCCGTGCGGTGTGGAGGATGCGCTTTGTCCCAGTTGCTCCTTGGTAGAGGCAGGCGTGGGGATGCTGCTCTTTCCCTCCATACTCCCTGGCCCAGTGTGGGAACAATGGCCGAGGGATGTCTGACAAACCTGTCCCCAGAGCTGACAGATTGAGTGTACTACACCCAGCGTGTGGGCCGGGAGGGATCGTCTTTGCTTTGTGTGTGCTTTCTCAACTCCTCTCTTTTGCTTTTCTGTGCTCTGCCTTTAAATATACACGTAACGTGTTTTTCTCTTTTTCAAGACCCCAGTTGCCTGATCTGGCCTTTCTCCCAGCCCTCAGTCTTGTTCGTACTCATTCTCTTGGGACTGAAAGCGGAAAAGATAGGCTTAGCTGAGGGTTCCAGGTTCCTTCAGATCTGATCGGGGTGGTAGTGGAGTGAGTGGGTATTTTGTTTGCATTTTTTATTATATTTCACCAAAAAGGAGATGGTCCACAGGGATCATGAGGAATCATGGCTACTTCCACACTTCAGCTTTCGTTTTCTGATTGCTGCAGTTACTGTTAACAAGTTACACAGCTGTTGTTCGCACGGAACTTTTTGAGGTTGTACTTTTCTGAGTTGAGACGTTTCAGTGTTTGATCAAGCATGGTTTCCCAGAGAACCACCAGGAGTTAAGAGACTGGGTTTCCAGTTCTTCTTTTGTGGTAACTAACAATGTGACCTTGGACAAGTGTTTTCATCTGAGTTTCCTTCTTTCCCTGCCTTTTATGTCACTATTTGGTATTGTGTTTTGATGCTTAAAATCTCAGGAAGTGACTGCAATTAATAACCCATTCTTATTGGGCAAATATCAGTGATAATTCCTTCTCAATCCAAGTAGCATTAAAAATTAGAATTTGTGTATAAAACAAATAATTATTGGTTCAATGATCTTTTTTTTTTTTAAGATTTTATTTATTTATTTGACAGACAGATCACAAGTAGGCAGAGAGAGGGGGGAAGCAGGCTCCCTGCTGAGCAGAGAGCCCGACGTGGGGCTCCATCCCAGGACCCGGAGACCATGACCCAAGCCCAAGGCAGAGGAGTTAACCCACTGAGTCACCCAGGCACCCCTGGTTCAATGGTCTTAAATACCTTTGGCTTTCTTAAAAATAAAAACTTTAGGTGCAGGAGTTTTTTGGTTTTTATTGTTTTTGTTTTGTTTTGGTAGTTTGGGAGAAGCATTTGAAGCTATGGGCAAATCGTCTATATTGTTTTGTAGCAGTAGAATGATTCTTAGAGTTCATGTGTGTGAGACTTTTAAAAAGTTAGTAACGCAAGATTATTCGTTAAAGTAATTCACTTGTGCCTGGTAATCAGAGAGAATAAGGATTTTGCTAAGGTAATTCTGTATACCTCTTCCTGATTTAGGTTTTGCAATTTTATTTTTCTATTGTGAGAAATTTAAATACCTATGTATATGCTTGTATGTACTTATATTGTGCATATGTATTTGTTTTTTAATAAAACCAAATGGCTTCGAAAATAGCTCCAGAAAGAAGAAGGTGATCAAAACTGATTTGGGAAGTTTTATGATCTTAAAATGTTAATAAGAAAGCACTGCCACTTAAAAATAATCCTCGTTTTGGTTACAGATTTGTAAATTTAGTCATTTTTTTTGTTCTTAGTTTTTAATCCTCGTCTTTGCGTAGTAAGTATTGATAATACTGAGCTTTGTCAGAGGTTCATTTTAAGACTAGATGTAAAAATTAGCGTAGTGAATAGCCATTTCCATATCTTTACTCTTTTAAGTAAATTAGTCCCTCAATTTGCATTAGAATGAGAACAAAATTAATATAGTAGCAACGGGTGTGGCTAATGTACAGAGCGAGAGCCATACTGCTGGAATGCTAGTGTGGTTTCTGTAAAATTATTTTCTTCTCAACATGTGACCCCCATCATAACTACTGTTTTTTGAGTACGTGACTTAGAAAAAATGCTGTGTAACAATCTAATAAAAGGCTTTCTGTGGTTTATAATGCCTGTTTAACAAAGGCCTTGACTGCTCAGGTCATTATAGGTGAAAATTACCCTTCATCTCTTGTCACCAACGTCTATTTTTATCTCACAACCTCTCATACTTTTCATCAGGGGCGCCTGGTGGCTCAGTCGTTAAGCGTCTGCCTTCAGCTCAGGTCATGATCCCCCCGTCCTGGGACTGAGCCCTACATTGGGTTCTCTGCTCCTCGGGAAGCCTGCTTCTCCCTCTTCCCTCTCGCTGTCACTTTCTCTCTGTCAAATAAATAAATAAAATCTTTGGGGGGAAAAAAGGTTTTCATCAGAGTGAGTTGGTTCTTGATCGGGAGGGAGGAATATGAACAATTTATTTGCTTTTTATATAGTGTTCAGAGTACTGGGTTTTTTTGATGCTTATTCAGAAACTCTAGGCCTCAACTATTCAGTTCCAATATCTTGATGCTTAAAAATGCTTATCACTTCAGAACAGCTTGGGGGACCTGCCATAAAGGATTTTTGGGACCCCAAAAAGTAAAAGAGAAAAATATGAATAGTTGGAGGATTGTGTTTACAGTGAGGTTGCATCATACTTGGATTTAATTAATTGACCTTACACACTTGGCAAAAGATTGGAAGGGGCCATAATTTCAATAGACCGGTAGTTGGAGACATTTTTGGTTGTCACAGTCTTGTGCAGGAAGGAGCAGGGGGTTCAAGTGCTACGGTATTTAGTGGGAATGAGCCAGGGATGCTTCTAAACATCCTGCAATGCACCGGACTCTGCCTCTGTAAGGGGAGCCCTTCAAGCCCAGATTGTATTAAGTGCAGAGATTGAGAAACTGTGAAATAGACCCACTAACAAAAATGTGTCCCCCACTGAGCAGGATGAGGTGGAAGATGTTAAGTCTGTCTGCTGTTGGAGGCATATTCACAGTTATCACAGTGTGGTCATCTATTTTGTGGGATTCTAGTGTTTAAAATTTGTGATTTGGGGCACCTGCGTGGCTTATCGGGTTAAAGCCTCTGCCTTCGGCTCAGGTCACGATCCCCTGGGATTGAGCCCCATGTTGGGCTCCCTGCTCGGTGGGCCTGCTTCTTCCTCTCCCTCTGCCTGCTGCTCAACACTGCTGTGCTCTCTGTCAAATAAATGAATAAAATCTTTTTTTTTTTTTAATGTGGTTTTGAGACTCTAAGGTGAGTCATCTACTGGGTGAATAGTTTAATGGTTTTTCTAGGGTAATGTTAACTCTATTAATTTTATACTGCCCATTTATCTTCTGCCTTCACGCTGGAGTCTAAGTCCTGGCTAAGAGGTGACTCCACTGTTGTGCCAAGGTTGGAAAAAACATAAATCAGATCCAGTGCTTACAGTCATAATAGTGTTTCTCCTTTTCTACTTTTATCAGCTTCCAACTGAGTTTTTATTTTTTATTTTTTTTTAAGATTTTATTAATTTATTTGACAGAGAGAGATCATAAGTAGGCAGAGAGGCAGGCGGAGAGAGAGGGGAGGAAGCAGGCTCCCCGCCAAGCAGAGAGCCCAATGCGGGGCTCAATCCCAGGACCCTGGGATCATGACCTGAGCCTAAGGCAGAGGCTTTAACCCACTGAGCCACCCAGGCACCCCCATCTGAGTTTTTATTAAGAGACTTAATAAGGCTAGAGATAGAAAGTGACCAGTAGAGATAGAAAACTAAGTGCGTTTATGATCTGGCTGGGGAGAATGATAGGAAAGAAAAAAACAGTACAACGTAGTTTATGCTGAATGCTTACATGCAGTAGGTCCAGCAGTTGGAGAAAGCAGCCCTTAAGGACTTGGAGACCTTACAGAGAAGAGACCTTAGGGAGAAGCTGGCAGTCCACCTTCTGACACCACACTTGCACAAAGGCATAAATGTAGGACGAGCACCCTAATTAATAATGTTTTAATAACCAATGGTCATTGTGTCATGGCTGAGGATTTTACATCATACTATGAATTTCTCAAATATGAGTTGGAAATTTATGTTGAAATCACTTTTCCCCCTGCAGTCTCACACCATTTTGCTGGTACAGCCTACCAAGAGGCCAGAAGGCAGAACTTACGCTGACTATGAATCTGTGAATGAATGCATGGAGGGTGAGTTTAAACACTAATCAAGAGTTTTTATTTTTGTTTTCCTGACATTCACATTAGAACATGTCTCATTTAGGAACTGGGCTTGTTTTTTCTCCAGACTTCTTGAATTATTAATTTGAACAGGGACGGAAGATATTAAGGACCTTATTTGTTGAATGTTCAAGCATTGATTATATATATTATCTTTCTGCTGCAAATATTTTTTTATCCAGCTCATGATTACAATGAATGACTTTCTGAAGCCTCCCTTTGTTATGTTAATATCCCATTGTTTATTGTGATATGTAAATATCAGTTACTCCTTATGTATTGTGGTTAAACTCAAGCACTAGAGAGTTGTTAAGACAGGCTCTAGGGATATCTTCAGAACCTATTAGTCTGGTCATTGAACAAATAACCATTAAAAGTTGTTGAGGTTTGGTTATACTCCATCAGAGTGTTAGAAACTAAAAATTAGCTCAGAGAATAAAAGCAAATGGAACCAAGTAAGTATAATTTATTGTGCATTTGATAAGCTGACACCACCCTGAAGGGAACTATTAGCCCTTAACGTTTCTTTACTCAGTAAACCATTAGATGAGAGGGTATAGATTGGATCATCACAAATTGGATTCATCCTTACATTTAATCATCATATCAAGTAAACCAGTTGTGCACATTCTGCACCCTTTTTTAGCAAGTTGTCCATTATTTATTTCTTCCTATAAAGCTTTTATATTCTGTTTTTGCTGCTGGGCATGTCTCTGAATTTATTGATTATCCAAAACTAACTGGGTTAGCCTTAAAATCTGTCCTTATAAAGCCAACAATGGGTAGATCTGTGGGAAAAAAAAACTAGTAATAATTAGAGACATCTAGGTAGTTGGCACCATGCCTTCCTGATTGCAGATTCTCTTAATTTTAAAAGAAGAGCAGCTCTTATTCTTCCTTCCTTTTCAGGACCCTTTCTCTGCTGACCATTATGGTGGACTTTGTGCATGTGCTGCCTTGGCACATTAGGGCCTTAACTATATTACCATGTCTTCGCTTCTGCAGTACCCTGCCAACCTATGCTGATTTTAGTGAAGCCTATTTTTTTCTTTTTAATTAATGCGCTTTATTTCTAGAGTAGTTTAAGATTTACAGAAGAAAACAGAAAATACAAAGTTCCCATGTACTTCCTTTCCCCACCTCCACAGTTTCCCCCATTAATAAGACCTTGGTGTGGTATGTTTGTTACAGTTGATAAACCCAATATTTTTTTTAAGGATTATTTATTTGAGAGAGAGCATGCAAGCACAAGCAGGGGGTGGGGCAGAGGGAGAAGCGGACTACCTGCTGAGCAGGGAGCCGGACATGGGGCTTGATTCCAGGACCCTGAGATCATGACCTGAGCCAAAGGCAGATGCTTAACCAACTGAGTCACCCAGGTGCCCCATGAACCCAGTGTGGATACAGTGACTAACTAAAGTCTGTTATTATTACTAACTAAAGTCTACTATTAACTAAAGTCTGTCATTATTAACTAAAGCTCATTCTTAATGTTGTACAGTTCTTTGGGTTTGACCAAATGCATAACATATACCTATTGGTACAGTATCCTACAGAACAATTTTCAATTACCCTAAAAATCCCTGTCTCAATCTGTTCATCCCTCCTCCCCAGTTCACCCTTTGCCTCTGACAACTGTTGGTCTAACTATCACCTCCTTAGTTTTGCCTTTTCCAGAATGTCATAGAATTGGAATCATTACTATATGTAGCCCTTTCAGACTGGCTTATTTCACTCAGCAGTATGCATTTGAGGTTCTTCCATGTCTTTTTAAATTAATAGATTTAGTTTCTTTCCAGTAGTTGTAAGTTTATAGGAAAGTTGAAAAGTACAAAGAATTCCATCACACCCTTTCTTCTCTACCTTGTCCTTCTAGTTTCCCCTACCACTTACCTCCTGTTTCACTGTGGTACATTAGTTACAATTGTAGAACCAGTACTGATATGTTATTATTGACTAAAAGGCCATAGTTTACATTAGTGTCCAGCCTTTGCTTCAGACATTTTATGGGTTTTGGCTTATATAATCACAGGCATCTATCATTTACTGACCTAAAAATCTCTAGTGCTTCACCTGTTCCTTCCCCTAAACTTCTGGCAGCCACTGATCTGTTTAATGTCTCCGTAGCATCACCACCTGTCCAGAATGTCATGTAGTTGAAGTTCTACAGTGTACAGCTTTTTCAAGTTGGCTTTTTCACAAAATAGTGGTTTTTTGTTTGTTTTTAAAGAATTAATTAATTAATTAATTAGAGCACAAGCCAGGGGAGGGGCAGAGGGAGAGAGACAAGCAGACTCCCTGCAGAGCAGGGATTCTCAGGGCCCTGAGACCATGATCTGAGCCGAAGTCAGACATTTAACCAGTGGAGCCACCCAGGTGCCCCCAAGAGAGTGTACTTTTAAGAATCTTCAGTATCTTTTGATGGCCTGAAAGCTCTTTTCTTTTTATTGCTGAGTGATCCATCATTTGGAAATACCACAGTTTGGTTATCCATTTACCTACTGAAGGACATAGTGATTGCTTCTGGTATTGGCAGTTATGATAAAGCTGCTACAAACATTTGAGTGCAGGTTTCTGTGTGGACCTATTTTCAGCCCCTTTGGGTAAATACTGAGGAATGTGATTGTTGCATCATATGGTAAGATTGTGTTTAACTTTGTAAAAAGCTGACAAACTGTCTTCAGATGTGGCTGTACCATGCTGCATCCTCACCAGCATCCTCACCCTCACCAATGGGAATGAGAATCCCCATTGCTCCACATCCTTCACAGCATTTGGTGCTGTCATTGTTTCGGATGTCTGTCATTCTAATAGGTAGATAGTGATACCTCGTTTTAATTTGTAGTTTTCTAAAGACATGATGTTGAGTATCTTTTCATCATGCTTATTTGCCATCTGTTTATCTTCCTTGGTGAGCTATCTGTTCAGATCCCTTGCCCACTTTTTAATTGAGGTGTTTGTTTTTTTTGATTGATGAGTTTTATGAGTTCTTTGTATATTTTGGATGCTAGTCCTATATCAGATATATGTTTTGCGGAGATTTTCTCTCAGTCTGTGGCTTGTCTTTTCACTTTCTTAATAGTGCCCTTTGAAGCACAAAAGGTTTAAATTTTGATGAACTCCAATTTATTTTTTTTCTTCTAATGGTTTTGGTGCCATATCTGAGAATCCATTGCCTTGTTCAAAGTCATGAAAATCTGTGCCTGTATTTTCTTTCAGGAGTGTTATAGTTTGGGCTCTTACAGTTAAGTCTCTGGGCCATTTATGATGTGAAGTGTGGGCCCAACTTTATTCTTTTGCATGTGACTCTCCAGCTGTCATAGCACCATTTGTTGAAAAGACTGTTCTTTCTTTTCAAGTTTTGTCTTTGTATCCTGGTCAAAAAGCAATTGACTGGGGCACCTGGGTGGCTCAGTGGGTTAAATAAAGCCTCTGCCTTCTGCTCAGGTCATGATCCCAGAGTCCTGGGATCAAGCCCCACGTCGGGCTCTCTGCTCATCAGGGAGCCTGCTTCCCCCTGTCTCTCTCTGCCTGCCTCTCTGCCTACTTGTGATCTCTGTCTGTCAAATAAATTAAAAAATCTTAAAAAAAAAAGAAAAAAGAAATTGACTATAAATGTGAGGGTTTATTTGCGGACCCTCTTTTCTTTTCCATTGATCTATATACCCATACTTAATGTAGAAGCAGTACTACACTCTTTGTTACTGTAGTTTCATAGTAAGTTTTGAAATTGGTAATTGTGAGTCTTCCATCTTTGTTCTTTTTCAAGATCCTTTGGGTTATCCTGGGCTTCTTGTATTTTCATATCAAATTTAAGATCAGCTTGTCAATTTCCGCAAAACTGGGTTGGATTTTGATAGAGATTACATTGAATTTATAGATCATTTTGGAGGTCATTACCATCTTCTTTTTTTTTTTTTTTTTTTTAAGATTTATTTATTTATTAGAGAGCATGAGTGGGGGTGGGGAGCAGATTCCTTGCTGAACCAGGAGACTGATGAGGGGCTCAGATCTCAGAACCCTGAAATCGTGTCCTGAGCCGAAATCAAGAGTTGGATGCTTAAATGACCCACCCAGGTGTCCCTGTGGAGCATTACCATCTTAATATTAAGTCTCATGATCCATGAATACTAGATCTTCAAATACTTGAAATCTTTACTTTCAGTAAATGTAGAAAACTACATTTTGTAGTTTTCAGTGTATGTTCTGTGCTTTTTTCATTAAATTTATTCCAAAGAATTTTATTTTATTTCAAGATTTTATTTATTTATTTGACACACAGAGAGACAGATTACAAGTAGGCAGAACAGCAGGCAGAGAGAGAGGGGAGAAGCAGGCTTCCTGCTGAGCAGGGAGCCTGATGCAGGGATCCATCCCAGGACCCTGAGATTATGACCTAGGCCGAAGGCAGAGGCTTAACCCACTGAGCCACCCAGGCGTCCCCCCCCCCCCCACCGCCAAAGAATTTTATTTTTTGATGCTGTTGTACATGGAGCTGTTTTCTTTTTTCTTTTCTTTTCTTTTTTTTTTTTTAAGATTTTATTTATTTATTTGACAGAGATCACAAGCAGGCAGAGAGAAAGGGAAGCAGGCTGGATATAAAAAGTCGAGAGTTAGAGTGTCATGAAGCAGCAGTGATTTAATGACTAGAGGTAAAAGGAACAAACAGGTGTTTGAACAAAGTCTGACATTCTTTTTTTCTTTCTTTTTTATTTATTTATTTATTTATTTATTTGACAGACAGAGATCACAAGTAGGCAGAGAGGCAGGCAGAGAGAGAGGAGGAAACAGGCTCCCGGCTGAGCAGAGAGCCCGATGCGGGGCTCGATCCCAGGACCCTGGGATCATGACCTGAGCTGAAGGCAGAGGCTTTAACCCACTGAGCCACCCAGGCGCCCCAAAGTCTGACATTCTTAACACATTTTATTACATTGGTTGGAATGCTCTAAATCCATGAAAGCCTTTGAGAAAATCTTCAATTCCCAACCCTTTAAAAAAGTGTGTTGAGCTCCGTGCCCCCCCAACCCCGAAAAAGAGAAAAAGAAAAAGAAGACAAAATAGAGAATTAATGATCTGGACAGATATACAACAGCATGCCTTAGTTCCTCTCATATCCCCAACTGCTATCTGTGATGAAGAATTCTCAGAAAGCAGATGTTTTAAAAATTCATATACAATCTCACCAGTGTAAAAAACCATAACAACACTGATCTGGTGCCTCAGCTCACTCCTTGCTGACCATTTTTTAAAATTCCTAAGGTGTAGTTATACATTTCACATGCGTTTGTGAGATATGTAAACATTATGTTTATATCCCATGAGTCAAGCTGAAGGTTTCCTAAATACCGTGTGGCACTAGAAACGTCCTGTTGTATCAAGTCAGTATTAGTATTAAGCGAATGGATTCTACAATGAAATACCATAGACATTTACTGAAAACCAGTATGAAAGTCTGGCCTGGGAAGACCAGAGCAGAAATATGCCATTTTCTTGATTTAAGATGGTCAAGTGTTTTGTGTGTTTTTTGTTTTGTTTTGTTTTTAAAAAGGCTCTACGCACTGTTTGAGACAAGTATGTATAAGAAGCTTTTCTGTGTGTGCTGACTTTATCATGACAACTCTAGCTGATTCTTTATGAGAGAGTAGGGATACACACCTTCAGCAGTGCACAAGAGAAATAAACTCTGGAAAAGACAATTTCTTGGGTTTCGAAGGACGGTATTCTGGGAAGTACTTCAGAGGAATGGACAGTAATTCCAGGATTATAGCCAGGAAGGACCGGAAGACTTCAGGAGATGCTTCAGCTTCTTCTAGATTTTGAGTGTTGAATAAGCCACTGAAGTGTGAATCTGTATTATCCTTTTCTTTGCAAGAAATTGAATAGCAGCAAATTTCTCTATCCTGAATAGCAGACAGGTTCATTTTTTCAGTTAGCTGTTTCTCATCCAAGGCATTAGGAAGATCTCTCTTGTTTTCCAAGTACTAGCACTGGAATTCCTTGTAATTGTGGTTTATCTAGAAGATTATGTAGTTCATTTTGAGAGGCTTCTATCTTTTCACGATCCGCCGCATCTGTCCTATAAACAATGGCATTGACTCCTCTGCATTACCGTTCCCACATGCTCCGGAATCGGGATTGTCCTCCTATGTCCCAAATCTTTATTGTGATGTTACTTTTAGTTACTTTCTTCATGTTAAAGCCCACTGTGGGTACCATATCTTTGCTGAACTGACCTGACGCGATGACATTGACGGACGAGGGTGGTTTTGCCCGAGTACTGCAGCCCCACCAGCATCGGCTCCATCTCCTCTTTCCAGAAGAGTGCGCGAAACCAGTCCAGCAGGCGGGAGTTGAGCGCCAACATGATGGCTGCCGGGAGGGCAGGAGGACAGCAGCAGCGACGGCTCCCACATGAGCGGGCCGAGGCACACCACTGGCGGACACCCATTTTGCTGATTTTTATTTCCTTTCTACTTCGACCTTTCTGTTCAGTAACTCATGAGTGATCTCTCGGATCACAGTGTGGTGTGCCGTACCAGTCAAAAACCCTAACTCGAGAGCTTTTCATAGATCTTTAGTTGAATATTACTTCTTTTTTTTAATTTTTTTAATTTTTTAAGATTTTACTTATTTATTTATTTGACACAGAGAGAGCACAAGAAGGCAGAGAGGTAGGCAGAGGGGGAGGGAGAAGCAGGCTCCCTGCTAAGCAGAGAGCCCGATGTGGGGCTCAATCCCAGGACCCTGGGATCATGACCCGAGCTGAAGGCAGAGGCTCAACACACTGAGCCACCCAGGCACCCCATACTTTTTTTTTATAATATTACTTTCTATTGGGAAATTTACTAAGTTTATAGGTACATGAAGGACCTGAGTGTAAAGGATAAAACATGTTTTACCAGATGACATTTATTCGCTTGTTCATTCATCATAGTGGTATTAAAAGCATTTGTTAGTGGGAATTGACAGAAAAGGTTATTTTTCCATTGTGTGGGAACAAGAGTATGTCACTGAATAAAAATTAAATAATGTCGGGGCGCCTGGGTGGCTCAGTGGGTTAAAGCCTCTGCCTTCAGCTCAGGTCATGATCCCAGGGTCCTGGGATCGAGCCCCACATCGGGCTTTCTTCTCAGCAGGGAGCCTGCTTCCCCCTCTCTCTGCCTGCCTCTCTGCCTAATTGTGATATCTGTCAAATAAATAAATAAAATCTTTAAAAAAAAATTAATGTCCTCTTTAGATAATTAATGTGTGTTTGCTATCAGTGACTTCGTTCATTTTATTGTTTTTATGATTTATATTTGTGTACTTACATGCACTTACACGTGCTAATAATGCTTTTATATGCACCGTTTTGCAAAACCTTCACTATAGCTCCATCAAGAATATTGTTATCCTCACCATTTGACAAGTAGGGTTCTGGGGACGGAGTCGTTAGTAAAGGACAGAGCTAGAATTCAAGTCTCTGAATCCAGAGTCCCGTCTCTTAAGTAAAGTACTCTTAACATAATCTCTTCCTGGGTGCCAGTTTTTTGTTCATTTGTTTTTGCATTGTATCAAAATTTGAAAGCGGGATAGAAAAGCCTGTTTGTCATCCTTCATTCCCAAATGTGCTGTTTTTCTTTATTTATTCTGAGTCTTTAGGAATATTTGTTTATTGAAAAACCTGGTAAGACCCACACTGTCATCACTTGTTTGAACTCTCATATGACAAGCTTTTAAAGTTCTTTTAGAACTAGTGGCTTGAAGTAATCATTTTATTATTAAGGCATAAAATACTGAACATTCTGGCAAATAGATAAAATTAAAAGAAATTTGCTAGTGCCAAACTAAAACGAAAGTGACCAACTTACTGTTCTTTTCCAAGCCTAACTTTTTTTTTTCTTTAAGATTTCATTTATTTATTTACTTACTTATTTGTCAGAGAGAGAGTAAGCGTGTGCACAAGCAGGCGGAGAGGCAGGCAGAGGCGGAGAGAGAAGCAGTAAGCAAGGAGCCCGATGTGAAGCTTGATCCTAGGACCCTGGGATCATGACCTGAGCCGAAGACAGTGGCTTAACCGGCGGAGCCACCCAGGCGTCCCGCTCCCAGCCTAACTTTATAAAAATAAAGTATTATGGAGGTCCCTGACTGGTTCAGTCAATGGAGCACGCGACTCTTGATCTCAGGGTTGTAGGCTCAAGCCCCACATTGGGTGTAGAGATTACTTTAGAAAGTTAAATCCTTAAAAAAATACTATGGCATTGCTATATATTTGTTATATATATGCTGTTCATATCTAAAGTTTATGCAGTTGTAAGATCTTGTTTTTTCTCCTCTCATAGGTGTTTGTAAAATGTATGAAGAACATCTGAAGAGAATGAATCCCAACAGCCCCTCTATCACATATGATATCAGTCAGTTGTTTGATTTTATTGACGATCTGGCAGACCTCAGCTGCCTTGTGTAAGTATTAGCCACCATATCTCTTAAGGTGAATTTTTCTGTTGTTCATCCAGCCGTTTGAGGTGATTTATGGTATTGTGTGGTCACTCTATGCCTGACACTGGTCTTTGCATTTTGACTACTATGTAGTGATATTTCATCTACATATGGCTGGTAAGTTAATTTGGCAACATAAACGGCGCAGGAGAAGCTTGAGAATTTTGCTAATTGATGGCAATTGGTATACAGAGAGAATGCTAAGAAGTTCAAAGTCCTGATCTTGGTTTCTTAAACCAAAGTCATTTGTTTTTTGGGTGGGGTTTTTGGGTTTTTTTGTTTTGTTTTGGGTTTGGTTTGGTTTTAGTTTTTTTGTTTTTTGTTTATTTTTTTTCTCCCTCAAAGTCTTTGTCCTAAAGCAGTTGACTTTGGGTTAAAACTAAGATGACTCTGTTTTCATGACAAAGGAAAAATGAGAATACCTATAATGAGATGATCTTTATACCTTATAATGAGGTGCTTAAATATTACATGCCAGATACTTCCTAGGAGCAAATATGTTTTTGAAATATATATGTCTTACTCACAGGCACTTCATGTGACTCCTGGATTATAGCTGGGGCCCGACCAGGACTTGCTGTTTCACCAGTGACTCCTGTTGAAAACTTGTATTTTGTTGGAATATTTGAGTTTTACTTAGCTAACTCAAAACATTCCAGTGATTGAGGTCTGGTCTTTAATGAAATATATTATTAAAGGGGTTTTTATTTATTGTTTTTTGGTTTTATTTTTTATTTATTTATTTTTTTTTTAAGATTTTATTTGTTTGACAGAGGGAGATCACAAGTAGGCAGAGAGGCAGGCAGAGAGAGAGAGGGAAGCAGGCTCCCTGCCGAGCAGAGAGCCCGATGCAGGGCAAAAATATGGAACGCTTCATGAATTTGCGTGTCATCCTTGTGCAGGGGCCATGCTAATCTTCTCTGTATCGTTCCAGTTTTTAGTATATGTGCTGCCGAAGCGAGCACTGTTTTTTGTTTTTAAAGATTTTATTTATTTAAGAGAGAACATGAGTGACAGCACAACTGAGGGCGAGGGGCAAAGGAAGAGGGTCAAGCAGACGCCCCGCTGAACAGAGTCCTACGCAGGACTCAGTCCCAGGACCCTGAGAACATGACCTGACCTGAAGTCAGATGCTTAACCACCGCCCAGGTGCCCCAGTGTGAAAGCTTTATTGGGGCACCTAGTTGGCTTAGTCAGTTAAGCATCTGACTCTTGATTTTTGTCTCAGGTCATGATCTCAGGGACTCAGGATTGAGCCCTGCATTGGGCTCCGTGCTTAGTGTGGTGTCTGCTTCTCCCTCTTCCTCTGCTCCTCCGCCCCACTGTGCACTTCCCCCACCCCAAATAACTAAATTTTAAGTCTGTCCCGCCCTGATACAGTTCTGAAAAAATTCTGTTCTTGTTTTAGTTCTTCTCCAGTGTTGATATAAATGTTGTAGTCTATTGTACCATATCTGAAGTAGACTAGGTTAACTCTTATTTAATTAGGAAGCACAGAAAAAGAATATTCAGAGAAAATTATTTAACTTTTTTGAATATTTCTCATTATAACAAAAGGAGACTAGTAAGCCTTTAATTTATTTTATTTTGTTAAGCATTTTGTAAAAGTAGAAGATTTATGAATTTTTATTAAACCAGATTCTGACCTTACTATTCAGGGGAAGAATATGATAATGGTATAAAATGTTCCTTCTTTTGAGTTTGTCTGTCATGCCAATAGTTGGAGCATAGATTCCTAGCTCAGTAGTTAAGAGGGAGGACTCTGGTCCAGGAGTGTTTTAAGCTTCCACTGCCTGCCCAAATCACTGAACTAGTAAGTTGCTTGTTCTTTGGTTTCCTCCTTTGTAAAAAGGAGGGCACCTAGGTGGCTCAGTTGGTTAAGCATCTGGTTTGGCTCAAGACATGACCCTAAGGTCCTGAGATCGAGCCCTGCATCAGGCTCCTAGCTCAGCAGGGAGTCTGCTTTTCAGATAAATTTTAAAAAATAGTATCTACTCATAGGGCTGTAATAAGGATTAAGTGAGTTGATTCAGATAAGTACTAATTGATAAATTAGATATTTTGTTTTTCTAAAGTATCCCTAAGGTTGGTGGGTTTTTTAATTTTTTTTAAGGCAAAGTGCATCTTTGTCTCTTGGATGACATGTAGTGTTTCTACCACATGGTGCACATGCCTTTGAGACACTGAAGTGATTTGTATTTGTGCAATCTCCGGTTACTTATGGTCTGCTTTTTTATACTCTAGCCTTAGTTTTTTACCCCCAAAATGATTTTAATGCTTAACCAATCAGATTTCAGTGGTAGGTCACCTGGAAAGTTTGTACTAAGTCTTGTACAGATACCCTGAGTGGTTGGCTATTCATTGATACGTTGGCCTCAGGATGCCTGGAGTCCACTGGAGTCTCATTGCTAATGCCGCCAGTCCTGGCTCTCCTGACCCTCCTCTTCTGATTAGAACTATTTTGAAGCTTGTTACGTCTTCCAGTAATTCTGTACGAGCCTGTAGTATGATTTACTTTAAAAAGCAAATCCTGGGGGCACCTGGGTGGCTCAGTGGGTTAAGCCTCTGCCTTCGGCTCAGGTCATGATCTCGGGGTCTTGGGATCGAGCCCCGCATCGGGCTCTCTGCTTGTTGGGGAGCCTGCTTCCTCCTCTCGCTCTGCCTGCCTCTCTGTCTACTTGTGATCGCTCTCTCTCTGTCAAATAAATAAATAAAATCTTTTAAAAATAAATAAATAAAAAATAAATCCTGAGGCACCTGGGTGGCTGTCAGTTACGCTTCTGTGTTCAGCTCAGGTCATGATCCTGGCTTCCTGGCATTGAGCCTGAGTTGGGCTCCCTGCTCAGCGGAGAGTCTGCTTCTCCCTCTCTGCTTCTTCCCTTGCTTGTGCACTCGTGTGCGCACTCTCTTTCAAATAAATAAACTCTTTTTTTTTTTAAAAGAGGGGGAAATCCTGAGATATCTCTTAAAAGATTTCCTTAACACTTTATAGGGAAGAAGTCTTCATAGTAGTAACATGTTTTTTTAAGATGTTTTAGTTAATTCTAAAGAAATTCAGCAAATCTCAAGTTTGTGCCAGTGTTTGGTTTTTGTATTTTAATAATAAAGAAACCATAAAAATAAAGAAACCATAGATAGGAGAAAGAACACACAGTTTCTGGTCATACTATGTCAAGAAGTAGATGTGTAACACATTGAGCATTTAACTTAAGGTTTCCAGACCTTGGTTTCTTTTTCTGCTGTAAAATTGTATTTGGTGGTCTAAAGTTCACATCACTTAAAATTCAACAGTGATGTGAGTGGCTCTTTTTATGTTTTCATTAAGTTCATGTATAAACATGCCCACCTGTACCATCATGGGGCAGTTATAATTTAGGGTTTTAAAAACACAACAGTAGGGTGCTTGGATGGCTCAGTGGGTTAAGCCTTCTGCCTTTGGCTCAGGTCATGATCTCAGGGTCCTGGGATCGAGCCCCACATCGGGCTCTCTGCTCAGCAGGGAGCCTGCTTCCCCCCTCTCTCTGCCTGCTGCTCTGCCTACTTGTGTTCTCTCTCTATCAAATAAATAATAAATAAATAACTTTTTAAAATAAATAAATAAAAACACAGCACAATAGTAATTGACTATTATAACTATTTCTACCTTTCTGTCTCTCAGTTACCGAGCTGATACCCAGACATACCAGCCCTATAACAAAGACTGGATTAAAGAGAAGATCTATGTGCTCCTTCGTCGGCAGGCTCAACAGGCCGGGAAATAGTTGAGTTGGAAGCAGTAGGGGGATGGGGGTGGGCTTGGAACACAGGTGTGTACAGCGTGCTGTAGTGGAAGTTTTGTATTATAGTAATCCTGTTTCCATTTTGGTATACTCCAGCCAGGATTGAATGTATTAGATGAAATGTGAGAATCTTGTTCAATCTGAAACCCCCTTTGCCCCCTTCCCTCCCACCTTTTTTTTTTTTTACTTAAACATTCTTATGATAATTTAGATGGAGGTTGTTTGTCAGTTAATGTTGGTTCCAATCCTTCAAACTGTTCATATCTGCTTATAACATTCACTGTACTAACCCTTCTTCAGGTTGGGGTGGGGGGGTGGTGACAGTTTAGTTATGTCCTCAAGATAAAGTCTTAGTGAAAAAAATGAATAAATGTTCTTTAGTTATATTTTCCCCTTGAGTGTTTTTTTTCTTGGTCTCTGAACACTGAATTTCCTTAGAAGGCATCAGTTTCAAAACCATTAGGCTGCCACACAAAGAATTTGGAGAAACCTTATATGTATGTGTTGAGTACATTTCACTGTGGTTTATGTGACGCTAACAAGCTTTCCCCTCCTTTTTCCAGGCTAATAAGTAAGTCTTGATTGTAGCTCCAAGGTTTGTACTTGTTATTGATGCAAATGTTATGCAGGGTTTTTCTGGTGACCTAGCGTGTCTGCAGCAGCAGCCAGGTTAGTTCTTAGTTTTGGTAATGTACTCTTTCTGGGAGGTTCTTGTGCCCTTCTCATAGTCTTCAGCAGTTAAACACTATTTACCACTCCTGTATGAAAGTGTGAGGATGACGGAAAGACCAAAGAAAAGGACAAGATAATCTTGCTTTTTTAATGGAAAGAGTGTTGATCTCATTGTGACTCGAACATACACTGTACTGTACCAGTCATCCCAAATGTGCAAACATTCCCCAAGTCTTCTGTTCTCACACTTCACCAAGAGTCAGTATCTTTACACACTCCCTAAGATTGGCATTTTCTTTGGAGGCTTTGTGATCGGCCTTCCCCATGTCCCTAGCCCTACTTCCACGTTAGAGCCTTAACTATTTTTCTTATTTTATGCAGAATGAAATTCTGAGTTCGTAGTTTTGTGTGCTCACTTTATCTGTAGATTAGTTTTTCTATTAAGAAATGTCATCACTGGGGCACCTGGGCGGCACAAAAGTTAAGCGGCTGACTTTGATTCAGGTCGTGATCCCAGGGTCCTGGGATCGAACCTCCTGTTGGGCTCCTGCTTGGCAGGGAGACTGCTTCTCCCTCTTCCTCTGCCTGCTGCTCTGCCTACTTGTGCTCTCTATCAAATAAATAAATAAAATCTTATTTAAAAAAAATGTCATCACTGTACCAAAGGATCATTAAAATTAGGGTGCTTGGGGGCAGTGGGGTGGCTCAGTCATTAGGTATCTGCCCCCAACTCAGGTCATGATCCCGGGGTCCCTGCTGAGCAGGAGCCTCCCTGCTACTCCCTCTCCCACTTTGCCTGCCTGTGCTCCCTCTCTTGCTGGTCTCTGTCAAATAAATAAAATCTTTTTTAAAAAATTAGGGTGCTTGGCATGCCTGGGTGGTTCAGTCGGTTAAGTGTCTACCTTTGCCTCATCACTGATCCCTGAAGTCTGGGGATCAAGCCCCACATCGGGCTCTCTGTTCAGCAGGGAGTCTGCTTCTCCCTCTGCTCCTCCCTGCTTGTGCTCTCTCTCTCTCTCAAAGTCTTCTAAAAAATAAAATTGAATTAAGGGGCATAACTTAGTAAGTTACATATAGCTGTGGTTAATATTTCACTGTGAATCAGCCAAATTTTAAAGCTTAAATGTTCTCAGTGAAAAAGGAAGAGATCTGGGCGCCTGGGTGGCTCAGTGGGTTGAGCCGCTGCCTTCGGCTCAGGTCATGATCTCAGGGTCCTGGGATCGAGTCCCGCATCGGGCTCTCTGCTCAGCAGGGAGCCTGCTTCCCTCTCTCTCTCTCTCTCTCTGCCTGCCTCTCCATCTACTTGTGATCTCTGTCTGTCAAATAAATAAATAAAATCTTAAAAAAAAAAAAAAAGAGATCCAACAGTAAGTCAGATTGTCTTGCTTTTCATTTGGTCTATCCTGCCAATATAGTTTTATTTCTGTAACAGATGTGATCTTGGCTTCAGTTTTTGGAAAAAAACTCTAGAGCACATCTGGAGGGAATGGGACCCCTTGATACTCAGATATAATACAGTTTCTATTATTGGGCTTACAGAGGAAAGTACTATTTTCTAAGGGAAGTGGAAAACCTCTGAGTCCTAGATTTTGGGTGATGAGAGCAAAAGGGAGGGAAGCAGTATTTCGGATCATATTTTATAAGGCTTAAGGAAGAATAGGACTGGAGTAAATGTGGAACTAGACATTTACGTCCAGAATCACACAGAAAAGGAACAGAAGGAGACTTTCACCGTGGAGGTAAAGTCTGATAAAACCTTCAGTGGTTTGGCCAAGCTATAGCTACCGTTCCCCTCTTGTTAAGAGTTGGTATATTGATTGGCCTTTTCCTAACCACAAGGAATACAGGTCTGATTACTGTTCATACAATAATATTTCACATTACCACCTACAAGTGAAACCTACAGACAAATTACAAAATCCTTGATTCTCTTCTCCATCTTATTTTATATACCTGAGCATTTCTAAGATACTTCTTGACAATGTTCCTTCTCTCAGCATGTGATCTAAAAGGTTAAAGGAGTGTAAAAGGGGGATTTTAACTCTCTCACTTCACTGGCAGTTCTTGGGTTAAAATATTTGCAGCACCTTACTAAATGCCTTGGGCGTTGCTTGGACAAGTTATGCATCTTACTCCTGTCATTTGCTTTGGGACTGCTGGGGCCTGTTTTCCTTCCAGCAGCAGACCAGACAGGGTTAGAAGGAGCGTGGGGCAGTTCTTAGTATGACATCAGCCTCATAACAGTTTGGCCCTTCCTTTATCAAACTTGTTTTTACTAATTTTTCAAAGATCAGAATGAGAATCGGCAAAAATAAATGAACTGTTAAATTTCATTACGTTTGTACAGGTACATTTAGAAGAAAGATGATTAATTTGTGTGTTGGTGTAAAGCTCCTAACATTACCCCTTAGACATAACATTTCCTACTTAGGAAACATTGTACATACATCTTTAATCCGCACAGCAGCCCTTTGAAGTTGGAAATAATTGTTCTTCTATTAATGGTGAGAAAATAGGTTCAGATTGTTCAAGTCCCTCACCCAGATCACACAGCATAACCACAGAGATTATCACTAGCTGAAAAAGACATGGTCTTAACCTCAGATCTTGAGGTGAATAGGGCCCCCCAAAACGAATAGCTGTGAGCTAAATAATGGATCCCTGCCTGTCAAAGGAAGCTTTTTAGATTCCTAAGACCTGAATAGATTTCATTTGTCACCCGTTTAATCAAAAGCATGCAAGACATAAAACAGCTTGCCAGCCCAGCATTATGGAGTGTTTCTCTTCCATTGGCGCAGTCCCCATGGCAGTTCACACAGTAATCCAAGAAGTGTTCAACGCACACACACACAAATGATAGTTCAGGTGCCAGAGCTATGCCAGCCTAGAAGCCTCGTGTACAACAGGAGCCACTGTCTCTTGTCATAACACCATAGACTTAGCTTCTAGGTCACCAAGAGACCTGCCCCAGTTACAAGTCATTGAATTCAGGGAAGCACAAAGATCTACCTTCCCACCAGGAATTTGTAGTTTTCACCCACTCTCAGCATAAATGATCACAGGTCATTTTACCATCAACGATCTTGTCTAGTAATATATTCCACCATATTTTTTTCTTAGGAACAGAGCTAGAAAGTTAGCCTAAGGTCAAACTTGGCCATAGAGCAGAAGTGTTGGTAAGCCTTCATCCACAGGTATTTGAAAAGTGTGAGAGGGCACATCTAGCTTAGTTTCACGCAGGAGGTAACATTCGAGCTGGACCTTGAAGAGTGGCTAAACTTGGAAAATAGGAAAATAGGACAGGAGAAATAACGAGGCAGGAAACACCGTAATGTTTGAGGAAGAGCAAGGAAGCCATCGTGGCCAGAATAAAGTGAGTATTTAGGTGAGCGGTGGTGTAAAGGCCAGGAAAGCTGGTAGGGGAACACCTGGAACACGCAGCCACAGAGTTTAACTTTGTAGGCTGTGAAAGATCTTTCAAGATTTTTAAAGCAAACCTGTCAAATCTGCATTAGGAGGATGAAATTCACTGCTCTGTGTAGACGAGATTGGAAAACTGGAGAACTTAATGTCCCAGAAGCCAAGTCAAGAGAATTTTTCAGTGAGACAGGTAAGATGAATTGTGTAAAGGATTTGGATTTGGAATTTAGGTAGTTTTTTCAGGAGTGTAACAAGACAAAAACCAATTTGCCATGAAGAGCCCAGGAAATAGTGAGGAACAGGCAGGGAAGGCAAAGTTAACTGAGAACTTGAAAGAAGGAAGTGGTGTTATGGAATGATGAGTTGGAAGGACAGATTTTTTTTTTTTAATGTGTAAAAACAATTTGTCCATGTATATAAGTAATGTGAGTAGAGGAAGGATCTATAATTTTAAAAGTTTATTATAAAATGTACGTAATCATAGGTACAAGCATGATGTGGAAAGGCTAACTTTGAAAGTAATGTAACATTGGATGGCCATTATGCTTCAAAAACAACCTGCCAAACTCCAGGTGGCACACGGAGGCAAGTGAGTGAGGGGCTAAGACAGAAGAAGGGGCTGAGAGACCGAAATCACAAAGACATTCAGGAGAGAAGAGAGGCTAGATGATGGTCTGAGGGGAATTTCAGTGATAGAAACCTGAGGAGATAATTTCTTAGTGATTCACTTTCCTGTCTCCCACACTACACAGTTCTCTACCTGGAAGCCTGATCTAAGAAACGATATCTTACCTTTGAAGACAGTGGTAGTCCTTTCAGCTACATTTAGAGATCCTGTGTCAACTTACCTAGCACACTTCTTTCTTTTTTTACAATTACATGCTTTAACTAGATACTCAATTTGAGGCATGCTGTGAAGAACTTGGCTTAAAAAAGCCTCTTTGTGCCAAAGGTAATTTTCTTTATGCTTTTCAAGAGAGTGGGGAGAAGGCTAATGAGGACTGATTATATCACTTAACTGAGACAGGCCCTATGTCTTTGTCCACAGAAGTTTGAATTTAAGGTCTTTGGACTATAAGAGAAATGGAATAGATCATGGTTTTTTCCTTGGAAGCCCGAGGTTGGATGGGTTGCCATGGTGATGCTAACTCTACTTACTTAACTGGCATTTGTTGTAGATTACCTACTCTGTTCTAGGGCCCCCCAGGCTTGGCCAATTATATTTCCCCTCTAGTCTTTGAGAAAAAAAGAGTATGTTTGAGTCTTAGTACCTGCTGTAGGGTGAACAATTTGAGGAGCATCTAACACTGGGCCACTTCTCCCCAGTGGCCCTGGACATTCCAGAGATTGCTTTGTCATTGACACTGACAGTGGGCCCAGATGCTTGTTGGAAGCATGGTCTCCACTTCCGTCCACCTGTAATGCAATTCCAGGAAGGACTACCATAAGACCCTTCCAGTTTTTAAGCAAGTCCCCATAGGAGGCTGCAGTTGTGAGGGAGGGCAGTTAGCCTCATACTCCCTTCAGAGGAGTGTTATGAAAGGATCTGAAGGTACAGGTACCAAAAGGCCACTGAGGGCCAATGCTCATTAGTATGAAGCCGTGATGCAACTCTTAGGGATCTCTCAAGGTAGGAAGTCTTGAATCTCCAGCATTTGGTGGCATCTCTGAGCCAGGTCCTCTCTGGATCTGTTCAAGTAGTTGGATTGAAAAATTATACCTTTCCTTCATGTAAGAGGCTAATGAGCTCTACTTAATAGAGTATTTGAGGCCTGTGTGCCCATATGTGAATAGTCACTGGAATATTGCCCAGTAATCCCTGCAATTGACCAACCTAGATACTGGGGTTGTGCAGCTGGTATAAAGGATTGTGTATTACCCTTTGAATGGACCACCCAGCAGTGAGCTGCTGTTGGAGCTCAACATAACGCCTCTTGTCCTGAGAGTCTGTGGATAGCGAAGGATCACTCAGGCTCCTCCTCCCCCCACCATGGACAGCCTCCTCACTCCACCTGGGCTCTGACACCCCCACCTGGCCACCTTCTGCATAAGCATGTCCCCCCACTTAGCTTCTGACTTCCCATTCCATGCCATTCCATCATGGGCCTCTCTCCTCCTCACCATTAAGGTGATTTCATGTGGTAAACATTTATATGACTGGCTGCTCCAATAGTGGTTGTGCTGTTTACATCTCATTTTCAGTGTTTATCTTAATCCTCAGGACAATTGTAAAGCTTTACAATTATTATTATTTCAAAACAAACTTTTTTTGTTTTTAAGATATTTATTTATTTGACAGACAGAGATCACAAGTAGACAGAGAGGCAGGCAGAGAGAGAGGATGGGAAGCAGGCTCCCTGCTGAGCAAAGAGCCCAATGTGGGGCTCGATCCCAGTACCCTGGGATCATGACCCAAGCTGAAGGCAAAGACTAACCCACTGAGCCACCCAGGTGCCTCTATTTAAAAACAAACTCTTAAGAATTTTGGGTATATTCAGCAAAGGAAACAGTCAACAAAATTAAAAGACAACTGACAGAATGGGAGAAGACATTCGCAAATGACATATCAGATAAAAGGGCTAGTATCCAAAATCTATAAAGAATTTATCAAACTCAACACCCAAAGAACAAATAATCCAATCAAGAATTGGGCAGAGGACATGAACAGACATTTCTGCAAAGAAGACATCCAGATGGCCAACAGACACATGAAAAAGTTCTCCACATCACTCGGCATCAGGGAAATACAAATCAAAACCACAGTGAGATACCACCTCACACCAGTCAGAATGGCTAAATTAACAACTCAGGAAACGACGGATGTTGGTGAGGATGTGGAGAAAGGGGAACACTCCTACACTGTTGGTGGGGATGCAGGCTGGTGCAGCCACTCTGGAAAACAGTATGGAGTTTCCTCAAAAGGTTGAAATAGAGCTATGCTACGACCCAGCAATCACACTACTGGATATTTACCCTAAAGATACAGATCCGAAGGGGCACGTGCACCTGAATGTTTATAGCAGCAATATCCACAATAGCCAAGCTATGGAAAAGAACCTAGATGTCCACCAACAGATGAATGGATAAAGAAGACGTGGTATGTATACATAATGGAATACTATGCAGTCATCAAAAGAAATGAAATCTTGCCATTTGCAATGACATGGATGGAACTAGAGGGTATTATAATGAGCAAAATAAGTCAATCAGAGAAAGACAATGATCATATGATCTCCCTGATATGAGGAACTTAAGATGCAGAGTGGGGGGTTTGGGGGATAGGGAAGGAAAAAATGAAACAAGATAGGATTGGGAGGGAGACAAACCATAAGAGACTCTTAATCTCACAAAACAAACTGAGGGTTGCTGTGGGGAGGGAAGTCGGGAAAGGGTGGTGGGGTTATGGACATTGAGTGGGATATGTGCTATGGTGAGTGCTGTGAAGTATGTAAGCCTGACGATTCACAGACCTGTACCCCGGGGGCAAATAATACATTATATGTTAATAAAAATAAAAAGATAATTTTATGCATATTTACATATATGTGTGTGTATATAACATGTTGTACTTTAAGTTTATTCTTCAGAAATATTTAAAACAATACTACCAGAAAGAAGTTGAGAAAAATTCACATTACCGTGAAGTCATCCCTGTACCTTCACAGAAGCCCGGGACACTTTGGCAGTCCAGGCACCAGCGGGTCAAAGAATCTCATTCACCTTCCAACACTTGTTGGCTGTCTAATGGGCTGTCTGTAGCCCTGAGAAACATCAGAAGGCCTGATAAAAATGCAAGGATTGCTGTCTTTTTTACCTTCTATATTAAACTCTTTCGAGAAATGTTTTAAAATTACTGGAGTTGCGGGGCACCTGGAGTATGCAGTGGAGTATGCAACTCTTGACCTCAGGGTTGTGAGTTCGAGCCCCACAGTGGGTGTAGAGATTACTTTAAAAAATTTAAAGTCTTTATTAAAAAAATAAAATAAGACAAAAAGGGAGACAAACCATAAGAGACTTAACTATAGAAAAGAAACAGGGTTGCTGGAGGGAAGGTGGTTGGAGGGATGGGGTAGCTGGGGGATGGGCATTAAGGAGGGCACTTGACCTAAGGAGCACTGGGTGTTCTATGCAACAGATGAATTACTAAACTACCTCTGAAACAAATAATACACTATATGTTAATTAAATTGAATTTAAATTTAAAAATTAATAAAACATAAAACTACCAAAGTTGCAAAATCAGTGGGTGATGACCCTAGTGTGGGCATGATCTTGTCTTGTTTTGATCCTTCTCCTTCGCCTTTTTTCCCCCCTTGTTTTGCATTTGATCCACTGTTCCTGCTAGAAATCAAGGGTGAAAAAGAAGGGAGTGCAAGAGCCCCCCTCCTCTCACCAGTATGGGTTCCATCAGCCTTAAGAAATTATTGTGAAGCTTTTTAGGTTTGGTATTGTTATTTTTTTAAGGTATCGTTTAGAGGAGGTACTGAAAATGTTTTCAGATAAAATGACATAATATCTGTGATTTGTTTCAAAATAATCCAGTAGAAGTATGTAGATGCGGGGCGCCTGGGTGGCTCAGTGGGTTAAACCTCTGCCTTCGGCTCAGGTCATGGTCTCAGGGTCCTGGGATCGAGCCCCACATCGGGCTCTCTGCTCAGCAGGGAGCCTGCTTCCCCCTCTCTCTCTCTGCCTGCCTCTCTGCAGGCAGAGATCTCTATCAAATAAATAATGAAAATCTTAAAAAAAAAATCTTTAAATAAATCCATTTTAAAAAAAAGAAGTGTGTAGATGCAACAAGATTTAGTCATAAACTGATCATTGTTAAATCTGGATGGTGAGCATTATTAATTCCTTTGCTTTTTGACGTGCTTGAACTTTTCCACAATGAAAAGTGAAAAACAAAAACCATTGAGAACGCAGTGACAATCCTGTCTTCACTCCTCTGCGGCGAGCACTAGCACTCCACGGCCAGTCTGGTCCTGTCTGAGGCTTTCGAGGAGCACCGGGCCCTCACTCCTCTATCTCCACGCCTCCCCTTCATGACTGTCCAGCCTTGGACCTTGCCCAGCTCCCTCCCCACCACCTGAGGCCGGTGGGAGGAAATGGCAGGGAGGGAATGCCCCATTCTCCAAGTAGGACATATTTGGGTCACAAATGAAGCCTTTGCTCTACAATTTGGCCACTCAGGCAGGAGGACATCTGGGGGCCGAGCTGGTTGTTCGGCATGAGGTTGGCAATCTGCCAGCCTGGGAGGGTGCGGTGGGTACCCAAAGTTGCATTTCTGACACATGCTAATGAACTTCCTTCAGGGTATACACAGAGCCAGAGCTTCAGACTACATTCTGGGGGAATTTAGCCACCTTTGCTTAGCCATCTCCCTTGTCTGCTTCCGACTGGACACGGATGGCCAGTAAAAAAAGGGGGCATTCCCACCTCCGACAGCTGTACATCTCCAGTTTTTAAAAAGCTGTCAACTCTGCTCAGCCTCAGCGTGGGTAATTGCATTTGACACGTCGTCCCTGTTAGAGAACGGCAAATGTGTTTTCTGCATACGCAGTTTCGAGCGTCTCGACCCTTCTCCATAATCGTCCTCTGTTTGGTTGGGAAGTGAGCCGTCCTACAGGGGACCAAAGGAACTGTGCTAGGAGTCAGAAGGACTCATTAGGCTGACACTTGACAGCTGATTTTTTCATGCTGACTTCAGTGCCTTCCTAATCAAGGACCAACCAGTCCCTCAAGGGGATTGTGAGCATTGCCTGTTTGCAAAATTGGGTCTTTCTCTACTGAGTCAATGTGGTTTGAATGTGGGTATTTGTAGCATTCAGCTGGTCATAAGGTCAGAGTTAAGGAGGCAACAACATGGATGTTCCTCATGTAGGTAGATTAACTTTTCTGTTCCCTAAGAGCAGGCACTCATCTTGAAAACACATGCCGGCTCAAGACGGAACTCATCAGCCCTCCTTGCTGACCCCATCCAAAACAGCCCTTCTGTCTCCCATAGGGCTGCCGGCCACCCGTGGCCGAGGCAGCAATAGAGGGGGTGTGGTTCACTGGGTCAGAGTCCAAACTACAGGAACGGCCAGAACACACTTGAATCTCAGGGTCAAATAAAACCAGAAACACGGACAGTCGGGAATGCCTACTATTTCGGATCTCTGACCCCCTTTAGAGGTCAGCTCCATTTTCCCAAAGACCAGCTTCTTCCACTTAGTGGGCAACATGGCTGTCCACAGAGTCTCTGAGCTTCGCTTCACATTCATCTTTCTGGTTGAGTTCACGAATCCCAAGGAAGTGTTCTGGTTGACCCAGCGTGGGTCACCCGACCAATGGAAGAAGTGGGATCCGTGTGGTAGGCAGCCTCTGAATGACCCCCAGTGATCCGCACCTCCAGGAAGTCATGCCCTTGTGTGGACCCCTACTCTTCAGTGAGGGCTGCACTTAGGAACAACTCTCTTCTGAGGAACAGAAATCCACCGCAGCAATGGCACCTCACTTCCAGTGTTCAGTCATAAAAGGACTGTGACGTCCATCTTCATGTTCCCTCACTCTCACGGACCACTCCCTGTGGGCAGCCAGCTTGCCGTGTTGTACAGCCCCATGAGTGGGCTTGGAAGCAGATTGTCCGGCCGTGGTTGAGTCTGGAGACAAAGGCAGCCCTGGCTGACTCCCTGACTCCCACCTCACGAGCGTCCCTGAGCCAGAACCATCCAGCTAAGTTGTTTCCAGATCCCTGCCCCACAGAACCTCGGAGAAAATAAATGCCAGTTGTTGTCAGTCCCTAAGGGAGGAGGTACTTGTTACACAGCGATGGATAACTGAGACAGTCTCTAACAAAACAGAAGCTTCTGGTCCACAGCATGAGGGAAGGCACATGTTCCAGGAAAGGAAGAGCGGGCCTGCTGACAAGTATAGCTGCCCCCTTCCCACGCTACTCTCTCCCAGTCTGTCTTCTATCCCGTCACAGAAGAGAGGTTTTTCTATAATGAAAAATCTGATCATGTCACTTTCCTGCTTAAAATTCTTACAGCTCTCTATCACTCTTAAAATCCAAATTTGTAGCTCGATACCCCAAGTCCCTCATGATTAGCACCTGCCCACTTGTCAAACTTGGCTCCAACCAGTCGCCTTCCCTCCTGCTCTGGCCACACTTTGTACAGCTCCACGACTATGCCACACCATCTCTTGCATGACTTTGCACACTCCTGCCTTTAATGGGCATGTCTGCCTTCTCAAGGCCCACATAATCTAACCTAGGTTAGAGTTAAGGTATCATGGGTTAAGGTACAACTCAGGCATCACCACCTCCAGGAAAGCCCTCCGTGATCACCAAATCCTCTACTTATCTAGCTTCTGAGCGCTGATACGGTCCTCCATCATGGCTATTATCATACTGTGTGAAATTGCCAGTGTGACTTATCCACCTCCTTCAATAATCCCTGCTCTTTGAAGGAGGAATTTAATCTTTCATATTGGAATCTTTAGTACCTTCCAAATAATTGGTTCTCAGTTTATGTTTGTGGACTAACTGGTAAATCATTTAGTGATTCTAATCAATTGAGAAATGGCACCAAGGAGCTACTCTCACCTGCACTTGCCTATCAACACTGGTTCCAGTAAAAAGGAGTGAGGGGCTTGGGGGTCAACTTGTCTTTACTACCTCAGTTCAGGTTCATAGTGAATGAAATCGGCATGACCCTGGTCCATGATACCCTCATGGTGCTTACAGGCCAGACTAGACCCTAACGTGGCTACCATTGTGAAGGAAATCATTAGGGTTTCCCAAGAGAGAATGGTGTTTTGAGTTCCTTGAGCTTGGATGGACAGAGGCCCCTCTAAGGCTTGGCATAAGCTGAGATCCGAAAGATGAGAAAGATCCACACAGAGGGGGGCGGGCAGGGGCGGGGGGTGGTGGTGCAAAGGCTCTAAACAGAAAAGAGGTTGGTGCTTCTGCAGAATTCCAAGGAGACTGCCACAGACACTGAGAGGGTGAGGAGCACATGAGGAGGGACAGGTAGGTGGGGGACTGTCACAGATGGAGGGGCACGCCTCAGGGTCCTAGCTTACCACGCAGGGACTCCGATGGGGATGCAGCCACTCCACACACTCATCCATTGATTAGGGCCAAGGGCCCGCCCTGCAAAGCCTTGAACTCCCTGCTCCCTCTGCCTGAACGCTCTTCCCCAGAGAATCCTCCCCTTGGCTCCCGTTGCTCAGGTCTTTTGTCAAATGTCAACTCTTGCTCCGTCTAAAGTTAGCTTTTGGGGCGGCTGGGTGGCTCAGTGGGTTAAAGCCTCTGCCTTTGGCTCAGGTCATGATCTCAGGGTCCTGGGATCGAGCCCCTCATCGGGCTCCCTGCTCAGCAAGGAGCCTGCTTCCTCCTCTCTCTCTGCCTGCCTCTCTGCCTACTTGTGATCTCTGTCAAATAAATATATAAAATCTTTAAAAAAAAAAAAAAAGTTAGCTCTTACCTTCCTAGCAACACAATCACACTGGCCCTGTTTATTTTTCTGCATTGCACCGGTTAGTATCTTGGAATGCTCTTGTACGTTTTTCAGTTCACTTGTTTTTCTGTGTCTCGAATATATGCTCCACGGGCTGCGGGATCAGACATGTACTGCTTGCTGCTGTATCCGCTGTGCCTAGAACATGGCGCGGTTCGTAACAGTTGACGAATACTTATTGAATTGGTTCATTCAGTTAGACAACATGTTTAATGTTTATCATGTGCCAGACCTAATGCCAAGTTCCACCCAGAACCCTGAGTTGGGGCCAGCCTCACAGGCATACAACCTATGCACTTAAAAGTTGTACGGGGCCTGGTGTTTCGAGGGACCTATGCTGCTCTCATCATTTTTGAAATTCTTAAGAACTTGTGAATGAGATGACTCACGTTTTCACTTAACATTGAACCCCACAAATTACGTAGCCAGCCCTACCCTGGTGATAACTCTTGAAACGTCCCCAGCACACTCAGAGTTGAATACAGTTCAGGGACAAGCCAGTAGCCCCTCCACACTATAAAAAAATCATACCTGGACTGTCTTTAAAGAGTTACAAAAGGTAAGTGATTTATAGGGATCTTTAGTCTAAGAACGTAATTCTAAGAGTCAGACATCCTTGGAATCCAGGCCCTGCCATTTCCTGGCTGTTTGACCTTGAACGACTCATAGAACATTTCCTGACTTTAGTTTCCTTGTTACAAATGGAGATGGTAATAGTGTGCAAACCGCCCCCCCCACCACCACCAAGCTGGCTTGAGAATTAAACAAAATAAAACTTAAAACCCTTAGGTCCAGTTGTGGGCATCCTGAAAAGCAGGTTCGATTTGCTCTCAACCACCTCCTCCCTTCTGTGTGCTCCCTTCCTTTGGCTCCTTCCACTCCCCCGGACTCTCCAGGGCTGGAAAGATCTGGCTCAAAGCGAATGGCTGCTAAGTGAGAAGAATGTTGAGGAGAAAAACCAAGGAGTTATAGCCTTCAGGGAAGCAATAACATTGTACTTAAAAATTGCTTGAGCAAAGACTTTGTTGATGTTAGCAATTTGTATGCAAATAAACTAAAGACTCCATATTCTGAGCTGAGACCTGGCCCTGGCCCTGGCCCTGGCCCAAAAAGCTTCAGGAAGACCATAGCTTGGTACGCAGAGAAGTCTTTGTCCTTTCTCTCTGCTGTCAGGTTAAACTAAAACCTTTGATAATCCCAAAGCTGCAGTTTTCACTGCCTTAGCCTTTGACACGTTCATTAGTATGTAAGGCACTTTTCTCCCCAGGTCTGGGCATCCCCATCTGAATTTGCCACATCATCTCTGCTGTTTCCCCTTGTCCTCACATGCATTGTTTAATCAGGCACCGATCTCGCATTAACTTGCAAATGCTGGGTCTCCTGTGATTGATGAAAAGGAATTTTCACTGGTCAGACCTCACCCGATTCTTTAAAAACCCGAATCAACAGCCAGATTAGAAGAGAAAGCTGAGAGCAAACTGCCATGCGTCCCAGACCTTGTGTTCCAAGACCTGAGCGTCTGGGCCCTCAAGGAGAATAGCAAGTTTTATTAGACTCCTTTATTCACTCAACACACAGTTACGGAGCAGCTGGAAGGTGCTCGGCCTGTACCAGGCGCTGTGGACACGTCTTTTTCTTTACGCAGTTTGCAGGCTAGTGGGAGTATAGGAGAACACGAGCCCCCCCAACACGACCGTGACTCACGGTCAAAGGCGGCAGCACAGACGCTCAAAGAACCTCTAGGAAGGCCCTTGACCCAGGAGGTAGGGATGGGGGTGGAGAATCTAAGGGATGGTCTCCGGCATGCTTGCCTGTAAAGGACACCTATATGCCCAGCTCTCAGTTCCTCGCCTGCCAGGACTTGTCAGTCTGCAAAGTTAACTAGGCTAGGGGCACCTGGGTGGCTCAGTGGGTTAAGCCTCTGCCTTCGGCTCAGGTCATGATCCCAGGATCCTGGGATCGAGCCCCACATTGGGCTCTCTGCTCAGCAGGGAGCCTGCTTCCCTCTCTTTCTCTGCCTGCCTCCCTGTCTACTCGTGCTCTCTCTCAGTCAAATAAATAAAATTTAAAAAAAGTTAACTAGGCTAATGTGGATCTATCTTGAATACATGCTCCCTTTGGAGTCCTGGGGACCCTGGGCAAGGGCTGGGGCTAAGCCTGGAGTCAAGGCCTTCCCAGGGAGATGCGTTTGCCTCACACAGAGCTTCATTCATTCATTCGCTGCCTCATTCATTCATTCACAAACACTTACTGACCGTATTCTTGTGTGTGACAGTCTGGTGGTCCAGCTGTGAAAAGACAAATATCCTCTCAAAGAGGGTGGACACTCCTTTGGCCACCGTGCCCCCCTTTCTCTCTTTACACCAACCCCTCCACAACTGTCAGCTTGTCAAATTTCACAACACCCCTAAGAAGTGGGTGGTAGTCTCCCTGTTTCCCCAGTGAGAGGACTGAGGTTGAGAAAGAGAAGGTAACTTGCCATGTGTGGCCGAGCTACTAGCAGAAACAGCCAGGCTTCAGCTCTAGGTTTGACTCCATAACCCACGTTCTTTCTGTCCTGCTAGTGGGTTGAACCCTGGGCTGGAAGGGGGCTCCCAACCATGGCGTTCTCCGTGTCGTTGACAAGCATCTGTGGGGCCTTCTCAACAGTGTGGCTTGGTCATCCTCCCTGAGGCCTTCTGAGAGTAGCCAGGCCTCATCCTGTGTGTCCTCCACAGACAGAGGCCCTGGGTGAGGACAGTCAGCCCAGTCCCCAGCTCTTCTGCTCCGTGGGGCAGGCCCCATGAGATCTACTCCATGTTGGGTGGGGGCGCGGGTGAGAGAGGGGCAGCTCTGCTCTGAAGACCCCAGAGAGAGCCACTCTTCCTGCCTCAGTCTCCCTTCTGGCTCCCAGCCTTTTCTTACCCCACTAGTCTGAAGTCCTTTTTCCTAGTTAGCTTCCCACCCCTGCAGGCCCCCATGACTGAGCTCTGATGGCTGGTGCATGTCCTCAGCATCTGGAAAATCCACAGCCTTGCCCCAGGGTCAGAGAAACGCTCCCTCATGGCTCCCACACCGCGGCCCACACTTTCCAGTTTCCAAGGCCTGAGCACACACATCTCGTCTTCCCCCACGTCAGCCCCATTTTTCAGCTGAGGATGCTGTGGTTCAGGAAGTCTGGGTGGCTCGGCGGAGGTCACCCAGCTCATGGACGGCTGGGCCAGAGCTGGAGTGAATGTTCTCCTACTGCAAGGCTACAACTCTCCCTTCCACCTCTGCCAGCACCCAGTCAATCAGCCAAAAGTAACTGGAATGGACACGTTTGCGTAGAGTAAATTTAAAATCAGCCCAGCTGCCGGATGAGCACACAGTGACCCAGGCTCCCAGTACAAAGTGTGGGTGAACCCCTGGGCTTCACGAGGCACCCTCCGCTCCCTGCCATAGGGTTATAGAGCCAAAGTGGTAGGCCTGCAGAAGGAGAAGCGACCTGCACAAGCACAAGGCTAGTGTCCAAGGAGAAAGAATGCGTTTGGAAAACAAGAGCCCCGGCCGGCGCACAGAGAGAAAGCAGACAGTGCGGCAAAGCAGCCCTGAGCCCGTGGGGCCAGGTCCTGTGGAGGGTCTCACCTCCCTGAGCTCTGGAGAAGGTACCCTGTGCCAGGCAGAGCCAGCAGCCATTGCTTCTGTCGCTGTGAAAGGGACGGTCGCGTTCTCTGGTCAATGGCATCTGGTGCTCCTGATTCCCTGCCTGTGACCTGGGGCTCATGGGCCGCGCAGCCTTTCCTGCACCTGTAGGTGATGAGCCAGCCCTGGCCACGCCTGCCCTTCGGTGTCCACGATCAGCTGTGAAAGGCTGTCGGGTGGCAGGACCCACGCCGTGGGCTCTGGGCTGAGACTGAGAGCTTTGCAAGGGGCCTCCGTTTCCACAGTGCAAGGGTGGGGACAGAACAATACACAAGTGTAGGTGCTGGTACGAGGCTGTGAGCTCAGATGTGAAAGGCAGTAAAGCACGGTGCAGGGCAGGGAGCCTGCGGAGGACTTCGTGATCTCAGATCCTGGCTCTACCCCTTCCGGCTCGGGTAATCGTGGGCAGGTGTGCTGGCCTTTCTGGGCTTCAGTTTCCCAGCTCGTAAATGGAGGAGTAATGAGAATCCTCAGCCAGCAGAAATGCTGTGAGGAGGAAGTGAACATGTGGGAGGCTCAGTGACTGGTGAGTACATGAACGTCACCGCTCGGGTGGTCCCTAGAAAGGACTGAGCCATATCACTCACAATAGAACGTCTGCCCATCCTCCAGGCTGGGGGTGCGCAGCACTACTGAGGCCTTGGTTAATGAACCTTCTGGGGGGAGAGCTCATCTACAAACACGTCAGCCTTCTGTGGCTGCTGTTGGGACAGAAACTCATAAATCACACAGAGCAAGGTTGGCATGGGGCATGGGGCTCAGCAGTGAGCCTTGGCCCTTGTCTCTGACCACCCCCCCACTGACCCCAGAGAGATCCATCACAGCCCAGGGCTCTCTGCCTGGTGGTGCCCCATGCCCTCCAGTCAGGGGACCAGGACCCATCCTAGTCACCAAGCCAGTGACTCTCAGACTCCAGTGAACCTCAGAAGCCTCTGAGGACAGGTTTCTAATTTAGTAGGTCTCAGTGGGGCCCAAGAGTTTGCATGGCTAGTAGGTTCCCGGATGCTGCTGATGCTGCTGCTCTGTGGACCCACACAACGCTCACTTCTCTGGGACCGAGATCAAATCTCGCTATTGTCCTTGGGCAAGTTTCTTCTGACCAAACCCCCGCTCCCTCATCCAGGAAGTAGGCGCACCAGGACCTCCCTCCCAGGGGGCATCGGGGACCAGCACCTGTAGCAGTATCAAGTTTGGGGTACCCAGGAAACGCTCCATCCTTGGCAGCCCACGGCATCACCAGCGCCTCGCTGTTGAGGGCTTGGAGACAACTAACTAGGAAGGGTAGAGCTGTGAAGATCTCAAGCTTATCTGGAGGGGGGAAATGAACAAATATGGACTGGGGACTTTCTGTATGCATTGTCCTAATTCCTAAATGTAAAAATGCCTTATCACTAAAACAAAACAAAACAAAACAAAACAAAGACACAGCCCAGGAAGAATCCGTGAGTTCATTCATTTGGCAAGCCAGCATTTACTGTGATTCTGAGAGCCAGGCTCGGAGCTGTGGCTACGGGGAGCAGACACGTGTCCTGTTATCCAAGAGCTACAGCGCGACCGCAAAGAGAGGACAAATAAGGACCCGAGAGGACAAGTCCTCATTACAGCAAATGGAGGACAGTGAGCCCTGCGGCTGGACGAAACATCCAAGACATTGAAGAAACACGTTGGAGGGATGCTCTCAGACAAGGGGGAGACCTGGGAATGTTTCCTTGTGGAAGCAGCCATGTGACTGGAAAAACGGGTAGCATCGACCCATGGAGATGACAAGATGGAAAGTGGAAGGAGCAGCAATCACAGGCAAGAGAAGGCAGAAAGCAACTTCCAGAAATGTCACAGGTGAGTGTGGCTGGATCACAGGATGAAAGACACAGGGCGGGAGCTGAGGTTGGCCTGGCTGTCCGGTGTCTAGTAGTGGACAGCGTTGACTGCTGGGGGTTTGCAGGACTCTCTGAGCCCATCGTATATCCTCTGGGGTTGGCGCACATCATCGTGGGCTCAGTGACATTCATGGTGAAGACGCCACAGGGGTAAGAGACTGCATGATCCACGAGAGGCATCCCTGAGGACTTCAGACCTCTGCCCAGAGCCCCCCATAATGCAAGAGGCCATCAGTCTCCACCTGACGGCTGCAGGATGTGAGCACGGGGCTAAGGTGGCACTGTATACCCAGGAGAAAGCCCCTTGGGGCCGTCCTGCTGCTCCACCTGCTGCCCCCACCTCTCACTGTGACCCGATCTAACCTTACCCTTCCCCGCTCTCCTACTGCCACAGAGAATGAGGCTCTGGGGAGCGGTCATCCCTGGGCGAGGGCCACCCTTGCCAACGTGAGTGGCGGTGTCTGAGACTGCTGTGGGGTCTAAGGACCACCCACACTTCAGCAAGCTGCCTCTGACTCAGCTGGGGACTTCAGCAGGGGGCTGGTGGGGAGAGGCCCCAGGGGAGGCCCAAGCCACCACATCCGGAGACGTTTCCCTCCTGGTCCTGTCCTGGACCCAGAACCCCAGACTCTCCTGCCAGCCCTGGTTTCTTGTTCAGATGAAGTGTCCTAGCTGGGGGCATCCCTCCATCCCTGCTCTCCTCAGGGGCCCGTTCTGGCTCAGATATCCGGCTCCTACAGCCTTCTGCTGGTAAGGAGCATGGCGGTGGCCTCCCTTCCTCTTGGCTTCTCCTGCTCGTAGTGAGGTCAAGTACTGGAGTAGTCAGTCCAGAGCCAGGGCTCATCTTTTTTTTCAAAGATTATCAGACAGAGATCACAAGTAGGCAGAGAGGCAGGCAGAGAGAGAGGAAGGGAAGCAGACTCCCTGCTGAGCAGAAAGCCTGATGCGGGGCTCAATCCCAGGACCCTAAGATCATGACCTGAGCCGAAGGCAGAGGCTTAACCCACTGAGCCACCCAGGCGCCCCAGAGCCGGGACTCATCTTGACTCCCCCCTGCGTGGCTCCTCCTCCCTGAGCCTCCAGGTGTCCCTCCTGCTATAAAGGGTCGAAGAGCCCAGCAGCATCTGTATCACCGAGGCTGCAGGGCACACAAGGAAATTCGGAGTCAGCAAGTGGGGGGCGGGGACCCCGGAGACAAACATGCCTACAAGCACCTCCTGTGATTGCCACAGCTTATCTGGGGCCAAATCTTGAGAGACATTTATTTGAAAGACAAATTGTTGAGAGACAGGCTCCGTTTTCAGATGGCTTGAGTGCACCAGAGATAAGCTGAACGGAGAAGGAAGGAGAAAGCAAGTCTTTTCGGAACACCACCTGGTTAGTCGTATTCATTCTCTCCAGATAAGAACCTCCCAGTTCTCCAGGCTACCTATTTCCCCATCCTTTCCTCTGGCCTCACCAAAGAAGACTAAGCCCTGGAGGAATGGTCCTTAGCTCAAGAAGCAAAGGGTTTATCTGTTGGGTGTACACAGCTGCCATAGCTTCCTTCTAGAATCCTCCTATGATTATAGGCTGGTCTATATCCCCACGATGCTGTGTGCACCGAGGTGACGAGCCCAGGCAATTCCACAAGACCTGCCAAGCCACCAGCCCGGCTAGCATGACTAGATCCCGCCACGCCACATCCAGCCCGCCCTCCGCCCAGCCCAAGCAGGCGTTGCCCAGAAGGTCATATGCAGCTGTCCAGGGAGCACCAGGACTCCTGGCCCCCAGCCCCCAGCAAGAGGCCTCTCCTTGTTGCCTCCATAGTTCCTGCCTTCCCTGTGGCTTTTATCATGTGGTATCCCAGGAGCCTGTTTCTTTGTCCATGTCTCCTGCTAAAATGTTCTTAAGGGCAGAGATAATTTCTGGTTTGTTTATGTTTGTGTCACCACCCCTGGTAAAGTACACAGTACGTAGAAGGCACTCCAAAAATGTTTATTAATAGTGGCACGAATCCATGTTTACTAGGCTTTTAGAGAGATGCTTTGCCCTTGTGGAATTAATCATTCCCCACAAAACCCCTCCAGGGCTAGGAGCAACCCCTTCCTGCAGGTGAGGAACCCAAGGCTGAGAGATAATGGGAGGGACTCAAGACCACATGGCCATAGGGCAGAGTGGGGACAGACTGGCTGATGAGGGCCTTGGGGTCCACACTCCGTCTACACACTTCCTCATACTTCATGGGGCCAAGTCCCACGGCAGAGGCTGTCCTCAGATGGCTCTGGAGCCTTCACCGTCCTGGCGGCACACACAGCCCAGCTGTGGGCCCAGGAGAGGGCCCCCACCTGCCTCACCTGACCTCTTTGCCCAGCAGTGAAGACATTTTCAGCTGAGAAGCTGCCTGGACCCCTCCTTCCCCCTGGGGGAAACAGACCCAACCACGGCAGGGACACACCAAGGACCGTGGGAGCACTGTCGGGAATGAAGCTGTGGGTGTCACGAACTGTAGCTTCTCCTTTCCAGGTTTCCTCTCCTGTTCTCTTGGTGGGAGAGGACCACACCCTGCTCGGTGATGGAAGACTCTCCACAGGCCTGGGGTGCCGGACCCCTTGGAAGTCAGGTGTTGCCCATGTTATCTCTCCCAATTGCAGATGGAAGCTCTCTCCTGAGGGGCGCCGGGTAAGCCTCTGGGAAAAATTGAAGGCAAGTCACAGAGGCCCAAGGACAGAGGCACCCCTCCCTCCTGGATAAAAGGGAGGCTGGCCTCATGCCAGTGTCCCTCCTGCCCTCCCCACCTGTCGGGGTGGAAGAGAAAAATGGGACTTCAGAGAAGTAGGTTTGGAGGAGGCAAGAGAGCAGGACTCAGGAGAAGCAGCACCAGAGCCCCTGGAGGCTGGGAAGGAAAACAGAAGTAATGTGGGGAGCTGGCCCAGCTTGGCCAGGACAGAGGCCTGAGAAGGTGGGCAATGGGATGTGCTCCTTGAGAGGATGGACAGATAGAGACTGCAGCCAGAGTCTTTAGTGAATTGTTACCTATGCCCAGTCAGCCCAAGCTGTGTGTGCAGCTTGGAACGGTCACCAGCCCGGAGCACGGTGGTCAGAATTTCTGGGAACCCCAAAAGAGTGGCCCTGCGCTGAAGTGGGGGCGGGGGGCAGGAACGGCTGCGCGTAGGGAAGGGCAGGGAGCCTGCCTGCCACAGTGCACATGTGTGCCAAGGCAGCGTTTAAGGCTCAGCTTCTGCTCACAGGAGCACTGGGGGGCTTTCCGCTGGTTTCCATGGAAACATTAGGCAGAGCATCTGCTACCCAATCAACAAGGCTGGGCTGATAGGACTCTTTCTTGGAATTATTTTGCTGATTCTACCCAGGAAGATTCCTACCTGCATTTCCCCACTGCCTTCCTGTGTGGTAGAGGCGGGGGAGGGCAGTTCTGTGAGGTCGGGGCTGTCACCCAGGGAAGGAGAGAGGGTTGGCAAAAAAGCAGGCATTCAGGAAAAGCCCCGTGGCTTCCAATTCAAAGCCCCAAGTAGGGTCCCGAGATAAGGCCGGAGCCGGAGCGGGCCTCTGGTCCCAGGCTGCCGCAGCAGCAGGAACACCTGCTGGTCCCCTTCCCGGAGCTGCATCCAGGACGCCCTGAGGTGCAGAGGAACAGGCTGTCAGGTATGGGAGGGGGTGAGACCCGAGCAACTTCAGTTTCAGTTTCACACCATCAAGGCCCCAACTTGCCCGTGAGGCGGGGGAGGGTGGCTTCGGAGTAAGAGAGAAAGGCGCTGGTGCACGTGTACATGTGAGAAGTGGTTTTATTCCAGGTGTGTGTTTTATAAAGATGAGGCCCTCAGGGACAGCGAGTGGCACATGCTTTGGTCAAGAAGAGGAAAAGCAAGAACAGAATGGGGCTGAGTCCCACAAAGGATGGCTGACAGGTGTACTCTGACCACTGGGAAGGAGGGGGCTCTCAGGGGCTTCTCCCAGCAGCAGCCCCCTTACATTCAAAGAAGGAAGCTTGCCCCCCTCCTCATCCCCCAGGGTCCATGCTGCCTGTGGGGGGGGACGCGCACAACAGAGATGGGGGTAGAGGAAACACAGTGACAGAGGACAGGAGATGGTGGCCCCGTGCTGGGGCCCAGGAGCACTGCTTGAGGGGGCCTGGTGAGAGCCAGGGGGGTGAGAGGAAGCCACTGAGACCCCCATGGTGGGGCTGCTGGCCTGAGGGCCGCGTTGGGGAGCAGGAACTAGCAGTCTCGGAATGCCAGGGAAGGAGAAGGGCAGCTCAGCTGGTGTGAGCGGGGGGTGGGGGGGTGGTGTCACTTCAGTCCAGAGCAGAAGCTCAGTCCCTTTGGGGATCATGGACCTCGGCAAGAAGCTGGGACGATCCATGGACCCTCTCCCCAGGAAATGCACATATGCATACACACGCACAATTTGGGGGACAATTTTAGGAGAGTCCCAGGCCCTCTGGAATCCATGAACTGCCTAGAAGCCCCAGGCTGATTTGCTTTGGGAGGGGGATACCCAGGGGTCCGCATACTCCTGGTCTTTTGCCAAAGCTCACACTGCCTGAGCCTCAGGGTTGGGGAAGAGGAAATGGGAAATAGCAGGGACGTTTCCAAGACCAGGCTGTGGGCCCAGTGGTGGTGAGAAGGAACTAGGGGCTCTGCACACAGACAGGAGCCACCTGCCAGCCTCCCCCCTCACTGTGGGAACCCACCCTTTCTCAGGCCTCCGTCCTGCAGTGGGGAGGGGTATGGATGAGGCTTAGCCTCCACGACTTACTGCCCAAGTCTTGGGGAATGTTTAGCTCCAGAAGGGAGGTCCTGTTCTTAACAGCCACTTCAACATCCCAACGCTGTATTTACAGAGGTAAAGGCTTTTGAGAAGGCAGGAGTCAAAAGGCCTGAACAAGGATAGGGCTGTTCCTGTGGTGTGCGGTGGCTGCCTGCCCTCACCAGGTCATCACCATGGCCCAGGCGGAGGGGACACGGCCCCAGCTGGTCTTAAGGCCCAAGAAAGAGATCTTGGCCTGATGCATGGCCAAACAGAAGTGGGATCTATTTCATAAACTGGGTCCCAAGGCTGCCCATGAGGGCTCGTGCAGCTTCTGGTAGGAATGTGGAGACCAGAGCACAGGGAGGGCACAATGCCCAGGGACTGACACAGCCTGGGAGGAACTATAGGTTGCTGGGAAGAAACTAACTCTTCTGGTGCTTTGCTGCTTTTCCATCCATGTCCTTCTGCAAATTATCCATCCTTTGCTCCAGATCCCATCCCTCCCACACTCAACCCAGCACCTGCCTGGGACAGGCCACCGAACTTCTCACCTGCTTCCTGTTCTCCACTTGCCTTCAGGCTGCCCCTCGTCCAGCCCTCAGCCTCCCCATCCATGTTGTCCACAGTCTCCTCTCATGCCGATCCGACAGGTAGGCCCTGTGACCCAGGAGGGGCCCCGTGCGGGCTTCTGTCCTTGCTCTCCCCAGCCAATGGAGGACAGCCCCCCAAACACTGTCCAGGACCCCAGGAGGGTAAAGGGAAGGGGACAAAGGGCCGGGGGGTGAGGGGGGTCTGCCCAGTCTCTGTCCAGCAGCAGTCCAGCATCTTGACCTTCTCTTCTGGGGCAAGGCCAGGCTGGCAGCCAGCGCATCAGGGCCTGCTTCCCCGCGCCCGCCCCAAACAAGCTTTGGAGAGACGTGTGTCGTGGCAGAGGTGTTTGCTGATGAGTCCGGCAGAAATGTGAGGAGATGGGAACGGCTTTACACTCCCCCACCCTAACCCGCTTCCGGTCCCGAAGTCTCATGCAAAAGGTCCAGGAGGCCCGGGGCTACTGTCATGTGTGCGGCAGCAGCTGCCACTGCTGGGCCGGGGTGTCGGCCTGGCACTTGCTGGTCACCAGCTGGGCGGGCTTGGCCTCCAGGCAGAGGCCGCTGACCGAGTGCTGGATGAAAGAGGCTTTTCTCCTCCATCTCTGGGGGGGAAGAACGGGGGAGAAAAACACAAAGATTAACAATAATGTCCAGAACTTCATTTTGCATGAATGTAAGGGGCCTATCCCCAGGACAACGCCCCACCGTGTCCCTGAACAAGAGCTCCCCGACCCCCCACGCAGCCTTAAACCCCTTCCCTTCTGATGCACGCTTGCTTCCATAGCTCAGCAGAAGTCTACATCGAGGTCCGTGGGCCGAATGAATCTGTATTTCTTTGGGCCTACACAATGTCTATTTGAAATTGGGCTTCATTGTCCCATGAAAATCTGCATTTCTAGCTTCCTTTTAGACATGGGCCCAGTTTCTTGTGTGGCCTAGGGCAGCTTGGGGCGGAGCTGCTGCTCCCTCTAAGAGGTGGGGCTCTTGCTCTCTGTTTCCCCAGGCCCTGCCCAGGACGGCTAGCCCCACCCCTGCAGCACACCCCACTCCTCCCTGCGGCACGGGAGTCTACGGCTTCTTTCCACAAGACTTCCTCTCCCTGCAGCTCAGAGCTTCCAGCCTGGCCTGAAACCGTGCAACAGGTGGCCGAGAGCCGGAAGGGGGGGGCGGCCACCTTGTCTGCAGTGATGAGGAGTAGGGTCTGCAGGATGGTGGGAGACCTGGGGTCCTCGTTACGGTATTCTCCTGGGCCTCCCCTTCTCCAGACCTGATGAAGGGGAAAGAGGTGTTCCTGTGGAACATCTGGGGGTGCCTGGGTGGAGGACAGAGTGTCCTTTGGAAGACTCAGGGGAGGAGATGAGAGGCTGGCCCAGGCTTCAAGTCTCAGGGAAATATAAATAGTGAGAGAGATCTGTCTGTCCATCTCTCCTCTCCCTGTATCCCGCCTGTTTGTCATAGGAAGTGAGGAGCCCCCATCCCCCCCACGCCCTGCTCCCCCGCTCTGTGGGGGTAGGGCCAGGCCTAGGGCTGCAGGGGTTGGGGTGGGCAGAGAAGCGAACTGACTTGGGAGGGAAGGTGGGGGGTGAGGACTCCCCTTGGGAATGTGGGCCTGTGGGGTGCCCACGTAGCCCTAGGGGAGAAGGGTCCCTGGCCTAAAGTTGGGCAGTGCGTAGGACAGAAGAGTCCCTCTGGAACTCACAGCATCCTATTGCTTTGTGCTCTTCTAGTCCCTGACCTCCCGGGAGGGGCTGGCCATGCTCCCCAGTCTCCTGGGCTTCGCTGGACCCTGTCCTCCTTTCTGCCCATGGCCAACAGGAGCCGTCCATTCCCAAGCACGGGCAGGGACCCAGCGCAGTGTTATTTATAAAGTGGGAATGTGAGGATGAATGAAGGGATCACCCGATCCCCGGGGGTACCCCCCAAACCACGGGATTCTCACTTTCTACCCATGCCACCGAGCACTCTCCTGGCCACTTAGGCCTGGGCCTGGTCAGAGAAACAGCGCCCCTCACGGCCCTCTCCTATCTCCTCAGCCTCTGTTCCTGCAGGCACCTTGTAAGGTGGGCAGGGAGGAGACAGAGGCTCAGAGAGGTGGGGGTGCTGGGGCCTGCCGACTCATCCTATTGGCTCCAGGACACAGAGCCGCTCGGATCCATGACGCCCAGCGGCCGTGGAAGCTGGAGGTGGACCAAGAAGGGAGGCCTAGCTTTGGAAGGCCCCAGCATGGGAGACCCGCTCATCCTATCCTCTAGGAGGAGAGGGCCCGGGGGGCCCAGATGCAGCTGGGGGCCTGGCAGGCCTTGCAGGAGCAGAGAATTATGAGCTCCAGAGAATTATGGAAGTGGGGGCCTTCCCAGGAGCTACTTCCTCGCTTGTCCTCAGCAAGGAGGGGTGCAAGTGGGCTCAAAGCCTGACCCTTGGAGAGGTCGGCTGCCCTCAGTGAAGAAGAACCTGAGGACATCCCTCACTGCAGGGCAGGGACGGAGGGCAGGCAGCCCGAGGGAGCAGGACAAACGTCATCTGCCAGTCAGAAACCTGTCAGAAGGGTCCAACAGGCCCAGCCAGCAGATCGATCTCCCTCTCTCTCCCTCTCTCTCACACACACACACACTCAGAGGCTGGGGGGAGGGGATCTGGCTGCTTTTCCAGAACGGCATAGCAAGTTGCCAGTCATCCCTAAAGAAAGAGCTGACCCAGGCAAACAGGAAAAGGGTGAGAGGAAACCCTGCAGCCAGGCACTCTCTTCAGCCCTCCACTGTCCTGCCAGCTGGCCAGGGTCAAGCACGGAGAAGGCTCCCGGGCGGTGTGGGCAGTGGAAGGGCTGGAGCAGACCTCTGGCCCTTATGTCCCATACCTTGGGCAGAGGGATCCCCCCGCCCCCCAGCCAGGAAGGGGGCTGACTCTGCCACTGGCCGCTGCATATCTTGAGCAAGTGATATCCTCTCTCGGAATACCAGTTTCTCCCCAGACGGGTGGGCTTGGCCTGTCTTCCAGGATTCATGGAGACAGGGTGAGTGAGGGTTTGACAAATGGAAAAGGCAGTGCTCATGTGAGGTTGTCGTGCCAGCTTGGAAATCGGGGTATCTTGGTCTCACTTTCCTGGCAGCCACAAGCGAAATACTTACTGAGCATCTACTAAGTTCTGGGTTAAGACCGTGGGCTGAGGGGTCACACTGACCTTGAATCTCAGCTCCATCCCTTCCCAGCTGGGTTTCCTCTGACACCTGTTTCTTAAATTCAGCAAGCCTGACTCACCAGTAAGACGAGGATGGCACAAGGGCCCAAACCCCCGGGGTGGCACAAGGGTAAGGTGAGACCATCTGTGTAAAACTCCTATCACCAGCTCTTGGTCAAAGCCAGCTTGAGCTGGGCTGCGGTGGTTGTCAGGGGCTAGGGACCCAAGCCAGATGGCCCCTGCCCTCGTGGAGCTCACAGGCTGGCAGGATGGACACTTAACAGTATTTACTCGAAGAATTGTTTCCTCATGAGTACAACGGATTGGACCTGGCCGCTGACTTGGACTGACCCTCCCTCTGGAAGGGCTCGAGTCCATCTGTTTCAGCCCAGGGCTCCCCTGCCAGGAGCTGCCACCCAGCCTGCACACCCCAGTGGGTAAGGAGACTCACCTGCCTGCCCTCTCTCGGGTTGCATCCCTGCAGCAGGACCAGGGAGCCTGGGGTGACGGAGGTGGAGGCGGCAGTCAGGCACTTCCCCTGCTGCTGGATGAGATGGTCACTGAACAGCCATGCCTAGAAGACAGGGACCGGAAGGGCCAAGTCCAAGGATGCGGTGAGGGAAGGGGAGTGGGTAAACGATAAGACAAATACTCTGTTGGGACAATTTTCTCTAAATAATATGAGTGAATATATGGGTATTTACTGTACTGTTCTTTCAACTTTGCTGTATGTTTTAAAGTTTCCATAATAAAAGGATTGGCTGGAGCTGGCCGGAGGGCAATCCAGAATGTACCAAGGGCTGCTATGGGGGTACGGGGGACAGGGAGAGACAGGACCAGGGCAGCTAGGGGATTCCACGACCCTCCTGTGTCGCACACACACGTACACACAGGAGTCTTGGATGTCTGGCCACGCTTCATGCTGACCATAGCCACATCCCCGGAGAGAACCCAGGTGCCCTCTGGGTAGCATTTCTCCCTCCAAGAATGTGGGTGGTATCCAGAGGGCAACTGTGCAACAGATGGGAAAAGGGAAATGTGGCAGAAGCAGACCCAAGGAGCAGTGTGGGGGGGACAGTATGCGTGGTCCCTGGGAATGTGGGCTTGTGGAGGGTGTAAGCAGAGATAAAATGAGAATAAGCCAAGGGAAGTCCCCTCCCCTGCCACCCCAACTCCTGGACAATGACCCAGGCTCCCTTCCCCCCTCCTGGTTCTAACCTCAAGGCCCTCAGCAGCTTACCTGGGGTGCTGGGGGGTTCTTGGCAGACCCTCTGCAGATCCCCATTCCAAGCAGGAAGTTTCCAGCCGAGTCCTGGCCCTGGGATTCCAAGCAATTAACTCCTTGCTTAATGATGCCAGGGAGTACTTCCTTCACGGGGACTCTGAGAGAAAAGGGAGCAATCAGGCTTGTCTTCTGCCCTCTCTAGGCTTACTCACCCCTCAGCCAGGGGGTGAGTAAGGGCAGTGCTTGGTCAGCTCCCCAGGGAACCATGCTCTTGGTCTCAGTCTCGGGGAAGGGGCCCTGGGGAGCAGGCCTAGCCAGCAGGGGCAGGAGGGCAGGGGACGGGAGAAGGAACAGGATGCCTCTGGGAAGACTGAGTCTCACCCCACGGGGTCTGAGCTGCTGTGGGAGCCCCAGAGGCAGCCCTGGAGGCCAAGCCTGAGAGAACCCTGGGGAAAGAGCTCAGACCAGAAACCCAGGGCTCCCCAGACCAGAAAGAAGAAAACCTGGGCGAGAGACTGAGGCCTAAATATGGACTGAATATGACATCTTAAAATGACAGGAAAGAGGTCACTTCAATTTTAGCATATGTGCTGCCGAAGCGAGCACAAAGAGGTTACTTCAGAGAGGCAAACTGAAAACCCACAAATGGGAAAATGCGTTCAATCTCACTAATGATTAAGGAAATACACATTTGAGAGTTCCCACTGTCTGTTTACCATAACTATGTGCATGAAATATAATATATAATAACACGCGTTATTTCTAGATATTTATTTATATAAAATATCTCATATGTATTCTAGTGTAACAACACCAATCGATGATCTCAGTTCCCAGTGTAGGCAATAGTTGTGGGATCGAACCTTCTCCTTCCCTGCGGAGGAGAGCATAAACCGGCCCGGCAGTTCTGGAGGGCAGTGTGGCATTGTGTATCCAAAGCCTCAAAAATGGGCACACATAGATAAAAAGGGTTACATGGGGCCAAACCCCAGTTATAAAATAAGTCACAGAGATGAAAATTCCAGCCTAGGGGATATGGTCAAATTTACCCTAATAACGACCCATGGTGACAGGTGGTGACTAACTACGCTTATCGTGGGAGCACAGCGTAATGCAGAGATTGCTGACTCACCACGTTCGCACCAGAAATGAATACAACACGGTATGTCAGCTGTAGTTCAATAATAAAAAACACACAAAAAATAATGGACATACCTTTGACCTAACAATCCTAATCCTACTTCTGGAACTTTGTTATCCTGAGGCAATAATATTGGGGCTGTTGGCAGGGTGATTGGTTATACTGAAAACAGAGATATCCAATGATAGGGGACAGGCTAATTAAATACCCAATTCATCTGTAGGATGGAAAGCCCCATAGTCATTGAAAATGACTCCAAATGAATATCTGATATCACAGAAAGATGTTTAGAACATACTGTTAAATAAAACAGGTGTGTTTCAAAATATTTTAAATATTATTTTAAAATGCACAGGAAAATACGCTTAAACACACATCCCTCTCTCTCTCTCTCTCTCTCTCTCTTTCACACACACACACACACACACACACACACACACACACCCCTACATGACACATTGTCTTACTCTGTGGTTAATAAACCCAAGGAGGCTGCTGGGCCCAGCTGATGCAGGCTTGTATTCCTGGGTTTAGAAGGTCACACACACTCTTGAGTTATGGCCCCAGCGAGTGATGGGGTTTAGAGTGTGGCCATGCACCTAATCTTAACCCCTCTCTATCCAAAGAGAACCTAAGTGGGCTGGGGAGGGGGGCATCATAACACTTTTGGCATTCTTTGATCTCAACCAAACCAGCTCCTCCTTCCTCAGGGCTGGTTGGAATGCCCCAGAAACCCCAAACCACGACCCACCCTCACAGAGCCTCAGGAAGACACCTTCACTTTCTCTCGTACCCTCCTGCCAGGTCCCTCTTGAGAATTTGCATAATTCTAGACCACAGGTTGAAAACTGCTGGCTCCCAAGCTAAATATGGTCCTGAACACGTTTTCATGTTTTTTTCTCAGTCGTCTTTATTGGTTTTTTATTGTCTCACAGAGCATCAGGGTCAATCCCTCCTGGGAATATGGCGTTTAAAGAGATAAATATTTATTTTGCTCCCAATTTGTCAGTAGAGGAAAGTCTAATAAAAGTAGTAATATAAAAAAGATAATATAAAAGATATAAAATATAATATATATTATAAAATATAAAAAAGATAATAATGAATATGACCCATAATAAAATGCCCCCTATGACCCCCTAATACAAAGGTGCTTGAAGCTTTGAATAAAAGGACAACCCCTCCTTTCTGGGAGGGGTCAGAAATGCCTGGGGACCCTCCAGCGGCCCCCATCAGGTGCCATCTCCCACCAAGCAGCCTTTATAAATACCCTCCCCATCCTGTCCCGGTCTAGCAATGACCCCAGCCCCCCAGGGACAGATTAGATGCAATGTCAGTTGGTTCACAAGGCCCCTCTCTGTTCCCAAGTCCGCCAAGCTCCTCCCCAGCGAGACAGGCTCCTATCAGTAGTGTTCTGCCCCCCACCCCCTGGCCCAGCCTCCTCGACTCTCTGCAACTCTTCACTGCCCCCCTTTATCCCTGTCCTTCTCCTCTGGATGCCTTCCCCTCCTGCCAACCATTAACACTGCATCTTCCACTTCCTCTCCTTCCCCTTCCCTCTTCTACTTCCTTCACCTATGTCCTCTTTCACCTATATCCTCCCTGCTCCTTGTCTATCCTCCTTTCCTTTGGAAAAAAAAATATATATATATATATATTTTATTTTTTAAGTAATCTCTACACCAACATGGGCTTGAACTCACAACCCCGAGATCAAGAGTCGCACACTCTACTGACTTGAGCCAGGCGCCTCATCCTCCTTTCCTTTGCATCAGAGTCTATCTTTCCTACCTTGACCCTGAGCAGAGACTTGGACCCACCTAGAGGCTGGACAGCCCATAGTCAAGACCCCAGATTGCCCCCAGGGACCCAGTCCTTCTCTACCCCTCACCCCAACTCTTGCTTGCAGGTTTTCTAAGGCTTGGCACTGGAAAGGAGAGCTCTAGCATAATCCCCCTGGACTCTGGGCAGATGGGTCTCAGGGCAGCTCTATTCCCAGTGCCAGCACAGTTAGGGGCTGGGAGCAGAAGAGAAAGACAGGATAAGGGCTAGGAGTCAGGACCCTCAGGTCCTGGGTACCCAAACCAGCCTCTGAGTCACTCTCCAACCCAGACCCTCCGAGTCCAAATTTCCACACAACCCCAGGCCAGCCGGAGCATGGCATTCCTCAAGCTCTTTGCCCCCTCCTGTCTCTTGGTCCTGGGATCCGGGTGGGCGCATGCCAGCAGGTGTCAAGGAGAGGCCTCTGATTCAGGGGCTGGGGAGAAGCTCTGGCCTCAAACACATTTTGTCTGTCCTACATAGCATGGTTGTTGTGGCTTTTAGCTAATTGGCAATATTAAAAATCTGAAGGTTATACAAAGAAATCTGAATCCAGCTTCTCTTGAGAAAAAGGAAGATGAGGTCACACAGAACCTTGGATTCCCACGAGGCACTCAAGGCACTAACACAAGGTCGTGCTGTCCCCTGGGGGACGGGCTTTTGCATGCCAGTTGGCCACAGTCCCCACAACTCCCTAGCCTCTCACTGCTGCCCACCTGATTGGTTTGCAGCACCCAACCGATCATTGCAAGATTTGAATTCGTAACCTCTCCCGAGGGCGAGGGTGTTAGGATGCAAAGACTCCCCCCACTCTGCTTCATCCAGGGGCAACCTGTTCTATTACCCCTCCCTGCAGAGAAGAGATGCCTGCTGAGGCCTCTTGGACCCGCTCAGGAATGCAGCCCAGGCTGTTCCAGATCCTTCTGCACGCTTCCTCTCCCTGGCCCTGTCCTCAGGGAGATGTGCAGGGTGGTCGGCTTCCAGAGCTGAGGTGGGCACTGTCTACATGTGGCAACAGCCAGTGGCAGGAAGGCTTGACTACTGATACTTGGGGGCCGGTGGGGGGAGGATACATGGGGCTTGGGCAACAATCTCCAAACCCGCAGTGGCTCGTGAGGTGTCCCTGTGGTCCCAGGCCTGGAGCTGCTGGCACAGTCGTCTCTACCACCCTCCCTCGGCTTTCTGGCCGAGCCCGACTACATCTGCATCTGCTTCCCTCTTTGTGGGCCTCCTCCTAGCGAGGCAGCCAGCAGCCCTTAGAATACCTTTGTAGAAAGAGCAAAAGTGTCCCTTCCTCGAGACTTTTTACTTCCATCTATTAGAAAACTATCATAATCTACTGGTCTTGTTAGAAGACTTTTATTGCCATCTGCCAGGGAGTGTTAGAATAAATGTACGATATCCACGGTGCGCTTAGTGCCCTGGCGCATGTGGTATGCACAGTTTGCCCTACTGTTCCTGACAGTCCTAACAAAAGGACTACATTGCTGTTGTTGAGGCCAGCAGAACTCCGGTCTGCAGGGGGCAGAGCTGTGCGGGGACTGAGGCAGGCCTAGCAAAACAGAGGCCTCGCCCTTCGCCACCTCATTTTCCCCACTGACCGTCTGCAAGTGGGGCCAACCATTAGGCTCCCCTGTTTGGAGGAGAGCTTGTATCCACTTGGCATAGAGAAGTCCTTCCTCACCAACGACCTGTGCCGCTGCTGGCCCCTCACCCTGGGCAGAACTTGGAGAGTGGACCGGGGATGGTAACCTGGACAGGAATGAGGTGCATGGCTTCTACATTACCGACACAGGATCATTTTATAAAACCTCCCCACACTGACAGAAGAAACAGAAGAAGACTCATACTCCTCACTTCACGTATCTGGTTTCATCCACTGTCCTGTCTTGTCATGGATCCAGGTTTCTGGTAGTTATAAAACACTTTTTCCTCTCAGTCCTCAGGGGATGACATGAGACCCTGTCCATGGGGATTGGGTGTGGAGAGGAAAGGCATGTTCCCGGTCCTCCCTGTGTCTCCCATGGGCCTCCCAGCTCCTGCCCGAGGTCTAGAGCCCGGGGCTCCAACCCAGTGTTGTCTGAACTCTGACAGGATGTAAAGAAATGATTGTTTTTTGCCTCAGAAATGACATGTCTGAATGAAACTACCTCCCTTAAAAGTGGCCACTGGAGAAAGTGGTCCATTTATTATACTTTTATAAAACGTATAATGTTCTTTCCCTTCACAGCCTTCATCTGGGGGCTGGCTCATCCAGGCCGCCAGCTCTTCTCAAAGATGCCGCTCTCGGGCACCTGGGTGGCTCAGGCATTAAGCGTCTGCATTCAGCTCGGGTTGTGATGCTGGAGTCCCAGGATCCAGTCCCGCATCGGGGTCTCTCTGACCCTCACCCCACTTGTGCATACACACACACACTCTCTTTCTAACAAATAAAATCTTAAAAAAAATAAATAAAAGATGTTGCTCTTGCTTGAACTGTTTTGAAATCCTTGAAACTGGCTTCCAGTATCAGTTTATTCTTGACTTGTTTCAGTCCTTGTCATGCTCTATCAGGGAGTCAGGATCACCTTATGGGGGGTAATCGCCTTCTTCACTGGACTTGGCGACAACCTAACTATGGCTCTTTTCCAAAAAACAAAGCTGCCTTTAAAGAACAGGGAGTCGCCTTTTTCGAGGACCTGCAGGCTCTGAGGGGTGGAGTGTTCTGGAAAGCTGCTGCGACTGACATTGATGGAATTACCCGTTCCCTACGGTGACAGCTCTAGAAAGGAGAACGCTAATTCCCGAGTTATTACTATGGAGGCTTATTGACTATGCAATTTGTTCGGTTAAAGATACATATCGAGTACCCGTTTTGTGACAGGCCCTGTCACAGGGGCTGGACACCAACAGCAGACAAAGCAGATCACACCCCTACCCGCACAGAGCTTACTGTCACATTGCGGGGGGGGGGGGCAAGGAAATGAGTTGGCCACATAGGCGCTGGAGGGTGGTGAGCATGGACTAAATGGGATGCTGAGGAAGGGGGTGCTCTGCAAACACAGACTGTTCAGGGAGCCCCCCCCAAAAGAGGACATTTGAGTCGAGACCCGAAGGAAATGAGGCCATGAGCCAGGTGGTTGAGAAGGCTTTTGAAATGAGAAAAAAGGAAGCCTCATGACCATACAGCAGCCTTCACTTCACCCCTAGCCGGGGAACTTGCACACACGCTCAGAAGCAGCCGTGGGTCCAGCGCCCCCCATCTGTGTCTACTTCCAGTTTGTCAGAGCAAACATTTCCCTGGGGCTTTGCAGTCTCTCTGATTGAGATCTTAATGGATGCCTACTGTTTGCTCGGATCCACGCATTGGGACTCACTAAACCCACCCCTTATCATTAGTTATCTCTAGATTTTTCATAGCAGCCAAGAAGCCTACGCTGAATGAACAACTCTTGTCAATAGTTTTTTTGCTTCAGTTGCTTTACTTCCTGAGGATAAACTCCCAGAAGGGAGAGAACAGAGTCAAAAGGGATGAGTCTTTATTTCTGTAACTTTTGCTACGTAATGCAGCGTTGTTTCCCTGTGGGGACAAGGCCCATTTCCGGCTCTGTGGCCCAGTCTATTAAAAATTGCTTCCGGGGCACCTGGGTGGCTCAGTGGGTTAAGCTTCTGCCTTTGGCTAAGGTCATGATCTCAGGGTCCTGGGATCGAGCCCTGCATCGGGCTCTCTGCTTGGCAGGGACCCTGCTTCCCCTCTCTCTCTGCCTGCCTCTCTGCCTACTTGTGATCTCTGTCTGTCAAATAAATAAATAAAATCTTTAAAAAAAAAAAGTTGCTTCCTGCCCCGTCTTACTTGTAACACTTTCCCCTTCCCCCTCAAGAGCCTTCACATGCAGATGAAACACTGATAGCTGGAAAGAGTCGGACTGCCCAAGATGGGGCGATCTCAGGGTGGGGGTCCCCAAACCGCTGGCCCCCCAGCCAGGCCAGATGCGCAAGCTGAGGGCAGTACTCACGTGAGCTCTGGGTAGACATTATCCAAGTACCAGCGGAACGACTTGCAGTTCATCTTCTTCCTCTGCTCAATCCGTGTGGCTACGCTGAAAGAGAAGGGAAGCCTCAGGCTCTGGCAGGCAGGCGCAGGGAGGAAGCCCCAGGAGGCTGGCCCCCTCCTCTGCCCACCCCAGGCGGGGCAGGGCCAGGAGCTGTCCCAGCCTGCCCTCCAGCCATGGCCAATTGCCAAAAATCCTTGTCTGACCTGCAAGGTCCCCCCAGGTCTCCTCGCCATTCCTCATTTCTTTCCCCAAATTCCTGTGCACTTTCAAGGATCAGAGCAGCCCCCCAGGGGCCCTGCTTGACTCCAACTTCTCACACCTTGAGACCTCAGCGCACCCCTAGCTGGTCCTCAAACAAAGCCTTAAGGAATTCCAAGTTTTCCCTTCCTGCATTCCAATTTCAGCAGAAAGGGTCCAACAAGAAAAGCACGCTTTAAAGGTCTTTCAGGAATTTTGGCAAATGAGATCCCTCTGAGGTGCCCCTGGATGACACAGTTTCCTCTCCCCAGTGTCCTCAGCTATCCTGATGGGAATGGCCACTGACAGATGACCCTCACCGCCTCTCTGAGCCTCAGTTTCTCCACCGGTAAACATAACCACCTCTCCCAGAAGGTTTTCAGAGAATCAAATGAATTAAGACAGGATAAGAGCCTAGCACAGGGTAGATCTTCAGTAAAGGTTAGTTCACCACGGAAAGAAATAGTGATGCAATTTTTCAAAGGGATATAGCTAAGAATAAACAGAGTGCAGAAGATTCGGAGACGATCACTAATGTTCTGATCACAACCTTTAGAAATAAATGTATCTCATACTGTGACCGAGTATTCCCATATGCGTATATAGCTACACACACACACACACACACACACACACATCTAACTGAAAGACATTTCACCAAACAATACTTAGCCTTAACTGCAATCAGCTGTCCTTTTCTATTCTGTTCTGGTCCAATCTATCATGTCCTCTACGATTATTTTCTTAATGTCGGTCACAACGCATGAAATTGATTTCATAACCAATCTACATTTTGAAAAATGCTTAACTAGACTGTCGTCATATGAGCCCAGGACAGAAAAACAGGCTAACAAGATCACAGGCGTGTTGTGAACGGCGGCCAGACCCCAAGTGTTTTCTGCAGACGGCCCGGCCCTGACTACTCCCACAGATGTCCTTTCTCCTGCGGGCGGCTGGCGAACGGGAGCTCTTCTTCCGCAGCGAAACTCCTCTGGCTGTTGTTTCTCCCCATGTGGCCGCATGGTCCTCAAGGGCCCGGTCCTGCCCCACATTGCCTCTCCTACCAGAGCCCCCCACTCCCAAGAGCCCAGCGGGGAGGGGCTCAGTTACTAAAGAGACTGTGAGCGCTTCCCTGGCGTCCACACCATTTTGTGTTTTGTTCTGGTTGTGCTAACGTGGGTGGAGGGAGGCAAACGGGGCTGGTGGAGGGGCCCACCTGCCAAAGGCCTTCCCGATGGCTGAGGGCCGGGCCTCGTAGTAATATTGCTTGTACTCGTCCATCCACACCTCCGCGGTGCGCTTGGTGTTCCTAAAAGGGGAGGAAGGAACAAAACAAAGTCACCAGGGAGGTGACAGAGTGAGGACCGCGACCCGCTCTGTGCCGTGCGGGGTTAGGGTTAGTGACGCAAAGTAATAGCGATTGGGGTGGGAGAGATGAGTCGGGTCTGTGAACCTCCATCAGCGCACGTCCGCATACCCTTTACAATCCCCTGGAGGACTCTGTTCTGCCAAAATGCCTGCCTGTGGGCGCAAGGAATGCGTACCAAATACTTGTTTGATAAAACATGGGTGACGACCTGAATGCCCATCCGTAGGAGAACAACGGTTTTTATATGACGGTGCTACGGGATGGAGGGCACGCCCCGGTTAGCAGGTATGGACACAGAAGGACGCCTGTCATTCAGGGTGGAGTGGCAGAAAAGCAGGCCACCGACAGGACACACAGAGTGACCCCGTTTATAGAAAAACACAAAGTTATGGTGTGTGTGTGTGTGTGTGTGTATGTGTGTGCTTCTCTTTCCGTGAACTGCATATATGCAAAGGAGTTAAAAGGCCTGAAATGATAGATCAGAAACCTAGTCACAGAAGTTACTTTTGGAGAGACAAGTGGGATAGGAGTCAGATCGGGTAAAAGAACTTTTGCTTTTTCCTCTCTATATGATAGAAAGAGTAAGAACACATATATGTACAGATATATATGTGTTGCATATTCTGGTACAGCTTGCATTTTTTAGTGAACATGGATTACTTTTATAATTATAGAAACAAAAAATGGGGTTGGGGGAAGCAAATCAAAATAATAAATCATTCAGTTAGCTAGACTGGGGAGCCACTGCAGCAAACAAGGAAGCGCAGGCCTGACAAGTGAAAGAACTGTCCTCACAGGGGGGTCCTCAGGACCCTTTTCCTCTTCCATCCCACCGGGAACGCGGGGGATGGCTGGACTCTAGGGCCAAGCACACCCTGTGGCTGGGAACGTGGATGAGTCTGACCAGGTCAGGCTCAGGACATGACACCCATGACCAGAACCTGGGGCCTGGTGAGTAGAGGGTGGCCCCCGGTCAGGTGTTGGGCCAGTTCTCCAAGAAGCTCATGGACAAAGAGGGTCAAGACAAGGGAGGCCTGGGCACCTGGGTGGCTCAGTGGGTTAAAGCCTCTGCTTTCAGCTCTGATCATGGTCTCAGGGTCCTGGGATCGAGCCCCGCATTGGACTCTCTGCTCAGCAGGGAGCCTATTTCCCCCTCTCTCTCTGTCTGCCTCTCTGCCTACTTATGAACTCTCTCTCTCTGTGTCAAATAAATAAATAAAATCTTTAAAAAAAAAAAAAAAAGACAAGGGAGGCCTGGTGGCAACACTCTCAGTTTCATCCTTCCACCCCTCAGGGTACCTGGAATCTCAGAATTGGAAGGAACAAATGGGGAAACTGAGGCCCAGAAAGGGGGAGGGGCAGCTGCCTAAAGCTGCAGGAAAGACCAACAGGGCTGGTGGGGTCTCAGACCGAGGTGGCCTGGCTCCTAGCCTGGCACTCTTTGCACTGTCACCTACCTGATGTAGGTGAGGGCATTGCCCTCAGGGAAATTGTAGGGGTGTCGTTTCCTGAAGACGTGGCCCACCCGGCTGCAGGGCACGATTTCCAAGCTCCCACCGCACATCCACACCCTGAAGGAGAGCTCTGCAGGAGACAGCAGCCGTCAGGAGGGAAGAGCCCCTGGCAAGTCCCCATGGAGCAAAAGTGGGAAGGAGCTAGCCTCCCGGGTGTCTGCTTGGAGGCACAGGTGGGGTTCGGGGTTTCTGGGCCCATCTACATGGGATGTGCCCACCCTTGCACACATTCCTGACTGCTCACTCCATGAATGTGCACACCCCCACTCCCCACAACACACATCCCTGTCCACACACCCCACCCCCCAAATCTCATCCCACACACACCTTCTCCATATACACCACGTCCACACTCCCTTCATATACAACCCGCCCCACACCCCCCTGCACACACACCCTCTCCACACATCCCACCCCAGACACCACACACACACACACACACACACGTACACATCCTGCCCCACACACACCACACATAGCCACCCCCCTCTATATACACACCCTCCACTGCCGACTGCCATACACCCTGCCCGCAATTGAGCCCTGGAAGAGCAGCGGGGAAAGCCCTGCAGCAGCACCAAGACCATGAGGAGAAGAAAAACCGAATCAACGGCCGCATCGTTTCCAGCCTCTGCCTGGAAAGCCCCATCCAGACATTGCTAAGGAAGAACACATTTGCTCATCAGTCTGCTCTGGGCATTCACGAGGCTGAAACACCAGCCACCAACCAGGCCAAAGGCCGCTCTGGCTGGTGTCTTCCTGGCTCCATACCTCCCTCTTGGCCCAGGGGGTCTCCATTTACAGGCACCCACTGGCCCCCCCTTGAGACACGCTTCCTTGTGATAGTGGTGGGGATGCTGAATGAGCTTGTGCAGGACGGCGAGGGACTGTGGTCCCCCTTAGGGCTGGGAGATGCAAGTGGCCATTCTGCCTCCTAGAGGAGGCTGTCACAAACTGCCCGCCCCACTGTCACTTCTGGCAAGGGCCCACCTGGGCAGCTGGCTGCACCTCCCATAATCTCTTCCGATTACCCCTTTATATGAACCCTACGGCTGGACAGACACCTCTGACATTAAAACATTCATTCCTATCCCAGAAAATACACAACCCTTGTTTTGTGTTTGTTTGTTTTGTTTTTAATTAAAAAAAAAAAAAAAGAGGGGTGCCTGGGTGGCTCAGTGGGTTAAGCCTCTGCCTTGAGCTTGGGTCATGATCTCTGGGTCCAGGGATTGAGCCCCCCATTAGGCTCTCTGCTCAGCAGGGAGCCTGCTTTCCTTTCCTCTCTGCCTGCTTCTCTGCCTACTTGTGATCTCTGTCTGTCAAATAAATAAATAAGATCTTAAAAAAAAAAAAAAAGAAAGAAAGAAAGACCATTTACTCATGACTTCTAGCCTTGGTCCCTTTTCCCTCCCCCCCAGCTGGCAGTACAGACACTCGTTGTCCCTGGACAGGCCAGGGGGTTCTCACCTGATGCAACTTGTCAGGGCCCACTGCCTACCCCTCAGCTAACACCCGCCTCTCTCCAGCCTGTGGGTAGAAGAAGCTTTCAGATGTGGGCCAGGGGCCAGGGCTGGACATGTGGTATAGCAAGGGTGGCCATGTTGATGGGGTTCCCTAGGGCAGCCTGCAGAATGCCAGGCTTGTGTTCCTTCTCCTGGGAAGAGCTCTGGAGCTGGGTCAGCAAGTGAAATTTAGAACTAGGGATGACCTGGAGGACAGAAGAGCTGCATTCTGGTTCCATTCCTACCAGACTAACTTGGTTATGCTAATAAGTCACTTCATCCTGCCAGCCTGCACTGTCCATGCTGTTATTGTCACCACCCACAACACGTCACCATCACTCATTGACTGAGCCCTTACTATGTGCCATGCTCTAGAACCCAGGTCTAATTCTCACAGCAAGCATGCGAAGCTGGTATTATCACCCTGATGTTTTGTTTGTTTTAATTTTTTAAAAATTTACTTATTCTTTTTAAGTAGGCTCCATGTCTAGCATGGGGCTCAAACTCATGACCCTGAAATTGAGAGTCCCATGCTCTGTGAACTGAGTCATACAGGTGCTCCTGTCCCCATGTTTTTTAATCAGGACTGGGAAGCTCAAACATGTTAACCTCTCCAAGACCACCCAAATACCCTGTTGCAGAATTACAATGTCAAGTTCACATTTTGTCCAGCAAGCTGCACTGTTCGAATCAGATCCCTTAGTTCATTCAGCAAAATTTTACTGGGCACCTGTTAATTATGTGTCATATACTGTTCTAGAATCCTTACACATTCGTGGGTAGGCGACAAGAAGTCACTAAAATAAGGGACAAAAATGCAAGTAGACAAGAAAACGAGTGAAATGCGGTCTATCCGATGATACTAAGAGCAATGGAGACGGATGAAGCAGGAAGGGCTGAAGAGAGCCCCTGGGGCTGCGGTGGGCTACAGTTTTAATCTGATTGGCAAGTTCTCCATCCAAAGGGGACATCTGACCTAAGACCTGAAGGAGGTGAGGAAGCAAGTCATGTCGCTTTTATGGGAGAAGGATTTCAGGCAGAAGGACCAGCAAGGGCAAAGCTGTGGAGGCTGGAGTAGGTGGCAAGTTCCAGGGCAGCGAGGAGGCCTGGCGGGGGCAGCGAGGAGGCCTGGCGGAGGCAGCTCGGGGTGGAGTGGGGCCAGGTGAGAGAGGCAGGAAATGTGGGCAGAGCTGGTGGAGTGCTGTGGGGGAAGGGCAGATGGCGTGAAGACAGCGGGCTTTGCTCTCAGCGATGGCACGGAGTCCCTGCAGGGTCTTGAGCTGAGGACCGACATGATCAGACTACCTTTTAAAAGGCCCTCTAATGGGAATCCCAAGGTTTTCACGTTTGCCACCTCCACTTGCCCCTGGGGCTCTCTGAGGGGACACAGGAAGGAGTCTCAGTTTGGGCATCTCCCTTCCTTCAACAAAAGAATGAAATGAAAGGCCCAAACCTACCAGCAGCAGAGCCCTCCTGACTCAAAACTGCTCCCAGCAGCTGAATGTGTGAGCACCAAGGCTAGCCTAAAAATTTCTTTGAATTTCTTCTAAGAAAGAAAAACCTTCCCAGAACCACTCTGTGGTTCACCTTTCAAGTTCCCCAACCACTGAGCCCTTGCCTCAGGCCGAATCTGAAGTTAGCCATTTGATCATTTACTTGTTCCTCTGTCAATCACCAGCTGTAAAAAAAAAAAAAAGAAGAAGAAGAAGAAGGAGGAGGAGGAGGAGGAGGAGAAAGAAAGAAAGAAAGAGAAAAGACGAAAGAAAAAAGCTCCTGGATGCAGGAGAGACCATTAGTTTCCCAGTCCTTGGTGTCTGTACAGGAAACTCGCTTTGCCGAAGCTCCCTTCAGGCTGAGACTGAGGGCACACGGGAGGTCACTTGGGCCCAGAACATGTGGAAGGAGGTCAGAAGGGAAGGGTCAGTGCACCCCGGTTCCCAGAATTTACTTCTCCAAATGCCTGTATGCAAATGGTTTCCAAGAATAAGTTACAAAGGGGAGAATATTCCATGCCTCTTTCCACTCCAGTTGGTTGTGAGTTAAGATCAGACCTATGATAAACCCCACTGCTGGGGCGCCTGGGCGGCTCAGCCGGTGAAGGGGTTAAGCATCTGCCTTCGGCTTGGGTCATGATCCCAGGGTCCTGGGATTGAGCTCTGTGTTGGGCTCCCTGCTCAGCGGGGAGCCTGCTTCTCCCTCTGCTCCCCACTGGTGCTCTCTCCCTATCTGTCACTATCCCTGTCTCTCTCAAATAAATAAATAAAATCTTAATTAAAAAACAACAACAACAAAAGCCCCACGGCTCATCTGTGTCCTGATCGAGAAGAGAGTAGAAGGAGCTGCTCCTCGCCTCTCAGAAACACAGAATTTGCTCTGATCACCCCTCACAACACTGAAGTTGGGGGCACTACGCACACCCGTCAAATGTGGAGCTTCCTGACTGAAATCTGGAAGGCAGCATTCACCTCAGTTTTCCCACCTGTCAAACGGGTGAGATACCACTGGCCGTATTTATGTCGCAAGAAACCTGGTGAGGATGAACAAGGAAACAAAGGGCTCTGCGAAGAACAGGAGACCTCCGGGTCACTCCCCATCCTTCACCCCACTCCCTGTCGAGTGGGCTGCACCACCGGCTTCCTTCCTGTGGGCTGGCAGCGTCAGTCAGAGCGGGGACAGGGGAGAGGGAGGGTGGGTGTTTATCTCCCCCGACACCCTCTGCCTGGGCTATGGGCTGGCTGCGGGTGCCCCAAGACCACAGCTCCTGTCAGGGGGCGCTCCCTCCCCATATTCCAGACTGAGGGATGGCCACACCTCACAGCAGTCATCAGCCCAGTCCAGGGCCACAATGTCCCAGAGTTTCCCTATGTCTCGCCCACACTGTGTGGACAGTCTCTTTATAAACCCCCTTATAGTACCCAAGTTGGCTGATCCGTTTGTATCAGGCCTTATCTAACAGAACCTTGCCGGTGACACTGGGAGCTCTCTGGGCTCTTCCCTTTTCTGCTGGAGCTAGAGGGCTCCCCTGGCCCCGGAAGTAATGAAGATGGCCGTCAGCAGCGTGCCTTGTGTTTTAACCTACCTCCCAGTTGGCACTCATACCAGCCTCTTGAGGAAACCGAGGCTTCGGGAGGCTTTACCTTGCCCAGGGCCAGAGAGCTTGCAGGTGGGAGGGCCAGGATTTGCACCCAGGCCATCTGGCCCCATCCTTACATTTAACCACCAAATTCGGCTGCACTCCCCACTCCCACTGGCTTTTCTGGAAGAAAAATTAGCTGTGGGTTTAAGCTGCAGCCCCGGTTACAGTCTTTCTGTTCTTCCGCGCACGTCTAGCTGTGGGACCACAGGCTCCCCCTGACCATCTCAATATTTACGAGCTGTGTGGCTCTGGACCACTGCACCAATTACTTAACCTCTCTGTGCCTCAGTTTCTTTATCAGTAAAATGGAGATATAATACATACCTCGAGGAGCTGTGAGATTAAATGAATGAATACATGTGTAGAACAGGGACTTATGCATAGAATGTGTTCGAGCATGGTTATCTATTATTGTTGTCACTGTTAGTGTTATTTCCAACTTACCAAAATTCTCTCCCCCCCAGATGTCCATCTGGGCATCATACTTTCCCAAGTGGTTAAACCAGGACTTGTCAATCACAAAGATTCCTCCAGCTATAACAGGAGTCCTGGGAGCAAGGAGAGGAAAGAGGCAACACATGAACTGGAGAGGCTGGGAGCCCTTCCAGATGGCCCCAGAACACAAGGTCATTTGCCCCAAAATCCCCCACTTGCAGAGTCAGAGGGCCAGGACATCCAGCAGCTCCCTGGCCTCTGTCCTCTCTGTCCCTGGGCCCAGAACCGAGTCAGCACTTAGACAGTGTGCCCTCAGGAGCACCAGCAACTGAAATGCAGCGCCCCCCCTGCAGATTCCCATGCCCCTGGCCCAGGGAAGGAAGGGGTCTCTGCAGAGCCCACAGTAGCACTGACCTTATGGGCTTGGTGGGGTCAGTCCGGGCAATCTTCTGCTCAAGAGGGATCTGCTCCCACTTGAAATGCAGGCTCCAGTCAAATCCTAATGGACAGAGAGGGGTGAGGACAGAGCTCAGGGCAGAGCTGCTGCCCCTTCATTCCACCAGCCCTTGGTCTCCCCTGATCAGAGCCCAGCTCGCAGAGCACCCTGGGCAATTCATGCCATCATTCCTTCACTCAGAAGGAGACGGGTCCCTGACCTCATTGATTTACTGGGTAGGACAGAGCCTACAAAAAGAAATCAATAAAGGAATAATCTGCCACAGGTGAAAAGTGCTGAAAAGAAAAGAGAGGTACCCATGCTATTTTAGTAAGGGTAGTCAGGAAACGCTCTCTAAAGAGATCACTTTTGACCTGAAAGTCTGATCCATGCAGGTATCTGGGGAAATGGAATTCCAAGCAGGGGGAACAGCAAGTGCAAAGGCCCTGAGGTGATTTCCCAAAGGAGAAACGCCTGGCTCACTTCAGAACCCCACTCAACTCTAAGATCTAAGTAACAGCTGTTTCCATTTTTTGGACGTCTGGGCCCCAAATAGGAAAACCACTCTGCCCACTAGCTCCTAGCAACAGATTGTCTAGTGCAGCCTGTCCAATAGAACTTTCTGCAATGATGGAAATGTTCTATATCTGCACTGACTGTCCAATATGGTAGGCACTACCCACATGGGGTTATTGAGCACTTGAAATGTGGCTAGTGCAACTCAGGAAGTGAATTTGAATTTTATTTAATTGTAATTAATTTAAATTTAAATAGATAAATATGGCTCTTATAGCAGCACGGCTATAAAGTCTAGACCAGAGCTGTCCGAAAGAATGCAAATGATGCAAGCCAGAAATGCAAACTACATATGTAATTGAAATTTTTTTAGGACACCTGGGTGGCTCAGGTTGCCTTCAGCTCAGGTCATGATCCCAGGGTCCTGGGATCGAGTCCTGCATTGGGCTCCCTGCTCAGTGGGAAGCCTGCTTCTCCCTCCCTCTGCCTGCCACTCCCCCTGCTTGTCTTTCTCTCTCTCTCTGTGTCAAATAAATAAATAAAATATTTTTTTAAATAAATAAAATCTTAAAAAATTTTTTTCTAGCAGCCATATCAAAAAGAAAGAACGTATGAAATTAATTTGAACAATATATTTTAATGTAATATATCCAAAAATGTTATCATTCCAACATATACTCAATATAAAAAACTACTCATGAGATTTTTTACATTCTTTTGTAATAAGACTTTGAAACCTGGTGTGTATTTACACTTACAGCACATCTCAATGCAGACCAGCCACATTTTAAGAGCTCAATAGCCAAATGTAGCTAATAGCTCTTCTCTTCAACAGCCTGGGTCCAGACCACCTCCAGGTGTATGTATTGGGAATTCACACAAGACACTGTCCTAGCATGTCCTTCTGCCAAGACTGTAGGCATGATCCCTGGGCTGGCAGCATTTGGAAAGGATGTGTCAGTGTTTGTTCGAGGGGAAGACCCAAGACTAGCCTGGTTTTGTCACTTATGATTCCAGAGGGCTTTGTCCCCAGTCCCAGAGCTTTCCACCATCCCTTTCCATTTTCTGGAGGTAAAGGGGTGGTGTGAGACGCTCTGGCACAGCTGGGTAGAAGAGCACCAAACCAAGGCTTTAGATCGCCCCCACCTGCCCCTTTCAAGCCTACAGCCCCTCCTCTGGGAGATGGACCCACCTCCACGAAGATCTGCAGATGCAGCAAGGTAGGCAAAGTTATCCAGACTGATGACATCGATGATGGGGCTCACCACACGGGTGTGGTCCTAGGGGAGGAATGAGAGATGGTGTGAGGCCAGGGACTCTGTGAAGAAAGGCCCAGCTGCCTGCTCTGAGAAGTTCTCTCCCGCCATGGGGCACTCAGCCCTTCCCGCAGGACTGGGCAGGATCTTGGGAGCTGTCCTGCAGCCCCACAGCCAGGCTCCTGGAAGGACCCACTGGGGTCCCATGGGCTCTCCCAGCCTCTTCCTCTCACATCATGCTGAGCCCTGCTGGGATCTCACCTCCTCAGGGAAGCCCTGCTGGATTGCTGCAGGCTGAGGATTTCTTCCTCTTTTAAGCTGCTCTCACAATTACAGACCAGACAATTCCTGGGGCACTGAATCCTATGCTGCCTGAGGTGGCTCTTCTGGTGCTGGTCTGAACTGCTGTTTTATTCATCGTTTGTACATGTTTCGGTTGAGTCTTCCCAACTGGACCACCAGCAGCTTGATGGCAGGGACTCTGTGGTCCCTGTGCAACCTGGCTGTCATTCTCTCAAGCCACATCTGCTTCAAGGTCAGATTCACCACTCCCTTCATCCTCCTAGACATAAATCCACCTCAGGCATTGGAGGGTAATGTCAATTTTATTAAAGATTTGGGACGTGGGGTAGTGGTGTTGGGGGCTTATGTCATACACCCCATGCAAAACTATCAACCACCATCAGCCCTCTCTTCCCTCTCCCTCCACAAAGGGACCCAGCCTAGAGGCCCATCTCTCCCCAGACTGTGCTGACCTTCAAAATCCTCTTGTCTGCAACATGGAGACCACCCAGCTCTGCCCCTCAGTTCACACACACCCTGTCTCAGGACCACAAAAAGCTGGGAGGAGGCGGAGCAGGGAGACCACCCATGGTTTCCCATAGAGCTCTGTGCGGGCCTTGCCTCTGCCTTTTCATAGACTTTTTTGTTCCAAGGTGTAATTCACATTTTTATAGCAATTTCACTAGCTGTAATTGACACGTGATGAAATTCACCAATATAATGTGTACAAATTTGGTGGCTTACAATATAGTCACAAGATTGTGCACCCATCACACCTAATTCCAGAACATTTTCATCAGCCCAACAAGAAACCCTGTACCTGTTGGAGGTCACCTCCCCCCTATCCTCTCTCCCTCCAGCCCCTGACAACCACCCATCACCTTTCTATTTCTATGGCTTTGTTTCATTCTGGACATCTCACCTCAGTGGAATCATAGAACACATGGCCTTTTGTGACCGTCTTCTTTCACTCAGGGAAGTGTTTTCATCCACATTGTAGCACGTATCACTATTTCATTCCTTTTTATGGCTGAGTAGTAGTCATATGGTTATATCTGCCCACATTTGGGCTGTTTCCACATTTTTGGCTCTTCTGAGAGATAGTGCCCTGAACACTCCAGGGTAAGTTTTTGCGTGTGGAGGGTATATTTCTATTTCTCTTGGGGGTGTACCCCACAGTGGAAGGGGCATCAGGTAACTCGGTGTTTAAACTTTTTTTTTTTTAAGATTTTATTTATTTGACAGATAGAGATCACACGTAGACAGAGAGGCAGGCAGAGAGAGGAGGAAGCAGGCTCCCTGCTGAGCAGAGAGCCCGATGCGGGGCTCGATCCCAGGACCCTGGGATCATGACCTGAGCTGAAGGCAGAGGCTTTAACCCACTGAGCCACCCAGGCGCCCCTCAGTGTTTAAACTTATGATGAGGTGTGCCTGGGTGGCTCAGTGAGTTTAAGCCTCTGCCTTTGGCTCAGATCATGATCCCAGGGTCCTGGGATCGAGCCCCGCATCGGGCTCTCTGCTCAGCAGGGAGCCTGCTTCCCCCTCTCTTTGTGTGTGCCTCTCTGCCCACTTGTGATCTCTGTCAAATAAATTTTAAAAAAATCTTTAAACTTTTGATGAACTACCAGGCTGTTTTCTAGTGTGGCTGCCTCAGATTACGTTCTCACCAGTAATGAGTGAAAGGACTCCCACTTCTTCACATCCTCGCCAGCCCTCGTTACTGTCCATCCTTTGGTCCCAGCCATCCTATAGGTCTCAAGTGGTATCTGACTGTGGTTTTGACTTGTGTTTCTTTCAAGGCTTAACAATGTTGAGCATCTTTTCCTGTGCTTGTTGGCCATTTGTGTATTTGCCTTGAAGAAATGTCCATTCAAATCCTTTGCCCATTTTTGAGTTTGGTTGCCTTTTTATGGTTGACCTGTGATCACCTCATCCTTCCCTCCACCTGTCTTACCCTCCTCCCCCTTCTAGTGAACTGCTGGCATGTGCTAGGGGGCCCCTGTTCTCATCTCTTCTTGACAACACCATGCCCCCATTTTCCTCCTTCTCAAACTTTCCAGCCTTGACCCCAAGCTGTCCCCTTCCCCAGCACAGGACCCGTCTCCTCCAGGAGGAATACCACCCCAACATTCCTCGTTGGAGCTTTACAGCTCACCCAAGTTCATGTCCACATGAGTTCTCCCAACAACCCCGTGAGACAAATATTACAATTACCCCCATTTTCGGAGGAGAAAGCTCACTAACATGACATCACTCTGGAGGAAGCAGAACATTTAGGCTTCTACTCTGCCTATCTATCAAGTCAATGACTGTTTACATGCCCTCATGCCAAGAACATGGTGGGCATGTCCCAAGGGGCAGATCTCCCCAAAGGACAGAGGGACTTACCTCCTTGACCCGCTGTAGCATGGGCTGCAGCCACTCGGTGTTCACTTCACAGTGGCTGTCCAGAAAGGTGAGCACGGCAGCTGTGGCCACATCTGCCCCACGAACTCGGGACCGGATCAGCCCTGCCATGGGAGTGGACAGGGGTTGGTACGGGGACAGGGCCAATTTGTCTCCCCACCATCCCTCAAAAGGCTCAGGGGCCAAGGCTTCCTCTGAGTTCCTGTGATTGAGCTTTACTTTGTATTTGACTATTTCCTCCGTCCCTCTCTTTTCTTGCATCCCCTCATCAACCATCATTACTCCAGGCTCATTCTCTGAGTGCCCTTCATTGTGCCAGACCATGTTCTGGGCTCTGGGGACACACTGGTAAGCAGTCAGGCATTAGTGAATGGAAAGTGCAACAGAGGGTATTTTGGTACCCAAAGAAAACCAGAAACCAAAACCCTTTCCTCCCTGCCCCGCCCCCCACCAGGGGATCTCCAGGCCATCCCCTTTAGCCGCATCATCACGTGTGACCCGGTGAGAATCTTCTAGACTAAGGCAGGCTGGAGTCAGTGTGTCAGCCCCTTCACGTACCTTAAGAATGTTCTTTAGCTTCTCTGAGCTTGGGTTTTCTTAGCTAAAAGACTCAGAGAAAAAATAACCCCCACCTGCCCGGGAGAGTGCCCCATGTCTAGAAGGCCTCCGCAGGCTAGATTCCTATCTGTTTCGGCCCCCACCCCAAACAATCTTGCTGATGGCTCACTGACTGTCAAAGAATAGCCTCACTTCTGGCAGCTCCCCGGTCAGTGCTGGGGACTCGACTGCCGGGAAGAGAGGAGGCCCAGCTGGTGCTAAGAGAGCAGCTGCTGGTGCCCCGTGAGCCATGGAGATGGAGGGGACTCGCTCTAAGAGCTCAGAATACAGTTGCTTCCTGGAGAGAGTTCCCTGGCCATGCCTCTGCCCTGTACTCGGCCTCCATCCATCTGACTATCCATCCATCTGTGCAAAAATCCATCTGTCTCATCCTTGCACTCCATCAGGCTAGCAAATACCTAAGGTTTGCACCTGTGTTGGGCAAACCCCTGGAAACACTATATTCCTGGGCCTACATGTACCTACAACCCAGTGCTTGGGAGAAATTACTCTCTGGCTTCTTCCATGCCACTGAGAAGGTCTCCTTGGTCTGACTGCTCTTTCTCAATTATGCCCCTTGCATCTCTCTCTCTTACTCTCCCCTCCCCAAACCTGCAGTGGTTCCCTACTACCTGCCTTATCAAGTCTAAATGCCTGTCTCTGGCTTCCAAGGTCTTCTGCCATCTACCCTCACCTCACCATTTCCCCTGCTGACCAGACCCAGATTCTCCCAGGGAAGAAGGAAGAGAGGGAGGTTAAGTGTAGCCTCCCGCCTCCAGGTTGGAATTCTGGCTCCTCTACTCATCACCCTGGGCAGATCATCCTGGGCAGAACCTCCCGAGGTCTCACTTCCCTTCTGTACAAAAGGGAACAATGGACTGTTAGGAGGGGGGACTGTGAGGATTTAGGCAGAGTGGATGCCTCCTATGGGCGAGCACTTGGGAGGAGAGCTGTTAGTATTACAGGGGCACCTGGGCCTGACCAGAGCTCGTGCCTGCAGAGCCCTCAAGCCTGGACTGCCCTGCCTTGCTCCCTTCACCTGTTCTATCATGCCATCACCCAGTCGAGGCCCTCTCCCCTATCACGCCCCGCTCCTGGGGTCTCTTATCTACAGCACATAATCACGACCAACCTGTCCCTGAGGTGGGTCCTGACTCCTTGGCCTTATGATGTGTTCTCCAAGGGCAGGGGCCATGTTTTGTAGTTCTCTTGTGTCTCCTAGAGCACCACATACAACACTAGGCCATGTGGCTGATGCCCCAAAACACCCCTAGATGGGAAGTGAGGCTACATATGCTTTATAATGCCCTCTGGGGACACCTGGGGGCCTCAGTGTCTGCCTTCCGCTCAGGTCATAATCCCAGGGTCCTGAGATTGAGCTGCACATCGGGCTCCCTGCTCAGCAGGAAATCTGCTTCTCCCTCTCCCTCCACCCCTGTCCCTGCTTACGCACTCTCCCACTCTCTCTGTCAAATAAATAAATAAGATCTTAAAAAAAAAAATAATGCCCTTTGGTTTTCTCAAAGCATTTCCATATAGTTTACCTCATTTAATCCTTACAACAGCCATGCAAACAGAAAGGGTCTATTATTAACTCCACTTCTCAGAAGAGACAACCCAGGCAGCCAGAAGAACAGCAACTTGCCCACAGTCATGCCGTGGCTGGGGCTGACCCCGGGCTAGCAGAAGGGTCTTTCCACAGTCCTTGGTCCTGGCCACAAGGAATGCAGAAGGAGCATGCTGGCTTAGTGGGACATGGTGCCAAAAGGGAATGGGGAGGTGCAGAGGTGTAGACCGAAATGGGTCTGCAGTGGCACCCAGGGTCCAAGAACTTACCTTCCCGCCGATCATTGCGCAGGCACTTGACCTTGGGGATCCTGGTCAGGAGCAGACAGTCTTCAGCTGAAGGTGAAGAGAAGGAAGCAAGCTCATTCAGATATGGACGTCAGACCACAAGAGGTTTGGTCGCCCCTGGAACTGCCCAGAAGGTGTCTCACAGTAGGTCCAGGGAAAGGGCTGAAGATGGGGAGGTACGCAGGGGCATGGTCATCTCTATGGCCAAAGGATTGCCGGGTGCCCCACTCCCAGGCCAGACTGAGGACTCCTTATGGCATTGCCCCCAGGGGGCAGCAGAGAGCACCAGCAGGTCAGCAGGGAGCCCAGCCAACACCCCCACCCCCACCCCACAGCCACACTGAAGGGACAAGCCTCAGCATAAGGCATTTGTAATAACAAACGATGCTGCTGATGTTGCTTCTGTCTTTAAAAAATGTCATTTCACTAGTGGCAAAACAACCCCACTCTTTCCCCTTCCGTGGCACCTGGGAACAGAGTCAGAGAAGGCACCTAGAAAAGACTAAAGATCCCCGGTAGGGGGCAGAGGTCCGCCTGTGATATCCAGCCCGGCCCTGAGAGGGCTGGGCTCCATACTCTGGGCAAATGAGTGTTGAAGGCTGCACATAACAGGAGGTAGAAGCTTACGATCTGAACTGAAGTCATCCACTAAGATGATCTCCTGGATCAGGCTGGCTGGAGTTCGGTTCAGGACGCTGGAGTGATGGGGACAGAGGAGCCTGGATTTAGGGTTCACCTTCCACTTACCTCTCCCTGCCCCAGGGCTCCCCCATCACCCAGCTCAGGGACCGGCACACTAGCCACGAGCCAAACTCCCGGGCCCTGGTGAGAGGCTGAGGAGGGGTGTGCCCCTCGGGCTCTTCCGAGGACCTGCTGACCCTGGGATGGGCCAGATGGTTTGTGGGAATGGCCCCAGTCGAGTCGCCAGGACAGGACCTGTAGCTGCTTAATATGCCCCGGCTAGGGTGGGAAAGGGGAGGGGTTGGCAGCCCCTAGCTGGGCCTGGGACTGCCCGCCTGCTTTTCTTCCCACCATCCTTCCTCTTCCTCTACTCGCTGGGAAAGGAAACCCAAACTTCTCTAATCCCTGGGACAATCCAAATCCTATTCTCATTAAAGACATGGGGTAAGCAGGAGTTAAACTTGACCACAGGGCCAAGTTAAGGAGGACAGAGACCTCCCTCTGAATCCGTTGACTGGCACCTCCCAGGCTGACATCCATCCTCCTGAGGCCTTCCGTGCCCATCCCTGACTCCCTTGGCTCCTGACCCTTGAGTATCTGCCTTTGTCCTGCAGACCTGACCTTGTCCTTGCGCATTCTAATAATCCCAGCCGGATTTCTGGGGCCTCCCTGACCCTGATTCACCAGCTCCAGCTTCTCAGAAGGACAGGCCTCCCACACCCTCTGGCCCAGCGCCCTGTCTCCATGTCCTCGTCCCCCCGCCCCCCTCCCGCAGGGGCTTGGCAGAGCTTCCTGAGGCCTCACGAAATGAGGGTCCCCGAGATGGGGCTTACCTCTTCACGGTGCGCAGGAGGGTAGAGCGGGCCTCATTGTGGAATGTAATGATGACGCTGGTGGCTGGCAGGTCCGCAGAGTAGGTTACAGACGGGCAACTGAGAATGGAGCACAGGGGTCAGAGGGCACCATGAGGGCCTCCTCAGGGCAGGCTTGAGGCTTCTCTCTGTCCAGCCTGCTGCCCCCAGGAATACCTCTGTGGGACAGAGAAGGCAAGCCTGAAGCTAGGCTGTGAGGCTGCCCTTCCCCGCCCATGTTCCCCCCACTCAGCCCATCCAGCCTGGAGTCCTTGGAGGGAAGCCACAGGCCGAGGCAGCTTCCCAGGCCTGGTCATCTTTACCAAAGACCTCGAAGCCCCTGTCAATGAGCTGTTTAGAAGGGCCCTGACCATCATGACTGTGTGGGCACCGCTCCAGGCCTGGGGACGCAGCCCTGGGCCAGCAGCCGGATCTCCCCGCCTGCCAGAGAGAGACAAAACGGGGGAGATGGGGGGGTAGTGGGGGGGGACAGCCTCTGCTTTGTGTCTGGCATCCTGTAGCTTCTTTCTCTTCTCCTGGCTCACGACATTTGGAGGATCTGGAGAGGAATCGCCCCTCTCCTATCCTCCTGTGACTCCCTCCCTCTCGCTGCCCAGCAGGGACAGCTGGCTGGTGACCCGGGTCAGGGGCGCAGCCTCACCGCTCCAGGGGCCCGGACTCCTGGAGCACACAGAAGCCTCGAGAAGACCCTGAACAGTGCCTGCCAACCCGCTGCCTCCCCCAGCGGCTCTGTGCTCCTCTTCTCCGTCTCACACCACATTTTTAGCCATTGGCTTCCCCCTCCTCAGGAAAGGGAATTAAAACAATCCATCCCTGCTAGCCTCCATCCCTGTCGCTTCTGCGGGTGCTTTTATGCGTGTTCCAGCTGGGGACCCCCATGGGAGGAATCCTGAGAGGCTTTTAAAAATGTTCTCCCTGAGAGGGGGTGGAGAGAGTAGGGGTGGGTGGAGGAGTAGGGAAATTCACCTCTGCCCCCTGAGAAGCCAGGCTTCCCAACTGCATCCTCCCAGAGGCATGTAGACTTGGGGGGGGGGAGCTGCTGAGATGGGGAGTGCTGGGAGAAGCAGCCACCTCCGGCCTTCCGGGCCCCCCAACACTGACCTCTAGGGACAGTGACTATGAACCCCAACCATCTGGTGCCCAGGAAGGAGAGAATCTGAATAGTGATGCCCATTCTTCACCTGAAAGGGGCCAACCTACCCGTATCCCATCTGGAGAGCTGAGTTGACGTCCTCCCTACCGGCCTCCTCCAACTCTCTCCGCTCTACATTTCTCTGGGATTTACAACTGTGGTGATGGGAATTTATCCTGGTCCCGGGAGCCAAGAGCCTCTGAAGAGGTTTGCCCCAGGCCTGTGTTTCAAGTTTGGGGCTGGTGGGGTTTTTTCTTTGTGATGCAAGAAGGTCTGTCTTGCCTGGTCTCTCTGTTCCCCTTGAGGGGGGCTCCCTAGACTGAGTGCTGGACTAGGAACTAGCCCAACAATTTAGCGACCAGCAGAAGCTGCAGTCTGGAGGGAGAAGAGCAAGGCTCACCCTCAGCACATGAGAGCCCGCACCTCTGTCCGCTGCTCCACCTACATATGCATACGCGGGCGCGCGCACCCCCAACCCACCCCATCCACCTCAGGCTTCTGGGACGGCTGGCAGCCACACGGAAGCAGGAAGGGAGACTGGCCTCAACACCCCTGCTTTGGATTCGAAGAGTCTCATTTTAAAATCCGTGTCACCCCAAGAGGAATTCCTCCTTTAAGTTCTTCAGTGAACACCTGAGAAGGTATGAGGGATGCTTGGTGGGAGGGAGGGCAGAGGTGATCCAAGCTAACCCTGTATCAGTTCAGAGATTTGGGTCCGTAGAATCTCCAGGCCTTGGGGTCAAGGTTTGCCATGGCCAGGGTTGCCAGGAAAAGTCCTCAAGTAGGGCTGTGTGGACATAGTCTTGTAGGCCCCACAGTGCAGGTGGACTCTGCACCAGGACTGACAGAGAAAGAACTGAAATCTGAGCTGGCCATTGGACCTGGGCGGGGGATGCTTTCTGAGTGGCAGAATTATTGTCGTACTTGGTAGCATGAGTTTCTGGAGGCTGGCAGTGCTGAGTGTCAGGACAGTTAGGACAGTCTGGGGCTCCCCCAACTCCATGTCCATCTCACCCTGAAGGCTGCCCAGTCCACTGGATTTCAAGCTCCCTTCCAAGGTGCTAGAAGCATGTCCCCTTCTGCACCCTTATCTCTCACACCCCTTTTGTGCTGCGGAGTACCCGCTTCAGAAGGAAAATCAATCTTGACCCGCATTATCCCCACCTACCCTTATACCAGGACCAGCCTGGTGCTAGGTGCACAGCTGAGTCCAACACAGCCCTTGTTGGTCACTCAATACTGCAGGCACGTGGCCGAGTCTGCTTCAACAACCCTGTGTGCACAGAGCACCAAGGAAGCCTCCACACCAGCCTGGGTTGGCAAGGAACCTTCCCCAGAGAAGAGGTCACTGAGAAGAATTATGAAAATGCAAGGGGGGCGGTGGGGGTTTGGGCAGGGGAAACTGTGTGCATAGATGAGGGGAGGGACAGGAAGGTAGAGGACTGTGGGAGCATCAAGTCCTAGGTGAAAAGGAGCAGTGGCTCAGGCCAGGAGAGGTGGCTTGCGCTTCAGGGTAAGGACCTCAGACTGTTCCCAGAGGTGAGTGTAGGAAGAGGGCACTGGAGATGGTGACTATAATCTAGACAGGACACATCACAGGCCTGAACCAAGGAGGGGGCATGGATGGCTTGCCCAAAGTCGGTCACTCACACCAAGTGGAGTCAGAGTGGGGATCCTCATGGAAGGTGTCCTTGGTCCTGCTTTGGGGCCTCTCCCACCTACCACACTGGGAGAACCAAGAGCAAGGCTGGGAAGCGTTTCTGGGAACTGCTGAGGAAATGGGGGCCACAGGGCAGGAAGAGGAGAAGGACAGGGATTCTGATGCCCAGAATCCCTTGCACAGTGTGGGCAGGGTCGGTGGCCCCTCTTCACCTCAGGCACCATCAGTAGGCCCACCCACCCGCTCTGACCTCCCTGTAGTCCCGTGGCAGCTCACGCTCCCTGGGACTCCAGATTGAGGTGCTGAGGGGCCTCACCGGCGCCCGCCGAGTCTCCTTGGCCATCTCAGGCCCTCCGGAGGTCAATGAAACAGAGGAGGCAAGAGAACAACTGAGGGTGAGGGTTTGAGGGTCTTGACAACCAGACAGAGCCTGAGGAAATCTTTCTCATTTCCTCAGTCCATGTGAGGAACAGAATTGAGCTGACAGGTGCCAGCCCTTCCCTCCAGGGCACAAGAGAGGCTGTACCTGTAATGGCGGGTGTCCCGGATGGCTCGGTCGGGGCTCAGCTTGTCACTCTCCAGCTGGTTGAAGGCATGTTGCCTGTAAGGGTCCTCTCCGGGCTTCAGCTGCTTGGCTGCCAGGTACGCCTTCTCATCAAAGCCTCTGGAAGGTGTTCCTGTCACCTAAGACAAAGGTCAGCATCAGAGGAGTGATAGGCAGGAGGATAAAGCAGCCACTGTGTGGGGCCAGCAGCGTTACCTCATTTGTACCTTATCCCAACTCTGTGAGCAGGAGATGGTTATTCCCCCTCCCTTGTACAGATAGGGAAACTGAGGCTCAAGAAAAAAACAGGGGCGCCTGGGTGGCTCAGTGGGTTAAAGCCTCTGCCTTCGGCTCAGGTCATGATCCCAGGGTCCTGGGATCGAGTCCCACATCGAGCTCTCTGCTCGGCAGGGAGCCTGCTTCCTCCTCTCTCTCTGCCTGCTTCTCTGCCTATCTGTGATCTCTGTCTGTTAAATAAATAAATAAAATCTTTAAAAAAAAAAAAAGAAGTTAAAAACAGTACCCCCACGTGTACAGGGAGCATATGGAAATTCTCTGTACTTCCTGTTCTGTTTTATGCCCCTAAAACTGCTCTAAAAACATTAAGTCTATTTTTTTTTTAAAGCCCAAGGTCAGAGCTAATAAGTCACAAGTTCTGGATTCATACCGGTTGTTCCGACCCTGAAGGTCAGTCTCTTGACCAGTGAGTGGTTTTTGTTGGATTTGGAGAAGGTGACCCCCAATATGAAGTGTCCTGAGGGGACCACCAGCCAAGCTGTTGGTCACCAAGCAACATACAGCATCCTAGGGACGAACTTGGGCCTGACACCAGACTGGGCATTCAGTGCGACACCAAGAGTTTAGACGAGCTGCTGTGTTTAGAGTTTAGAGTTTAGAGAGCTACCTGTGAGGACACACAGGCCCCTTGTGGCTCGTGCTAGAGCTGTGAGAACACAAATGCGGTCAGTGATGCCTCTTCTCGGGGATGGTGCTTGCTGCTGACCTCGCCCCATGTCAGAGCGGCTGGCTCACCGCTGCTAAGTGCCAGGGAGTGAGGGATGACACTGGCCATGGCCCAGCCCCTCTCCTCTTAGCCACACCCCACTCTGTGCTCCCAAAGTCCCCCCATGAAAGACCCTGAAGAAGGACACATTTGAGATGAATGGAGAGACAGATGGATCTTGACATCTCATTATTTGAACCAAACTGCTGGCTAGATGTTCCCCCAGAGTGCCTCGAAACAGCATCAACGGTGAGCACATCCTGACTGCAAACCTTCCACCTGCCCAGCAGCCCAGGCTCTACCTGTGGGCCCCCAGAGACGGCGGAAAGGTGGGTAAGGACTGTTCAGACCCAGAACTCTGCATGAGGACCCCATCACAGGGCTCGCCCCAGAGTGATGGTCCCTGGAAGGCAGCCAGACCTGGGGAAAGGAGACCGAGGTGCTGGGTGATGCTGGGGGACATCCACAGCAGCCCAGGGCCTCCATGAAAGCCTAGCCCCGGACCTCACCAGACCAGAATGCAGAAGGCTCCAGGGAGCGAGTAGCTCCTTCAAGGATGCCCGTCTGTCGAGTTCTGGCCTCCAGGGGCACTCTGTGCTAGGAGCCAGCCCCTGAGCTCCTCAGGTCGGAGCTGGTGAGAGGGCTTTCCTTGCGTCCACCAGGCCCAGCCCCATGCTAGACACAGGTGCTCAGGATAGTGATCACCTCTGCGGCAGCCTCGCTGTGACTGATACTTGGAGTTGGTGCCGCGCCAAGGGCTGAACAGACGTGGCACAGCCCCCATGGGCTGGAAATCCATTTCAGGAAAGACAGAAGGAAGGAAGGAAGGAGGGAGGGAGAAGGAGAGGAAGTCTGTTTTGACCTGACCCATGGATTGCTAGAAGGACCCAAGCTGTCCAACGTTGAGAGTGAGCATGAGAGGTCCTCTGGGTCCTTCCCACCTGGGAGAAGGATGGATGCTAATTCTGGCCCCGCAATTCCTCCCAGCCCAGGTCAGAGAAATGGAAAGCAGCCTTCAGTTGATGTCTGAGGTAAAATAAAAGGAAAACTGCAGAAGCTCCCAAACAGAGAATATGCCACTGAATTATCCTGCGAGGCAACTGTGGGAAATAACTGTGCTTGCTTATGTAGGACTTCTGGCCACACTGCGGGCTCAGGAAACCTCTGAGTCCTCATCCCACACTCACCCATCATCCAAGAAACATGGATTGAGAGCTGTGCATCTACCAGGCCTTGGGACACCCCTCGGCAAGTTCCAAGGCCTATCTGATCATTCATTCATTTGTTTAAATATGCTTGAATTCAGGGCGCCTGGGTGGCTCAGTGGGTTAAGCGTCTGCCTTCGGCTCAGGTCATGATCTCAGGGTCCTGGGATCGAGCCCTGCATCAGGCTCTCTGCTCAGCAGGGAGCCTGCTTCTCCCTCTCTCTCCACCTGCCTCTCTGCCTACTTGTGATCTCTGTTTGTCAAGTAAGTAAATAAAATCTTAAAAAAAAAAAAAAAAAGAATGCTTGAGTTCATTCCCACCCCAACCTGCTGCCTTCCTGAGCCTCAAGGCCTCAGGCGAAGCTTCCTCAGGGTGGTAGAGAATGTTGTGGAAGACAGAGGGCTGGGCCAAGGTGCACCAGAGAAGTTCCCTCCGGAGCCTCCAGACTGTGCTAGACATCCTCAAAGACGCTGTTCAGAAGCATCTTCTGCTCCCTTCTGCAGACCCATAGCCTGGGTGACGCTCCAATGGTCCTCCAAGGTCAGACACTTCACCTACAAGCCACCTTCTTCACGTGTGAAGAAGGGTGCTGGGGAGACACAGTCCCTTCCCCCTCCCAGAGGTCTTAGCCTTGCTTTCACATTGACCCACATCTCTGGGGCCCACAGCCAGCCCCGAGTCAGCCAAGTACAGGGGACACAGAGGAAGGACTGTAACTTCCTGTCTCCCTGGAGCCTCCCTGGCCTCTCCCTGAACAGACCCGAGCTCTTCTACCTGTTCACACGCCTACACTGCAGCTCATTTCCTCCCAGCTCTTGAACGCTCCTTCCCCTTTGGCCCTGTTCTTTGATCTTGAGACTTTCAGGACTTTGACTCTCCCCTGGGTTCTGCAAACTCAACATCTCAAAACGAATTCGGCACTGAAGACCAAGGCTGCTGCTTCTCCTGCATTGCCTGTTGCAGAGGTGGGCAGTCCCAGACTCCCGGTCCTCCCAGGAACACACGCAGGGTCGCCTGTGATGTCCTCCCTGATGCTCCGTAGCCGGACAGAGACCACTGCCTTGCGTATCCACGGTGGTGTCCTATGGGCTCACCAAAGGTGCTGAATCAACAAATATTTCCTCCAAGTCTAGTGTGTGCAGACACCGTGCAAGAGGCTGGGAAGATGGAAATAAACAAAAGCACTACAGACCCCAGAAATCTGGGAACCTAGATCACCCCTCACAGCTCCCCCGTCCCATGCTGGACGTGGCCATGCAAGATCAGGAAGAAACCCCCACCCTCAACCTCAGATCATGGGTAGCTGGAGAGTGGCCAGGGAAGCCGGTCCCACCCAAACTCTAGCTGGAACAGGAGTCCAGAGATGGGGCACGTGCCACAGACTGGGGACCAGGGAATGCTATTCCCCTTCTCCCCAGTTTTCCCACTCATACTGCTTACTAAGCACGCTGGCTAGGGGTCAATGCATCTCTTGGCTCTAGGCTGCGGGTCCGTGAGGAGCTATATAGGGATCAGCCTGGGAGACCCAAAATCCTGGGCTTGGAGCCAGGTGGATTCACTCTATGGGACTTGTCCTGCTGCCCTTTCTGGAGGGGATGAGGGCTCTTGGAGCTGCTTGTGGAATTCACAGACATCTGTGCTTTTCTGCTCTTTCTTGTTTACTAGATGGTAAAAAAGAGCTCCCAGTACCCAGCATATAGTAGGTACTGAACGGATGTTTGCAGAATAAAGGAATGAATGAGAGAATGAATGAATACCTAAATAATGTCCCTGCTCTCAACTTAGCTATAATCAACAGGGGAGAAAACCACAGTGAACAAAAAGGAATCCTCTGACAGGTCACATGATCTTCAGGGGCTTCCCCTCTCCCTCTCCCTCCACACAGGCCCCGGCAGAGCTCATGGTGGCCCAGGACACTATGAGCAAGGGCCCAGTTCCCTCAGGGGCTCGGGTTCTGGTGTTGTTCCCTCCCTGGCTCTGGTCTGGCCACACCAGCCTCCTTATGCTCCTTGAGCCTGCTGGCCCCCTTCCCCTCAACCCTACTGTTCCTTCTCCTTTCTGGAAGGCTCTTCCAGATGTCTGCACGGCTCCCTCCTTCACCCCACTGCAAGGCTCTGCTCAAACCTCCCTTCTCCTGTGAGCCTTCCCTAACCGCCCCCCTACCTGTAACACTATGACCCCAGCCCCACATTCCCTATCCTACTGCCTTGTTTTCAATTTCCTTCTAGCACTTACTGTCATCTGATGTTCTAGGTATATTTTGCTTAGTTATTTTATCTTTCTGACTGCTTCTCCCCACAAGAATATGAGAGTCGCAGGGATCATCTGTTTTATTTAATGCTGGATCCCAAAACCTGGAACAGTGCCTGTTGGTAGGATTCAAAATCAATGGTTAATGAATATGTGAACAATGAACAGTCATGACCCTACTGGTCCCTTCCCCTCCCTTGCACGTGCACTTGGCTAACACATTTCTTGGAATGGATGTGGACCAAGTTGGTGGCAGGGTAGTTTCTGCTTGCCTTGGGGATCTCCTTCCCACTCATGTCTCCTGGCAGGACTGTTAATCACTGTCCTCCTGTCCCATCTGGACCACCACAACCATGGTGGGCACAAGGCCCAGGCTAGGCTGATCTCTTACAGAGTCTGGTGAAGCAATCATCATTTGACTCAACCTGGGCCAATCGGAATCCACGCTGAGACTGAGCTATAAGATGAGCTCATTTTGTCATCACTGCTAAACATGGAAGGCAAGTCCTCTTACATATTACATAGAGAAATTTTGTCTGGAGAATGAAGCCAAGAAGAAATAATCAGAGCCAAGAGACAGAAAGAAAGAGCTATAGTGATATTACTTGGGGTTCCCTGGGGCTTTTATATCTGATCCCAGCTCATCTTGGGGTTTTGTGGGTTTTTTTTATGTTTATATCTATCTGCCTATCTACCTTCCTACCTGTCTACCTGCTACCTCTCTGTTCCATCTTTTTTTTTTTTTTTTGCTTAAACTAGTTTGAGTTGACTATCTTCTCTAATAACCAAAAATACAGAGATGTCAGTCCTTCAGTCATTGCAATGAATAGAAAACCATTCTCCAAAAGTAAGAAACAAGGGCACCTGCGTGGCTCAGTCGATTAAGAATCTGCCTTCCGCTCAGGTCATGATCCCAGGGTCCTGGGGTTGAGCTCTAATTTGGCCTCCCCGCTCAGTGGGGAGGCTGCTTCTCCCTCTCCCTCTCCTGTTCCCCCTGCTTGTGCTCTCAACCAAGCACATACATACTCTCTCTCTTAAATAAATAAATAAATAAATATATATAAATAAATAAATCTTTTTTTTTTTTTTTAAGTAAGAAACAAAATAAAAAACCAGCACACTTGGGTGGCTCAGTGGGTTAAGCCTCTGCCTTCGGCTCAGGTCATGATCTCAGGGTCCTGGGATCGAGCCCCGTATCAGGCTCTCTGCTCAGCAGGGAGCCTGCTTCCCCCCTCTCTCTCTGCCTGCCTCTCTGCCTACTTGTGACCTCTCTCTATTAAATAAAAAAATAAAATAAAATCTTTTTTAAAAAATCAAAAAACAAAACCAAAAAATGAGCCACCGATGGCAATGACACAGTTTGGTGGCAGCCATCCATTCCAAGACACCAGGATGATCCCTAGCATCCGGCCCAGCCACTTGAGCCTCCAGTCAGGTGAGGCATTCCCTGCCTTCCCCAGCAGGCAGGGCTGTGGTCAGGGTTTCAGATTGGGGGGTTCCAACCGGACCACAATTTAAGGGTCTCCTGAGTTGCCCTGGCAAGGAAGGAGGGTAGGGAGATGGTGAGTGACAGCGTGCTGGGCCTCCCACAGCCCTCCAGCCTCCTCTAAGAGCTCTCAGCCAAGGCTTAGATGTTTAGATGGAGGCCTCCTCCCCGGTCTGTCCTTTTGGGAAGCACTTCCATATCCAACAAGGTCAATCACATCTGAAATTGTATAAGCTGAAATAATGACTCTGCTCTACAAAATGGGAAGAATTATGTCTCATCTTGGAGAGTTTTATTTTCAGTCCATCACTTCCGTTAAACTTTGAATCTTGCCTGACTGGCTTCAGTTTTTTTTCCAGCTAGATTTGCTTACTTCTTCTTGACTGCTAATTTAGGAAACAAACAGCAAAGGGGAAGGTTTAAAATAAGAAAGGAAAATATTTTCCACATCATTTTTTTATCAAAAACAGTTCAACCCAAATCCCCAAGCCCTGTAAACTTTCTTTTAAAGCATCTGTGCACCTCTAAATTGTAGATTTAAACAACTCACACTCCTTTTAAATAACTGTTGTCTAATTTCCTTTTACTGCCAGTAAAACAGGTACCTGCTGGGCTGGCCTTTCACTCAAGTTCAATGAAACTGCAAGTAAAAAGGCCCTGGTCCTATTTTGTGGATGGCTCCTGACGTTTTTCCTGCGTCTGCTCTAAACCCCAAACACCTGGCGAACAAAATGTGATTTCCAACCACTCCCCTCCCCCCTGGGAACAAAGCCTCATCTGATGCTGCAGTGCCAAGTTGAAAGACTACCATTCATCAGGAAGGCTGGGAAACGGAGCACATGATTCACCAGCTCTGAGAGCAAGGTGTCAGGTTCCACCTCTTCCAAATGAAAAGGCGGGTCCCACCGGGCCTCCCCACAAGCAAGCCGCTGGGTACCGGGGAGGCAGCCAACTCCCTCTGGCCTGCCCACCCTCCTATCCAACCAGACAAGATGCTAGGGCTGGCACGGGGCTGGGGATCTCAGCTTGGGTACAGGAAACCTCGCCTGGGTATCAAGGGTCCCTCAGGGGCCTGCCCCAGACATGTCCCCATGTCCCCTTTCACATAGTCTCCAAAGCAGTTATGTAAGGGTTACCAGCCGGGCCTTTGAAATCTGACAGCTCTGGGGTAGAAGGTTGGTGTTTACTGCTCTCTGGCCTTGGGAAGACACTTACCCATTCTGAGTGTGCTTCTCCATCTGGAAAAATGGGGATTATTGTGAGGATTAAAGGAGACGATGTAAATAACGTGCTTAGCACACTATCTGGCACATAAATTATAATTATTAATTATGTTTTTGCTCTCCTGCCTTTTTACCAGTTGTTCTCCACCTTGGCTACACGTTAGAATCTGAAGAATCGGAAGATTATAAAAATCCCAATGTCCAGGCCCTACCCCTATCCAATTCAGTCAGACTCTCTACAGGTGGGAGACTAGGGTCAGGAGTTCTTAAAGCTCTCCAGGTGTTCAGCCTAGCAAGGCTGAGCTGCTGCTTTATAGAGATGCACAACGGTGAGCTGGTGAAATCACAGGACCAAGCACCAGACGGGACCTTGGAGGCCATCTCCCCTGACCCCCTTCCCAAGAAGCCTCACGGTGAGTCTGGGTTTTGGCCTCTGTATTGCTTCTCCATCAGCAGAGCCAACTGGACTCAGCTGGAGCCTTTCTTGTTGCTATAGAAACCACCACCTTGCAATACAGGCCCACATACCCTGAAGGCTCTAGTTCAATTCCACACCGAGGAGCACAGGGTAAGGGCCTCCTGGGAAGCCCAGCTTGGGCTTCCAGTTAGATCTGCCACCACAGCCCAATTTCTCGGGGCGCGCTGATGACCGCCCAGCCTTATGACACCAGTGGTCTAATCAAGAAAGAGGGAGAGTGCATTCCCCAGATGGTCTCTGTTCAGGAAGATTCCTGGTCTAATCAAGATCCTCAGGTCCCATTTTCCACACTTTGCTTGGCTCAGGGGTCATCCAGGGATGGAGGGATTCTGAAGGCGGGCCATGCTAGGGACGTGTGGTGGGATAGCTCAGTTTCCAGCCGCATATCGATTTACCCAGCCTGAGTAGTACGGAACCCTGTCACCCCTCACCCCCACCCCGGTCACAGCTGCTGCTGAGCATAAGGAACTAGGAAGGCTCTCCTGCAGTAATAAGTCGAAGCTGACTGCTCCCTGGGGGCCTACTATGAGCTGGGTGCTATGCTAGGTGCTTATTTCCAGCTTCAAGTAGTCCTGCCAAATAGGTGCTCCCTTGAGCCTGCTGTTACAGTAGTGGAAACTAAGGCCCAGGGAGATAAAACAACATGCCAAGGTCACACCGCTGCTGAGTGGCCGGGCTGGGCCTGGAATCAAGCCTGGCTGCAGGGCCTAAGCACAAAGCTTTCTCTGTCTGTCTTGAGACTACTCCTAGGCACAGATGGGCTCGGCACCCCCTTCCAGTTCTGAGTCCCTCGGCTCCAAAACAAGCTGGCCTCTGGTGCCCAGAACACAACCAGGCCCTGACAAGTGCAGGCTGGAGGCTGCCTCCCCACTGCGCCCAGGGTTCTGAGCATCCGCTCATGGCTCAGAGGCGGACTTGCCCAGCGCAGTCATCTCTTGGCTTGCCATAGGCATGGAAACACTTCTCTGCTTTGGCTAGAAAGGACACGGAAAAAGTGAGAATTATGAGAGTTTGTATTAGTCAGACCCAAACAGCACATAACCCAGTTTCCTTGGGTCAGCTGGGGCCCTCCTTGGTCTTCCCAGCCAGGCATGTCCTCAGGGTCCTGACGACCTGCAGCTGCAGCCGCAGAAAAAGGGGACAAAGCCAAATCCTCTTCCGCTTCTTGTCTGCTTGAAGGTACAACCCCTCCACCCCCAAAACAGTGCCAGGGTCTGCGGCCAAGAGAAAGTAAGTGAGCAGAAGGAACAGCTGAGACAGGGCCACCTCGGGACTCCCCAGACCCCCACAAACACCCTTCCAGCGAAAACACGGTGCAGATCACGCAGGTGTCACATGTCCGTGTCTGTAGGTTATCGGTGAATTTCTGTGTTTCGTATTCAGTCTACTGAACTTGAACCTCGTGGATATTAACTGGAAAAATACAAGCAAGCACAGGCCATGTACTACACAGAACACATTCAGTATGATGATTTCAAGAGCGTCAGCAGCCTCTTGCCTCACCCACTGACGATCCCAGCTGGGCCAGGATCAAATCCCACCAGTCAGTACTCAGCAGGGGCTGATTGTGGCCTGGTGCCTCAGTTTATATCACTTTTTAGAACAAAGAGCCAAATTAGTGTAGTGAGCTGGCACTGTACGTTATTGGCATGGTAGGTCAAGTTTAGAAGTACATTACCTGTACTTTGTATATAATTAGTATAATTAGTATAATTAAACAATTAGGTTTTACCCTCTGAGAAAGTGTTCATTACAAAGGCAGACTTTTAAAATCAAATTAAGCAAAAAGCAGAGCACCTGGGTGGCTCAGTGGGTTAAGCCGCTGCCTTTGGCTCGGGTCATGATCTCAGGGTCCTGGGATCGAGCCCCGCATCGGGCTCTCTGCTCAGCGGGGAGCCTGCTTCCTCCTCTCTCTCTGCCTGCCTCTCTGCCTGCTTGTGATCTCTCTCTGTCAAATAAATAAATAAAATCTTAAAAAAAAAAAATTAAGCAAAAAGCAAAAGGAGGGGAAGGGGAACAGGAAAAAAGCAGCCTGGCTCATGTGACTTTCTTCAAGGGGCAGTGCGGAGGGCGAGTACAACTTGTGTCCCTAGATTGGCACCTCCCCCTACAGCCCAGCATTTTACTTAGGTGCAATATACAAAACGGCCATAAAATCTGGAAACAAGGCTAATACTAAGATTTTCTTTTTAATGAACAGAGCCCTTTCGATGAATTCTTCTAGGATATGCTAAAAATGCAGGGTTTAAAAAAATTTTAAAAGATTTTATTGATTTATTTGTTAGAGAGAGCACAAGCAGGGGGAGCATCAGGCAGAGGGAGAAGCAGAACCCCCACTGAGCAGGGAGGCTGATGCAGGACTCGATCCCAGGACCCTGGGATCATGACCTGAGCCAAAGACAGACATTTAACTGACTAAGCCACCCAGGTGTCCCAGGATGCTGTTTTATTCAAGCAGAAATCAGAGGCAAAAATCATCTGATCATGGTTGGGATCAATGGAAACAAAGTGTTATGCATCTCATTCTAATAAGCTGTAACACAAGGACTATGTCATGCGTTGCAACGTAACCTAAATGAACCGCTTAATCTACATGTTTGTCCATGTTCTCCTTGATGACCACCCTGTAGTTTAAAAAGAGCCTTAACGGGAAGTGTAGCTCATTCTTGAAAAAGTCTCAGCGATACAAAGATGTAAATCCTCCCTGACTTCATTTACAAACTTAATGCAATCCTGATCAAATAACAACTGTATTGGGAGTGGTGGGGAGAGAGGGGGATTCAGCCGGAAGAATTTAAACAGCAATGAACAATCAGGAAAAATCTGAAAAAAATTGAAGATAGGGAAATAGACCTACCAGATATTAAGACATATGAAAGATTGCAGACTTTATATAGCAAGATACTACTGGTATAAAGCCAAACAAATCAATAAAAGAAAACAGAGGTTAGAAATAGAACCAAGTACATATGGAGGGTTGGCACAAGGTACAGTTGCATTTCGAATGGCAGGGGGACGGGAGAGACGTACTATTCAGTGACTGATGTTAGGAAAAGTGACCAGACAATAGAGAAACAAATAAAGCTGAATTTATTTTTTAAGCCAAAATAAATTCTAGGTAGCTCAAAATTAAAAAAGAAACTAGGGGTGTGTGGCTGGCTCAGTCGGTGGAGCATGTGATTACTGATCTGGAGGTTGTGAGTTTGAGGCCCATGTTGCGGGTAGAGATTACTTAAAAATTAAAAAATCTTTAAAAAAGTAAAGTAAAATAAAATAAAGAAACTAAAATGTATGAAGAAAAAATTACTTTTTGTTTTTGTTTTTTTGCAATCTCAGATATAAAATCCAAATGTTACCCAAAAAATGTACATAAAGATTTAAAAATGTTACAAGGCTAAAAATACTACAAAGTCAAGATACATACATCACGCTGGTATAAAAATATTAACCAAATATAGGCCAAGGAACTAACTCCTTCAATATGCAAAGAGCTTTTATAAATCAATGAAAAAAGAACCAATAATTCAAAAGAAAGGTAGACAAAAAGGATATGAACAAGTAGTTCATAGAAATGTGAAATACAAATGACCGAGAAGAAATGAAAGAGGGGTACCTGGGTGTCTCAGTAGGTTGGGCATGGACTCTTGGTTTCAGCTTGGGTCATGATCTCATGGGTTGTGGGATGGAGCCCCTGTGGGGCTCCGGGCTTGTTGGGGAGTCTGCTTGAAGGATTCTCTCCCTGTGCCCCTCCCCCACAGCAAGCGCATGTGTGTGTTCACGTGCGTGCTCTCTCTCTCTCTCTCTCAATTTCTGTGAATGAGTCTTTTTAAAAAATATTTTATTTATTTATTTGACAGAGAGAGAGATCACAAGTAGGCAGAGAGGCAGGCAGAGAGAGGGGGAAAGCAGGCTCCCCGATGAGCAGAGAGCCGATGCAGGGCTCGATCCCAGGACCCTGAGGCCATGAACAGAGCTGAAGGCAGAGGCTTAACCCACTGAGCCACCCAGGTTCCCCTCTGTGAATGAGTCTTAAAAAAAAAGGAGAAATGATGGGGTGCCTGGGTGGCTCAGTGGGTTAAGCATCTGCCTTCGGCTCAGGTCATGATCTCAGAGTCCTGGGATCAAGTTCGGCATGGGGCTCCCTGCTCAGCAGGGAGCCTGCTTTCCCCTCTCTCTCTCTGCCTGCCTCTCTGCCTACTTGTGATCTCTTTCTCTGTGTCAAATAAATAAATAAAATATTTTTTAAAAAAGGAGAAATGAAAGATATTCAACTTCACTGATTATTAAATGCAAATTAGAATAAGATAATTTCTTGCTAATTTGGCAAATCCAAGAATAATTATATATAATGCTCAGGATTTTGAAAGTTTGAAGAAATAGAGCCCTTATATGTTAATAGTTTATAAATTGGTATGACCAAGATCATTTGACAACATCACTTTATTCTTTTTTTTCATTTTATTTATTTATTTATTTATATGAGAGAGAGAGAGCGTGAGTTGCGGGGAGGAACAGCAGGGGAGAGAGAAAGAATCTCTCAAGCAGACCCCATGCAGAGCCCTAAGTGGGGGCACGGAACCCAAAGTGGGGGCGTGGTCAGGCTCCAACTTAAAACCCCGAGATCATCACCTGAGCCAACACCAAGAGTCAGATGCTCAACCAACTGAGCCAACCAGACACTCTTGACAACATCATTTTAAATACTACTTTTTGACTCAGTAGAAGTTCCATTTTTAGGTAAACATAAACCTGGTTTTCCTGAGACAGTCCCAGTATACACCTGTGCTCTCAGGAGCCCCTGTGAATTAGAATTTGTCTTAGTTTAGATAATAGATTATAAGGTCCTTAAATTATAGTTTATCCTTTGAGTAGGATTCTAAGTAAATGTTAGAATAAGTTATGGATGTACACTGTGATTAATTTTGAATAAACAGTTCATAAACATATGTGTGTGTCAATGTATAAGTATATCTGGAAAAATACATGGGAAGCTGGTATACAGTGGTCACCTCCAGAAAGTGGCACAGGAGTGAGCTGGAAGACTGAAGAATTTTATTTACCTTTTCCTTTACACAATCCTGGTTTTTATAAATAAGTATTCTTTCACAATAAAATTCTTTTTTTAAAGATTTTATTTATTTGAGAGACAGGGTACATGCATGAGTGGTGGGGAGGGGCAGAAGGAGAGGGAGAAGCAGACACCTCTCTCTGCGCCCCCTCACACCCCGGGCAGGGAGCCTGACATGGGGCTCCATTCCAGGACTCTGGGATTATGACCTGAGCAAAGGCAGACACTTAATGACTAAACCACCCACACAACCCTACAATAAAATTCTTTACAAAAATCAGATGAACCTTAATTCCTCTCTACCTAAGATAAAAGAATTGAGCTAAGTTATTGTCATCATCAACATCATCATCTTCAGAATGAATCTCAGATATAAATAGATGAAAAGTAAGACTTTCCTCACCTGAAATATTTGGGGGCAGAAGTACCAGCCAGGAACAGGTTACTCCTGATGGAGAGGAGGGGAAGGGAAGCTACAGGGGAAAAAAGGTAATTTCTCCCTCTACCTTTCTGAGTTCTTAGCTGAGACTCCCTAAATAAAAGACACACAAAGCGTTCTAGGACACAGTTCCAACATGGCAGGGTTTTCTCCACTAACAAGCGTTCTCAGACATGACAGGATATCAACCCAATTCTGACACTGTGTATCGGGAGACAGCCTCAGATCCCACAGGTAGAGGGCTCAGGCCCAAGGACAGTCCAAACGTCACATGCCAGTCACAAGCCCGGGTTGTTACTTGTGCTTCTGACGAACTGACTACAAACCCACGACCCCCTCCTGGGGTTCAGTCACATTACTAGAGCCTCTCAGAGCTTACTTACTACATCACCGGCTACTGAAGGATACGATCTACAACCAGATGAAGAGATACATAGGGCAAAATCCAAAACAAAGGAGCTTCTGTTCGGGGGGAGCTTGGGTGGCATGTGAAAGAGTTCTGGTTCTCCAGCCGGGCAGCTCTCCAGACCTCCTCCTCTTGGCTTATATGGAGGCCTTATATGACATAGGTGTGATTGGTTAAATCATGGGCCATTGGCAATTGATTCAGCCTTCAGCCTCCTCTCCCCTCCAGAAATCAGGGGGTGGGACTGAAAGGTCCACTCCCCTATTCATAGTTCAAGGAGTTCATTCCCGTAGCAACCAGCCCCCATCCAAGGTCACCTCATTAACATGAGTGAGGACAGGAGACCCGACATTATCATAGAGCATGCTCCCATTGCTCTTATCCCTGGACATTCCAAGCATTTGGGAGCTGTGAGCCAGGCACCATGGACCAATACCAAAGATACATTTCTTATAAATCACAACAGATTCACAAAAGAAAAACAAACAGAAGTCTATTAACATGTATACATGGACGATACTGAGAAAAATGAGTAACTCCCTAAGGCACTCGGAATTCAGGATTACACACCATCTTGAGAGGGAAAGGGGAGGATGATGTAGACCTCTTAGGGGAGAATAAATGGTTTTTAGGATGATGAATGGGCTCTTAGAGGACAAGGTGGGAGGTGTGGTGGTTTGTGACAGTTTGCCCACGTGTGGTATTGACTTCTAGTCTTCTTTCCAATGATAAGAGTCAGTCTTCCTTGGCTGCTGAAACTCTTAGGAAGGGGATTTATGACCAGTGAGTTCCTGTTGGAGGATCTGTGTTTAGGCAGGGGATGAGAGTTCAGAGAAAGCATCTTCCTACATTTGCTGGTTTTCAAATGCCTACAGCTCAAAATAATCAACGTACCAAAGTGGCATCTTTTGGGTGGTGTTTTCTGCTACCCTTCAAAGTGGAGGCAGGAGGGAAGCAGTACACGGTGGTTGAGCCCTCGAGTGTGTGGGTGTGTGTTCTAGCAGATGAATTCAACATCCAGGTAATGCTTGGAGGCCCAGCTTAACGTCTCCTGATTTCTCCCCAAAGCTCAAGCCTAACAGCTGAAAATGGGGCTTGGGGAAAGGGCTCAGAAGGCAAGCCTTGGTGCAGGGCCGTAACTTCACCTGTGCTCTAAGCACTGACCACGGAACATTCTGAAGAGGACGGTAGTCAGACATTGCCTTTACCATTTGTCCATTTTTAGCTTTTTACAAAAACCTCTTGTAAAATTCCTTGTATGGAGTGCTTAGCTTAGTAGCTTGGTTGAAAGGGGCGGGAGGGCCAAGGGGAGCTGAAAAGGGCTGTCAGTCAAGTCCCTCAGGCTAGCGCACAAGCCATTCTGCAGGCCTGAGGTACCCTCTGTGAACAGCATTTCCACAGCTGCAGAAAGGAGGTAATGATGCTTACCGCCCAGGGGTTTTGAGTGCATTAAATAAAATCATTGCACCCTGTCCACATCCACCGGAGGCCCTCTCTCAATGACTCATAAATGGAGGGGGTTTGAAACAGATGAGCAAAGGAGGAAAAAAAGAGAGAGAGAGAGGCAAATCAAGAAACAGATTCTTAACTACAGAGAACGAACCAGTGGTTACCATCGGGGAGGGACTGGGGGGGTTAAGCAGGGGGTGGGGATTAAGGAGTGCCCTTGTGGCGATGAGCACCAGGTATGGAAATACTGGATCACTAGTCGCACACCTGAAACTAATATAACCCTGTATGTTAACTACCTAGAATTTAAATAAAAACTTAAAAACAAAGATTCAACAATCAAAGAACAAAAGGAGGGCGTTTGAGCAAGATGCTTTCTGAGGTCTCTCCATCTTGAACTTGAAATGATCTGGAACAACATCCACTCACCCCATCGTTCTTCAATATGTATTTATTACAGATCCTGGAACCCCTCTGAAGAGCCAAGAGCTGCTTTGTTTAGGACCTGCTGCTGTTCTTGACACACAGTAGGTGCTCAGGGGATGTTTTTCCCATCAAGAAGGCGGGTACACGGTGCCCCTGAGATCCCCGCTCCACGGGAGCCAGGAGAGTGGTCCCCAGCTCTGGTCAGATGTCACCAAGAGAGAACCTGCTTCTTCCTTGAGCTTTGGGCGGGAGGTGGGAAAACACGGGGTCTCTGGGGTGGGGAAGCTGCAGGAAGTGGGTTCCCCCCGGAGCACCATCAGTGGTTCCTGCCAAGTGCACGGGCTGGGCAGATGGGCATGGTGGCTTTGAGTCCGGGAGGGACAGAAATGTGTGTTTTATTGCAGTTGAAGTGTCCTTTGTGGGGAATGACATTATTGGGGGTTAATGGTGGGCAGTGCTTTTCTTCCTTGACTAATATCTTTGAATATTACATTAAATTGTTTTTAAGCCACCAGAATGGTTATTAAATTAGTACCCTTTTGGAAAACAGTCTGGCACTACATTTCTAGTGCTATAGCCTTTGGCACACGGCCTTTTCTATTTTATTCTATCCATTATCTTCCCCTAGTCATGGCAGGGTGCCAGTTGGGCCCCAAATCTCCCATATATCCAGAAGATTTAAATTTTAACCTTTGGAAGGAGGGAGTAACTTGAGTAAATGTGCCCTCTCATCTAGGATTCCTGTTTTAATCACTCAATTAGTCATAGACAAATATTAGGCACAAAGATCTTCACAATGGTCTTATTTATAAGAATGAACGCTTGAAAACAGTCTAAATGTCAACACTGGGGCAAAGAGTAAGTAAATGACGTTCCATCAATTGAAAAGAATATTTAGCAGCCATTTACAATAATTGTTATAGGCTGTGGGGAAACAAGTATGCTCTCATGCTTTATTAGAGGGAGTAAAAACTTGTATAAATCTTCTAGAGGTAAACTTATTGGTATGTATCAAGGGTCTGAAAATGATGTATACGTAGGATTCAATTTTAGGAATTCCTCCTCAGGAAATTATTAAAATGGTTTCCATTTATAATAGCAAAAGATTGTGGAGAAAAAAAAATCCTAGATTTCCCGTAATAGGGAATTGGTTCAGTAAGTTATGGTGTGGCCTTCAATAGAATATATTGCCATCATTTAAAAAGATGTAGAAATGTGTTGTTGTTTTTTTTTTAACATGGGAAGCTGTTCGCCATAGAAAGTGAAGTGAAGAAAAGCGAGCTACAAATTAATATGGGCATCTCAACTGCATTTTGTTTATCTGGACGTTCTAATCTGTCTTAATGAATAATTATTACCTGCGAAATCAAGAAAAAATAGCGTTAATAATATTAGCTCTGAAAGCTCTGGAGCGGCCCAGAAAAGTGCTGGCTCGGTAACTGGAGGAAAGGGGCAGCGTATAAATCCCAGACGCTGGGCGACTGCAGCTCTCTGAAAATGACGGAGCTTGACCAGAAAGGCGTACTGAAAAATAGAAACTGGTTTGTTGGAGCGGGAGATTACGGATGGTTTTCTATCCTTTTGGTTATTACTATGTTTATGTAATGTTTATTTTCAAGTGGAAAAAAACCTCCTTTGAGACTTTTTCCTCTGTGGCCTCTCCCCTCCTTGGAATAGTTGTCTTTATGGAATGCGAGGCTGCTTACTAAAAATAATGCCTTACCATGGGTCTAGTTCTGTACAGCTTGTTTTCACTTCTCCTGGGTCAAGTCTATCCTGGTGACCCCTTCCCCAGGGGCCGGCACATCTCTACCCTATTTCTTATCAGCCCTGACTCCTGACCCCAAGCATCCAGATGCTGTTGGACTAAGCAGACCTAGTCTAGCTATCTTGGACCCCAAGGATCAAACTTGCCAGCCTTGAAGCTGACTGTCTCAGGGTCTTGCAAGGGCACAGCACCCACCCAAAACGAATCACGAATAATGGATTGGTGCGTATTTAACTCCTCCAGAAACAGGCTCTTTTATTTTTATTTAAAGATTTATTTATTTATTTGACAGATTACAAGTAGGCAGAGAGGCAGGCAGAGAGGGGGGTGGGAAGCAGGCTCCCTGCTGAGCAGAGAGCCCGATGCAGGCTCGATGCAGGCTCTATGCAGGCTCTATGCGGGCTCTATGCGGGCTCTATGCGGGCTCGATGCGGGGCTCGATCCCAGGACCCTGGGATCATGACCTGAGCCAAAGGCAGAGGCTTTAACCCACTGAGCCACCCAGGCACCCCCAAAACAGGCTCTTTTAGACACCGCTCTTGAGGGTACCTTTTCCTTGGTGGAAAACAACATGGCACGGGTACCAAAAATCTTTAGAGTGCTTACCACCTTTTTGGTCTAGCAATTCTGATTCTAGGGTGTTATAAGATAAGACGTCTATGAAGATGGGGGTACAGAGATATATTAATCAGTATTTTCTAATATCAGTAAAACACTGGAAATAATCTAAATGTCCAACAATAGGAGCTTGGCTAGATAAACTAGGGCATATCATAAGGTGCCCTGTAAAATACAGGATGCCCTGTTAAATGAGAATTTCAGATAAACAATGAATAATTTTTTAGTATAAGTATGTCCCAAATATTGCATGGGATTTGCTTATTCCAAAAAAGAACTCATTGTTTCTCTGAGATTCAAATTGGAACATGGTTATACTAAAAAATTATTCGATGTTTATCTGAAATTCTAATTTACCTCGATGTCTTATATTTTTATTTGCTAAATCTGGCTACACTACACATCTATGTGATCGAATACCATGTAGCCATTAAAATTCATTTTTTAGAACAGTGGCTTTCAAGTTGTTTCTTCTCTCCCTGTGTGTTAGGTAGACCTCCACATCTTTTAGTTCATATTTTAGCTTTCTGCATAAGATTTGGCTTGAAAATAAGGGTTCCACTCCTAAGAGAAGTTTGAAAAATAACTGTTTTAGAAAACTAACAATAGGTGACAGTGCTCATAAAATAATAAGTAGAAGAAATCTTGTTAAAAAAACAGTATGATCTGGGGTCATGATCATAGGGTCCTGGGATCAAGCCCCGCATCGGGATCTCTGCTTGGCGGGGAGCCTGCTTCCCTCTCTCTCTCTGCCTGACTCTCTGCCTACTTGTCATCTCTGTCAGTCAAAGAAATAAATAAATAAAATCTTAAAAAAAAAACCATTATGATTCTAAGTTTGCATATACACACGAACATACATGAAGAGGGAGAGCGAGAGAATCAGAGACAGACAGCAGACATTCTAGAGGAATCCTAAAAAAAAAAAAAAAAAAAGTGGACATCGGGATTATAAGTGAATTTTAGAAGATTTCCAGAACAGTTTTTCAGATTTTCTACAATGAATTATGGATATTTACATTTTGAAAAAAATTTCTATTAGAAATATCTATCCTCTCAGATGACATTAATACTTTAATGTTGTTGAGCTTCTGTATCTGTGATTCTTAAATTTGGAAGTTATGAACACTTTGGGGATCTAATGAAAGCTCTCTGTTCTATTCTCAGAAGCAATATTCACACAAAATTTTGCATACAGTTCCCCCTCCCATCCCTTCTTGTCAAGACCTTTCCCTGGGTTTCTAGAATGCCATTCATTTATTCTGCTTGCTTATAAAGTTACTTATCCTGTCCTCATGGCAGAGGTTCTTTTTGGGGAGAAGGGCTGTGGTCACACATCTGTTCTGAGACACCGTTAAAAGCTAAGGAAAAAAAAAAAAAAAAAGCCCACACAGCCCCACATGCTTCTGCGGGCGGCCTGAGACATTCACAAACTCCCAGAGGTCCATTCTTGGACTCTGGGTTCAGAACTCCTGGTGCAATCCCAAACCTTTGGCACTCACTCGAGCCCTGACTTGGCTAATTCCCCTTAGGGCCAAACTAGTTAAATATAGATTTTGGAAAAAAAAAAAAAAAAAAACAGACAAAGCCAGGGATAGAATCTAGTCCAGTACTCCCAGGCCACTGTCACACAACCAGTGCTTCCAGAGCAATGGGGCAGGGGGTGCTGGGGTGGACTGGGGCGGGGGGAAGCTGCAAGGCAGAAGGAGAATTACTGCTGGAAAGTGTTCAAGCTGGCCCCGGTTCCACAGACAGGAAGAAGAACCAGAAGGGAAATGCAAAATTGGTGCCTCATACTTGTGTGATCTGTGCCTTTGGTGGGGGGTGAAGGGGCAGGGAGGAGGGCGGGTGGATAAAGGAGTATTGTGTCAACCCCACGGCTGCCGCCCACTCTCTGCAGTAGCCCTCTCAAGCAGCTGTTCAGTGAACCAACCCGGATTCCACCCCCAGAACCAAACAGGCACCCTGGACAAGGTGGGGAGAATGCTGGGAGCCTAGGAGGGCTGCCTCCCCACCCCAGGGCCAGGCAGTCTGGCTGGAGCTATTGAAATGTTAACTCTGCACACCCTCCCATCTAGCAACTCTGCCTCCTGACATCTTTTATAAAAATGCACCAACAGAACTTACCCACAGACCCAAAAAGACAGGTACAGGGCATTTTTCCTCAGTCTGTCAAGCAGCACAAAGTTCTCTCCAACCCATGATCGGTTTTCAACCAAAAGATAATCATCAAACCCAATGACCATAACATGAATTTGTGTTTCTCTCTTCCGAGGGAAAACACAACAATCCTCTGCAAAGAAGTTCCCAGCTTAGCCTAAAGCTGCCTTTATCTTTTTCACAGCGCTCCTGTGTGATCCAGGGGTCACAAAGGCCAGCCAAGGCCGGCGACAGCCCTGTCCAGGGGTCCAGTGGCAGGAGTCTGGGCTCCCAAACTCATGCCAACACCCACAGGATACCCTTCCAGGGGAAACACCCGTCATCTTCTCTCTCTTTCCTTTCATCTTGACAAAAAGATTTGAAAGTTCCTTGGGAAGAACAAACATCTGAAAAGAGCCCTGATCTCTCCATCCCATCCCCTCCACCCCAAAAAAGAAAGCCAAAAACAATGGGAGAGACTTGCCTTGCCAGTTATTAAACCTAATCCAAGGCCTCTCTAATCAAAACGATATGGAGCTGGCTGAGGAAAAGACAAACAGGTCAGTAGAACAGAATATAATCTAGAAATAATATATACAAGAACTCAGTATATGACAAATCGGCATTCTAATTCAGGGAGGAAAAGAGAGTCTGGCATTAACAGTGTTGACATAACTGGCTATTCATATGGAAGAAAATAGAATTAGGCCCTCGATTCGCAACAGATACTGAAACAAATTCCAGATGAATTTAAAATGTACATATGATAGGAGACTCTTAAGTAGAGAGAACAAACTGAGGGCTGATGAAGGGGAGGTGGCCGGGGGCAGGGCTAGATGGGCTCAGGTCCAGATCCCAGAGTCCTGGGGCTTCTCCCTCACCCTCTGCCACTTCCCCCTGCTTGTGCTCGCAGGTGCGCCCTCTCTTTCTCTCTCTCTCTCAAATAAACAAAATCTTAAAAAAAAAAAAAAGGAGGGCACTTGTGATGAGCACTGGGTGTTGTGTGTAAGTGATGACTTACTAAATTCTACTCCTGAAACCAATTTCACTGTATATGTTAACTAACTAGAATTTAAATAAAAACTTGAAGAAAAAGACAATAAAATAAAATATACCTATGGAAGAATATATATTGTAATAAAATTTAGTAAAATAGCCAAACAGTGAGTAAGATCCTTAAGGAGGGCAGGAAGCCCATAAACAGGTAAAAAAAAAAAAAAAAAAAAGGTAGCTAGACTGGGTTACACAAAAATCAAGAATTTTCACATGGCAGGAGTACTATTAACAAATTCAAAAGACAAATAATATCCTATTATTTAATAAGTCAATATTTATACACTTGACAGATAAAAGATTAATGCCTGAAATGTGTTAAGAGCTCTGCCAAACTGATATGAATAAGACAAACATGGGCGCCTGGCTGGCTCAGTCGGTAAAGCGTGGGACTCTTGTTCTCAGGGTCAAGTCTGAACCCCATGCTGGGCCTAAGAGCTTACTCAGGGGGAAAAAAAAAAGACAAACAACCAAATGATAAATGGGCAAAGGACACAGACAATTCCTCAAGGAAGAAATGCAAATGAACATATGAGACAACTGAGAGGTAGAAAATCAAAGTGAAAGAGGACGCCATCTTCATCTGTCAGATAGACACGAAAAGGAAGAGAACCAAGCACGGCTGAGGAGGCTGCAGACAGCACAGCTAGCAGAAGGATTCCTTTTTACCACTCCGGGGAAAATAATTTAGCAAGGTGTGTTTACATTTAAAACCTACAGAGCTTAGGGGCTCCTGGATGGCTCAGTGAGTTAAGCCACTGCCTTCGGCTCAGGTCATGATTCCAGGGTCCTGGGACTGTCCTGGGATTGAGCCCCGCATCAGGCTTTCTGCTCAGTGGGGAGCCTGCTTCCCCCATCCACTCCCCTCTCTGCCTACTTGTGACCTCTCTCTCTCTGTCAAATAAATAAATAAAATCTTTAAAAAAAAAAAAATAAAACCTACAGAGCTTAAAAAAATTGTCTTAAATTAAAAGAAAATGATAAAACATAGGATGCCTGGGAGGCTCAGTAGGTTAAGCATCTGTCTTTGGCTCAGGTCATGATCTTGGGGTCCTGGGGTCAGTCCCGATCCGGCCCCTTGCTCAGCTGGGAGCCTGCTTCTCCCTCTGCCTCTGCCCCTGCTAGTACCCATGCACTCGTGCTCTCTCTCTCTCTGGCAAATAAATAAATAAAATATTTTTTTAAAATAATTTTAAAAATAGAACATATGGAGCTCTGAGTGGTAATCTCAGTTTGGGAGCTTTACACAACAGAAAGAAAAAAGCACGAGTGTGTAAAGTCCCACATATGCATGTTTCTTCTAGCGTCATGTATATTGGCAAGGGCTTGAAACACCCCAAATGTCCATTAGCGGGGATCCATTATACAAACTGTCATAAGGCTGTTCTATAGAATGAGGTAGATCGTAGCACCCTGTCCTGGAGAGATGTCCCCAGTATTTTAAGGGGAAAAGCACGTTAGATGGATCTTTTGTAAGGGTAAGATTCCATCTCCTGTGTAAAGAGCGCAGGGTAGAGAGAGCTAGCTATGTCTGTGTGTGCATTTCTGTGATGATAGGGAAAAGAAGACCACATGGCAGGCTGTGAATGTTAAGCTCAGGTAGACGGTATTGGAGTGGGGGTGGTCAGCAGGGGCAGGAAGACAGTTAATATCTCTTTGCGATAGCTCTGTATTATTGCATTTGTTGAAATAGGCATGTGTAGCTTTTGTGGTTTATCTAATTTTTAAAAGATTTTATTTTATTTATTTATTAGAGAGAGAGCATGCTAAAGAAAATGGGTTGGGGGTTAGGGGCCGACTCCCTGCTGAGCAGGGTGACCAGACTCGGGGCTCGATCCCAGGACCCTGAGATCATGACCTGAGTCAATGGTGGACTGAACCACTGAGTCACCCCACGCTTTTGTGATTTTTAAAAATCTAATCATCTTTTTCAAAGAAAGAGCATGGGCTTTTATTCTTGGTTCTGCCACTTATGAGCTGTCTGACCTGATGTCCTCTCTGTAAAATGGGGACCATGCCTGCCGTGTGACTATTGATCCGCTGGAGGGATCTGCCAAGCTCCAGTCCTTCCTGTGTTGTTTGGCTAGGCCAAGGTTAGGAGCACAGCATGCAGCCCTAAAACCGAGCACTGCTACCTGAGAAGGTACTGGCCAACCAATGTCCTTGGCCTCTGCCACTGGGCAGGCATTCCTTTTCTTCCTGGTCTGGGCAGGACCCCAGTCCAGGGCCTCCACAGTGGACCAGCACCCCTCCTCCACCTCCAACTCCCACCCAAAACTAAACTAAAAACCTAATCTTCGGCCCTCCTCCTGGGGGCCCCAAACTGATGCCCAGCACTTCAAAAGTCAGAGACACCCAGGCCATCACACATAAAGCCAGCCTACCCCATTCTCCCTCCAGCCTCGGGGTGCATGCTGTGAAAATTCTGCAGGTGCTTCCTTGGGCATGCCCCCAAGATACACTCAAAGCCTCTCTTGCACCCTTCAAACACCACCTCAGCTCTGAGTAGGCAAGAGCAAGAATGGCTTCCAGAGGGATCAGAGACCGTCCCCAGGGCCCTGCGGAAGAACAGCTCTTGGAGGTGGACCTGGCAGCAACCGCAGCACCAACAGCATCGGTGAGGACGGCCTCGTCCCAGTCCTGACTCTGGCTGGGGTCTCCAGTTCTGGGTCTGCACACTTGTATGACATTGAACTTTGTTTATATTCCAATTTCTGAACCGTTCGTGATATATGGCAGTAGGGTAGGAAATGTCCCTCCCTGAAGTCTGCATGCTCTGTGCTGAAAGCAGCCACTAGGGGACTTGGGAAAAGGGGGGTGTGGCTCTCCGGGAGCTCCTCCCTTCATCTTCCCTCTGGGGCTACTTGAATTCTTTCATCGGCAGAGAAGAGCTCTGTCAGATCCTGAAACACGGCAGCCTCTGTGTGTTAGGAGCAGATCGGGCTAGAATCTGAGGGAGGCCCCTCTAGCAGCACCTTCCACCACCCCCAACCTGAGGGCAGCCAGCCCAGAGGGGATGTGAGTCACAGCACCTGGAGAAAAGGCAGGAAAGGAAGGAAAGAAAGGAGAAAGGGCAGGAAAGGAAGGTGGTGGGGGGTAGGGGGAAGAGGAATCCGGTCACCTGCCCTCATTTCAGTCCCCACATTTACTAGCTAAAGGGGTCAAGGGTATGAGGTAATCCATCCAGGGAAGCACAAAGCCATGAGATAATCACTGTGCTTCTTCCTCTTGTTCAAGTATTTGGGAGATGGGACATTACTTTTCTATTAACCAAGAAGCAGGTACAAAGTTCTCATGCATTGTTGAAGGAAATAAGAGACTCTCATAGTTTGTGGGGCCTGAGGCCCTGGCCCAGACCTCAGGAGGGATATGGGTCCTCTCCTCGGCATGGTGAAGGGCTCTGGGGGCGGGCCTGAGGAGACCCGTGCTGTGCGTTCTTGGGTGCTGATGGTGAGGGGCATGCAGGGCCTCTGAGGGACGTGGCCCAAGAGTTGACTCCGCATGATCATTTGGGAACAGCAGGAGGCTGGGGCTCTGGGAGGCAGATGGACTGGGTCTGAGTCCCAGCTCCTCACGGTGGGCGGTGGGCGGTGGGCGGGCTGGATAACCTCACCCAGCCTCAACCCTGCACCTGCGAAATGGAGACGATGACAGAACCCCCTTCACAGAGGCTTTAGGCAAATTCAGTGAGCGAATTCCTGCGAAGCCCAGTGCCCGCCGCTCCCCAGATTCCAGTGCTGTGTGCCAAAGCATTTGCTGTCACAGGTCAACTTGTCCCTCTGACCCGGAGTCCCTCGCTGCCTTGCAGGCACTCATCCCAAGGCACTCCCAGAGCCTGCTTCCCGGGAACCTGAGTCTGGGTGAGATCCCTCTGGAAGCAAGTGAAGACTGAACAAGCCAGAGGACCAAACGCTGAGCCAGGGCCCTCCAACGTTTAAGGGTCAGGGAGGAGGAAGCCCTAGCACCCAGAAAGGGTGGGTTTTTTTAAAGATTTTATTTATTTATTTATTTATTTGACAGAGAGAGCTCACAAGTAGGCAGAGAGGCAGGCAGAGAGAGAGGAAGGGAAGCAGGATGCGGGGCTCAGTCCCAGGACCCTGGGATCATGACCTGAGCCTAAGGCAAAGGCTTAACCCACTGAGCCACGCAGGCACCCCTGAAAGGGTGGTTTGATAAGTGTGGTTTCCCTAAAGCAGAAGAAGAGAGAGGGCCTGACAGTGTCAAAGGCAGCTGATAAAAAAGAAAGTGGAGGACCAAGAACTAGGGAGGAGATCTAGTCACTTGGAGGCCATTGGTGACCTTGACAAGAGCATTTTAGAGGAACGGTGGGAACAAAACTCTGGCTTGAGTGGATCAAAAAGGAACCGAAGGAGAGAAGCCGGGCAGTAAGCACCGACAAGTTTTTGCAAGAGTTTTGCCATTTTCACAGCAGCACACGGCTCACGGCTTCCCCGGGGCCACTGTACCCGCGCTAAAATGGGTCCCTAGAGGTGGACATCTGCGCTCGCCACCTCATTCTCAACCTCACACAGACTTTTGAATGCTTTGTCCAGATTTTCCGGCGGTTCCGAGCAGGTGAGCTACTCTCACACACTGTAGCTGGGAGCAGAAGGGCTAGGTTTCTGCCTTGGGTGATGACTTGGGCTGAGTCTCAGGATCTCTGAGGAGAGAGGACGCAGCAGAAGGCAGGCACCTCCAAGGTCACATCCCGCGCGCAGCCCAGTGCCCCAGAAGACACCCAATAAAGCCTCTAGTAGATGTCCACTGGGCCCCCAAATTTGTGTTGTTGTTGTTATTTTTGTTTTTTCCCCCGAATTTGGTTTATTAAATTGTCTTCTGCTACAAGGACCACTTACTCACAACAGCTGTTGCCACGGCAACCAAGCAGCCAACCTGCTGTTCTAGTTAACAGGCAAGGAGCCTCCCGCTGGCTATCTGGCTTAGCAAACTCAGGGCAAGATACCCCCAAAGTGGCTGAGAGGCTGGAACATGGTGGGAGGACGTGGGAAACAAAAGGAACATGAAGGCCAGAGTTCAGTGCTTTCTGAATTGTTCCATAATTCTGTACCAACAGGTAGGGGCTAGGAGAGCTATGAACTGACTGGTGTGGTGGGATCTCTTCTCCAGCAACCCATCCCCTGACCCTCCACTCTCTTTCCAGAAGCTAAAGGAGCAGAGAGGGGCAGAGGCATTCACACCCCACCTGGCCTGGAAGTCAGGTTCTACCGAGACTCTTCCTAAGGGAGAAGCTGGTTGTTTTGAACCGTGCCTGAACGTCTTTCATTGGAAGTATAGGTTAGTCACCAGCACTTTTGAAGTCACACAGATAAGAGTTCAAGATGTGAACTTGTTGCCTGATTAACACTGGGCAGCTTACTTAACCTCTCTGAGCCTGTTTCCGTAGCTATAAAATGGGAGGAGCATAGTATCAATGTCATAAAGCGTGCAATGGCCAGCATCTGGCACCCGGCCAGATCAGTGTGAGTGGGGAATATTAGCATTGGTATTGCCACTGTTGTCCTAATGATGGTGATGAAGTCAATTAGCAGCCCTAGGGGTTGAAGATCTGAGTGACAGACTTAAAGGGACTGAGAATGGCAAAAGCAAACCTCAGCATAATATATATACATCAGATACCATTTTTGTTTAAAAAGATGTTAACCAGGGGCTCCTGGGTGGCGTTAATTGTCTGCCTTTGGCTCAGGTCATGATTCGGCGGTCCTGAGATGTAGCCCAGCATCAGGTTCCCTGCTCAGCGGGAAGCCTGCTTCTCCCTCTCCCACTCCCCCTGCTTGTGTTCCCTCTCTCTCTGTCTCTCTCTCTGTCAGGTAAATAAATAAAATCTTTAAAAAAATAAAAAGATGTTAACCAAATGTTAACCAAAATAAAATAAAAAGAAATGTTAACAGTGATGGCATTACATTATTTTTCTTAGTGGCTTTTGTTTTTTCCAAGTTTTCTGAACAGGTATTACTTCCATAATTAGAAAAAACACATTTTTAAAAGGTTAGAGATGAGCATTAAAAATGGGCTACGGACTAAAAACCATCGAAGGGTGTACTTTAAGCAGGTAAATTGCATGATATGTGAATTACACCGCAACAGAGTTGTTAACAAAAATGTTTTAAAAAATGACTCAAGGTGTGCAGGTAATAACCCACTCAAAACTTCTGAACATAAAAATGTATGAACGAAATATGAATGTATGAAGCGAAATACCAAGTGAAAGAAATAAAGAGAGTAAAGCAAGAAAGATAATGAGGCAAGAACTGAATTATTATGCAAAAGTTAAAATCAATTACTTGTATATATACTGCTGGGGGGGGGCTGTCAATTGGTACAACTGTCAATGAGGGCAAATCAATGAAAATCACAAACGCTACGAATCCATATACTCTGACCCAGCAATTCCTTTTTAGGAAATTTATTCTACAGATATTCTGGGATAAGTGAGAAATGATGTGTGTACAGTTTCTGAACAATGGCATTCATTGCCTATAGAAGACTGGAAGCAGCCCCGAGGTCCATCAGTAGGTGAATGACTGAATAAAGCTCAGGTGCCTCCATACAATGGAATAATACAAAGCCGTAAAAATAAAAATGGAAGAATAAGGAAATTATCTTCTGATATGAAAAGATTTCTAAACTATATTATTAAGTGAAAAAAATCAAGGTGCAGAACAGTATGATATATGCTACGTTTCGTCTAAAAAGTGGGCAAAGACTGTATATTCCTATTTTCTTCTTATATGCATTTTGGAAGAATACATGAAAATAACAGTCGTTGAAGGCACTGAGTGAAAATGGAACAGATGGGGCATAGAAGTTTCCACAGTGAAACTTTTCACTGTACGTCTTTTATACTCTTTGATCTTAGAATATTATGAATATATTATCTATTCAAAAGTAAATGCAAATTCATATGCTTGGAGGAAGAAGTTAAAGTGAAAGGATACGATGTCTGGGTGGGGGTCTACGTAAAACCATCCATGTGGGTGCTGGTGCTCCTGTCAAAGGTGGTTGATGGATCTGCGGGGCTCATGGTATGTTTGAAATTTTTCATAATAAATTAATACGATTTAAAAGGTTTTCATACAAATTAAAAGGTGGAGATACCCTAAATGTCCATCAACTAGGGGATGAGTGAATAAAATGTGATCTGTCCATATAACGGAATATTACTCGTCAATTAAAAGAAAAAACCACTGATACAAACTGCAAAAGAATCACCGGAAGTGAAAGAAACCAGACACGTGACCCTGTACCGAACGATGCCATTTATACGCAATGCCCCAAAAAGTCAAATCCATAAAGACAAAGAGTAGATTAGTGGTTGCCCGGGTCCGTGGGACTGGAAAGTGACTGCAAATAGGCAGGAGAGATTTGGGGGAGGATCATAGAAAGGTTCTAAACTTGATTATGGTAATGGCTGCACAACTTTATAAATTTAGTAAAAGTCATCGAAATATACACTTAAAACAAGTGCATTTCATGGTATGTAAGTTATACCTCAGTAAAATGGGTTTTGGGGTTTGTTCTGTTTTTTTTTGTTTTTTTTTTTAAGATTTTATTTTTAAGCAATCTCTACACCCACTGTGGGGCTCGAGCCCATAAGCCCAAGATCAAGAATCTCATGTTCCCCTGACTGAGCCAGCCAAACATCCCAGTAAAGTGATATTTTTTTAAAGGAAGGGAACTGGGGCCATTAAGAGGTAGGTGGTCGTGGTTAAGAGCATGAGTCCTGGCATTAGACTCATTGCATTAAAATGCCCTCTCTCCCAGGGTAGCTGGGCAAGTTACTTGCCTTCCTCTGTCCTGGTCTGTAAAGTGGTCTGCAGTATCTAAGGCTTACTACAATGGCAGGCACTAGTGGTTCCAAGTACTTTACATTGTTGTTGTTGTTTTAAGATTTTATTTATGCATTTGTCACATACAGAGAGAGAGAGAGTGAACAAGCAGCAGGCAGAGGGAGAAGCAGGCTCCACACTGAGCAAGGAGCCCAATGCAGAACTCGAACCCAGGGCCTGGGATCATGCATGACCTGAGCCAAAGGCAGATGCTTAACCCACTGAGCCACCCAAGTGTCCCAGTATTTTACATGGCTAATCCATTTAAGCCTCCCAACTCTCCTGTGGATGACATTTTACAAATGAGGAAATGGGGCACAGAGAGGTTAAGTGACTTGCCCTTGGTTGCACAAGTCAGATGATTAGGAAGCAGCAGAGAAGGTAGCCTGATTTTAAGGGCCCAGTGCTTAACCATGTACTGCACTCATATCACCACCTAACTCAGACTAGTATGAGAACAAAATAAAAATAACACAAAATGCTTAATATACGTTAAATACTCAATAAATGCTAGCCAAGGAAGAAACCACTGTCTAATTGACTCAAATGGCTTGGGGTTGTCCAGTTGTATTCTGAAATATTTATGGAGTAAACAGCCAAACTTGTTTAAGGAATAGTCTGTCTGGGGGTGTCTGGGTTGCTCAGTGAAGCGTCTGCCTTCGGCTCAGGTCATGATCCCGGGGTCCTGCTCAGCAGGGAAACTGGTTCTTCCTCTCTCTGCCTCTCTCCCTGCTCGTGCTCTCTCTCTCTCTCCTCTCAAAAAATAAAAAAAAATTTAAAAACCCACAAAAAAACAAAACACCTTAAAAAAAGAAGTCGTTTGTCTGAAAGGAAAGTGCTAAACCCTACAGATGAGCCATGAAGAGCTCCTTTCTCTCTCTGGTTTAGAAATCCAGAGGTGGAGACAGGAGCGGGGAATCAGTGCGACCCCTAATATGTGTACTTCAGTGCCTGTGTTCCTTTGCAAGGCGCTGGGATAGTATGCGGGCAAGTTTCGAACCAAGACTTTGGGGCAAGACAGAACGGGGTGGTTTGACCCTCTCTCCTTTTCCGATTTGGCCATCCGACCAGTGACAAGATACTTCACTTCAGTTAAGTCTCAGCTTCCTCATCTGTAGAATGGGTCGGAAAAGAAAAGTGCCAGTTAGGGGGTTGTGAGGACTGCGATATGTATAGTGTGAGCCTACGGGTGCCCAACATGCACTTAGGGCTTAACAAATGGAGGCGATGTCTTCTCTCTAAATTTCTTGTCACCTACAGATATACTGCTCATTGCAAATTGTTAAGAAAGCACTACTCTTTGTAGAAGAAGATGAACAAAGCTCAAAGAAACGTTTTTCCCAGCGCCTTTCCACATTGGGTCAAGGCTGCCCAGAAGGCCCACCCTGTCTTCCCCAGGGCCGTCTGCCAGCTGCCCCTCAGGGTGCCTGCCCGCTGAATGGGGGAGGGGAAGCCAGCGTCACTAGAGTAAAGAGCAAAGGATGAGGCATTGAAGTAGCTCTGTGAGGTTGGGAAAAGAAATGTATAGCAGGATGGGATAATTCTCCACCTCCCCAGAGAGCAGAGAGAGCATGGCCAGGTCGAGGCGGGGGTAGAAGGGTGGCAGGGGTAGGGCCACTGAGACCAGCAAAGCGTATGGAGGGAGTCCCCCCTTGGTGTCTTCGGGGCATAAATGGGGAAGAGCGGTCAGATATGCTCCCCAGGGTCCTGGGATGGTGCTCTCACTCCCTACCCTGCCCACCTTGGCTTCCGTCTTCTCTCCCCGGAGGCACAGGGCCCAGCACAGGCAACGCCCCTGAGAGGCTGAGCCACCCTTTCCCATCCGGGCCAGCACAGAGGTCATCATGGAAAATGAAGAGGTGGTCAGGCATCCAGGTTAAGAGCACTAGCTGAAGAAGGGGACAACCTGGTGGGGGCGGTCCCAGCTCTGTCACTAGCTGTGCAGCCTTGGGCAATTTACTTCACCTCTCTGTGCCCCAGTCCCTACCCCACAGGGATGCTGGGAGAAGACAATGACATGGTGGGTGTAGAACGCTCAGCACAGCTCCCGGCACCGAGTTAAAGTTCCATAAACAGAAGCTGGTGTTGAGGCTGAGGGCAAGCCATCCACGTGTCCCCTATCCCATCCCAGGTTCCCGTCTGAAAGAGGGACCCAGCAGGACGCCTCCTGGTCTGTGCCTAGGAGGGACACCCACATCCTTCCCTACAGAGCCTTGCCTGTGACATCACACCCATTAGGGGACTTGGGGCACCCACTACAGTAAGGATGGCAGGTTCCTTATGCTTTTAAGACACTTGATAGTTTGTAAAGAAACATCAAGTACACGATCTCACTTGATAAGCCTCTGTGTATTATCATCATAGCCACCTTACACATTAGAAAATGGAGAAATTCAAGAGCGGCTCCACAGCGGGTGAAGAGGGCCTGAAAGCCAGCACATCAAGCTCTTGTTCCACGTCATTCTCAGCCCTCCTGGCAGAGGGGAGTTTTGACGTGGCTACCCTGCCTGAGCTCCTGGGCCCAGCAGTCAGCAAACACAGGCCTGGTGGGCCAGGGCCAACGTCTGGACCTGATGTATGTCTGTGGAAGGAGCGGGCCCCTCCCATTGCCCTGGCCACAAAGAATAGGACAGGTGGGACAGGCCCTAGTCCCACCAGGCTGCCTCTGCCCCAGCCCAGCTGTCTGCACTACCTGGTCTACCCGGATCCCCCAGGGTCGAGACGTGAGAAGGTCAAACGTGAGTCCCCCCAAGAGACTTTGCGGACAAACTTCAAACATCTCTATGTAAAATTTGAAAATATTAAATATAACCCAAAAAAGACCAGTCCTTTCAAAAAGAATCTCTCTTATCCCTTAACTTGAGGCAAAGACCAATGGAGCTAAGATTTTTTTTAAAATTATTTTTATTTTTAAAGATTTTATTTGACGGAGATCACAAGTAGGCAGAGAGGCAGTCAGAGAGAGAGAGGGAGAAGCAGGCTCCCTGCTAAGCAGAGAGCCCAATGCGGGGCTCGATCCCAGGACTCCGAGACCATAACCCAAACCGAAGGCAGAGGCTTAACCCACTGAGCCACCCAGGCGCCCCTGGAGCTAAGAATTTAAACACGAAAGGAGAATCAGTGAGCCCCAGTTGGTCTGGAACACCTCCAATCCTCTCTCCTGCGCTGTGGGCCACCGTCCCCACCTCCTCCAAGAATCACAGGCGTCCAGGGAGCTCCATGCATCCTGAAAGCTCTGGGGAGCCTTCCCAGGTGACATTTGCTTCCTCTGACACCATTTAACTGTCATTGGTAGTGGAACTGGGATGGAGGGTTTGGGCATTTCATTCTTTCCAGAGAGGGCTGAAATCACATTTTCATTCTCCACCCGCATTTTCAAGGGCTGATGATTTTCTGAGACCATTAGCTTTTGGGCTGTGATTTTGCTCCCAGCCCAGAGGTGCAGCATACAGGGAATTTTCCTCGGCAGCTCTGAGCGCCAGAAGGTGCTCTGGGGAGTCACATTCTTAATGCGAATCTTTCAATCACTTTCCACCATAGCATCTAGGGGTCAATGAGAACCTTGTTATGTTTATAACCTTCTTATTTGCTTCCGTCAGTTTAAAATCATCAACAATGAAACCAAAGGGCAAAGCCCATGCCGATGTTTTTGTCTTAGTGCCTCTGGGGAGGCACCAAAGATAGATGATTGTGGAGACGGCTCCTGGAGAGCTGTTCTCAGCTCAGGCAGTTGGGGGTTCCTTGCTGACGTCCTGGGACAGTTTTCTCTTCCCCCACCTTCCTGTTTGCCTGTAAGGCCATCCAAGATGTCGGTTTCCAGAGGCAAAGTGTCCTTCTCCTGGAAGGACTGAATGTAGCACAGCTGTGTCCCAGGAACCTTGGGAAGACAGAGTGAGACGGTGTGGGCCAAAGGGCAAACTTGGAAACACCTACAAAGAGGAGTTCTGACGACGGAGACGCACACACCAGTTCGCAACAGTAATTAGTCCCGTGGCACTGTCTTTCGATTTTAAGAATGGTACATATAGGGACACCTGGGTGGCTCAGTCGGTTAATCGTCTGCCTTCAGCTTGGGTCATGATCCCAGGATCCTGGGATCAAGCCCTGCATGGGGCTCCCTGCTCAGTGGGGGGTCTGCTTCTCCCTCTGCCCCTCTCCCTGCTCATGCTCTCTCTCTCATATAAATAAACAAAATCTTAAAAAAGAAAAAATGAAAAAAAAAAGAATCATACATATTAGATCATTGGCACTGACCGACAAAGCATATGGTCATATTAAGTTAATGAACAAAAATAGCTCAGAACAATTTCTGCACTGGGCATGGAAGACAATCTGTTTTGGGAAGCCAGCATCCGTTTCCCCTTTTGAAGAGCACCCTGGTTTCCTTTTTTTTTTTTTTAAGGTTTTTTGTTTTTTTTTTTAATTTATTCATTTGAAAGAGACTGAGAGAGCTAGCGAGAGCACGAGGTGGGGGGAGGGGGCAGGAGAACTGTAGTCAACCTTCCAGCAAAGTGAGGCCTTCAGGGGTTTGGACCACCAGATGTGGCTGGTTCCCAGCCTTCCAGGTATCCTATACCTGCCCCATGACTCGTTTCATATTAACTTACCCTCAGAGACTCCAAAATGGCACTCCCATCAAAGCGATGACTTACACATAGGCTCAGCCCTTTTCGGCCTTTCCAAGGCCTCTAGCCCCTCAGCATCCCTCAGAGGCCCCAAAGGAAAGCAACGAATGATCTCTGTCCACTGGCCAGGAAAAAAGTCCGCGTCAACATCAGACTCAAAACAGGAGCCTGGGCCATACACGCACGCTCTCATTCTCCAGGTGCTGACTTTTACAGACCTTGGGTTGAGTTTTTAAGTGTCTGATGCCCTGGAGACTATTTTCCAATCCATAGTATTCAGGAAACCTAATGGAGACTTCTGGTCCTCGAGGATGTACCCTGTGAGGGGCCCATGAATCGCATCATGTCCGAGGGAGTCCTATAAGGTCCGGGGCTACAACATGCTGGGCCAGCCTCGGAGCTCCCTCAAGGAAGGGGTAAACGGAGGCAGTGCCACCAGCCCTGTGGGGCTTTGGGGACACTCCGGTGCTGGGGTTTCTGGCAGGAGTGCTGTGGTCCCGAGGGCCTGAGCTGTCCATGCGGGTCAGGTTTGGCGGCATCTCTGCTGAATTCATTCTCCAGCGATTGCATCAGAGGTGTCTTCACAGCTGGCGGTCAGCCCGTTCCAGCTGCCTTCTGGTTTGCCCCAGTAGAGAACAACTGTCCTGCGGCTTTCTAAAGAGGCAGCATGTTGTTGTGGGAAGAGCTGTGGCCGGAGGCCCGGAGGCCTGGATCCCAGCCCTCGGCTCCCCATCAGCTGGCCGGAACAAGCCGAGTGACTTTCAGCAAGGGACCCTCTCTCCTCCTGTAAATCAGACCACTAGGTGGCCCTCCAGGTCATTTCCTCAGACCCTCCTGGGCTTTCTTCCCGACCCACTGGAAAGCAGGGTGCCAGGACTTGAAAGAGGTGGCGGCAGATACTTTTGCTGGTTTGCTTTGGACTTGGGAGGTCACCGATGCCAAGGTGGTTTCTTAGCACCACGGTCTTTCGGGACTCAGGAGACCTCAGGGACCATTCAGAGCTCAGGGTACCAGGGAGGGCTCTGTCTGAGTCCTCAGAACTCATCACTCACTACCCAGATGAGGATCAAGTGGAGAATTCTCTACTGGATTTGGGCCCCACAGTCCGGACTTGGGTCAGCCCATTTCACTCCAGGCCAGCTGCATCATTTCCATGCTGTGGCTTTGGCTCAGATCTGAGCATGGCGGGCGGTGTGGTCCGGGAGAAAGGACTGTGGAGGCGGGAGAGCCGGAATCTGGGTTGACTCGGCTGCCCATCAGACTGCTGTTTGCCTTTGGGCAAGTCACTAGACCTCTCTGCATCATTTTCCTCACAGAAAAATCAAAGAATTGGCCTTGATTTTATTCATTTATTTATTATGTATTCCCTGTAGCATTAGACATAGGAAGGCAAAAACCCCAGAGTTACTAAAGGGAAGGAGTAGGGAGCCCTCCCACTCCCAGTGAGGGACCCCAGGCCACCAGAGTAGCTGTAATTGCTATATTGAATTTCTACCCACACCAAAAGGGAAGCACCACATGCTGCTTTGTCCTCACTGTTTGCTAAAAGAAAGCTTGCCCATCAGTCGGGAGAGAGATGCTTCTATTCTGCGCTGAATTCTACAATACACTCATCCTTACATGTAGCCAGTAAGCATTGACTGAGCACATGGGAGAGGCCCTCCATGCTGGGCTGCAAAAGCAACCAGACCCGAGGCTCTGAGACAGAGATTTTATCTTGGGGACGCTCACGCTGTGGACATACAACAATGATGTCAATAGCGACGACACAAGAGACACTCACTATAAAAGTCAGGGTGCGGCACAGAGTTGCACTTCTACAAAGACCATCCAAAGGTGAGCAACATCCTGAATGGCCTCCAGGTATGGCCTTCTCCAGTGACCCGGCTGGCTGTGGGCCTGGTCTGGACAACCAAGAGTGGTGGGTGCCTTACACATATCCTAGAGCCTCTCAATTATTCATCAACTCCTCTCAGCTTCTGATACGAGTGAGATACTGGTCAGCCTGTGCTGGGCCTTCAATAGCCAGCCTGGGGCACAGGTGTCCTGGAGAAGGAGCACAGTGTTGGGATGACAGAGCCTGTCCACTCACATACTTTTTCTTTTCCTATTAAAGCTTTCACATTGTCTCATAAACATTTTTGAATGTTTGAAAATTGTTTGAATGTTTGAAAGTTGAAAGAATTATAGAGTGAACACCCCTATACCCACCACCTGGGTTCTACCATTAGCATTTCACTGTATTTGCTTCCTCATAGATCCATCCTTCTATCCATCCTGTCCATCTGCACAGTCCAGTGTATTCAAAGGAAGCTGTAGACCTCACTCTATTTCACCCCTAAATCCCACCAGCATGCACGTCATTAACTAGAGATCAACATCTGTTTAAGGTTGTGTGTGAGTGCATATAAAATGCACAGATCTTAAGAGTATCTTCAGAGGAATTTTGTTAAATGCACACACCTGTGTGATCCAAATCTCCAACAAGAAATCGAACATCAGTATCACTCCAGAGAATTCCCTTTTCCACCCCTTTCCAAAGGCCTCTGCCCTTCTTTCAACCCAGCATCCCCAGACCCCCTGCTGCCCTAGTCTGTGACTCTGAACACTTTAATCCAGCCATTTGCCCAGGTGGGCACCTGACCCAAAGGCAGCCCATCTAGGGGTTCACTAGTGACCTTTAATCTCTGTGGTCTGGCTTAGCAGGATGAGCTGGGCCAATGAGAGTCTCTCTCAGGAAGCCGGAAAGTGAGGCTGCCCTGGCTGGGCCAAAACACTGAGCTGAAGGCAGATATGGGGACAGAGTCCCAGTGGTCCCAAGCCACATGCCGGGACCGAGCAGAAGTACGGAGAAGTCAGAGTTAGTGAGGAACATTGGGTGTGTACCTAGGAGAGACAGCGCCTCTGCATAAGGGACAACATGGTCCCTAAGGGAGGGACAGGTGAGAGAACCTCAGTTTCCTTCAGGTGTCCAGAGTCTGAGGGAACGTGGATGGGTCTCTCTGCGCAATGACTACAGCACCCCTAAAAGAGAAATACACATGTGGTACCTAGGACAGTTTGTTTTGGAAAAGAGGGATCTTTCTTATATGACAGCCATCCTATTTCTGTGTGGGTTGAGCTCTGGGTATGACCTGAATGTCCCTGGAAAATGACAGCCAAAATAAATGACATCAGCCTAATAAAGGGTAATAAAGCCAAGTTCAATATTACACGTTTTAATGCACAATCTCGGCTGATCCTCACAGCAATCTTCTCCAGACAGAGGCACTTTGCTCTCATTGCCCCCGTTTTGCAGGTGAAGAAACAGACACAGGACGGAGACATAATTTGCCCCAGCTCGCCGTAAGCCGCGGAAGTGAGCTCGCCGCATCCAGGAATTGCCAGTGCCCACGCTTTGCTGGAAGAGCAGCTCGTGCATATGAGCAGGTGCTCAGTCGAGGCCCCGGCGCTGGGTGCAGGGTAGGGCGCAACTTTTCTGCTCCGGAACATCGTTCCCAAGTGAGCAGGCCACATGGATAGGGCCTCCTGGCTCTGGCTCCTGACTCTCCCCTTTCCTGGAACACACCGAGCAGGGCGACGACCTCCAGTAGTGGCCCAAGGTAGACCCAGGACTGTGCTTCCCTCGTTGATACCCGTCTGTTGGCGGCCAACACTGCCACTCCACCCGCATCCCCATCCCCGGGACAGCTCTGCGTATCTCTCCTCCCTGATGGTGGCGGCCCAGGGCCCCTTGAGTCTGGATAGGCTTGTCAGCTACCACTCCCTGCTCCCTGGGGCTGAAGAGCGGGCAGCCCTTCCTGGAGGAACTGCAGCAGAGGATTGGCTGGAAGATATGAACGAGATGCAGGGTCTCCATGGCCCTGTTAAGACAATGCTGGACCCAGGAGAGGGCCAGAGAGATGGTTCAGCAGGACAGGTGTGAGCACCTAGAATCTATTTTTGCAAAGCAGGAGGGGCCCGGCTGAGCCAAATCACTCTTAGGTATGTCCTCCATGACCCCGTCATCGTCTCTTCCCACACCTCCAGGACAGGGGCTGGGACATCTCATTCATCTCTGACCCCCACGCTCCCGGAACAGCCCGTGACACATCGTAGGTGCGTAATGACCACAGCTTTAACACATGAAGATGTGACACAGGGAAGCCGAGAAAACAGATACCAACAGCACAGGTAAGGTAAGGTGGTGTTACCAAGTGCCAGGCACCATTCGAAGACACTACTTAGAGTACATAATCCAGTCCTCATAACGACCATGGGATGCAGGTACTGAGGCATAGACAGGTTAAGTAACTTGTCCGCCATCACACAGCTAGTCAGTCGTGGAGCTTGACTTGAACCCTGGCAGAGTCCACAGTCTTAGCTCCCATGAGCCTCATCACCCTATCTTCCCGACCCGGGAAAAGTTCCTGGCAGATTACACCAAGCTCCTCACCTGCGCGAGCCCAAGAATCGGGACCTGTAAGAGGCCAGGTGTGAACCTGGCAAACACGCCGACGTCCTGACAACCCAGACCTGGTGATACAGCCTGCGAGGGGCCGTGTTGTGAGCAAAGAAACAGCAGCCATGCCCCGAACCATCAGCCTCCCTCCAGTTCTATCCACACGTCTGGCAAGCCCGTTAGGTGCCAGGCACTGCGTGGGTGAACCAGACGGACAGTCCCCGGCTCACGTGTCTACTGGGGGCCACAGCCCATGGGGGCGGTAGAGCTCTTTTCATATAAACGCAACAGGTTTGAGAGGTCAGTCACTCGTCCATGGTTAAGGACACATATTTACAGCTAGCTGCAGGGCAGACCCTGTTTGGTAGTACAGACGTGCATGCCACACCATCTCCCCTCTCGCGTGCAACACACTCCAGGGAACTGTGAGATGGAGAGCAGTAAAGGGCCTGCGAGCATGATCAGGGAGTGATAAGTGTGTGGAAGGCAGTAAAACAGGTAAAGGGCTGCAGAGGGCTGGGCAGAGGAGCCAGCCACGGTCAGCTTGGGAGTGGGGGCTGGCCTGGGGCAGGACACCTTGAGGCACCCGTGGAAAGACGGGAGGGCAGTGTGGCTGGGGCACAGTGGACGGAGGGAACGAAAGAGATCAGTAAGGTGGGGTCTCAAATCAGGCCTGGCTCCCACGCACAATGCTATGTCCAGCTGACTGTGCAGGGAACTACACAGAGTTCATGTCTGGAAAACAAGGGTGGTCTTGGGTTCCAAGCCCCTCTGAAAGATATAAAGCCTCACCGTGCAGCTTAAACCGTCTACATGTAAAGAAAAAAAATCAGCTAGTGTAGACATAATCTATGTCAATTCCAATATCTCTCAGAGGTCCTCTGGGGCAAACCCCAACATGTAATTTATGCAAAGTAAGAGTGCTAGCACTTGGTCCTTGAGGAGCTCTGTGTATGCAAGCTCTCACCAGCAGGAAGTCATTTCAGAATGAATATTGTTTTTCTAATGACGACCATAGTGGCTTGGGGTGTAGACGGGCTCAGCTCCTACCCAGCACCCCTATGCCCGGGCAGAGGGCTGTGTCTGGAGTGAAGGGGGACTATATTGGGGTCCCCAGGCCTGAGAAATATCAGGTCTCAGAAACACCACAAGCCAGTGTCCTGGGAGAAAAGAGAGTGATGTCATCGTTTTTAAACAAGCACAGATTCCCCCGGGTCACGTGAGCTTATAGAGCCCGGGAGGCTGGAGCGCTGGGCTGGTGTCATGACCACACAGCCAGAGGAAATAGATTTCCACTGCCAGAGCTCACAGAACACTGAAGAGCCGGGAGGGCAGACAAGCAGGGCGCTGGGGTCCACCAGCTTGGGAACTGCCTTTTCCTCGTGTCCCTTTCCCCACCGCTCCCATGCCAGGGATCCAAGCAGGCGCTTCTCTTGCAGCATCCCACCTGCCCAGGTCTAGAGCTGAGACACGTTCCCTTCTCCTTAGACAAGCGTGTGGTGAGGAGTGCAGACGCCTGCTTCTGAGTCCAGCACTGTGACTGATCAGCTGACCACATCCAACAAGTCAGCAAGAACAGCAAGTCACTCCCTCTCCGACCCTCCGATTCTCCATCTGGCTGGTGGAGATGGGGCAGGGTAGAGATGGGGACAGTCCCTAGCTCGCAGAGTTATATCTGAGAACGTGCGTCAAGGTCTTCCAGGCCTGGAGCACCGTAGGCGCCCTGCGGGCTCAACCATCGGCAGACTCTGGGAGTGCTCACCGTGTACCAGGCACCACAGAGGTCACGTATGACTGCTGACCCTGTCCACTGGTATGCGAGGGACAGCTGAAGAAAAGCAGTCTACAGCGTGGCTGGGCTGAGACACAGCAGCAGCAGTCCTGGTGCTCGGGGCATGCTGTGGGCATGTGGTGAATGCTCCCCGTTCTCACTTGCCCTGAGCTGCCCAAGCTGAGATTTCCTCCTGAACTCTGGTGACCGAAACTGGACCCGTCTGCCCCTTTCTTTTCCTGAGGGTCACGACTGTCACTGGCAACTTTTGCAGCTGATTGCTCTGAAGCTTGGGGGCTCCCTAAGGGCTGTGTCTTCAGTTTCTGTCCCCAGGGGAGGGAAGGCGGGAGTAGGGAGGATGAGGCTTCTCCCAGAACCAAGGAGAGCCAGGCCTTCTCACACAGCAGGTGCAGCCTGGAGATAGCCTTTGGCCCCTGGGGTTGGCCCCAGGGTTCCAGTGTGTTCTGGCCCCTCTCCCCCACCTCCAGCTGTGGGGCCTTGGGTGAGTTACTCCATCTCTAGGAGCCTGATCCTGGCAACCAGTGTCCACTGCACACTCACGAGGCACTGTGAGTGTGTCAGGCACTGTGCTCGGTGCCTCAGCTGACCAATCTGGCAAAAATAATCAGAATAGGAAAACAGGATGGTAGTTCCCCAAAATATTAAAAATGGAATTATCATATGATCCAGTAATGCCATTTTAGAGAATATACCCCCGGGAATTGAAAGCAGGGTCTCAAACAGATATTTACACACACATGTTCCTGGCTGCATTATTCACAGCAGCCAAAAGGCAGAAACAACCCAAGTATCCATTTATGAATGAATGGAGAAGCGAAATGTGGTATATGTGTATGATGAAATATTATTCAGCCTCCAAAGGGCAGGAAATTCTGACATGGGCTACAACACGGATGAACCTCAAGGTCATGATGCTCAGTGAAACAAGCCAGTCACAAAAAGACAAGGACCGCACGATTCCATTTACAGGAGGCACCTAAAATCGGCACATTCACAGAGAAGAAGGTAGAATGGTGGGGAAGGAGAGGTCGGGGAGTTCGTGTTTCATGGGGACAGAGTTTGAGTTTGGGATGATGAAAAAGTTCTGGAGATGGACAGTCATGATGGATGCACAACCTGTGAGGGTTCATGCTACTTAATGCCACCGTGGACCCTTAAAAATGGTTAATATGTAAAGTTCATGTTATGTATATTATGCCACGATTAAAAATAAGAAAATCAGAAGAAAAAGAAGAAATCAACATTTGGCATCCATGTCACCATTATCTATGACCCAAGGAAGGAGGCGCCCCTGGGAGGGTGAGCGGACCATAGGAGCCTGGCCTTCCCATGGTCAGTGTGACTTCGGAACAGACAGATATGGGGCTCAGGGCAGAACCCCAGCATCCCAGTGTCTCTGGTCTTCCTCCCATTGCAGACTACGACCTTACAAACAGAATGACTTGGAACTAGGCTTCCCACGCCGCATGTTGGCTCAGGACGCACCTCCTGCCTCATGTCCCTTTCGCTCTGTGGGCAACCAGAATGTGCCCAGATGAAAGACTAAGCCCACATCATCACGCCTCACTGTAAGAGGTAAAGATTTCGCTGTATCCAGCTCCTGTCCTGCAATGGCACCCAGCCCGCTCCCCACCCTGGTGGGCTCCCTTACACTCCTAAGCAGCTTGAGGGCAGGAACCTAAAGCACCCTGGCAACCCAACTTCTAGCTTAGCGCTTGTCATATGCTCGACGACACATGTTTTCTGAAAGGAGATAAACATGCTGATTGAGCACACCGACACTGTTTTGAGAAGTTTACAAGCCTCACTCATGATGACGATGCCACAGGGGAAACACTATTGCTATCCGGGGCCAGAGCAGGGGGAGGCAGCGAGGTACTCACGAGGGGTGTGAAATGTAAGGGGACGCTAAACAAACTCAGGGATCAAGATAGATATTTTTTTAACGGATTTTATTTATTTATTTGACAGAGAGAGAAATCACAAGTAGGCAGAGAGGTGGGCAGAGAGAGAAGGGGAAGCAGGCTCCCTGCTGAGCAGAGAGCCTAATGCGGGGCTCCATCCCAGGACTCTGAGATCATGACCTGAGCTGAAGGCAGAGGCTTAACCCACTGAGCCACCCAGGCACCCTGTCATTTCTCCTTTTTTTAAAAGACTCATTCACAGAGAGGCACCAGGTGCCCCTCAAGATAGATATTTTATCTTTTTTTTTTTTTTTTAAGATTTTATTTTGGACGGCTCAGTTGGTTAAACATCCTACCCTTGATCTCAGGTCCTGATCTCAGGGTTGTGAGTTCAAAGTCCCAGATTGGGCTCCATGCTGGGCATGGAGCTTACCAAAAAAAAAAAAAAAAAAAAAAAAAATTGTAGGGGTACCAACTGAGCCAGCCAAGTGCCCCAAGATAGATATTTTAAAGAAATATTTTAAAAAATTATAATTACTGCAAAATATCCAGAATAAGCAAAAACTAACATTTGAGATATGGACAGATCTGGCCCTGATTTAAACCACTCACCCCACTCACCTCTCCCTAATCCCAGTCCTATCCGATCTGTCTTTAGTAGAATGTTTGATACTTTGTTCAACAATTCCATTGCCAGGATTCTATCTAAGAAACTAATTGAGGCTATGCGTAAAGGTGCACCCATAAAGATGTTCGTTGCTGTGTTGTTCATAAAAATGAAAAACTAGAGGGGCACCTGGGTGGCTCAGTGGGTTAAGCCTCTGCCTTCAGCTCAGGTCATGATCTCAGGGTCCTGGGATCGAGCCCCGCATCGGGCTCTCTACTCGAGAGCGTGCTTCCTCCTCTCTCTCTGCCTGCCTCTCTGCCTACTTGTGATCTCTGTCAAGTAAATAAATAAAATCTTAAAAAAAAAAAAAAAGCAGAAATCATTATTTAAAAAAATGAAAAACTAGAAAATGTATTTGTTTGAATCATTTGAAACTGCCAATAGTTGGCCATTTTTTACCTAAAATCAACAATTTCATATTATCCAATCTAACCTAATCTCTGGTGTCCATGAATTGTGATTATATAATCTATAAATATTCACCCAATGAAAATCTAGGCAGCCATTAAAAAAAATTCGGAAGAAGACTATGACAGAGAAAGTGTTCATGATACAGTGCTAAATGAAAAAAACCAATTACAAAACAGCATAAAATATACGATCTCTTTTTTTTTTTATTAAGATTTTATTTATTTATTTGAGAGAGAAAGAGACAGAGAGCATAAGCAGAGGTGGAGAGGGAGAAGCAGGCTCAAGACACAGGGTTCGGTCCCAGGACCCCAACACCATGACCTGAACGGAAGGCAGATGCTTAACTGACTGAGCCACCCAGGTGCCCCATACGATTTCATTTTTAAAAATCCACCAGCGGGGTGCCTGGGTGGCTCAGTTGTTAAGTGTCTGCCTTCAGTTCAGGTCATGATCCCAGGGTCCTAGGATCGAGCCCTGCGTCGGGCTCTCTGCTCGGTGGTGGGAAGCCTGCTTCTCCTTCTCCCACTCCGCCTGCTTGTGTTCCCTCTCTCGCTGTGTCTCTCTCTGTCAAATAAATAAATAAATCATAAAAAAAAAATCCACCAAAAAGGATCTGAATTGATTATTCACCAAAATGTTAGTAATAGTAAGCCCAATCGTGGGATTTGGAGTGATTTTCGTCTCCTTCTCGAATTCCTGTCTTTTGTATATTAAACATGTGAGTGTCTAAAGGGAGAAAAGAGAACAATAGACAGAAACCTCATACCTTTGATCTATCTCACAAGACTTTGTCATCCCCTCACCCCAAAAGAAGTGAAGAACCCATTTTTACTATTCATGTCCTTTCACAGATGGAACTCCCAGGCTCTGGCTCTCAGTTTTGCTTGCCTGGGCTCCCCCTCCCTCACCCTTCCTTCCCCCCAGACTCCTGTACCCCCAACTCTTGGGACTTTGTCGGAGGGAGTGCTCTCTCCAGCACCATTACCTCCGATGCCAGCCCCTCCTCGGCTGATCTTCAGGTGCAGAAGACACACCTAAGCCCTGAGAACTGAGAATCTAGAATCGTTTTGCAGTTCTCCAGGCAAGTGAAAACAGTGTTGCGTGGGTGACAGGCTTTCTGGGGGGGGTAGGGGGTAGGAATCTTGACTTCAACCCTCCCTCCACTACCCTCCTTCTCCATCTTCATGCAGCTGAGACCCAGCAACCTTGGGGCACCCGCTCTTCCTTTCCCTTCCTTCTAAAATGTTTTTAGACTTAAGGTTTTGGGTTTTGGTTTTTGTTTTTTAATTCTAAAAAGTACAAAGACTAGGAATCACCTGCACAGCTACCAGAATTAACAACTTACTAACATTTTGTCAGATTGGCTTCAAGCCTCTCTTTTCAAAAACAAGTGAAATCGGGGCGCCTGGGTGGCTTTGTGGGTTAAAGCCTCTGCCTTCGGCTTAGGTCATGATCCCAGGGTCCTGGGATCGAGCCCTGGGATCGAGCCCCGCATCGGGCTCTCTGCTCAGCAGGGAGCCTGCTTCCTCCTCTCTCTCTGACTGCCTCTCTGCCTACTCTCTCTCTGTCAAATAAATAAAATCTTTAAAAAAACAAGACAAAACAAACAAAAAAAAGAAGTGAAACAAAACATTGCAGATAAAATCAAACTCCCCTCCTCCGTCTCTCTCCAGGAACACTCATTGCTCTAAGTGTGCTGATTCTCCTCTTTAGTCCATTGTTACACTTTGAGAGAGATATGCACACACACTCACCTACATCCAGGAACAACAGCACAACTGTATTACTCTAATTTGCATAAAAGTATACAAAATCATCTGCAATCCCCCATCTAACATCGTGTGGGGTTTTTTGTTTTGTTTTTAGAGGGAGAGAGAGTGCATGCCCAGGAAGGGAAGGGCAGAGGGAGAGGGGGAGAGAGAATCGTAAGCAGGCTTCATGACCAGTGTGGAGCCTGACACGGGGCTTGATCCCACCACCCCAAGATCATGACCTGAGCCGAAATCAAGAGTTGGACACTTAACAAACTGAGCCACCCAGGCATCCTTAACATCATGGAGTTTTTTGTTTTGTTTTAAGAGATTTTATTTATTTATTTGACAGAGAGATAGAGATCACAAGTAGGCAGAGAGGCAGATGGAGGAAGAGGGGGAAGCAGGCTCCCTGCTGAGCAGAGAGCCCGATGCGGGGCTCGATCCCAGGACCCTGAGACCATGACCTGAGCCGAAGGCAGAAGCTTAACCCACTAAGGCACCCACGCGCCCCTAACATCATGTTTTTAAGCTCCATTTGCACAGATATATATTGGTCTAGTTCATTTATTTTACTGCTGCCAGCTGGCAGGTGGGTAGCCCTGATCCCTCTGCGTGGAAATCTCTAGGGCTCACATAACACTAAGGCTTCCCTGACCTCAAAAGTTTTGCTAATTTGGAGAGACTAAGCCAAGTGTGGGGGTCTCACCCCAGCCCACCCCTTTTGGTCCATACAATCCTCCAAACTTTACCCCAGCCCCTTGATCTACCCACCCAACTCCACCCCCAGCTCTGGCAGGTGCTGAGATCACCAGGGCCCTGTTCCTCCCCTGTCTGGCTTTCTCAGGTTCCTTATCCTGACTTGGAGAAATAGAGGAATTAAGATCCTTCACAAAGTGTTTTCCCTTGTAAGCCACAGCATCACGAGCGGATCGTCCTGAGAGGTAGTGTGTCTCCCCAGGCTTTGATGCCAGGCAACTCCGGGTAACTCTTGGCTCTGTTGGCAGGTAACCTGCCAAATCTGAGTCAGGCTCCCTGTCTGTAAAACGGGGATAGTAATACTCAGGCCATAGGCCTGCTATGATGGATAAAGGGGAAAGTATATGAAACCCAGCTGGTAGGCTCCCACCACTTACCAGGCAGTCAGAAAGTGCTTCTGCCCTTGTACTTCCCCTGTCTCTTCTCCAAGCAACAGCCACAGAGGTCGCTCCAAATGTAACTCTGATCACTTCACTCCTTTGCTTATGTGACTTCCCAGGTTAGGTCAAGAAGTCTTTGCAATACCCACCTTGGTCTCCTGGATTGCTTGCTACAGGAGGAGCCAGCCCCCACACCATGAAAACACTCCCACAGACATGTGGAGAGACGCACATGGAGAAGGACGGAGGCCCCCAGCCAACAGCCAGCACCAGCCGGCCAGCCACGTGAGAGAGTCGCTCTCGCTGCCTTGGGTGACTGCAGCCCCAGCTCCCATCTGGCTACAACCTCACTGAGAAACCCGGAGCCAAGCCACTTCCAGATACCTGACCCCATAGAAGAGAGAGACTAAATGATTTGTGCAGCTTTCCGCCATTCAGTTTTAGGGTGATTTGTTACACAGCTTTAAATAAGTAATACACAAGCTAACAAATGATGATAATTTATATCATCGTTACTAACTTGTATGCCAATGCTAGTGTAGCACTTACTACGCTCGAGGCATGATTCCAAACACCTTATGGGGATTAACTCATTTAATCTTCATGGGAACCAACTGCAATGGGGACTTCTGGTATCTCCACTTTACATATAGGGAAACGGAGGCAGGGCATGTTTAAATAAGTTGCTGTAAGTGGCAGAGCTGGAACATGGCTCCAGGCGCTGTGCTCCTGGCCACTCTCATTCTGCATCTCAAACAAAGCCATAACCAGAAATGTGGCACCAAGAAGCAGATGTTCTGCAGTTCAGAGCCCACTTTTAAGGGAGGGAAGATATGGAAAAAAGGAAAAAGAACCAAGCCTCTTCTCTTCTCCCAGCCCCTCCAGGTGTCTACCCTTCTCCTTGGGTTTACAGATCTGTCTTTATCCTGCCAGTAGACTGGTCCCAGACAAGAGCCAACACACCTCTTCTGAGTCAGTGAACAAGTGTTTTAAAAGTCCACACAGTGTTTTAAAGCTCTTGTCACATCTCCTTGGTTAGGGTTCTGATCAGCTGAGATGATCAACTTCCCCTCTGCACATCTAACTCAGCGCAAGCCTCATCCCTGCTTCTTCTAAGTGGCCAACTTCTTAAAACATGTTGCAGGTCTTTAAAGTGGAGGAAAATTCTAAGAAGACAACCTCATCAGGCAGAATCAAGATGTACAAAGCACGTGTTCTACAGTCCCAGTCCATGCCCTTTACAGACATGGCTAATCAGCCACCTCTTATCCACTCAGTCCTGAGGTAGCCTCAGCAGCCTTCTCCCCGCAGGGCTGCAGGCGGCCTCTTCCACAGGTTCTGGGCTGGCCGTGGAGCCGAGACCTATTTATCATTCTGGCTGTAACAGGATAAAGACGAAACACCGAAAGCAACAGACTAGAACTAATCCCTCTACTTTCCAAGGGAGTAAAAGGCTCCCTGCCTCCCTTGCTCCGACCCCTCCTACCCAAAACCCATTTTCATCACAGCAAGAGCTTAGAAGGGATTTTGAAAAGAGAAGAGGCTGCAAGAAAACATTGGCCTTGGTTTTAATGATGGTATGAGGACGAAGGCCTGTGCTGGGAGGTGTCCCGTGCCCATAGATGACGGTGCGTTAGGAACCAGACTCTGCAGCAGCAGGACCAGAAAGGACTTACCCCGAAGTCAAGGTAAATTGGGAATGTAGTTACATTCTTCACTTTACATAAAACCTTCTGCTGACAACCTCCTAGCACTTTAGAGAGGGCTCGTGAACAGTTTAAGGACCAGCTCAGCCCAAAGAAATAGAAGGCGAGCCATGCAGAATTTACATATTTCTAGTAACCACATTAAAAAGGTAAAAAGAAACAGATAAAAATGATTTTAATAGTGTATATCATTTAGCCCAACACATCCAAATATTATCATTTCAAAATGTAGTCAATATTTTAAAATCCTTTTCTTGTACTGAGTCTTTGAAATTCAGTGTATGTCACATTTACAGCACATTTCAACTGAGACACTAAATTTTCACCGGAAATACCTGCTCCATATTGACAGTTCATAAACTTTGCAGTTCAAAATGTAGATTCCACAAACTTTAGTTCTTCCAAACACTCCTAAAAGTTGCCCAATAACTGAAATGAGTGTTTGCTTTTCCACTTTAAATCAATTAAAATTAAATAAAATTAAAACTCAGTTCCCCCTGTTGCATCAGCCACACGTCAAGCGCTCAGTAGCCACATGTGGCTGTGGTCACATAGCGGTCAGTGCACATCTGGACCATGCAGTGCTCTGGCTACCCAGGGACAGGGGCCTCCACCAGATCCCCTGTGACCAGGCTCTACTTGGCACATCCCTTTTGGCTTATGGCTCCCAAAAGTCCTCTATCATCTTCCCTGGTCCCTGCAGTGTGTGTGCTCTCTCCCTGGGTTCCCTTTCTCCCTCTGGCCTCAGGTCTGGTGAACTATTTGGGGCTCTGGCTCAATCCTACCACTTGACTCCTTTAAGCCATCAACACCAGCTCAGACATCACTAATGGATCGCATCTTTTTTCTCCCTGAGCCTCAGGAAGGGCTCTACCCCAAACCCTTGGATAATGACCCCAACCTCTCCTACCCCCCTCAGCCTCTTCCCCTTCCAACCCTGCAAGGAGGAACTTCAATTGGAGGGGAAAAGCTCGTTTCTAAGCAAAGAATCTGGTCAGAGACGTGCGAGGCGCCAAAAGCTACCCCCACCCCTCAAAACCGACTGAAGACTTGGCAACTTGACAACATGGGTCCCTTCTGGCTGTGGCCTCCCTGGGCCAGACCCCCTTGAGATGAAAGACGTTGGAATGTCAGAAGTACTCCCCAACAGTTGGTTGAAAGAAGCTAAAAGCCAGCGCTGCTGGGAGAAGATAAAGGGATAAAAATCTGAACTCTGAAAAGCAGCCTCTGAAAGGGCATGACTGACAGTGGTCTGGAATTGAGGGTGTGTAACCTGAACCACAGAGACAGCGCTGGCGGCTGTCTGGGAACACATGAAGCCTTATCATACCAGCCACCAGGGCACTGGGGAAGCCACCTGGACATCAGTGGACACAGTCTCAGACAGGCCTAGGCAGAGCGGTCTTGCCCCTGAAACAGCCCCTTTCTTCCACTGCCTGCCTGATAAAAAGCCGTGTGGGGTCCTTGATCCTGCCAGGCCTCGGGGGCCCACGCCATGTCTGAGGGAAGGCCCCGGATGCTTCTGCCTTCGATGTTCTGCCCGTACCAAAGGGGAACCTGCTTGTACACAAGGACAAGACTTCCAAGTTCCTGCATTGCCAGAAAACATCCTTTCTGGGGTCCCAAATGCACCTGAGGAGAACGCAGTGAAGCAGATGAGGAAACAAAGGGGGACTCGACCAGCTACCACCACATGGAGGAATTCTTCCCACACAGAACTCTCCCTCCCGAGACAGAGCCCTCCCCCACTCTGCATCACTCCAGTATTTCAACAAGGGCCCCATTATCTTTTGTCTTCTAAATCTCTTCAGGCACCAGCACTCTCCATTCCCTATCACCAGCCGAGTGAGAGAGAGAGAGAGAGAGAGAGAGACGCAACACACACAAGTACCTCATTGATCTCACATTATAAGGAAATGAAGTGTTCCAGTTTCCAGCCATAGACTGTTTTTCGAAGAACTTAGTTACCTCTTTAAGAATCAACACTTCCCATTATATTTGATCACATTTCTGGAAGATTTTCTGAATGGAATGACAGTCCGCTGACGTACCCAGCCTGTACACTGGGTGTAATTTATCACTTCCTGATGACTCAGGGACATGTTCCTGAGCCACCTCCCCACAGCCTACGGGCCTAATGACCCAGACTTCCACCTTGGGCCACTTATACCCTTGCTGAGCCTGTCCCAGCCAAGTGCCCCGGGCACACACCCTGCAGAGATTGTGCCCTGGGCCTTGGCCCTCTGGAACATTCTCCCGCTAGATGCCCGTATGGCTCTCTTTCCATTCATGCCACAGCTCAAACACCATCTTATCTGAGAGGCCTCTCCTGGCCATCCTTCTCTCGTCTCTCTGTCCCCTTTTGTGGCTTTATTTTCATGGTATTTATTTTATGATATTGCCCCCCACTCCACACCTAATGCATTGTATATTTATCTGTTTATGGTCTGTCTCTCCCAGACTAGGATGCGAGCTTGTAAAGACCAGGGCCTTTTACCCATTTTGTTATCTCCAGAGCCTGGAACAGTCCTGACACATAGTAAGCGTTCAGCAAATAATTGTCAAGAGAAGGAATAATGATGCCATCAGCACTTCTGACCAGCGTGTGTTTATTCAGGAAGAGGAGGACTGCTCCAAACTCCTATGGCCTTTCCTGGTTGGTTCCTTTGTTGTCAACCGTCGTCCCTTCTCGGTGTAGCTGCAGCTCCTAGCAATTCTCTCATCTCACTTCTTCTAATCTGATGGATTTGTAACCCCAGAAAAGCGAAAGGCTACCAGGAGATGGCCAACTTCCTGATCTCCTTAAACTGATTTTTACGATGTTCATTTCCAGGTTGTGGCCTAAGGGCAATTCCACACCTGTCTTCTGAGTCAAGTGCAAGGACGCAGGACTATCCATTCTCTGCTCAGGGGTCTTTGTGGTTTCTTTTTGGTCTCCCCAGATGGCCCAGATGTCTGAAGTCCACCCACAGACACCCCTACATGTGTGTCTGTGAGCAAACCCAGACACACAAATACCGCAGGCTTCTAGTGTAGCAGAAAGGGAGCTGCACAGCTCCACCAGTCAGCGTTTGAAGAGAAGAGAACAGGGGCGGAGTAGGTCCGGCTTATTCCTTATGAAACCTTGAAGGTTTCATGCTCTTCTGCACATGAATGGCCTGGCTCTTTGTACACCTCACCTTATGGCCTTGTTTTCTTTCATCTAAGCACTAGCAGACCTTGCGCCCTGGTTTGGGGCCACCTCACTTCTTCAGAAGTAGGTAAACAAAGCTAAGGATGGTTTGAGTTGGAAGGCGCCTCGGAGGTCCTATAGTTCAACCCTCATCTGACAGATGAGGAGACTAAGGCTCAGAGAGGGGAGGTGACTCACCTAAGAAAACGTCACCCCTTGGGGGCAAGACTAACCCTAGAAGTGGGTCACTTGGTTTTCATTCCACATCATCTCTCCATCCCCTCACACTTTCATTCCCCTGTGGCCAACACCTGTTTCCATCTCGAGCCACTCTGTTCTGCCAGGTCCTGACCCTTCAAGGGCCTCTAAAGGCAGGTGTCACACTCTGAGCGTGTCAAGAGATGTCACCCACCTCTGAGCCCTGGGACATGCTATTCCTAATGTACATTGAGCCACACCTCACTTCATGGAATGGCAAGAAAGAGACACTGGGGCCCTTAAACCACACCTGAAGCTCTCCCTAATGGGTCCAGAAGAGTTGAAAGGCTCTCCTTGGGACAGACTTGCCTCCATGTCTTCCCAAATGTGGCCTGAGCCTTATCTTGCCTAGGGAGTATAATCGAAAAGCATTCTCCCATTTGCCCCCTGAGTTCCAAAATACTCCAGGCTGCTACTTCTACCTATTCTGATATGTTCACAAAAATCCTGCGGGTGGTCACACTGTCTCCAGCCAGATACTGTTCTAAGGTATAGCTGAAATTCAGATTGTCGGGGAGATGAGCAGGCCTGGCTTCAGTTGGGCAGGAAAGCTTTGTGGGCCTCATTCTGAGGAGCAGGAAAGACACTAAATACGTTTGCTGTTTCGTGGCTTTGCCTCCAACCAACCTCGCCCCCCACTGCTTGCCTACTTGGTAGCTCCAAAGGAACAGGGAGGGGACAGCACAGTGGCCGACCGTTATGGGTCTTTCAGTCATCCTCCTCCCTGGCCTGGCCTCCGTGTTCTCAGCCAGCCCTGCTCCCTACAGCGCCAGGTCCCTTGTGGTGTAAGAACTGGACCCTATTTCAAAACCCATCACAGAGCTGCCTGATGTTTCAGGAGATGGACGGACAGCAAACCTTTTCTCATCCCCGGGCAACTGCTGCGAAGAAACTGCTGACCTGTTGACAGGGGGTGAAGAGAAACCCTGGTCATCCTTTGGACTGTTCCAGAGATGGATGGTTCAATGACAGTTGTCCTCTCTCACTGCAACTTCTACCCACTCGCCCTAGTTCTATTCCTTCACGCCTTACGGAATAAGTCACATAAACCTCTTGCCTTTTCCATTGGCTCAATGCTGAGCACTGATGGGAGAGTCAGAAGTGTGAGATGTGGTTAAGAAGTTTACTTCCATCGAGGAGTCGAGAGTGATTTTATTCAGCACTGAATACTTTTAAAAATAATTATCCCAAAGGGCTTTGTCATTATAATGTTAAAAGATGTTTATTATAAAAAATGTCAGGGTGGGGCCACGGGGTGGCTCAGTGAGTTAAAGCCTCTGCCTTGGGCTCAGGTCATGATCTCAGGGTCCTGGGATCGAGCCCCGCATCGGGCTCTCTGCTCATTGGGGAGCCTGCTTCCCCCTCTCTCTGCCTGCGTCTCTGCCTGCTTGTGATCTCTGTCTGTCAAATAAACAAATAAAATCTTAAAAAAAAAAAACAAACAAAAAACGTCAAGGAGCACCTGGCAGGTGCAGTCAGTTAAAGCACCTGACTCTTGGTTTCAGCTCAGGTCTGATCTCAGGGTCGTAGTATCAAGCCCCTCGTCGGGGTCTGCATTAAGCACACAGTCTGCTTGGGTTTCTCCCTTCCTCTTCCTTTGCCCCCTACCACGCTCTCTCTTTCTCTCTCATTCTCTCTCAAATAAATAAATAAATCTTAAAAAAAAAAATGTTGAGGGGCACCTGGATGGCTCAGTCAGTTAAGCGTCTGACTCTTGATCTCGGCTCAGGTCTCGTGGTCGTGAGTTCAAGTCCCACCCTGGGCATGGAGCCTACTTAAAAAAAAATGTTGAAAAAGCCAAAAGACGGATGGGGGGATTACCCATAATCCTACTTTTCTACTGCTAACATCTTGTTCTCAATGGTTTTTGCGTTTCTTCCTCCACCAAATGTTTATGGAGTCAACACAATGCGGATCTAAGTACTCCAGGAAAGAGGCGCTGGGGCATCAGCCTTGGTCTTGCCCTAAAGATGCTTCAGGGGAAAGAAGACATAACTTGGGCCTCACAGGCAGAAACACCTCGTTCTAAAGGCACTTCCTACTTGCCTGATTGTGGATAAGTAAGCCTCAGTTTACTCATATGTCAGCCGGACCTGATAATGGCACCTACCTCGTCAGGTTGTTGAGGGGAATCCGAGAGGTTGAAGTTTGTGAGACATCTACCATAGAAGTAGCCAACGAACGCAGCCTCCATAAATATCACACAGAGGTAACGGCCTTGACAGAGGCCAGACAGGTAGGGATCAAAGAGCACAAGTGTCCATTTAGAAGAGAGACACCAAGGCCCTGCAGGCCATTTCCAGAGCCGTTGCACACCGTCTACGAGTGCACCCAGGAAATTGTCTGATTGGCCTGTGCCCCTCCACATCTCCTGAAGTGGCATTTCCAGACCCAGGGGCTTCCTCTGCTCCCAGAGCTGGTAAACTCGACTACCAGAGGAGAAAGCCAGGCCCAAGGCCTGGAGCGGCCAGTGCGGGAACTACTGCTAATGCACAGAAATAATGGCGCCCATCTGAAGAGTGAGCAGCACCTTAGAATCCTGGGACCTCGGGCCTCAGGCCTCCCAGGGAGGAGACTCTTGGGCTCTCAGGTCCATACCAGTCTTGGTGCCTCTGTGCTGTCCCCAAGTCCTACAGAAAGGTATCAGCATGACCCAGGCTGGGACTCAAGTGACGGGAGACCAGGTGCTTCCCAATCTGAGCACTTTGGCAAAGGGAGCTACAGGTGAACGTGCATCTCCCTCCCCATCCTCTGTCTTGTGTGTGGCACCTAGACAAATGAAATATAAAATCATTTTCTGTCTTTTAGGCAAACCCTATTCCACAGTTCCGAAATGCACACATGATAAATAAAATATGAACCCATCAAGATCTTGTTGAAGCCTCCACTCTCAGGGCACAGCACCAGGAAAGCCGTCCGTCACCTGTGTCCCCTCCTGCTCGGTGAGCAGAGATCCCTTTGAGGCCTCGGGGGGGTCACTGCAGGAACCCCTCCTGACAGGGACCTGTCCCTCCACAAGCAATAAACCTCACAATGCCCCTCAGGAAAATTCCCTTGAAGCCAATTTATTTGCTTCTAGAAATGAAGTTCTCATGAGCTTGTCTAAGGATCAACAAACCTTAGAAATCATTTAACCCCCATTTAACATAAAATAACCAAGGTCCAGAGATATAAATATTTTGTCCATAATCATCAGCAGGATTCGAATTGGAGGATAAGAAAACTTGTGCCTGGGGCACCTGGGTGGCTCAGCTGGCTAAGTGTCTGCCTTCAGCTCAGGTCATGATCCCAGGGTCCTGGGATCGAGTCCCACATCGGGTTCCCTGCTTGTCGAGAGAAGTCTGCTTCTCCCTCTCCCTCTGCCTGCTGCTCTGCCTACTTGTGCTCTTTATCTCCATCAAATAAATAAATAAAATCTTAAAAAAAAAAAAAAAAAACTTCGTGCCTAAGACTTTCACGGTTCCAAACAGGCAATGTTGCAAATGAGTACCCCTTTCCTGAAAATATTTGTAATGGACAGTCTTTTAAAAATATGCCTGCAAAGTGAAATTCCGTGTAGCACCTTAGCATCCCACCCATGCCTCTTAGAGAACTAGCATATGGAAAACCTGGGTGCCAAACCAATCACAAATGTTCTTCCCGACTGCGAGGTCTGAGGACCGGAGGCCGGCCATGTCTGCTCGGCCGCCTGCTTTAGTGGCTGTCCGGGGCCAGCATGCATCAATGTAGATTCAAGTGGATTTCCCCAAACCCACTGCGTTGCCCAGAAAAAACGGCATGGAAAAATCACGAGTCCTGACACATCATCAGCAGCCACTTAGGGACGGAGTCAGTATCTCCCTGTAGTTTTACACATTCCATAACCAATTTTTCACATCAAAATTTGTGACACATGGGCTGACAGCAGGACAGAATATTAAAAATCAGGACCTCCCTGAGAAATCCGGGCCATACGGTTGCTATGCCGACACCCCACAATGCCAAACAGGGCTTCCAAGGTCTAGAAGCAACTTGGCCGGCTTCGAATAGCCCAGACATTGTGAAGGCAGAGCTGCCCCCCCTGGCCCAGGCTGTTAGGCAGACCCTCCCTTTCCCAGCTCTGCTCTCCAGTTCCCCAGGGGAGTGATGATGACGCTTGTCTGAATTTTCTCAGCCTCTGTCAGCAGCGCTGGCCACATCATTCCCTAAGAATTTGAAAACCCACATGTAGCATCCTGGCCCAACTAGACAGAGACATGTTTTAGAAGGGCAGGAAGACCAGTGAGAGGTTCACCATAGCGTTCTGGGAGAAAGCAACCCTCAGAGGCACCTGCCTCTTTTAGGCAGGACAAAGGGTTCAACCCCCAGGGGAGATGAACATGCATTCCCCTACCTCCTTAGTTATGCTCAGGTTGGAGCCAGAAACAAAACACTAGGATGGGGGACCTGGGGGGGGTGAAGCTTGGCTGCTCCCAGAGACGGGCAGAAATCCTACTTCATTCGCCTAACAAGTACTTATTAAGTCTGGCTGTGTGCATCAATATGGAGATGTAAGAAGCTTCCAGCATAGTCCCTGAGTGACAGCCTATATGACTAATAACCCTCCTGAACTGAAATACCTCGGAAGATAGGAAGACAATGCAAGGCTGTGTCCAGGGAGGTGTGTGATTGGGGACCAATGTCTACGCAGCAGAACAGAGCTAAAACTGAAGAACAGAGAGGGCGCTGGCCATGGCCTGCGGTGGACGGAGAAGAGGCTGTGGCTCACTCCCTGGAACTCCCACTCTCCCTCTTCCTGCACCTCCACTCCCTGGCTCCCAGGATCTTTTTGATAATCCTTCACACTTTAAACTTAGCTTCCAGTTCACAGCCCTGCTCCAATCTACAGCAAGTCGAACCCCATGGGAACAAGGAGAGGGCCGGAGGTTGTTCATGGGCGCCCCCTCACGACCTCCAATTTCCTCCCTTCAAAACTCAGCCGGGGCCTCCAGCAGAGCCCGCCCCCCCTCACCCGCCCCCACCCCTCACCCCCCACCCCCCCACCCCCCCGCACCGTTCCAGGGCTCTTGGTCTGAGCGGCCCTCCCGGCATCTGGCATCTCAGAGGGCAAGGAGGAGTGAGGATAGGTCCAAGAGCAAGGTCAGGATTTTGAAGGAGAGACAATTGTGAGGAGACCCATACTCAAGCTCCGCTCCCACCGACAGTTTCCCTGGGCTCTCTTCCTTCCCTTCCCCTTCCTCTCTCCCTTCCATTCTCCCCTCCCCCTCCTGCTCCAGCTCAGACCCTCTTCCCCACACGTCACTAGAGTGTCACCAGAGCGAAGGACAGAACATCTGGCCAGCCTGCCTCTCCCCGGCCCATCTAAGCCCCCCTACCCTGAGACCTGGGCTGGCCCTCTCAGGGTGTAAGAACAGGGTCTCTTGGATGGGTCCTGCACAAGCTCCCTGCAGGTCTGGGGCCACTACTAGTTTGGCCAGTTCCCACTCCACTCTGTCAGTCTGCCCAGATCCCAATACCCTGGAGTCTTTACACTGGAGGATTTATGCTCATCAGCCTTTCCATCCAAACATCCTCAAGTGCTCTGGAAACAGTTCCTAGTGACAGGGACCCTGGGCTCAGAAGGGAACACACCACCTAATCAGGCTCACCCACAGAGTTCAGCTGGACAGGGATCTGGGAGTTGGGGGTGGGGGCTGGGGAAAACCCATAAACCCCAAGGTCTCCGGAGGCAAAGCTAGGAAATACGGTTCCCCTGCAGGGTTTTTTTACGTCTTCCAGAGGTGGGGAGGGTGGGGGGGGTTTGACAAGACACGGCATCTGGGGCAGGTTGGGAATATGTGAACATTTCCACACTGACACCCGCCTCCACCATATTCCTGGGGCTCAGCTGCCTTTGCAGAAATATCCCAGATTCTACTCCACACAAGCCTTCGACCTCCTGAACCTGCATCTCCCCTCCCAGAGGAGCTTCGCACTCCTCCCTCCCCAGGCCCAGATCTTTTCCATCAGAATGGCCACCCAGCTCTACTCTCCCCCCTTGGCCCCACACTTTGCTCTCCCTCTTCCTGGTCCTCTTCTGGCAGAGCTGCCCCAGCGCAGCAGCTTGTTCCGAGGGTCGCCCCAGGCTCTCGCCCACCACCGGCCCCTGTCGGAAGAACGCGGTCCCTCGACCGCGCCTCTCCGCGGGTCCCAGAGCCTCCCGCCACAACAGGTGCCCCTGCCACACAGGGCTGTCACCCGGGGCCCCGGCAGAGGCGGCGACAGCAACGCCCCCTGCAGGGCGGCGGGGGCTCCGCACGCCCCAGCCCAAGTCCCCGGAGCGCCTAGGGCCCCGGCAACGTCGCGGAGGCCCCCGCCGTGCTCCGCCACCTTTGTTTCCCCACTGGCGCATCGCGGAGTAGACCGCGAGAGAGGGAATCTCCCAGCCGTAGCGCACACACTGCCAGCTCGCCAGTCGTGATGGACCCTCGTGTTGGGGTGAAGGGCGCATACAGGAAGAGAGACCTTTCCCGGACCCAAAGAACGCCGCGGGTGCAGTGGGACCTCGAGTCCTCCGTGCGAGAGAAGCAAGTTCAAGTTGATCCGAGCCGAAAATGGGGGCGCAAAGCCCGGCGCAGACCCTAGCGACCCTGCCTTACCCAACGCCCCCACCCCACGTCCTTTGCCCCCCGGAGACTAGAGAGGGGCTGCGCACCTCCTCCTACGCGCTCAGCCGCGCGAGGTTCCCACTGCCAGCTCGCTACGCGCAAGGTCCAGCTGCCTTCCTGGGGCGGGCGAGGTGCGGACTGTCCCCGGCCCCCGACCCCCAGCCCCCGGCTCCGCCCGCGCAGTGCTGAGAGAGCCACGTTCCCAGTCGCGCGCGTTCGCCGGGCCCACCAAACTTGCAGCACTTTCTCCCAGCCCCCATCCGCTGTCACCCTCCCTCCATCCGTGCGCCCTGGCCCGGCTGGCCCGACAGAGGTTGCCATAACAACGGACAGGAATGCTCCAACATATACAAAGCCGGCAGGGCGCGGCGGGCACGCAGCCCCCTGCCCCGCGCCCTCTGCAGCCGCGCGGGGCTAAGGACTCGCGCCGCGGCTCCCCGGCCGGCCGCCCGGCGCGCAGGGCGTACTCACAATGAGCGGGATGGTTCGGTCCTCGCGGAGCTGCTCTGGCCTCCCGCCGGCCCTCTGCGCTCCCCGGCCGCCGGAGGATGCTGCGTGGGCTCGGTTGTCCTGCCATAAGTAGTAGAAAGTGCCCAGGATCCAGGCTACGGTCAGGATGGCGATGGCATTGGCGCGGATCTTCCTCATGGTGGGCGGGCGGGCGCCCCGAGTGGGGGCCCGGGCCGGTTGCTCTCGGGGCCGGGGTGGGGGCGCTCGCAGCCCCAGCTGTTTGTTTTCGCTCGCGCCTGGCTGCTCAGTCCTGCAGAGCAGAAAAGGGAGAGAGGTGGGGGGTGGGGGGTGATAGGGAGAGACAGGAGCGCGGAGCGATCCTCACGGTCCTAATGCCCTTCAGCCCCGAGCGCGCGCGTCCCCCGGGCGCCCATTCATTCGAGCGCAGAGCCCGCCCCGCGCTCCAGCCCCCACCGGCTGCCCCGGCCGCCGCGCACGGGTAGAGGAGCACGGCGGGTGCGAAGCGGCGGTGGAGCAAGGCCCCGCGAGCCAGACGCCCGCGGTGGAATGGCGACGGGCCGGAACCAGCCTCTGCTCCCACAGCTCAGCGACCGAGCGCCCGGCGCCTGCCCCCGCGCGGCCCTGGTCGGTCCCGCCTACCTCCACGCACCCCTAGCCCGAGCGGCCCTGAGTCACGGCTGGAGATGCGCGACCCCGGCCCGGGCCCGCGCCGCGAAGCTGCGGTTCTGGGCTGCGCTCGGAACTGCGCTCCGGCGCCGGGTTTAAGGTGTGTTCTGCGAGGCCTCGGGAAGGCACGGCTGGGCGGGAGGAGAGTCTGGAGTTTGCCCCGGAATCCTCCGCAGCCTAGGATTCCCAGCCGCCCAAAGGCCCGCCCCGAGGAGGGATTGGAAGCTGGTGCACTTGACATTCGAAGAGAGCGGAGGGTTTGAGACTCGGCTTCGCCGCCGGTGAAAGGATGGGGGTACAACTACCCCCACATCTTTCACTGGCCTGGGGCTCCCAGCTTTCAGGAGTCCTCTCTCCAGACCTTTCACTGTCCCCTGAACAACCATGGGTATCATCACCGCTGTTTGTCGGGGAGAAAGGAGACCAGAGAGGCTGGAAGATTGGCCCGAGGCCACACGACTAATTAGTGGGCAGAGCCCAGTCTAGAAGCCATCTCTCCGTTTGCACTTTCCACAGAGTGCAAAACACAGTGGTGAGACACAGACCCAGAAATCACAGAGATTTGGCCCCAGCCCCGGAGGCATTGAGAATCCGATGTGAACCGCTTGTGTTCAGAGAAGAAGGCAAGGTGGGCTCCACAGTGTCCAGCACAGAACAGACTCGAAGTGGGTAAATGTCCCATAAACTGAGCAAGGATCACAAAGGAAGGAATAATGCATTACAAGGTAGTCTTAGAGGAGGCTTCACACAGAAGGTGAATAAACCTTTGAATAAATTCTTAAAGATTATTTATTTGACAGACAGATCACAAGTAGGCAGAGAGGCAGGCAGAGAGAGAGAGGGGGGAACAGGCTCCCCACCGAGCAGAAAGCCCGATGTGGGGCTCAATCCCAGGACCCTGGGATCATGACCTGAGCCGAAGGCAGAGACTTAACCCACTGAGCCACCCAGGCGCCCTGAATAAATTCTTAAGAGGCAGGGCAGGGCAAGGTATTGGATGCCTGAGTAGTGAGAGCAAAGGTCCAGAGGATGGCAGTGCTTTATGTGTTCCAGAAAAAAGAGCTGCCCGGTATTGCTGGGGCCCAGGATGCTGGAAAGGACTTGGGAGTTGTCTTTGGGCAGGCTGGTCCCTGGGTGGGGGCAGAGTTAGCACGGAGTTTTCTTCTTGCTGGTGCTACTGGACACTGGCTCTCACAGAGGGTCCTGGCCCACATTAGGTCCCCGACTCTAAACAAAGCAGCCTCAGGACTCAGGCAAAGGTGAGGTCACAGCCCATGTCTTCCCCAACCACTGCCATCAGCAGCACTCATTTTCCCCCATTTCTCCAACATGCAGGACTGAACCGTGCGTGTAAGAGAGGCTCATTCCGTTTCTGTTGGAATGAAGGAAAATGAACAAAGAAAAGCCTAATGAGTTCTTGCTGAAGAAGGATCATGGTCGCTACTGCAGTACCCTCTTCCTCACTCCAAACAAGACTGCGAGGGTACGTCAACAAGTCCAGAAACATCCACACCGAGAATAGGACCCTGGAAAGAGTGTACAAAGAGGGTCTCACAAAGACTCGCAGGGAATCTGAGGCCCGAGGCAGGTGGAGATCGAGAACAATAGGAGATGCTATGGAGATGCCACTGGCCCTGGAGCTGTGGGCCAGCCTTGCTCTCCTGGGTGTCTCTTGCCTGGGAAGTTTAATTAGACAGCTAGAGGGGCCAGGATTCATCTCCATAGAGAAAACCACTGTCAAGCCAAGCCATTCCTGGTTTCCCCAGGAATCATGAGGCTGATCCAGGGGTCATGCCCTCTGTGGGAAGCCAGGAAAAGCTTGCTGCCTAAGAGTCAAGCCCCACGGGCATTCCCAAACCATAAGAAAATGTAAGGGAACTGCCCTCCTCGTGCCCCCACTTCCACACAGGCTCTCGGGTCAGCAGAGTGGAAAGACTTGGAGGATGGCCCTCCGTTGCCACTGGCTGCTTCCCTCAGCCCAGCCTGGCCTGTGCCTAATTGCCTTTAGTCTTGAGAAAACCAGGTGAGAGGATGTGGGATCCAAAGACATTACATCAACCCCTAGTGAGAAGCTCCAAACTCACGCCTAGGCATGGGGGATGAAGCTAGAAACTGCAGTCAGGCTGATGGGGTTTCTGGTGGCTCTAGAAGGAGGGCTGTATGAGGTGAGGGAGGGAAGGAAGAGGTGGAATTTGGCAGGATTTCCACAGGTCTCACCTCTTACTCCCCAGGGTTTAGTGGTGAGGATGCTATACTTCTGTATCAATTGTTACTCCCTGGTAGCTCTGTCTCTCTGGAAGAGAAAGCTGTCTGCCCCCCCCAACACACACCCATGTCACCACCACGAGAAAAACCCCACAGGGACATAGCCTCTCTGAATGACGTTAGACTTCACAGCCATCCCTCCCTCAGATGGACGCAGTAAACTTCCTGTGGTGGGGTAGGGGGTAAGGAGGCAGGTCACTACCATGCTCATTTGGCTGACAGAAATCTGACCTAGGCAGAGGTTAAGCAATGGGCCTGGAGCCACAGGCACATTGGGAACTTGGGGCTGCCACCTCAGCTACAGCCCAAGGGATTTGAATCCTAAATAGGTACAGGGCTGAAGCTCAGCCCTCCCCGAGATGGATCTCAGTGTTCAGTGATGACAGGGGGCGTTGTTTCCTCTCTGGTCCTAGGAATGGAGTCCCGCGAAACCAGAGAAGCAAAGCGACACCTAAGAGACTTGGTGCTGCCCGGCACTCACTGAACAAGGGTGGTAATAATAGCTGAGGTTCACTGGGTACCCAGCAGGGGCCACGTGCTGAACGGGTTCCCCACATCCGTGATCTCTGAAACCCCGCAACCTGCAGACCTGGCCTCGGGGATACTCTCGGTGGCGGTGGCCGAGAGCCACCCAGCAGGGAGGAGGCGGGGCTGGATTCGAGTCTGTTCCCCCTGCCGATGTCTGGGCACCAGTACAGGGCTTCCAAGCACACTGGGCAGTCTGCAGGGTGGTCAGAAGTTCTGCACACAGGGACCTCCCCTCCCCACGGGGGCCTCCATTTTCTCCTCTGGAAAAGGAGGGATGCGGGGAGACGACCTCCAAGGTCCCTCCAACTATGCCCTTTAGGACCGCTAGTTCCTTGGGTATTTTCTTCCAAAATGTGACACTGCTCCCCACATGGTTCTCTTTCAAAGCTGTCAAAGCCAGCACTCAGGAGCCTCAACTGGGCAAAGCCAAGTGCTCCCCGTGCTCCCAGAGGCCCCACGAAGCTCTCCGTCCCCGTGCATTTGATGTGTGGGTGGATCACAGAGGGGAGAAAGGCTGTGGAGTTCAGGCAAGACCCTGGCTCTGGACTTGGACAACCCGCATTCAAATGCTGGTTCTGTCCCTTATTAGGAGAGTGGCTTGGGTGAATTCTTACCCTCAGTTTCTTCACCTATAAGGGGCATTGACAGCCCTTAACTGACAGCACTGTTGGGAAAGGTAGGAAATAAGGCACAGAAACTCCAGTGCTGGTAACCATCCCCATCCCAGACCCCCACCCCACCGCGCGCCTCTCACAGGCACTGCTGCTGGCTCCTGGCTATGGGGCTCTAGAAAGGCCTGCCCAGGGCACATGCAGGGGAATGCTCACGAGGGCTGGGAAGAAGAACAGACCCTGGACAGGCCCAACAAGGATAACTGTCCTGCCACATCGGGGCACGGCCACCTGTGTCTCCACAGTCTATGTTGAGCAGCCTGGAGGGGGCTGGGGAGGGGCAGCATGCGGGACCCCAGCTACTGCTGGGTGTCCATTCTTGCCATCATACCCATTACCCTTGCGACTCGGTCAGCTTGGAAGCCTCTTGCCCTGTCTGCAGCTGCAGCAGGGACCCAGACGGTGGGTGAGGGGGACTTGTTAGACCACCATGTCTGCTCTAAGCAGCAAAGGAGGCAGACATGGTGAACAGAGCATATGTTACCAGGCAACAGGCACTGTGCCAAAGCAAGATCTCAGAATACTCACAATGACCCTGTGAGGAAGGGGGAACCAGACCCTCTCCCTTGCACAGACAAAGGGGCTGGTGCCTGCAGGAGTCCCTCAGCCCCCACTGGGGGATCAGTGGCACAAACAATCCCCACAGCCAGCAGGCCGCACTGAAGGCACCACCTAAGGGAACATTATTTCTAAGCTAAGTTCCTTATAAACCATCAAGGAGAGGACCTGGCTCTTTGAAAGGAACTCCAAGGGGCGCCTGGGTGGCTCAGTCATTGAGCATCTGCCTTCGGCTCAGGTCATGTCCCAGGGTCCTGGGATCAAGCCCTGCATCGGGCTCCCTGCTCGACGGAGAGCCTGCTTCTCCCTCTCCCTCGGCCTGCCACTCTGCCTGCTTGTTCTCTGTCAAGTATATTAAAAGGAAAAAAAAAAAAAAAAAAAAGGAACTCCAAGAGTCTTATCAGTCATCGTTCTATTTGGCTTTTCAGATCAGTTTCTGCCGCTGGGGTGTAAGCTCCATGAGGCCAGGAGTACTTGTATTTTGTTCCCTATGGTCACCCCAGCACTTAGAACAGCTCGGAATATAGCCACACATAGTACGAGCTCATTAAGTAGTTGTTGCTGGAACGGAGGGAGGGAAGAGGAGTGGGTAGCTGTGTGCAGGAGTAGAGCTGAGAAAGGGAGTGACTCCTCTGGGATCAGTGTGGGCCAGTGCGGGGACTCACTCAGGTTCCCCAACAGTGCTTCCTCGGGAGCACTGCCCCCCTCCCTGCAACCCCAGGACCGGGGCCAAATGCTGTGGCCGCAGGATGGCAGGGTGGGGCACGGGGAGCAGAAAGTCCAAACAGAATTTGGGAGGAGTGACCCTGGTTCTGGTGGATAACTCCAGGAATATTATTACTAATCATGAAAGGAGCCAGCTGTTGCATTTGGAAATAATAAGATTGCAGAGGCTGAGGGTTAATTAGAAATGTGTCAAATGCTTTTTCTTAACAGTAAGGAATTTCTACAAAGGAGAAATGTATAAATAAAGCCAGCTGGTCAGCAGAATTGGTCCTGGAGGCAGAGCCCTTTGCAAGGCCTTCCTGACCTCCCCATCTCTCGGGTGCTCTACTTCATCCCTTCCCCCTCTCCACAGCCTCTAAGGAGATGAGTGGCAAAGGTCCTCAGAGCCAAACAGATGGCCCAAAATGCCAGGGCAGTGTTTGTCACATACCCGTCTCTCACCCTTGAATGGGAGCTCCTCTGAGCAGGGCCTGGCGGCCTTCTTTTGTCACCAGTTTCTAGCACAGTGTTAGGGCATCGTGGCAGCACTAATATTTGTGCAGCGAGTGAATGAGTGAGTAAATACCTAGGGTCCACCCAAGGGCTGCTGCTACTCCCCATTCTGTCCCATGAAAATCCCACAAGCCTGCTCAGATGACAGAGCCTGCTTACATAGGGTGGTATGCCCAGTCCCTTTCTTTCCTTTCCTTCTTGAGTGCCTACCATGCCAGGCAATTCTAGGTTCTAGGGATATGAAAATGAACAAAACCGGACCGCAGCTTCTGAGAAGCCCAGTACTGATCATGGGGAAAAACACATCCACAAGAGGATATAATGGAACTCTCTCGAAGCACAAAGGGGCTTCTCCAAGTAAAAAGTCATCTGAGAGCTGAATCTTAAAAGGCAGGCGGGTAGGCAAGAGTGAAAGGGTGTTCTGGGAAGAGGAAGAGGCAAACAGAGGACACGAGGATGTGGAAGTGTGTGGGAGCTCAGGAAATGGCGAGGGGTTTGTGGGTAGGGGTAGGGGGTGGTGATGGTAACAAGGGCAGACGTGTAGGCATTGATCAGTTAACAGATGTCTTCTCTGTCTTTGTAGGACATTTGGACTTACTCTGGTAAGCCATGGAGAACCATCTAAGATTTTAAACCAGGGAGTGACATGATCGGTTACAAATTTTAGTGAGGAGGCTGGAGACAGGTGGTAGCAGGGGGTGACAAGGATACGGTGATGATCCAAGCAAGCAGTGCCGTGGGCCTGGGTTAGGGCAGAAAGTCTGGAGGAGAGAGGAAGGGCAGACTCAAAGGATTTGGTGATCTGTTGGAAGTGGGGTTAGAGAAAGGGATGAAGAATAGCATGCACATTTCTTATGTAGCAGACAAGTGCTTTGGTGTAAGGTAACCCAGTAAGGTAACCCACTATTAACTGAAACAGGAAATGCAGGTGGAGGAACAGATTTGGGAGGCATGTTCAACTGAACTGGAGCTCTCTGCAGTCTGTCCACAAAAGCAGCTGTAAATCCAGGTCTGTGATCAGGAAGAGGAGTGGAAGGAGGCAGGTCAGGTAGAGATGAGAAAACCAGAAGCACAACTGGGGCAAATGTGCTGGGTGGCTGCCCATGCGCCCAGGACCTAGGCATAGGAGAGAACCATGTGCATCAGAGATTAGGACTTCTGGATCCCTCGAGTGAAAATGAAGCCATAGAGAATTGGTGGTTTTTTCTGCCTCCATTGGATGCCATGTCTCAAGGCCCTGGACCCAAGCTCTTGGGAATACTAATTTATCAAGGACCTCATCACCTGGTACATATTAGAACTGACCCCGAGACTTAGGGCTGGAGTGAAATTTGGCTGAGAAAGAGATTATGTGGTAAGACCAAAGAGAATCTGAAATGCAGAGACCCCTGGCCTTGCTCCTGCACCTCCTTTAGTCTAACTGTCCCTGTAGCTGTTACCTCCATCTTCCCTGAGAAACTTGGAGGTGGAAAATAAGGGAATGTTCCTGGGATTGGTACATCTTTTGAAGCTCTCAGCAAGGCTGAAAATATCCATCGATATATTTTGAAGTGTAATTTCCACTCCCTTACCAGCCAAAATAATTGAACAGGAAGAAAAAGCTGTTAATGCAGGAGGCGTGTAACATCAGATCCACATTGCCTGGAAATTTACCATTTCAAAGCAATTGAGGGTTTTTACTGCCAGTGTTTATAGTCATACATGTCCCCTCTCACTGAAGCCATCAAAAGGCCCATCAATCTGGGTTTGGACACTGAAATTGTTCAGTGTCTGGAGCGAATGTCAAAGCAGGCAGAATTTTTAAAAATTATCCTGCCGTTTTGTCAGCATATAAATCATGGGGGTGGGGGAGTTGCCTCCTGGGAGGTGGCATAAACAGTTGGGGTTGCCAGTGCTCCTGGATCCCACGGTGGCAGAGCTCCCTGGTGGCATGGCCAGGCACACCCTCCTCGCACCCTCAGCATCTCTGATCTGGGCTCCATGCACAGGTTGTCCTCTTACTCGAGTCTGGGTGGGCATTTCTCCCTCCTGCCCAACAAAAAAATGCCTGCCTCTGCCTCCGGCCCAGTGACCCCAGGTCCAAGGGGTGCCATGTTCCCCAGGAGGGGAATGACGTCATGCTGCCTCTTACAGCCTCTGCCCAGCTCAGCAGGAGAGACAGTCGACTTTGCTGATTTTCATCTTCTGTCCGCTGCCACTGCTATGTGTATGTGCCAGCATCAGGCACGCAGGTGTGCTGTTTTTCAATTAGAATGTGACTTCAGGCTTTTCCTGGAAACTACTGATTTCTTTCCCGATGTTTGTATCCAATGGAGGAAATTTCTAAACCCATGCCCAATCATTTGTCTTTCATTTTGGGATCCCTATTTTTCTAAAGGCCACTCTAAAAGTGCCATTGCCTCACTTGGTGACCCTGGAAAAGTCACTTTCTGGGCTTCTTTCTTGTGTTTGAAATGAAGGCTTTGGTACAAGGGATTTGGAAGGTCCTTTCTGGTGCTAACATTTTAAGAGTTTATTTAGTTATTTTAATATTTTAAACCGTTCCTGCCCCAGCAAGAATTACTGGCAATAAATGGAGACACAGTTTTCTTTATTATCATTTAGTCCCTCCACACACATTACATACATACATGTACATCCAAACAATTTAAAATATTCCATTGGGTCAAGAACCTAAAAACTTCTGGATTACAGCAGACCTAAAAAGGAGAAGTAAGAAGAATGTACAAGAAATTGGTACATCCAGGATGCCTGAGGAGGGGAACTTGAGAAGTGGGAGACTTTTCATCACACATTCTCTTGTATCCTTTGATTTCTTTGCCACATGTGTTTATTACCTCTTTAAACATTTTTTAAGCAAGGGAAGAGTTTTCCTTTCTCCTTCTCCAACCACAAGCCTCTCTGCAGCTCACTTGCTGGGGGGCAGAGGAGACCAGGACAGGGCTGGCATCATGGGCCAGAAGCCATTCCTCAGCCCAGGCCCTGCTCAAGACCAGCCCCATCCCTCCAGCTGGCATGGCCAATAGCCGCCCCATGTGCGTGGAGGGGCTCTGTGGGTGGGCACCACTGCGGGCTGCCCTTGCCGCGGGCACTCCGGCCGAGCAGTCAAAATGCTATAGGGACTCCATTTGAGGCGCTCCAGGAAGAGGCTAATTCTCCCAGCTCCAGCAGCCTGTGGGCAAAGGGGCCCGGGAGTCCAGCAAACAGGGAAGTACATGCATCTAGCTTTAAATTCTCCAGATCTTACCATTCCCTTTCAAAGACAGATTGCTTTTTGTTTTGTTTTCTGTTGCTAATATAATATGAGGGCAGGAACATGAAAGGAAACAGAAGAAAAGGACCAGAGATGCATGGAGAAAAAGGGTCTTTAAGGCTCCCCTTTCTCCCCCCCACCCCCCCACCGCTGCTGGCCTCTGCACAGTGGAGCTGGGCTGTAGCATCTCCAGCAGGTCCCGCTCGCCTGGTTTTCTCCCCTAGTGTAGCTCCTGCTCAGCTTTTCCTTGTCACATCCAGCTGCCACCCAGCCTTCTTCTACCTCCTTTTCTGATTATCACCTTCGAAGGGTGCTGGCCATCATTTGTGTCCCCTACTTTCTTCCACCCTCCTCTGACTCACCCACTTCCCTGCCACACTGCCCAGCACCACCCAGACTTGTGCTGCCACCTACCCCACAACTGGATAGGCTCCTCCATCGTCCGTTCGAAGTCCCTGTACCCGACTTCTTTCCGGGGTCAACTTTGTCCCCCAGCAGGCTACGGGAACGTGCGGGCAAGAAAACAACCTGAGAAGCCATGGCAGAGTCAGACAAGGAGCAGCAGATGGAGACATGCACTTGACAGAGTGGACACAAGAGATGGAAAGATACAGAGTATGAGGAAAAACAGCTTCAGGGAAAGAAAAAGCAGACAGCGAAAACCAATAAAAGCGTAATGAGTACTAAAACCAAAAAGGCCTGAAGAGAAACCATCCAGGGAGCAGCAAGCGGACGCCTGACACCAGTGGAGTCAGGTCAGAGGGAAGGAGCAGGAGGGCTGGGGCGGGCAGCATGGGAGGGGCGGGAGGCAGGAGGCATGGCGCAACATAACCCTCTCGGGAAGGATCATTCACCTCCGGAGCTGTGGGGCTTACTGGCTGCAGCGAGCAGAATCTACTTAAAACACAGCAAGCATTTTACCTTAGTCTGTTTCCCTGTCTAGAAAAAGCTGGAGCCAAAGGCTTAGGGAACCATTCCAGCATTAGGACCCCGCATGGACGACAGAGCAGAAACCAAGAGATCCTTGCCCCCTCTGGGAATCAGCCTCCAGGCCACTAAACTCACAGCTATTGATCCAAGTCCCAAAGGCCACTCATGTTATCCACTTCCACAGGGAAAGCCTCCACGACTTCCTTCATTCTGTCTTCAAGCTTGTCAGAAAGCAGATGCTGTTCAAATGTGACAGCTGCGCTAAAGGATGCTCACAGGGAGCTCCCTGACCAGTGGGAATATTCGCAATGAAGACTGGAGAAGCCTTGGGTGATCTGATAACAGCAAAACAAAGAAGAGAGCACCAGAGAACATCGCAGATAAAATGGCCCCAGGGAAACCAGATGGGACTTGAATTGGAAAACACAAACAGCCTCACTCCTTTCCCTGGACTGTATATCTTTGGGAAACTCTAATCTGGGGAAGACCTGACTCTTTACCCGCCTGCCGCAACGAGTACAAAATAAGGCTGGGAGATCACAGTGGCGTAGAGGAGCCATCCATCCATCACATTTTGGTTTCTGTCTGACTGAGAGGGCTGGGAATAAGAGGTCTTCCTTCCCTGGCCCTGGAGCTTGTAAATTGTGTAAAATACTGTTCCTGGCTGAATATAAGTCCTCAGCTCTGCATGACATTTATATTCTTGAAAAACTTAGTGTATAAATCAAATCAAATTTTGCCTGCCAGAGAAGTTGGCTTTTCAAAGTAAATTTGAGGTCAATCCTATGTGTAAAGAGAAGACTGGCCCGTGAAGGTGAAAAATCATGCCAGTTCATGTCTGTAACTTTGGAGTTCTGAATGTCTGATTTGGGTGGCTGTGGGTGGGCGCATGACTGGCTAGAGATCCGGCTATAGTTCACTTGCAGATTGGGATTCAGCATTACTTTAAAACAAACAAAAAACTTATCAGAAAGGTATGTTGCAGAAGCCCCGCTAAAGAAATATGAATTTTTAAAAATTGATTAGGGAACACTTCAAATATGTATTTTAGAAGTAGTGAGCCTAATAATTAAAAAACCCAACTCCAGCTATTAGCAACTCCTGGCCAATCCTGTGAGAAACATGGACTTTTGAGCCAGATGACAGATACAGAGAATGAATTTTATAGGACAGGACAAACGATTAGTCGTACTGAGGCTGTAGGTCCAAGTTTCTGCATAAGTGCCTTAAACTACAGCCTGGAGTATAAAGAGAAAGGCTGAGAAATACATCCTTGGTGAACAACCAAAGAAAGCTGGGACTTAAAAAACAAAACTCCCCCTCCCCCCAACCCCAGGCTGAACAACTCCCAAGGAACAGTAACAGAGGTTCCCTTCAAGGAGGGAAATGACCGGAGGTGGGGGGGTAGGGAGGGGAGACAGTCCCTTTTCATTACACATTAAAAAAGATTTTTTTGTACTATGTGCACACATCATCTATTTTCTTTCTTTTTTTAAAAGATTTTATCTTTAAATAAAAAATAAAGAGAGAAAAAGTGAGTACTAGCAGGGAGAGGGGCAGGCAGAGGGAGAGGGAGAAGCAGACTCCGTACCGAGTAAGGAGCCCAATGCGGGGCTTGATCCCAGGACCCAGGGATCATGACCAGAGCCAAATACAGACGCTTCACCAACTGAGCCACCCAGGTGCTCCCACATTACCTATTTTCAATAGTAACTTGTAAAGAACAAGTATCATGAAGAGTTGCAGTAACCACACCAACCACATATGATGAAAGAGCAAAATGTCCAGACTCAAGACTACCAGTTCTTCATGTTTTCACCTGGATTTGCACTCATATAATAATTTGCTCAGGTAGATGAATGTACAACCTTCCAATCCAAGGCCATACATCATCAGAATAGATGTTTCATGTAATGTAAGAAACCTGAGCTCCGGGGTGCCTGGGTGGCTCAGTTGGTTAAGCGACTGCCTTTGGCTCAGGTCATGATCTCGGAGTCCCAGGATCGAGTCCCTCATCAGGCTCCCAGCTCCGCAGGGAGTCTGCTTCTCCCTGTGACCTTCTCCCCTCTTATGGTCTCTCTCTTGCTCTCTGTCAAATGAAAAAATAAAATCTAAGAAAGACGGAAGAAGGAAGGAAAGCCAAGCCCTGAGAGCTGGAGTAACTGGACTTAGGACTGTCCTGGAGCTGGTGGGATTGGCATGTACCCTGAGCCCAATGCCCTGGGTAGGGGCCTGGTTGGGACTCATGCATCACGCCCTACCTGCTCATCAGCACCCAGATCCACACAGAAGTGGGCCTCACCCTAATGGGTGCTGAGCCCTCACTTCCAGAGCTGATGTGGCATCTGGGGGGCCTCAAAGAGAAGCGTGTTGGGAAAAAACTTTTGAGTACTTCATCAGTGACCCTCCCCACATGGTCCTGGACAAGCTGGAACGCAAAGGTCTCCATGTGCTGAGCATGACGGAGGTGAGCCGGATGCTGGTGTGGGGTGTGCAAAAGGACTCTCTCACACTGAGGAGTATATGGGGCACCCTTTCCTCGCGTGATTCCCAGTCCTGAGTGTCTGTTCACTCACTGTCCAGCCCCTCACTTCCCAAATCATCATTTTCCTTTCCCTGCACCACTGGGCAGTGAATGGCCTTTTCTGAAACCTGCCTCAGCCTATGGGAGAGGGCAGGGCCCTTGCCCTGGGGCTTCTAGCTGCCCCTTCATCTTCAGTCCTGGCCAAGGGACTTAGAGGAGGTCATGATCTCTGGGCAGGCTAAGGGGCTCCCAAGAGCCAAGCTGTCCTAGGCCAGGAGCTGGGAGCCCCCAAGGAGCATATAGCCCCAGGTTTGGGTGGGAAGGTCCTAGAGAGCTAGTCCAGGCCAACAAAAGGCTGTGATGAGTGGCTGCTCCAAAAAAAAAAAAAAAAAAAAAAAAAGAGGGGTGCCTGGGTGGCTCAGTTGGTTAAAGCCTTTGCCTTCAGCTCAAGTCATGATCCCAGGGTTCTGGGATCAAGCCCTGCATCGGGCTCTCTGCTTGGCAGGGAGCCTCCTTCCTCCTCTCTCTCTCTCTCTGCCTACTTGTGATCTCTGTCTGTCAAATGAATAAATAAAATCTTTAAAAAAGAAAGAAAGAAAGAAAAAGAAAGAGAGAGAGGAAGAAAGAAACCCCAGCCCTGAATGGTTAAATGGCTGCATACAATTTGTCAAAATTCACAGAGTACTCTCAAGATTTGTACTTCATTGTATGTTCATTACACTGTGCTTCAATAAAGTATTATTAACAACATCAAAAAGCTTAGCCTTTGCGAAGAAAGAATGAGTCAAAGAATCGCCATTTGGGGTTTATTGGGTAGGTGGTTCAGAGAAAAACTAGTGCTTTGAGAAGACAACACGGTGTAGACTTTCTGCAAAAACTTGCTCTTTGGAAACCATCACTATAGCATGTGCTTTTGGTTAAGCATTCCATGGCTGAAACGCAACTCTGTGCTGAGATGCCGAGAAGATGAGGCAAAATCTTGGCCAAGGTCAAGCTCTGCTGATGGTCTGAGAGGGGGACGGCAGCCAACTGCTCTGCACTTGTATAACATTTAAAAAAAGAAAAACTAACCCCAAGCCATCTTCTGTCCCTTTTTGGAGCCAACATTAGTCCTGCTCATTGCATCCAAGAACTCAGAGGAAGTTCCATGTATGTTACTACAGCTCAGGCCTACCAAACCTCCAGGGCCCATACTTTAATTTAAAAAAACTAAGCTAGCTTGCTGGGACTCTAGTTGGCACTATGGGATATGATGGAAGATGTCAGAATTTTAGATGAAGTTAGGGTTCATCCATCAGAGGCAGAGAAATATACTTTAACCTCCCTTTTGGCTATCTGGTTACTTTTTCTGGAACTAAACTGCAATAAAATGCAAAAAAAATGACCCTAATTTGATAGAAAATGGGGGCTCATGTCTGTATCTGGGTAACTATTATAAAAAGAGCTGCAAGCTTAGCATATTTGGTCCAAATATGTGCTGCACAAAGAAAAGCCAATACACCAACACCCTGTTTGGGACTGAATGAAGCGCAAAAAGGAACAGGGAAACATATTTTTTGTCAGGTTATAGGGAACAGATATAGATACACAGAAATGTCTTCCAGCAGTTTATAGAATATAAGCTATATTTTATGCATGTCTGTCTTATAGATGCCAAAGGTAAGAGGGACAAAGTCCAAGGCCAGTCAGGGTTATACAAGATGCAGGCCCCCAAAACTCCCCAGTCTCCCTGTGAGGTGATCATGTCTTAGGACTTATGGATGGGTAACAATGTGTTAACACTGGATCCCTCAAATTTTCTTAGGCAGTCATGACAACATAAAAAAAGAGAGAATATTTTTAACTCATTGGTTTAATGTTTTCCTTTTAAAGTACCTAATTCTATTCAGTCCTCTATAGTATAGTCTTAATTTCTCTTATCCTTAAAATGAGAAACACTCATTCCTTTTTTCTCAGTATCTTCCCATCTACAATACTTGGCAAACTTGCCTCATTTCCATTTTGTGCTTATCTCTTGTTAAACCTTACAGCACAAGCAATGAAACTGAAGATACAAATTTCTCTTCCTTCTTTATTGCTGAATAGTGAACTGTGAGTTCCTAAGGCCACAGACAGCACATCTCTGGTGAGAAGTATATTTTGACCTCAGGTGGAACACCAGATGGAGGAACCAGGCTTCTCTCTAGTCAATGAGGCCAGGAGGACATGGTGTGGCGTCCTGCTTCCCTCATTCCCCCCCTTTCCGTGCATAGTCTCCATTCCCAGAGCTGGGGGCGGGATGAGGGTGTGCAACGATGAAGCAGAAGGTACACAGCTTCCAAGGGAAAGTGCCACATAAGAAACAGTGGGATGTATTGCCGAATGCTACAGCTAGGAGGGTCCTTACAGCACATCTAATCTTAACTTCTAACTTTATTGGTAAAGAAAGGAACCCAGAAAAGTTAAGTGATTAGTCCAAAGATACAGAGGTAATGGCCAGAACCAAAACCTAGGTCACCAGCCTGTTCCTCTGATCCTTTAACACACAATAGAACTGAGTACAGGGAAAAGGAATATAGAATGTTAAGTCCATGGGCTACAACCCCATCAACCCATGAACCAAATAAACATATCTCTTTTAAAACTACCCATATCTTAATCTCCCATTTCTTTTCAGCTGTTAGCTTACTAAGCTCAAATGTTTGGTTCTTATCCAGGACTTAATGGATACACTGGTGGCCTGGAAAGTCAGAATCCCAACTCTGTCCCAGCATGTTGAAGCCTGAAAAGGGAGATCTTTGGGAAGCAGGAGTAGCGTAAAAGTAGCCTCTCCAACTCAGGAATATTCTGAACCACACATCATGCTTATATTAATGCTGACTCCAAACTCAGCATCTTTTGGAGCTTATGCAGACAGAAAAGGCAACAGACTGCCCACTTAGCAAGAGAAAAATGCAAGAATTAATAACAAATAAGGAAGCTAGAAGGAGGGTAAATGCTTTGGATTCAGTCTGGAAGGCAGGGAAATTACTTCCATTCAGAGCAGAAAATGACCTTGTAAGGCAGTGTATACTACATTTGAAGAGGATGCAACCCAGGATGTGTGAACCAGGTCCTTTGATATTCCCTATTCCTGTGCAAAGGAAGTCAATTCCTGATTATCCCTCAAATGATTACCCATTTGGTCTAGTTACCCACAGCATCTAGGGACCTCCAACAAGAGTGGGCTATATAGACAGACCTCGTTAGATGGAAATACTAGTCTAATGTACTTCCCACTTTCCCAGATAACATGCTGGCATTCAAGTGAGGGTCTTGGTGCCTCAAGCAAAAGGCGGTGTGTGTGTGTGTGTGTGTGTGACTAAAGCATCTCCTAGCAGGCTGGTAGGATAGGTAATTGGAACAAGCAAGCTACCCAGCTGCATGTAAGCCCCAGACCATCACTGGATATGAAACTGTTCTAGGACTGGGGACAAGAAGAAGGTATAAGGCTTCAGCATGAGGAGGTAACTTGGTGAATAGCTAAAGTATATCACTGAATTCCAAAGCAAAAGTATTCTGGGGACTACGTATTATATTTACATTATTCAGATCAAGAGTTCATCACAGCAATGTCATTCTTACACCCTCTTTCAGCTTATCTCACCCAAGAAAAACTGATTCCCACTGTATTCCTGAAAGATCGGGCATTCTAAAAATGTCCACTTAGCAACAGAAAAAAGATCAAAAAGAAGGGCTCTTTTAAAATATGCAATAATTTGGGGCGCCTGGGTGGCTCAGTGGGCTAAGCCTCTGCCTTCGGCTCAGGTCATGGTCCCAGGGTTCTGGGATCGAGCCCTGCATCGGGCTCCCTGCTCAGCGGGGAGCCTGCTTCCCTTCCTCTCTCTCTGTCTGCCTCTCTGCCTACTTGTGATCTCTGTCAAATAAATAAACAAAATCTTAAAAAAAAAAAAAAGTAATAATTAGTAAACTAGCAAACCAAGAAACTGTCTTCTTTAACAATAAAAAGTGATAGCATGATGATGAGACATGATGAAGGAAAAAAAAAAAAGAAGGAAACGATCAACGAATGAATGAAAAACTCAGAGAGGTAAGGTAAACTGAGAATTCAGACTATAGTCAAATGTTAGGGCCCCACACTAACAGGTAGGAAAGGAAGCTGAATAAAAGCTCTTTCTGCCTGCTGGGCTCCTAAGAGTCTAAAATGAGGGATTAAAATGGCTTTATTTCAACAGAACACATTTTGTCATCTGATCTCCATCCGTGACATGGATAAGAATAAGTAACTTATGGTTGCACTCTTAAAAAGCAACAAATCCCTGAACATTGTACCTTGTTCACTTTAGGATGGCAAATCACTGCTGTGTATCATACACACAAAAAAGACCTGTCTGTAACTTTTATTTTAAGTTTTCATTTTAAAATAGTGTTTCCAAAAAACACTGACTACAAGGGGAAATGAGTCAATAAAGGATGGGAGATAAAGGGGAAGCAGAGAGAAGACTAAGCCTAGAAACACAATGATCCGGGTACATTCAGAGGCCCTTGCCATGACCCTGTCCTCTCACTACTGTTCACATGGAGGCTCAGTAAATGTACCGGGACACGAGCTAAAGGGTTAGAGAGAAGCATTCCCTTGACAGATGCTCCTAAAAGGTGATATCAATTGGTACTCACTCCAGAAATGTGAGACCCCTCTGCTCCATCCAATTGCTAGAATTCTATCCTAAGTAAATTATCAAAGATATAGTCAAAGATTTATACAAAAGACAGCTCAACACAGTATCACTGACATTAACAAAAGATCTGAAACAACCAAAATTTCAACAGTGTGGGAATGGACAACTGAAGTATGGAAGAGTCACTAGGAATCTACTTTCAAAGATGAGGGGCACAGGAAATTAATTATTTGTGGTACCACGTTAAGTGAGAGGTAAAAAATAGGATGTCACAGTCTATATATATATGACTCTGAATTCTGCTTGTATTTCATGCATTTTTAAATAGTGAAGGAAATTTGTGGACATCCCAGCAAACGTTAGCTCTTTTCTAGATGGAGGGAAGATGGATGATTTTTTACTCCTTCTTTAGACTCATTTCTGATGAACATACACTGCAATAAATACTTCTTTTATAATATGCCTGCCCTAAAATATCTCATTCGAGGTCACCACTGTCAGTCTTTGGGAAAGGGTGCTAAGGGCTGACTCAAGAGAATGAAGAGTCAAATCCACACAGTAACTTCTGAGAAGGGTGAGAAATCTTGTGTGCCAGTCTAGCCTCCTTTTCTACGGTGGCTCTTGGCTCTGGGCTTTGCCCACAGCTCTACTGGAAAATCCATTCCTTCTTCCCACAGCAACTACCGCACCTAAATAACCTCATGTTTCTCCCCTCTTAGCATGAGGATCACAAGGAAGGAAAATGAAAGCACCCTACTCCCTGTTTCAGAGGAAGTTTCTCTGGTAACCCTATCCAAATGGCCCCAAATCAGCTACACAGATTTGGAAACGTTAAGTCATCAGTTACGTTCAGGAACCATATATAAAAGCCCTATTTCTCAAGACTGACTATAAAACAGAATCTGTGAGTGCCACCTTGTGGCAAGCCTGACCACTCTAACGACCACCCGTCATGCCCCATGGTTCACCCCTGGACTCCGGAGCATGGGGTCCAGCCACTGAGCACATGGCCCACAATGACCTACCCCACTGAACGTACGGTCCTGGAAGAGGCTGGTATTGTTCATCTTCAAGGATCTCTAGTTCAGAGCCCAGAAATGCCGGTTTGGGGGCAAGAGGGCACGAAGCGGCGGACGAACAAAACGCACGCCCGTTTGCGGACGCTTCGCTGATGGGCTGAAGCTCCGCTGTGCGTGGTACGTCGTGGCGCACGCCGTGCGTGGTACGTCCGTGTGCGTGGCACGTCCATATACACGCTGTGCGTGGTGTACCTGTGTGCGTGTCAGGCTTCTGCCTCACGGCAGGGACGCCAGGGGTGAATATCTCCTCCCCCAAGAATATTTACTGATTTTACAAAGCTGAGAAGAAAAAAAAGTTTTACATTTACAGTCAGTGAGCTTTGTGCTTCAAAGTTTTATTTATCAGTGTTACAGCAACCATCACCAACTTGGGCACAATTTCAAAACGGCTTCTGTTGGATTCTGGCCATAAAATCACTAAGTTTGTTACGATCTTGTCAAGTAAAAAAGCTCTCCTCGTACTTTAGAAAAACTGCTAATCACTAATAATTTATGCTCAAAGTGGTGGCTTCACGTAAAGAGATGGAACACCACTGTTCTGAACATCTAAGTATATGAATTAATCTCAGAGTCCCACACACGAGAGCGGGTGGAGAAATCCTCGCAACGCAACCCAACCAAAGGACTCCAAGAGAGAATTAAGTGTTGAAAAGAGGTCAGTATTACAAATCGGAAGGAACACAGAACACGGAAGGGACGTGACACTGATTCTGAGAGTAGAGAATCTTCCTCTCAGAAGGAGATTCAGCTAGAAAACCTTGCAGTTCTGGACAGGAGGATTGCAATGAATAGACAACAAACAGCACGAAAGGGAAAGCGAAGCAAATATCAAAGTTCTCTTGAGAGATGATGCTTGTACCTCTTTTTGCCCCACCCAGTTAGAAGGCCTATTTCCAGAAAAGGATTTCCTCCAGTGTTAGGGTGGAAGCATATGGCAGGAAGTCGCTGCTTTGGTCCTGGCTGTGTAAAGGGGAGCATCCTCAAGTATGGAAATAAACCGAAGTGACCTAGATGGGATGGATCTTAACCAGGTGAGATGTGGGAGAGCATGAAGTTAAGGAATTTATAATTATGAGCTTGAACTGGGGAAATGAATCTGACTCCTGTTCACCTCTCCAACTTCTGCAAGAATTTCTCCTGTCCTAACCCAATGAGATTAAAATACTTGACTGCCCCTGTTTGAGAAAAAACAACATACTGGGCAGGGAATAAATGTATTAAAAACCTGAGCGTCTTGACAAGTCACTTCAGGGGAGAATCCTTCATCTGCTGTCTGCGCACAGGAAGCAAAAGAAGGAAAGTAAAATAAAGGCCAAGGCCCTTTTGTCCACAAAAAATAAGAGGGAAGCAAAAGGAATTCTCACTCTGCCCAAGTAAAATCCAAAACCGTAAGCTCCCCCTGAAGCAACAGCCCGCCTCCACCAGAAGCATCCTGGGATTGGCGTGGGTTAACATTCCAAGTTGTGACACTAGGCTCTGACAATTAATGACACAGGAAGAGGTGACCTTCCCACCTTGGCTCAGCTTCCCAGCCATCCTGGGAGAAGAGCAGCTCTCACGACAGCTTGATGGGAAGGTCTTCCCCGTATTTCCGGAGCAGCTTCTGATGGTTGTGGTCCACTGACCACTGCTGGGGCAGGTGCCTGGGCTGCATGGAGTCCAGGAAGTGCTGACGCCAGCGGCTCTCCAGCTGCATGAGGGAGCGCAGCCCGCCCTGGCTGTGGCACTGCACCACCTTCAGCCCATGAGGAATGTAGTTTTCGTTGGAAATCCTGGCAAGACACAAAGCACAAGGGTCTGAGGAAGACAAGCACAGGACGGTGTCGCAGACGGCTCCAAAAGCTGTGGGCCAGGGGGCTGCCACAACGGTAGATCAGGAGGTTGCTGGACTTCTAAAGGTTGATTACTTTAATGCTTTTTAAAAAATTTTATTTATTTATTTGAGAGAGAGCATGTGAGCACGAGCAGGGTGTGGGGTGGCAGAGGCAAAGGGAAAAGCAGATTCCCCGCTGATTGGGGCTCAATCCCAGGACCCTGGGGTCATAATCTGAGACAGAAGCAGATGCTTAACTGAGCCACCCTGGCGCCCCCTACTTTAATGTTTTTAAAGCATCTTTCCTACATCTGCCATTTTAAGAAGTTTGGACATACTGCACACAATCTGACAGAAGGTATTTGGGGATTCTGAGTTATATTTGTGGGGAGGCCACTGCCGGAAGCTCAGCCCCCACTACAGGAGCCGCACTGTCTGGCTGACAATGAGTGAAGAACGTTGGTCTTTTATTTACTCCGGGGTTACTCAGGTACCAGCTTGTCCTTCTCAACCATACTCATACTCAGTATTTATATGGGGCTGCTAAATCACCCTGCGTGTTCTTGTGTTTCAAACGCTGGAATACCTACATGTAAAAATGCAAGGTGGGACATTTCTTTAGTGCCTCCTTTCTCACAGGAAGAGTGCTAAACCATACAGCATAGGCAGTAGTCAGTGGTGTTGAATAGCATTCTACGGTGACAGATGGGAGCACCACTTGTGGTGGGCATAGCATAACCCACAAACTTGTCGAATCACTGTTGTACACCTGAAACTAATATAACACTGTGCATCATGTGTCACAATGTTGTGTCAGCTACGCTTCAACTTTTAAAAAATTGAAATTAAAAAAAGATGGGGGCGCCTGGTTGACTCAGTCAGTAGGACATGTGACTCTTGATCACATGGTCATGAGATCGAGCTCCACGTTGGGCCGAGAGATTACTTTAAAAAAATCAACAAATAGGGGCACCTGGGTGGCTCAGTGGGTTAAAACCTCTGCCTTCGGCTCAGGTCATGATCCCAGGGTCCTGGGATCGAGCCCCGCATCGGGCTCTCTGCTCAGCGGGGAGCCTGCTTCCTCCTCTCTCTCTGCTTGCCTCTCTGACTACTTTGTAATCTCTATCAAATAAATAAATAAAATCTTAAAAAAAAATCAACAAATAAAAATCTTGGGGCACGTGGCTGGCTCAGTCAGTAGAAATGCAGCTCTTAGTCTTGGGGTTATAAGTTCAGACCCCATGTTGGGTGTAGAGATTACTCAAAGTCTTTAAAAAAAAAAAAGCCAAACTATATCCACGAGAGATGTGTTTTGGTCCCATGAAATACTCAATTGTGTAGCCGGTGCTGTTTAATGGGAAGATAAATCCTTGCCCTCTTCCTAACTAAGCAGAGAAGTCTTAAAAGTCCTCGGATGTCCTGCAAACAGTGCTTTTACCTCCCGTGAGTAACAACTACTTTTCCGGAGAAAGCCCCTACCCCATGGACTCAGTTCCCCTCCTTGCATTCATACCCCACTCTCATTCCTCCCTCCCAACACTCCCTCCCCCATTCCAGCAGTACCAGTGCCCTCCAGAAATCTGCAGCCACCTTACTGCTTAGCTGACAAGTATCCCTAACTTGCCTACCTTCCCCCAAACAGCTTCTTCTCAGCCCCAGACAGCTCAGTCCAGCATCCCTCTATCCTAGTCAACAAGGTGATTGGTTAGAAAGGTCTGTGACTGAAAGGGGAAGTTTAGTTGTGTTAGCAAATACATCTGGGAATTGGTCGGAGGAACCATTCTCATTCATTTCTCATTGGACCTTGGCAAGTTACTTAACTTCAACCTCAGGGTAGCTAACATAAAAAATAACATCTATGCTACAACCTCACAAAATAGTCAGGAAGAATCAAAATAGGACAAAACTCATTAGTACTGTTTTCTAACTTCGAAATATTTAACAAATGCAAGATATAATGCTAACAGTTACCAGTAAGAAATCTAAATCCTATTTCAAAGGGTTGTTAAGAGAAACGATTAAGACAATTTATAGAAAGTTTATTAGCTTGGGTAAATAGAGCAGGATAACTTGGGATGCCTGGGTGGCTCATTCAGTTAAGCATCCACCTTCAGCTCATGTCCTGATCTCAGGGTCCTGGGATCAAGTCCCACATCGGGCTCCCTGCTAGGTGGGGAGCCTGCTTCTCCCTCCCTCTGCCTGCTGCTCCCCCTGCTTGTGCTCTCTCCCTCTGACAAATAAATAAAATATTTTAAAATATATTTAAATATAAGACACCTACAACCATTTGTTTGATAAATGTTTGCTGCAATCTTTAAGATTCTGGGGTCATGAAACTGAAGTACAGGCAAGCAGCATCACTCTCACAGTTTTGGGAACTTAGCAGTGCAATTCTTTTGGGCTCTAGTACTCCTGGAAAAGTGGTAACAGGAAGCAAAACTGGAGCAGGGGGCCCAGAGTTTCTTTCACCTCAGCCCTGTACCCATTCATTTGTCAGGGCCATCGGCTTCTCATTTAGGAACACTGAATTAAGTCATGAGTTCAACTCTGTACTCATGGGGAAGGAGAGGAAGCAAAGGAAGGAAGGAAAAAAGAGAACAGTATGAACGGTAAGACCAATTGTGGCCAGTATTCTATTCGGTGGGCCAGTACCCTGAATGCAGATGAGACAGCAAGCATGAATCCATTGGTCTCAGTTCCCACAGACCTGGATGAGGTAAGGGACACAAAGCCATGTACACTGTACTCAAAAGCAACTTCAGAGACTTGGGGTTATTTTTTGAGTATTATTTCCATCTCCTCTGCTGACTTCAGGATTTACTTCTGCACAGAATCTCTAAGGCAGAGCTCCACTGCATTTGAACTCATCTGCTCATCATGAAAATGGCTGGACAGAGACGACCCTGAAGGGTCAAGGACAGAAGGCAAGTCTCCTATGGAAAGGAAACTCTCACATCGATTCTTCTATCCCAGCCCCATGGTATTTTAAGCCATTAGATACTCAATGGGGTAACAGGAGGCTATGCTCTGCACCTAAACGGCTCTTGGCCCCTGCCTGACCGGCATCCCCGCTAAGCAGGCGGAGCTAGTGCCCCCAGGATGTCCCCCAATCCCTTCCCAGACCGGGAACTGTACACTGTACCTTGTCTCCAGGCTGGCGGCCTCCTGAAGCATCTCCTCCGTGACTGTGTCTGTGTTGTAAAACTCTCTGAGCGCCTGCAGCAGTTCCACCTTTCGGTGAGCGGGCAGGCTCTCTGCGTTGAGCAGGGCCCTGGCCCCAGACCGTACCTGCCGGCGCTCAGGATCTTCCAGCAGGCGCAGCCCCTCCTCAGAGCCGATGGGGGCCTGGAATTCCCTGGCCAGCTGCTGCTTCAGGTGGTTGTCATAGTAGTTAGAGACGGCGTGACAGGAGGTACAGAGCAGCAGCACGTCGTGGGAGTTGTGGTCTTTCATCTCAATGGGGAAGTGCTTCCGGTACTCGTGCGGAATCACGTTCTTCCTGCCAAGCCCACCCAGAGGCAGTGCTCATTAGCATCGGACACAGAACGCAGGTGGAGCTAGCAGGCAGGCGGCTGGGATTCTCATCTGGGCGTAAACAGGATGGAGAAGCCTGGGGCACCACAACCCAATAGAGACTACATAAAGGCAATACTGCCTCTTCCACTCTTGGCCTACCTACCTACCTGAGCCTTAGTTTCCTCTCCCCGAGGAGCAAGTTCATACCACGTGCTAGCAAGAGTCAGCGGAGGGCCAAGGCAGAGGGAGGCTAACAACAACCTTTGCAAACACTGTGCTCCCAGAGAGGAAAAGTATCAGAGAAAAATTCAGAAAAAAAAAATTCTAATGACCTTCAACATCTGGAAAATAACTCTCTCAAAGCACGTAGCAGGTCCCTCTACTCCTGAAATTTTGGAAGCCTGGTGACTTAAAAAAAAAACCAATTTTCTCATCTGAGGAACCCCTTACTCAAACTATTTCCAGGCTCATCAAGGCCCATTGTTATTTTCTAAGGAAAACTGAGCTCTCAGGAAAAACTCTTGGCACACAACTATTTGTCTCATTTTGTAAGAGGAGAGTAGAAGAGTGAGTTACTCTACTGAAGGCAGGGAGTAGAGCCAACATGTACCTTCAGGTCATCCAAAAACAGGCATACCTCATTTTACTGCACTTTGCAGATACTGCATTTTTTACAAACTGAAAGTCTGTGGCAACTCTGCATTGGGCAAGTCTGTTGGCCTCATTTTTTTCCCCCAACAGCATTTGTTCACTTTGTGTCTCTGTGTCACATTTTGGTACCTTTTCCTTATTATTATATTTTTGTACGGATGTGTTATCACTGTCCTAGGAGTCACTAGAGTAACTGATTTGGGAGGCCATGAATCACGCCCACATAAGACTGAGCACTCAATAGATAAATGTGTGTGTTCTGACTGCCTCACCAACCGGCCATTCCCGTGTCTCTCTTCCTCTCCTCTCGCCTCCTTATTCCTTGAGATGAAATAATATTGCTCTCAGGCCAATCAATAACCTACTACAATGGCCTCTAAGTGCTCAAGTGAAAGGAAGAGTGGCATGTCTCCCACTTCAAATCAAAAGCTAGAAATGATTAGGTTTAGTGAGGAAGGCATGTCAAAATCCAAGACAAACCAAAAGCTAGGCCTCCTGCTCCAGTTAGCCAAGTTGTGAACGCACAGGAAAAGTTCTCAAGGAAACTAAAAGTGCTGCTCCAGCAAACATGTAAATGCTGTGCAAACAAAACAGCCTTACTGCTGGTATAGAAAAGGGTTCATGGTCTGGACAGAAGATCACACCAGCCATACAGTTATCTTAAGCCAAAGCCTAATCCAAGCCAAACCCAAACTCTCTTCAATTCTGTGAAGACTGAGACAGGTGAGGAAGCTGCAGAAGAAAATTCTGAAGCTAGCTGGGGTTGGTTCAAGAAGTTTAAGGAAAGAAACTATCTCCATAAACATCAAAGTACAAGATGAAGCCCCAAGTGCTGATGGAGAAGCTCCAGCGAATTATGCATAAGATCCAGCTAAGATCACTAATGAAGGTGGCTATACATAGGAGCAGATTTTCACTGTGGATGAAACAGCCTTCTTGCAAGAAGATGCCATCTAGGATTTTCATAGCTAAAGAGAAGTCAAGGGGCGCCTGGGTGGCTCAGTGGGTTAAAGCTTCTGCCTTTGGCTCAGGTCGTGATCTCAGGGTCCTGGGATTGAGCCCTGCATCAGGCTCTCTGCTCAGCATGGAGTCTGCTTTCTCCTTTCTCTCTGCCTGCCTCTCTGCCTCCTTGTGATCTCTGTCTGTCAAATAAATAAATAAAATCTTAAAAAAAAGAGAGAGAGAGAGAAGTCAATGCCTGGCTTCAAAACTTCAAAAGCCAGGCTGACTCTCTTGTTTGGGACTAATGCAGCTGGTGACTTTAAGTTGAACCCAGTGCTCATGGACCACTCCCAAAATCCCAGAGCCCTTCAGAATTATGCTAAATCTACTCCGCTTGTGCTCTCTAAATGGATGACGGCATATCTGTTTACAGCATGGTTTACTGAATATTTTAAGCCCACTGTTGGGACTACTAATCAGGAAAAAAAAATTTCCTTTTCAAATATTACTGCTCGGGGCACCTGGATGCCTCATTCAGTTGAGTGTCTACCTTTGGCTGAGGTCATGATTCCAGGGCTGTGGGACTGAGCCCCACATCAGGCCCCCTGCTGTAGAGAGTTGGCTTGTCCCTCTCCCTGTGGCCCCCAGCCCCTACTCATGCTCTGTGCTTTCTCTCTCCCTCTCTCAAATAAACAAATAAAATCTTTTTAAAGTAAAATAAAACATTACTGATCATTGAGAGTGCATCTGGTTACCCAAGAACTCTGATAGAGATGTACAATGAAATTAATGATCTTTTCAGGTCTGTTAACACAACATCCATTCTGCAGCCCATTGATCAAGGAGTAATTTTGATTTTTAAGCCTTATTATTTAAGAAATACTTTTCATAAGGGCTATAGCTACCATAAATAGAGATGCCTCTAATGGATCTTGGCAAAGCAAACTGAAAACCTTCTGGAAAGGATTCACCATTCTAGATGCCATTAAGAATATTCATGATTCATGGGAAGAGGTGAAGATACCAACATTAATTAACAGGAGTCTCTAGCCCTTATGGAGGACTTTGAGGGGTTTAAGACTTTGGTGGAGGATGTAACTACAGATGTGGTGGAAATAGCAAAAGAACTGGAACTAGAAGTGGAGCCTGCAGGTGGGAGTGAATTACTGCAACTGTTTCATCCCACGATAAAACTTATAAGGATGAGGAGTTGCTTCTTGTTGAATGAGCAAAGAAAGAGGTTTCTTGAGATGTGAAGACTACTGAAATGACAACAATGGATTTAAAATATTATATAAACTTAGTTGACTAGACAGTGGTAAAATGTGAGGACTCTCCATTTTGGAAGAAGTTCCACTGTGGGCAAAATGCTATCAAACAACATCACATGCTACAGGGAAATCCTTCATGAAGAAAAGGTTCATCAATATAGCAAACTTCACTGTTGACTTATATTAAGAAACTGCCACAGTCACCACCCTGATCAGTCAGCAGCCATCAACACCATGGCAATAACCTCCCCCAGCAAAAAGATTACAACTCACTGAAAGCTCAGATGTGGTTAGCATTTCTTAGCAATAGAGTATTTTTATTTATTTCTTTTTTTAAAAAAAATCTCTATACCCAACATGGGGCTCGAACTCATGACCCCAAGATCAAAAGCCACATCCTCTACTGGCTGAGCCAGCCAGGCACCCCAGAAGTAAAGTTTTTTGTTTTGTTTTGTTTTATATAGAGAGTGTGAGGAGGGGGGAAGGGGTAGAGGTAGAGGGAGAGAGAGAGAAGCTCAAGGATGCTCCATGCTCAGCACAGAGCCTGATGCAGGGCTTGAGATCACGATATTGAGATCATGACCTGAGCCAAAATCAAGAGTCAGATGCTTAACCGACTGAGCCAGTCAGGCGCCCAGCAATAAAGTATTATTTTTTTTTAATGTATTTTTATTTATTGATTTATTTGAGAGAGACACAGAGATAGCAAGTGGGGAAGAGAGGGAGAAGCAAGCTCCCTGCTGAGGAAGGAGCCTGACATGGGCGTTGATCCCAGGACTCTGGGATCATGACCTGAGCCAAAGGCAGATGCTTAACCGACTGAGCCACCTAAGCATCCAGCAATAAAGTATTCTTAAATGAAAGTATATACATTGTTTTTTTAGACCTAACATTACTACACAACTAACAGTCCAGAGTATAATATAAACATAATTTTTATATGCACTGGGAAAGCCAGAAAATTCATTTGACTCACATTTTTTTTTTTAAAGATTTTATTTATAGGGTGCCTGGGTGGCTTGGTTGTTAAGCATCTGCCTTCAGCTCAGGTCACAATCCTAGGGTCCTGGGATCAAGCCCTGCATTGGGCTTCTTGCTCAGCAGGAAGCCTGCTTCTCCCTCTCCCACTTCCCTTACTTGTGTTCCTGCTCTTGCTGTGTCCATTTCTGTCACATAAATAAATAAAATAAAATAAAATAAAGATTTTATTTATTTATTTATTTATTTGAAAAAAGACAGAGCATGAGTGGGTAGGAGCAGAGGGAGAGAGACAATCTTAAGGAGGCTCCATACCCAGCATGGACCCCGATGCAGCTTGATCTCATCACCCTGAGATCATGTCCCGAGCTGAAGTCAAGAGTTGGCCATTTAATTGAGCCACCCAGGCACCCCTAAAGATTTTACTTTTAATTAATCTCAACAGCCAACATGGGTCTTGAACTTACAACCCCAAGATCAAGAGTCGCACACTCCACCGACTAAGCCAGCCAGGCGCCCCTGACTCATCCACTTTATTGCGGTATTTGCTTTATTACGGTGGGCAGGAACCAGACCCTCAATATTGTACTCCATGAACAGTATCAAGGCTCAGAAAGTTGTGAGCCACTCATGGGAGGATTATAAGGACACATAGAGAAAGGCAGCTTCTGAAGGACACGGGTCTCCAGTCTTTCATGAGCAAAGGGAAACCACTTTCTTTATAGCAAACTGTTACTGAGAAGAGTGTTGCATTCTTGAAACCAAGAATGGGGCTCAAGACAGGCAGGAGAGCCTGACAACAGGACCATACAGATGGCAGAAATTCTCAGGAGAACTGAGATGACCCCTATGGACATGTCTTTCAGCCGAAACTGGCAGATTCAACCAAGACCCCTGAGGGCTCCCCACGTGGCTACAAAGGCAGCTTCCATGAGAGGCAGACCATCTGGGTGGCTGAACCCCACACTCACCGAATGTACGAATCTTTCTTGCCACAGACTACACACAGGTTCTCTTTAACCATCAGGTAATAGTCTCCCGGAGATTCAGGTCTTCCTGCGGGTTCAAACTGCAGCTTGACCACAAAAGGCTCCTCGCTCACCAGCTCTGAGAGAAAAGGTGAGAGACCAGCATTTGCCCACCTGTCCCTCAGGAAAGAAGTCCCACCTGAAATGTTCTCTGCAGCGTCCTGGCAGAGAGCACGATTTTGGGGTTTTGAATAGCCATGTCCCACTTGTCTCAAGGTCGTTCTGCCTTCTTGTGTTCCTCCTGCCCCTTGCCTCTCTGTCTCTCTCCCCACTCCTGCCAATACCCACATGCACCGAAATGCAGATGCAAGAGGACAGGTGAGTCTCACACCTCCAATGCCTTTGTCCAGGTACCACTGAGCTTTCCTTCGGTCACAAGTGCAGAGGGGCTGTCCGTCAGGAGCATGGAGGAAGCAGTTGTCATACAGAGGGGATTTTCTGCAGGGAAAGGAGAGATTAATAAAACTGGAAACTACCTATGGATCAAGGTAGCTTGATCCATGTTGTCTTCTGAGTGTATTCTCAACACGAGGGTCCAATAGTGTATTTATGGAAAGAAAACAAATGGGGCAAAAAATCTTGATTGTTCCTCCATCGTCATGGGGCTAGGAACTAAAAATGAATTTGTTTAGCTAGTTTTTATATTTATGAAACAAGGAGTGAGTTGGGTAATATATATACAACAGCTCTGTTGTGAAAGTGAACAGGAACAGAGCACCAAGAACACTGCTCTACAGAGTAATCATTGGGTCAAACAAAGTAAATTAAAATTAAAGAACTTCAAGCTAAAGTAATGAGGGCCACATGGGTTTATTTCTGGTTCATACGCAATACCGGCTTCAATGTAATCATCCAGTTCCTAAAGGCACTCTGCTATAGGGACCAAGCTTCCACTCCAAAGCACTTATTAGTCATCTTTCTGCAACAGAGGCGTTAAGTTGTACAGAAAAACTCTCACTGGTTAGAGAATAATATTGGCTTAGAGCTGGATGCCTTTCTGAATAATCAAACACCAGATGAACAGGAAACCAGATGATGCATTTCTCCTGGAATGTACGAGGCGATTCATGCTATTCCTTTCCGCAGCTATCCTGAGCAAGCGAGGGGTGATACCCTCATTTATAACTGGAGAAGTTACAGGGCTCAAATTGTACCAGGATCAGCGACAAAGCTAGGTTAAGCTCTCCTTATGGGCACTCAATTCTAAAAATTAGAAAGTAAAAGGAGGGGAAAAGGAGGAAAACACATAAATAGACCAAAGGTTAGCTCTAAATGTCCTTGAGGGAAAGAAAAAAAAAAAATGAACCCCTGGGTGGGGATTAACCCCTTGAGCACCTGTCGTCCTACTACACACACTATCTTCTCCCCAGACCTAAGATGAGGCATCATGCCTTTTGCTGGAGGCTGGGCCCCTGCATCTCTCTCTACCAGACAGAGAACAACTCAGTTACCTGGCCGAATAGCCCACCCCCAGGGGCTTTCTTTTATGCTTTCTGGGGTCTTTCCCTTGGTGGCTGCCTGGCGTCATTCCATCTGTCTTAGACTTCTTATTTCTTGGCTTCTGCTGAGCTTCTGCTGCTTCCCCATTAACCTCTTCCCCCAGTCGGCTGAGTCCTTTGCTTCGGAATGGGATGTCTACCATATCCTGGCAATTTTCCAAGACTTTTCTCCAACCCACATGGTCATCGTTTGCGTCCACAGTTGAATTCCTAGAGAAAGGGTATCCAAGAAGATGGAGAAAGAGAGCCACTGAAATCTGGGCATCCCTGGCAGCATAAATCACCTGAAGAGAAAAGTCAGAGATCAGTGGAATCTGGAAGGCACACCAGAGAGAGCAATTTCCAAGTCAGTCACAAAGACACAGACAACCTTCAGGATTCTAATTCAAGATGTACAATACCTGAAGCACTGTGTACTTCTTAAAAACCTTTTATGATGAAATATTTTGCACTATATGAAAGTAAACTGAATAGTATAATGAATCTTCATGTTTCTTGTCTATGTTTATAACTAAAATAGCTAAAATAATGACTTACTTTGAATATTCAAAAATCCTAACCTATACAAACCAGTGAAGTTTCTTTCTGTTACCAAACGTGATGGACAGACTTTTCTCAAGTTTGGGTAAGGGAAGTCCCCACAAGTGTGACTACTAGTCCATGAAATTCACTTTGGAGGTAGCCATCATCTAGACCACCTGAAAACAAGATTCACTGAGAGGTCTGTGTAATTGCCAATCAGAAACAACCTGCCATACCTATTAATAAGATGTGGAAAACAAACAGGTTTCAAGCATGGGCCTCAAGTCAAAAGTCACAAGGGCTCATTTCTGAAATGAATAAATTTCAGATTATATGGTATAATCTACCATAATAATAACAACAGTAAGTCACTCTCCCAAACAACTTGACAGGAAAGCTGGTCATAAATAAAAGTAGCCAAGACTATCATTAAGAGCTTTTCCCAAAAAAGGGAGAAAAGACTTTAAAATTCCTTTAATTTACCTTTAGTAACCAAGCCTGGTAAATAATACTATTAGGAAGGTTTTATTATGCTTTTAGAATAAAACAGGTTTGGATAAAATTTTCCATCTAGACTCAACAATCTATACATCTACCACCCGGCTGTCTCCCACTGGAAAAAACTGTGTTTGAATGTGAAGAGTTTAAAGTGTTTCCTAGGGGCACCTGGGTGGCTCAGTCAGTTAAACGTCTGCCTTCAGCTCAGGTCATGATCCCAGGGTCCTGGGATCGAGCCCCACATTGGGCTCCCTGCTCTGCGGGAACATGCCTCTCCTCCTGCTCATTCTCTCTCTCTCTCACATAAATAAATTTTTCTTTTAAACTGCTCTTTTAACAAACTGTTTTCAAATGATAAGGAAACCAAGGTACTTTCAACAGAAGCTGTTGAGACAACTGGATGACCACATGTGAAAGAATGAAGTTGGACTCCTACCTTATGTCACACACAAAAATGAACTCAAAATGGGTCATAAACCTAAATGTAAGAGCTGAAACCTAAGACTCGTAAATGAAAACATAGGAGTAAATATTCATCACCTTGAGGTAGGCAATGGTTTCTTAGATACAACACCAAAAGTGTAAGTGATAAGCGAAAAAATAGATTAACTGGGTATCATCAAAATTAAAACCTTTTTTGCTTCAAATGATGATCTCAGTCAAATAAGTGAAAAGACCACCTGAAGAATGGGAGGAAATATTTACATATTATATACCTAATAAGGGACAAGCGTTCAAAATATATGAAGAACTCTTAGAAGTCAACAGTATAAAAACAACTCAATTAAAATATGAGCAAAAGGGGCGCCTGGGTGGCTCAGTCATTAGGTGTCTGCCTTTGGCTCAGGTCATGATCCTGGGGTCCTGGGATCAAGCCCCACATCAGGCTCCCTGCTCAGCAGGCAGCCTGCTACTCCCTCTCCCACTTCCCCTGTTTGTGTTCCCTCTCTCGCTGTGTCTCTCTCTGTCAAATAAATAAAATCTTTAAAAATAAAATAAAACATGAGCAAAGGATCTGAATAGATGTTTCTCCAAAGAAAATATATAAACAGTCAACAAGCACATGAAAAGATGTTCAGCATCATTAGCCACTAGGGAAACGTAAATCAAAACCACAATCAAATACTATTTCATACTTACTAGGATGGCTCTAATCAAAAAGATAGACAATAACAAGAATTGGTGAGGATGTGGAAAATTTGAACCTTTATATATTATTGGTAAGAATATAAAATGGTGCAGCTACTTTGCAAAACAGTCTGGCAGTTCCTTAAACAGTTAAACATAAAGGTTATGACTCAGCAATTCCACTCCTAGGTATATATCCAAGATAAGTAAAAACATATGACATATGTCCACATAAAATTTTATACACAAATATTCATAGTGGCATTTTTCATAACAGCCAAAAAATGAAAGCCATCCAAAACTCCACCAATTGACGAATGGATAAATAATATGTAGTATATCCATACAATGGACTATTGCATAGCAATAAAAACAAATGAACTACCAATAAATGTTATAACATGAATGAACCACAAAAACATGAAAAATTAAAAAGCCAATCACAAAAGACCATATATTATATGGTTCCATTTATATGAAATGTCCAAAATAGACAAATCTATAAAGACAAAACGTAGATTAGTGATTGCCTAGTGTTAAGGTATTGTGGCAGGGGATAGGAAGTGACTGTAGGATGGGGAGTGACTGTTAATCACTACGGAGTTTCTTTTTGGGGTGATAAAAATGTTCTAAAATTAGATAGTGATGATGATTGCACAACTCTATAAAAATACTAAAATCCATTGATTTGTACACTTTTTTTTTTTAAGTGGGCTCTATGTCCAACATGAGGTTTGAACTCAGGACCCTGAGATGAAGAGTCACATGCTCTACAGACTGGGCCAGCCAGGTACCCTGATCTGTGTACTTTAAATGTCTGAATGTTATTGTATGTAGGTGATACCTCAATAAAACTGCTAAAAGAAACAAACCAACCAACCAAGGCGCGAAGAAGTGACTTACTCCTAGTTACAGAAAGTCAGAAATAGCTGCAGAAAACAAATTCAGAGAATTTGACTCCCAAAACTCTCTTACAGGATAATGTTAACCTGAAGATACCAGCTAAATCTTTCCAATAACAACATTTTGGAAGGATGAACAAGTGGTGACCAACTCAGCAAACAAGAGAAGGCTAAAATCTAGGCCTATGGGGGTGGTAAGCCAAAAATCCAAGAATCAAGTCAATTTGAGCCACAGAGAATGGCAAAGCATTAGGAATGGGAAGCACCAGGTGCTTCTGTGAAAGTAAGTACAAGCAGGGGTGAAAACAAGAAGATAAGGTGAAAGCTTCCATAAAGAACACTTAGGACTCTTAGACCCTCTCCTTTATACCCCAGGGGTGGCAATGACTCCTTCTCTAATCCCAGAAGAGCAAAAGTTTAAGTCATATAATGGCTGATTCACAGAGGATCTAGATCTAGTAACATCAGGCCTGGCGCAGGGTGGGGGCAAAGTGTCACCTGGAAAAGGGATTATGGGAAAGTGTACATATGGCTCGGTGAAACTACCAACACCTTTCCCCACTCAGCAACCAGAATATAAGCAGAGGGGCTTATACCTCTTGGGCAGAAGACTAGATGATTCATCTCTGGAGAAACTGAGTAGCCTGAGGAAAAAAGAGTTTCAGTTACTGACATGTGACTGTAATCTATAGGTATTGATAATAACGCCCAGTGGTCCAAAAGCCCTGGCTCTATTTGCTATGTTCTCAACCCATTTCTGAAAATTCAAATTTAAACATGATTTTCTGTATTTTCTAAAATCTCATTAAACATTATGTTTATAATTAGAATGAAATAAACAATAAACATTATTGAAATAAAGAATGAACTGGGGCACCTGGATGGCTCAGTAGGAAGAACGTGCAACCCTTGATCTTGGGATTGCGAGTTCGAGTCGCATACCGGGTGTAGAGGTTACTAAAGAAAATAAATAAACTTAAAAAATTTTAAAAAAAAAAGAATGAGTCAGAGTCTTTAGGAATTCTGAATTCTCACAATAATAGGGATCACAAATCTGGCTTTAAGATTGGTAGCAATTACCTTTTCCTCCCCAACTTTTTATTTTAAGAGTTTTCAAACCCACAGAAAAAGTTAAAGAAGCATAACGCCAACTGACATTCACAATCGTCAATGTTTATCACTTTATAATATGGACACCACACACTTTTTTTTTGCCTGAACACATTTCAAAATTAAGTTGCAGCGACTATGATACTTCATCTCTAAATGCATCAGCGTGTACTTCTTAAGAACAAGGACATTCTTCTACATGGCCTCATGATTACCACACCCAAGAGCTTTAAAAGTGACAAAGTACAATGATACACAGTTCTATTCGAACGTCTCCAATTGTTCCACACGTCTTTTCAGATGGTGCAAGATTCTGGATTTTTAGTAAACTTCTAGAACTGCACAACCCATCACCACAAGCAATGTTAAAAAAACTTCCATCATCTCAAAAAGAAACCTAATACCCTGTAGCAGTCATCCTCGACGTCTCTCAGCCTTAGGCAACCATTAATGTAATGTTGTCTCTATAGATTTATATATTCTGAACATTTCATAAAAATAGAATCTGATGTGATATTTTCCAACTGGCTTTTTTTCACTTAGCATAATGTTTCCAAGATGCATCCATGCATGTACCATGTGTCCTTTGTATTTCTGAAAAATACTCCATTGTAAGGCTATACCACATTTTACTTATTCATTCAATAGTTGATGAGCCCAATCAACTTTTTAAGGTGTCTTTAAATATGAATGGACAGCCAAGGATCTAAACATTTAAGAAAAATATTTCATGTGAAAGACAAAGACCAAATCAAACATTTCAAATAAGGAACTCAGAGGAAAATGAAGCAATACAGGAAGAAGAAAACCTCAGAAATCTTTAATACTCAAAGATAACAGAAGTTACTGTATCTCTTATACAAAAACAAAGTTATTTTAAAAGCAAATATTCAGAGGAGACCAAGAATCTCTTGTAACTTACAATTATGATAGGAATAATTAAAAATTCAATAGAAATGTTAGAAGACAAACTTGGGGAAATTTCCCAGAAGGTAAAACAAAAAACACAAAGAGAGAAAATATTTTTCTTAGGAAATCAGAGAATCAATTCAAGGGGGTCCAACATCTAAATAATATGAGTTCTAAAAACAAAAGGAGGGAAATTTTCAAAGAAATATTATGAGACTAATTCTCTTAACTGAAAGATAGATTGAAAGGGTCCACTGGCTTCTAATACTAAAATGAAAGATAGCCCACGCTAATGTATACCATCATGAATTTTAAGAACTAAGAATAAAGTGAAGATTCTCCAGAAAGAAAAACAAGTGACATGCTCAGTATCAATACCGGAAGCTCTAAGATAGGGAACATTACCTTTGAAGTTCTGAAGGAAAATGATTTTCACCCTAAACAGCTGTACTCAGCAAAAATATCAGTTCACAGACAGGCAAGCCATTATCTTTTCAGACATGAAGGGTGTCACAAATGAACTTCCTATGCTCCCTCTCTTAATGTACTCCAAGACAAGAAAGGGAAAAGACATGGAATTTGCAAGACAGAGGATCTACTCCAGAAGAAAGGTGATAGGACTCCCTAGGCTGATGGTGAATGCAGATTCCAGGGTCAGAGCTGGGCAGCAGCTCTGGAAGCAGGATGACGAAGGACTCTGTCTGGAAGGGAGGGCTCCAAGGGAAAACAAAAGGAGTAAGTCACCTCACGTGTCTGAACCGGCCAAGAAAAGATATAGGGTTCCATTAAAGAGTCCGGGCTTAAAACAGTTAATAGGTAGATAGAAAACAAAGCAAATAGCTTTTTGGCCACCAATCTGCTTTGTGTGGCTCTTGCCATGTTTTCTCATAAGACTTTCAGAAATAAGTGATTCCCGGCCAAGAAACAAAAGCAGAATCGTCCCATTCCCCAGTGGATTTGGGTGAAAACTGGTAATAAAATCAGGTACAACTCCAAGAGGAGGCACTGAAGAAGAACCAGGCTGGGTCTAGAAGGTGTCACACATCATGAGGTGGCACACCTAGTTGGCACCACATATTTAATTAAGCTGCATGAAGACCATGTGTTCTATCCTGTCATGGCCGACAGACATGTTTTAGCAGGGAAATGATTTTTCTCTGTTATTATGCCTCTGCACCAGTAGGCTGGTTCAGTAATAAATGTGAGAGTTTTCAGCTCTACTGCTACTGGGTTTCTGATTTGTGAAGTACTGAATTCCCCCTCCTGTCAGTTCACACATAGCACTGTCCTACAGAACTTTCTGCAGCGACAGAAATACACCCTTGACAACCAAGTGTGTAAAATGTGGCTGGCTAGGGGGCGCCTGGGTGGCTCAGTTCCTTAAGTCTGCCTTAGGCTCAGGTTATGATCTCAGGAGTCTTGGGATCAGGGTCCCCAGTGAGCAGGGTATCTCCTTGTCCCTTGCCCTTCCCCCTACTTGTGCTCTCTCTTTCTCAAATAAATAAATAAAATCTTAAAAAAGAAAAAAAAAAGAAAGCAAACAAAAGTATAAATTATTACTCACAAGAAAACAAAAAGCTATATAAGAAAAAAACTGTAGCTTCCTATGTGGCTCAGCTATAAATAATATCAATATAAGTAGATACTAATCTGATAAAAATGATGATTTACCTATATTGGGAAGATATGGAGGGGAAAAAGTATTTATCTGGGGACAGAGGAATTACAAGAGTACTAAATCATTTCTTCCATTGTAAGAAGTCAAAAGATAATATGAAAAATAATAAAGAGTAATATATGCATGTAATTTAAAAATATAACGGTAATTACCAGGAAGAAATGAAATTGGTTACCATTGAGTGGGAGGAAGACAGAGAACCACTAACTGTTTCTTATAATAAGTCTTATAACACTCTGGTTTTCTAATTACGCATTTGTGTTCATAATAAAAAATTACATTTTCTGAAATGCCTGGCATATAGTAACTGCTCAAAAATATAGAACACAATAGGGATTCTTACTCTGTTACTTAAGTACCATTTATAAACCACGGACCAGTTATCTTCAGTGAGTCTCTTCTCAGGTATTTCCACCCAATACTTATATTTGAAGATTACAATGACAAGAACAACTATACTTCACAAGCAATGGCTCTTCCATTCTTCAACTACTCTGACAAGAAGTACCTGGTCCTCAGTAAGATTCTCAGCATCCCAGTTGCTGCAACGAAGCAGGAGGGACTTGTCAAGCGGAAAGTTCAAAACCGTCTCAGCAAGTGATTTCAGGCTTAGCCCATTACAGAGCAAATTGTTTCTGCAAGAAATAAGTAAGTTGTGTATCAAAAATGGGCAAAAGAAGAACAGGCAAATCAAAAAAGACATTTACTATACGGGGCGCCTGGGTGGCTCAGTGGGTTGAGCCTCTGATCATGATCTGGTCATGATCTCAGGGTCCTGGGATCGAGCCCGGCATCGGGCTCTCCACTCAGCGGGGAGCCTGCTTCCCCCACGCCCCCGCCTGTCTCTCTGCCTACTTGTGATCTCTGCAAATAAATAGATAAAAATCTTTAAAAATATATATAAAGAAAGAAAGAAATGGCCAATACACAGATAGACGGCAGACACTCAAACTCACTAGACATCAAACAAAATAAAATAAAAATTATAAATAATTTATCAGCCTGCAGATTTAAAAAAACAACTACATCTACTATTGTTGGAGCATGAAGAATCAGTCTAATCTAAAATTCATGAACTGTCCATTTTTACAAGCTTTACAGAAAATAGTTTAACAATAAAGAGCTTTAAAAATTTTGAACATGAAAATTCTCTGATTCACGAATTCCACTTCTAGGAATTTATCCTATGGACAAATGTGCATAAGATGATCTTCACTGCAGCACCATTTATATAGGAGCAAAGAATTGGAAACAATCTAAATGTCCATCAATAAAAGGCTAGTTAAATATCTCTGCAATTAAATTCCATACAGCTATTAAAAATAAGGATGTGGATGGGGGCGCCTGGGTGGCTGAATCAGTTAAGCATCTGACTTCTGGTTTTGGCTCGGGTCATCATCTCATGAGTCCTGGGATGGAGACCTGCAGTGTCACTGCCCTGCTCAGCAGGCAGTCCACATGCTGATTCTCTCCCTCTGCTCCTACCCCCCACTCACCTGAGTGCTCCCTCTTTCTCTCTCTCCAATAAATAAATAAATCTTTAAAAAAAAAATAAGGATGTAGATCTACACTGATATGAAAAGATACCCATGACATATTCGTTAAGTAAAAAGAGACTGTGGGAGAAAACACATGTTGTGGTCCCTTTATGTTAATATATATACCACGTTCCAGATGTATGTGTGTGAGTCTAGGTATGAGAGAGACAAAGCACAGAGATAACTAGAAAGATATCAATCATATGTTCATGATATTATCTCTGGGTATGGGACTTATGGTGATTATCTATCTTCTTTACATGTTTCTTTATTTGCATTGGCTAGTATTCATGTAATTACTTTTCAAATTTGAAAAAATGGTAATGGCATTTTCATTGAGCAGGTGAAGGTACAAAAAAACCTAAATAATCTTTCTGTCCTTCAAATACTTTCTGATTAAAATAGCTTCAGGGTGGCAGAAAAAAATTAATTTGTCCAAGGTTTGGAGATTCCAAACAAGAAATAAATGTGAAATTAGGAACACATTGGTCTACATAAGTGGTGCTAACTTCCTGGCTACCAAGTGAAAGACCAGAAGTTTTAGAGCAGGAGGTTTGGAGGTGGGGTTACGGTAAGCAGGACTCCCTTAGGAACCGTAGGAAATGAAATCATTATAATGATGAAAAAAAGGAAGTCTTTTCCTACAAAAACCAGCAGTAATTGATGGATTTCATTATCCCCAAAAGGCGCCACTGACTAAAAAGTAGAAACAGGTCCAGACATACTTAGGGAAAAATACATAATGTCTTGGTTCAATTAAGTGAAAATTAAGGCTTTGGGAGACATAAAATCTCTTTTGTTTTGTTGGAAACTATAAAAGTAATGAATGCTTATTATTAAAAGTACAGACAACAGAAAAGCATCACAGGTGGAAAGTAAAAGCCTATCACCCCATACTTCCACTCCTTGGGAATATTGACTCTTACAGTAGGCTGTGGCCGCTCCAGACCTTTTCTATGCACAGACAGACAGATGGTTAAGCGGAGGAGGAGATAACATGTTTTTGGCATTTGTTCTGTTTTTTGCCCTACAACTTGCTTTATTACTTAATATATCAGAGACTTCCATCCATGATGATAAGTATAAATGTACTTATTTCATTCTTCTTAATAGCTGTGTAATTTTTCAAGCATGGTTATTCCATAATTCTTGAAATCATTACCCCCGGCGAAGGACAGTACTTCATTTTCAAGCTACTTTATTCCATTTAGGTCATTAGTCCTTTTTTAAACGTCATCTATGGAAAGGTTGTGCATTTCTTGAGGATTAATTAAAGACAAGAGGTCATCTTTGCCATTTCAAATTTTCACTAGGAAAGATTCCAAAGTCATATACAACAATCTCTACAGTAAATCATCTCTGATTAACATTTAACACAAAAGATAAAGAGTGAGAGCTGAACACAGCAGTACACTGCAGTGTCTCTGTGAGATACACTCAAAGTGCTTCACATAGTTTAACTCTTGAGATCCTCACACCAATCCTGGGAGGTGAGAACCCAATTATTGCCGCAGAGGGAAGTGAGGAACAGCCACTGCACAGCCCACTCCAGGGTCAACTCTTAGCTCCTACACCCACCGCCTCTAACAGCAGAGAGGGACAGTGGACACCTCCGGGGAAGCGGTGCCTTGGGAGGGTGGGGCGGAGGGAGGCCTGGCAAGAGGCGGCTGCTGGGGTGACACTTCAAATACTTTCACAGATTTAAAATCCTTTACAGTAAGTATGTTGATGTATTTCTTGAAAACTTGATGCTTACCAGAGTTGCATTTACATAAGCCAAACTACTAAGCTAAAATAAAATTCCATTTTATACTAAAAAAATGACAAGATGAGATTTTAATCAGGACTTCTCTTACTTTATCATATCCTCGGAACTTTCAATGTCTGGCATTTGAGGCAGGGAGAGAGGCTACCTCACTCCACTTTATTAAAACGAGGACACCCACCCACGCACACACTCAAGCATATGAAGGTCATTGCCAATCCCTGAAAAACAAGTTAGAATAGAATTTCCATAAGAATAGAATTAGTCTGTCACTGCTTTTAGCCTAAAGCAGGGTTTGCAAACTCCAGTGTCTATCCGGAGGAGTTGGGGTTACAATGGATGGCAGAGGTGAGGACTGTGGCAATTAAACAGAGCATGGGCATCTAAGGAGGCCAACTGCTCCCCAGCAACCGTTTCCATCTAGAACCCCTGACCTCACTTAGTCAAATCATCTGATTTTTCAAAAGCCCCAAATACAGACTTTTACATTAAATCTTCTGGATTTAAACCAGAAATTCCCAAAAATATCATGGCGGGGGGAGGGGGTGCGGAAAAAGCAAAAGCACGGGAAACCTGGGTGGCTCAGTCGGTTGGGTGGCTGCCTTCGGCTCAGGTCATGAGCCCAGGGTCCTGGGATCAAGCCCTGCATCAGGCTTCCTGCTCAGCGGGGAGCCAGCTTCCCCCTCCCCTCTGTCTGCTACTCTGTGTACTTGTGATCTCTCTCTCTCTGTCAAATAAATAAATTAATTAATTTTTTAAAAAAAGCAAAAGCAAAACATGAAGCCCTGATTTAGCCACTGGTGCAATCAGTTTTCCAACCTGTAGCTTACGGAGACACCTTATCCACGTTTCCCCTACAAAGACCAATCCTAGGTAACTAAAGTTTTCTCATAAGTTGGAATAGTCCCTCACAAATTCATATGCATCTCAGAAGCCTCTAGGCTTCTTAAAAAACTCTGGATGCTTCCTTACTGTTCTCAGTACTCCAGACATCTTGCTAAGACACTCGCCCTGCGGCTCCAGGAACCCCAGCAGTCATACGGACCCTACCTCTGCCTCACGGCTAGGTACCGGAGGTCCAGGCACCCCTTAACCATGGGGCCGTAGTCCTGCAGGAGCTTGCTGGCGTCTTCTGAACATCCTACTCCGACTTTTAAAATAGTGCCATCTGCCAAGATGTCCAACAAAGTTTTTGGTAGTGTTTTTCCTCCACGGATCAGATTTGGCAAGCGAACCAAGACACAGAAGCCGCTTGGGGAGGCCATTTGAAGGAGTGACAGAGGACAGGCTTTGCCTTCCGAATTCACCTGCAACAGAGGAAAACAGGGCCACAGGTCATGCCTACCACAGCAGCAAGTACAACATGAAACTGGCAAAAAAAAAAAAAAAAAAAAAGTCTAAGAGGGACATCCTTAACTTCCCAAAGAAAGTGGCTGGCCGAATTTTGGTTCAGATCCAAGGTTGAGCCTATGCTAGCAAATGCAATGGACTCTGTGAAGCTGTAGCCTAAACAAAGGGGCCCCAGCGTGAGCCTGAAATGTGAGCAGCTGTAAAGACTGACACAGAGGACAGCTGGCTGAGTCACGGGAAACATGCTGGTTTTAAAAAGTCTAAGTGAGAGGGGCACCTGGGTGGCTCAGTGGGTTAAAGCCTCTGCCTTCGGCTCGGGTCATGGTCCCATGGTCCTGGGGTCCCGGAGTCCTAGGGTCCTGGGATGGAGCCCCATGTCGGGCTCTCTGCTCAGCAGGGAGCCTGCTTCCCTTCCTCTCTCTCTCTGCCTGCCTCTCTGCCTACTTGTGATCTCTGTCTGTCAAATAAATAAATAAAATCTTTAAAAAAAAAAAAAAGTCTAAGTGAGGCCCGCCTGGGTGGCTTAGTGGTTGAGTTTGTGCCTTCCACTCAGGTCCTGATCCCAGGGTATTGGGATCCAGCCCCTGCTGAGTGGAAAGCCTGCTTCTCCTTCTCCCTTTCCCCCTTCCCCTGCTTGTGCTCCCTCTCTCTGTCAAAAAGATAAATAAAATATTTAATAAACAAACAAATAAATAAAAGTCTAAGTGAAAAAAGGCTAAAGAGTGCAAAATGACAAACACATACTTTTCATTATCACATGCTACTCATTTACCTTGTTACTGATTCAAAATCCAATTGAAAAGAGGTAGAAAATACAGTACTACAAGTAAGTGGCACCTGCCAATATAATAAATCCTGGTAGCACAAAAGTGCCTTCTCAGCATTTTATGATCACAAATGGTGTTCACGAAGGGGGGGGGGAAAGGTATATTGAGCATAAGCTACGATCCTTCTCTCTTAAAGAGATGAAAATCACTTTATGTATTAATTGATCTAGTTTTAATCGTTTTGAGGTAATAGATAAGTCAGAGGGGGAAAAAGCTGACAATTAAGAAATTATTCCCAGAAAAATGTACATGCAAAGTTCCCATTAACGCAAGATCCTCTAAAGCTAGCCACAGAACCCAAGTTAAACATCCAAGAAATCCCACCCTTCTCATTTTGGGGGAGAAGAAATTTAGGACCTACAGGTGAAGCAGTTTGCCCACACATGGAGGGATAATGACAAAGTTAGGACTAGAACTCAAATTCCCCAATCCAGAAGGGCAGTTCTCAACCAAGATTCATTTGCATCCCCTCCCTTACCCCATGGACATCTGGCAGTGTCTGGAGAAATTTGGGGTTGTCACAAGTTGGGGGATGGGGTGCACAAGTATCTAGCAGGTAGAGGGCAGACTGCTGTCAAACATCCTACAATGTGTGGGACAGCTGCTCACGACAACCAACAGCCTGCCCCAGCTCTCCACAGCAGGGAACGCTGCCCGGGGCACTGTGGTGCTCACACTCACGTGCCAACTGCGCCAGGCCCTGCGCCACACGCCACTGCGGCTATGAAGACATGCAAGTGATGGAACGTGACTGAGGGATTCTAGCCTTATTGGTAGAGTACGATACACACCAGCTCACACCGTCAGAAATGACACAATAAATTCCAAAGGAGTGGTTCAAACAAAGTGTTAACAAGTAATCTGAGGGAGTTAGTTCATTGTTGAGGTGACCAAAACTACAGAGAGGAAACAGTCAAGATCACAGTGCTGCTGTGAGAAACAAAACTCAGAGGGACCTCATCTTTGACTTCTACTTCACAAAGTAAAACCATGGTTTGACTCATGGAAGGTTTAGGGTTTCCCTTCTCAGGTAATGCTTTATCAGTGAGGTGAGGGCTATTTCCAGATCCTCAAATAAAAGCATGCCAGTTTGATTTCTATCATGTCTATTTCTTAGGGTTTAGTCAAGGCCAAAAAAGACCTACAAGAAACTTGACTACTGGTTCCTGTTCTTTTTTTTTTTTTTTTTCCTTTTTAAAGATGTATTTATTTGAGAGACAGAGAGAGAGAGAGCAGGTGGGGGGAAAGGGCAGAGGAAGCAGGAGAGAAAGAAGCAAACTCCACATGTGGAGCCCAACACAGGACTCAATCTCACGACCTGAACCTAAATCAAGAGCCTGATGCCTAACCGACTGAGCCACCCAGGTGTCCCTACTGGTTCCTGTTATATAACAATTCATCTACATGTGGTCAAACTGCCTTTTTATTAGTGAATAACTGCCTCTCTCCATATGCCAGCTCTCTCCAAGAAAAAGCCACACATCTCTACTTCTGATATTCAGCACTGCTAACTGGACATAACACTCACTGCAAATTCCTAAGGCTGGATATCTGTACATCTTTTCAGTCAGGTTCCATTGTCTAAAATACACTAAGTAACTAGGTAGATAAGTTGTTTTTTTAATACTGTTTCTGGATTATGTTTAAGATCTAATGCATCATATAAAGTTTTCCCACTAAGAATTCAAACGTTTAAGATTCCAATAGGTACCCAATTTATACAGAATGTCTAAGTAGAAGAAGAATGTTTTTAGCAGAGTCAATTTGGCTTAAAGAATAAGATATCTAGGGCGCCTGGGTGGCTCAGTGGGTTAAGTCTCTGCCTTTGGTTCAGGTCATGATCTCAGGGTCCTGGGATCGAGTCCCACATCACGCTCTCTGTTCGGCAGGAAGCCTGCTTCCTCCTCTCTCTCTCTGTCTCTCTGCCTATTTGTGATCTCTGTCAAATAAATAAAATCTTAAAAAAAAAAAAAGAATAAGATATCTAACCTAATCTTCATTTCTCATATTTCCCCCTTTTGCTTCCTATGATCTTTTTGCCTTGACATCACTTTCTACTCATGGAAAACAATGGAATTCTTGGTTTACCAAAGCTATGTTTAATAACAACAACAAAAGAAATACACTTAAATTTCATTAACATTATTTAATCCAATGGTCTCTGAATTATTTATTTATTTATTTATTTGGTCTCTGAATTTTTTAAATATTTATTTATTTTAGAAAGAAAGTGCATGCGTGCAAGTGGGGAGGAAGGGCACAGGGAGAGAGAGAATCACAAGCAGACTCCCCACTGAGCATGGAGCCTGACATGGGGCTCCATCTCAGGACCCTGAGATCATGACCTGGGCCAAAATCAAGAGTTGGATGCTTAACTAATTTTTTTTTTTCGATTAGTCAACTCATAAAAAATGCCTGGGACATATAAAACATACATAAATACATTTTTTAAAATATTTTATTTATTTATTTGACAGAGAGAGATCACAAATAGGCAGAGAGGCAGGCAGAGAGAAAGGGGTAAGCAGGCTCCCTACTGAGCAGAAAGCCCGGTGCGGGGCTCGATCCCAGGACCCTGGGATCATGACCTGAGCCGAAGGCAGAGGCTTTAACCCACTGAGCCATCCAGGTGCTCCCTATAAATACATATTTATACGTTATAAACTTGTAGTACTATAATAACATGTTATAGACATTATGAAATATATACAAAAGTAAAAATTTTTAATGAATGATGCCATCAAGAATTTTAGACAAAATTTCTAATGCTTTTTCTGTATTTCAGTGATTCACTTAGAGAGTACTGATTTAGAGAGTCTCCTTTCTGAGGGTCAGTGTATAATCCATATTGGCTTCAGGATGTCCAGAGCGGATAAAACTTTTTCTAGAGCGCACAATTCTTTAAATGACCCCACGATGGCAGCAGAGAGTAAAGAATGATTTGGGACCATCTTCTGGGCTTTGAACAGATTAATAAACATCCTTAGTCCACAGAGTTTATGTATCATTTAAATTTAGACGATGCCTTTGAGACAAGAATGAGTTTGTCCTTTTCAAGTGAAAGAATAAAGGCTTAATGAGGCTGTCAAGTAATAATTAGAGTATGAGGGGGAAAAAACAAAACAGGAAGATGGGAAGAGGACAGGACACAAATTAGAGATGCTGAGAGAAGCCAGAGCATGTAAGTCCTTAAGTATAGATAAGTAATTAAGACATGTTGGTTCTATTCAGAGCAATGGAAGGGTTTTAAGCAGAGGACTGACATGGTCTGATTTCATTTTTAAAAGTTCATTTTGGGGGCGCCTGGGTGGCTCAGTGGGTTAAAGCCTCTGCCTTCGGCTCAGGTCATGATCCCAGGGTCCTGGGATCGAGTCCCGCATCAGGCTCTCTGCTCGGCAGGGAGCCTGCTTCCTTCTCTCTCTCTCTGCCTGTCTCTCTGCCGACTTGTGATCTCTCTCTGTCAAATAAATAAATAAAATCTTAAAAAAAAAAAAAAGTTCATTTTGCTTACTATCTGGAGGTGGGAATATAGGTGTTCAGGGGTCCAAGGTCAGGAGGGTTCTACAAAGGTCCAGATGAGAGTCACTTGAGGTTTGGGCTGGGGGGAAGCAGAGGAGATGCAGAGAGCTAGAGGGAGCCAACATCTTTTTTGGAGGTAGCACTAGATACTATTACTGGAAAGAGGCTGATGATAAGGAGAAGGAAGCAGACCTCCAGTAGGCCTGAAGCCTGGGCCTGCAAAACAATACTCTTCAAAAATGACCTTCACCACTTTATTCAATCTTTGTTGCACTAGTTATTCGCACCTGTTGACAAGGACATCTGTAGCAAGAGACTCTAGAAAAAAATCAGGCAGGAGACAGGGGCCAGAAAGATATTTAACATCTCTATCCCCACCTTCCTAAGAGAAAGGCATGTTTTAGCTTCAAAACATGGCAGAAACCTCATTTTCTATAGGTGATTTATGCACAATTGTACATTGCCACGGGTAACTCAGGAGAGTCTGGAAACCCATACTTCTACCTCTGTCTGGTAGCATGCTGTGTTATTTCCTATTTCTGCAACCACTTCTCTGAATTTCTATATATTTTGCTATTAAGGAATCCCAGCACACCACAACTGTTTGTGTCTGACTTTCTTTTTTCTTTTTTAAGATTTTATTTAGTTATTTGAGAAAGAGAGAGGGAGAGCTAGAGAGAGCGGGACAGTACCAGCAGGGTGGGGGTGCAGAGAGAGAGGGGAAGAAGCAAGCTCCCCGCTGAGCAGGGAGCCCCACTCAGGACTCTATCTCAGGACCCTGGAATCATGACCTGAGCTGCAGGCTGATGTTTAACTGGCCAAGCCACCCATGTGCCCCATGTGTCTGACTTTCAATCCTATCATTTCTGTTGGTTAGCCCTTAGGGGGTTGGATGTTTCCCTGATTTTCATCTTAAAGGTAGAGAAGACCAAGGATAATACAGATTTGGGAAGAAAACTCAAGACTTCTTTTAGGAACATGTTAAGTTTGAGATGACTATTAGACATCGAAGGGAAGATGTCAAGTAGGTAGGTGGATATAAAAGGCTGGAGTTCTAATTTTGAGAGTCATCAGCATATCAATGACATTTAAAGCTATAAAACAGATGAGATCACTTAAGAGAAGAAAACAGAGAGGACATAAATTAGTGGTCCATGGACATATCCACTGATCCACAGACATGTTTAATATTATTATTATTATTTTGGTCTTCACATATTTAAAAATTTGCACCAAAATTTAAAAATTAGTAAAGTTCACATTTTTAAAAAATCTATATTCAAAGTTTTTCTTTAAAGAACTGGACAACCTGGCAACCCTTGGCTTGACCTGTATAACCATTTCCTCATTTCTATAAGGCATGAACTCCTTAGTTCACCATAATGCCTTCTCAGCACTGAAGCCAACTGTCATTTTCCAATTACCACTGATGTATACCACTTTTTTTTTTTAAGATTTTATTTATTCACTTGAGATAATGTGAGTGCATAAATGGGGAGAGGGGCAGAGGGAGAGGCGGACTCCTCTGAGCGCAGAGCCTCCCCCTCACCCCACTTGAGATCATGACCTGAGCCAAAGTCAGACCCTTCAACTAAGCCACCCAGGCACCCCACCACTGTTTTTCTAGTAGAAAGAATTATTTCTAAGGATCCATGTCTCTATTAAAACTAGGAAAATAGGGACGCCTGGGTGGCTCAGTTGGTTAAGCAGCTGCCTTCGGCTCAGGTCATGATGCCAGGGTCCTGGGATCGAGTCCCACATCGGGCTCCTTGCTCGGCAGGGAGCCTGCTTCTCCCTCTGCCTCTGCCTGTGCTCCCATGTGCTCTCTCTCTCTCTAACAAATAAATAAAAATCTTTAATAAAATAAAAAATAAAAAAAAATAAAACTAGGAAAATAAAAGATCATAGAGGTCTTGTATTTAAAGAAAAAAAGGAGGGAGCATATTTCTTTATGAAATTTAAGAGTATCTCTGTATGCTCAAAAATGCAAACAATCACTCCACATCTTCATTTACATTTCCCATCTGGAACTTGTAGGCATATGAGTTTGCAATCCCTGGGCTAGATACAGAAGAGACCAAGTCTGAGCTGCCTCAATATTTAGATGCAAGGTAAAAGGGAAATCAGAAGATGAAAAAGAGGAAAGAACAGAATGATAGGAGGTAGGAGAGTGTGAAGACATGAGAACCAAGAAAAATATCTTACATAGGAACTGTGCAGATGCTTTTTGAGAGCTAGAATAACACGAATCCACATAAGTATCTGCTGGAGTAGAAAACAAGAACGCTGTCAATTTGATCAGTTTCAGTAGGGTGGTCTAGGAGAAGGTCAGATTGAAGTAGTCTGAAGAATTAATGAAGGATAGCAAATTATACCCAAGTGAGTAGAAGAAAAAAAAGAGAGCAGACATCAGTGAAACAGAACACAAACATAAAGAAGATCAACAAAAGTGAGAAGTTGGTTCTCTTGAAAGCCTAACAAAATTGATAAGCCAAAAGGAGTAATCAAGAAAAAGAGAGAAGCACAAATGATGTCAAGAATGAAAAGGGAGGGGCGCCTGGGTGGCTCAGGGGGTTAAAGCCTCTGCCTTTGGCTCAGGTCATGATCCCAGGGTCCTGGGATTGAGCCCCGCATTGGGCTCTCTGCTCAGCGGAGAGCCTGCTTCCTCCTCTCTCTCTACCTGCCTTTCTGCCTACTTGTGATCTCTGTCAAATAAATAAATAAAATCTTTAAAAAAAAAAAAAAATGAAAAGGGAGCCATCCCTACATATCCTTCAGATTGGGGAGAAAAACTGTCTGAAGATATTATAAACAAGTTTATGCCCATAATTTTAAAATCTGAAAGCAGCTTTAGATGAAAAATATAATTTACCAATTATATTGGTAAGACAAGAAGATAGGGCAACTGGCTGGTTCAGTCAGAAGAGCATGCCACTCTTGATCTCGGGGTCAGGAGCTTGAGCCCCAGACTGGGTGTAGAGATCTCTTACTTATAACTAAATAACAACTTACTTATAACTAAATAAACAACTTTTTTTTTAAAGGCATGAAGAAACAGAAAATCTGAATACCTCCAAAACCATTAAAAAAATGATATCCATAATTCAAATACTTACCTAAAAAAACTCCAGATGGCTTCCCCAACAGATTCTAACCAAATATTTAAGAAAACAAGAATGGCGATCTTATACAAACTCTTTCAGAGAATGCAAAAAAGAAAAAAAAAAAAAAAAAGGAAAGCCTTAACCTGTTGTATGAGATCAGCATGACTTTTTTTATCAAAAGGGGACAGTATCATTTCTAGAAAAAATAAATTATAAGCCAATATCACTCATGAACATAGTTTTTTAAAAATCCTCTAAAAAGCATTAGCAAAATGAATTCAGCAATGTATGAAAAGAATAAGACATCATGACCCAGTTGAATTTACTCCAGAAATAAAAAAATCAATGTATTTCACCACCACCACAGAATAAAGGTGAAAAACTACACAGTCATCTGAAGACGCAGAAAAGGGCACCTGGGTAGTTCAGCTGGTTAAGAGTCAGACTCTTGATTTCAGCTCAGGTCATGATCTCTGAGTCATGACATCGAGACCCACATTGGACTCTATACTGAGCAGGTAGCCTGCTTGAGGATTCCCTCTCTCTCCTTTTGCCCCTACCCTTAAAAATTGTTTTAAAAAATAATAAAAAAGGAAATGCAGAAAAAGCCCTTGATAAAATTCAGTAACTATTCATAAATAATAAATAAAAACCTCCTAAAAAACCAAGAATAGAATGTAGTGTATTTAATCTGGTTAAGGGATCTATAAACAAACCTATGGCAGATATCATATTCAATATGAAAATGTTGGAAGCTGCCATTTTGAGATAGGAAATGAGTCAAGGATGCCCACTAACACCACTTCCCCTAAACATTACACTGTGATCCTAGTCATGGTAAAACAGGAGAGGAAACAAAAAGTTTAAGAACTGGAAAGAAATAAAATCATTTCTCAAATGATACAACAGTGTACACAGAAATCCAAAAGACACTACAAGTTTGAATTAATGAGTTTAATAAGGTCCCCTAATAAAAGAGACATACATAAAAATCAACTGCATTTCTTTATACAAGAAACACAAAAAATTTTAAAAAGATTTCATTTACGGGACGCCTGGGTGGCTCAGTTGGTTAAGCAGCTGCCTTCGGCTCAGGTCATAATCCCAGAATCCTGGGATCGAGTCCCACATCGGCCTCCTTACTTGGCGGGGAGCCTGCTTCTCCCTCTGCCTCTGCCTGCCATTCTGTCTGCCTGTGCTCGCTCTCTCTCCCTCTCTCTCTCTGACAAATAAATAAATAAAATCTTTAAAAAAAAAGATTTCATTTACAATAGAATTTTTAAAATCACAGAAAACTATAAATAGATTTTTAGGAGAAATTAAAGTCTAAATAAATATTCTTAGATTAGAAAACTCAGTATTATAAGAAGTTACTCCCCACAAAATGATCTACTGATGTAATACAATTTCAATCAAAATATCAAAAAAAATTTTTTGTAGAAACTGAAAAGCAGAAATAAATAAAATAAATAAGGAAATGTAAAGGACCAAGTCTAAGATATTCTGGAAAAAGAACAAGATGGCAGGAGTCATGATAAAAGAATAGTAACTATGATAGTTTGTGATCATAAGTGCAAGAATAGAAAAACAGACTCCTGGAGAGCCCAGAAACAGATCTTATAATCAGACACTTGTTTTGCGGCAAAGTGGCAGTGCTGAGCAGTGAAGAAAGGTTTATCTTTTCAATTCATGGTGCTAGAACAACTGGATATTCATATGGGGAAAAAATGAAACCTGACTCTACCTCACAGCCTACACACACACACACACACACACACACACACACATGCATATGCACACATACACACAGAAACACATACCAATTTCAGGTGACCCGTAAATCTAAGTGTGCAAGGTTAAAACCACAAATCTCTAAGAAAATAATTTAGGAGAGTATCTTTATGACTATGAGTAGGATAAGACTTCTTCTATGCCATATAGAGCTTCTGATTATCAAAAGATAACATTAAAAGAATGTACAGATGGGGCACCTGGATGGCTCAGTCAGTAGAGCATGCAACTCTTGATCTTGGGGTTGTGAGTTTGAGCCCCATGTTAGGTGTAGAGATTACCTAAAAATAAAATCTTAAAAAAAAATAATGTAAGGTAAATTCACAGAATGGGAGAAAACATTTAAGGTATACATTTAACTCATAAAGGATTCATAGCCAGAATACATAAAAAATGCCTTTAAATCAGTAAGAAAAAAACAATTCAAAGATAAAGGGGCAAGAGACTTGAATAGGCACTCCATGAAAGAAGATATCTATATGATGAATAAAATGTAAAAAGATGCTCAATCAAAAAATAAAATAAAATAAAAACTTTAAAAAATTTTTTAAGTTTTGGGACGCCTGGGTGGCTCAGTTGGTTAAGCAGCTGCCTTCGGCTCAGGTCATGATCCCAGCGTCCTGGGATCGAGTCCCACATCGGGCTCCTTGCTCGGCGGGGAGCCTGCTTCTCTCTCTGCCTCTGCCTGCCTCTCTGTCTGCCTGTGCTCGCTCTCTTTCCCTCTCTCTCTGACAAATAAATAAATAAAATCTTAAAAAAAATAAATAAATAAAAATAAAAAATTTTTTAAGTTTTTATTTATTTATTCATGAGAGAAAGAGAGAAAGAGACACAGAGGCAGAGGGAGAAGCAGGCTCCCCAAGGAGCAAGGAACCTGATATGGGGCTTGATCCTAGGACCTGGGATCATGACCTGAGCCAAAGGCAGATGCCTAACCATCTGAGCCACCCAGGTGCCCCAATAAATAAAAACTTTTTAGCACAGCGAAGGAAACAATCAACAAAACTAAAAAACAATCTACTGAAGGGAGAAGATATTTGTAAATGATATATCTGCTAAAGGGTTAGTATGCAAAACATATAAAGAATTTATAAAACTCAATGCCATAAAAATGAGTAATCCAATTAAAAAATGGGCAGAAGACATGAATAGATGTTTTTCCAAAGAAGACATCCAGATGGCCAACTGACACATGAAAGGATGATCAACATCACTCATCATCAGGGAAATGTAAATCAAAACTACAATGAGATACCACCTTAAACCTGTCAGAATGGCTAAAATCAACAACACCAGAAACAAAAGGTATTGGTGAGGGGGTGGAGAAGGGGGAACCTTCTTGCACTGTGGATGGGAATGCAAACTGGTGCAGCCACTCTGGAAAACAGTATTGATGTCCCTCAAAAAGTTAAAAATAGGGGGCGCCTGGGTGACTCAGTGGGTTAAGCCTCTGCCTTTGCCTCAGGTCATGATCCCAGGCTCCTGGGATCGAGCCCCACATCAGGATCCCTGCAGGGAGCCTGCTTTCCCTCTCTGCCTGCCTCACTGCCTGCCTCTCTGCCTACTTGAGATCTGTCAAATAAACAAACAACAAAAAAAGTTAAAAATAGAACTACCCTATAATCCAGCAATTATAGTACTCAAAGAATACAAAAATACTAATCCAAAGGGATACATGCACCCCAATGTTTAAGCAGCATTATCTACAATAGCCAAATTATGGAAACAGGCCAAGGGTCCACTGACTGATGAATGGATAAACACAGATGTGGTATATATATATATATATATATATATATACACACACACACACACACACACACACACACACACACAAAGGAATATTACTCAGCCATAAGAAAGAATTAAGTCTTGCCATTTGCAACATTTATGGAGCTAAGCAAAATTAGTCACAGAAAGACAATTACCATATAATTTCACTCATATGTGGAATTTAAGAAACAACACAAAGGGGGAAAAAAAAAAAGAGAGGCAAACCAAGAAACAGACTCTCACCTATACAGAATCAGATAGTTACTGGGCGGGGAGGTGGGTTGGGGACAGGTTAAATAGGTTATAGGGATTAACAAGTGCACTTGTGATAAGCACCAGGTGTTGTATGGAAGTGTTAACGCATTATACTCCTAAAACGAATATTATACTGTATGTTAACTAACTGGAATTTAAATAAAAACTCCAAAAATTTTTTTTAAAAAAGAAAGAAAATGCAAGATGGTGCAATTAAATAAATATATTGGATTTTTAAAAAAAATTTTTTTTAAAGATTTTATTTATTTATTTGCCAGACAGAGATCACAAGTAGGCAGAGAGGCAGGTGCGGGGGGGGGGGGGGGGGGGGGGGGGGGTCGCAGGCCCCCTGCTGAGCAGAGAGCCGGATGTGGGGCTGGATCCCAGGACCCTGGGATTATGACCTGAGCCCAAGGCAGAGGCTTTAACCTGCTGAGCCACTCAGGTGCCCCTAAAAAATCTTTTTAAAAAGATGCTTACCTCACTAGTAATCAGGAATGTGAAAATTATAAACCACAATGAAATATTACTACACACCCATGGACATGGTTAATATTTTAAAATCTGACAGTACTAAAAAATAAATAAAAATTAAAAATAAAAATAAATCTGACAGTACCAAATGTTGATAAGATATATGACAAAGACAACTTTCATATAGTCTTGGGAGGTTAAATCAGTAGAACTACTACCTTTTTTTTTTTAAGATTTTATTTATTTATTTGACAGAGAGCGAGAGAGGGAACACAAGCAGGAGTAGTGGGAGAGGGAGAAGTAGGCTTCCCGCTGAGCAGGGAGCCCAATGCAAGGCTCGATCCAAAGATGTGACCTGAGCCAAAGGCAGACGCTTAATGACCGAGCCACCCAGGCGCCCCTGTAGAAGCATTTCTGAAAACAACTGCAACAATGGTTACACTTATATAATACTGATTGGAGGATACATTAGTGAAAACCACTTTGGCAAACAGCTTGGCATTATCCATATAGGTAAAACATGATACACAATTCTACAATCCAGGACTCCACTCATAGATACATATGCCCAATAGAAATGAGTGCATATGTTCACTGCGACATTCTTTGTAAGTGCTCCAAATCACAAACAACCCAAATATCCATCAATATTAGAATAGATGAGTAAATCATGGCATTTTTATACAACAGATTACTATATGGCATAGAACCACAGTCACACACATCATAGGCAAATCTCACAAACATAATGTTGAGCAAAAGAAGACGGACACAAAAGAAGACATACTTGACTGTTTCATATATATTAAATTTAAAAACCAGGCACATCCAAATTAGAGTGCTTAGGGATGCGTGCTTGAGTAATAAAAGCGTAACAAAAAACAAGAATGTGAACACTATGAAATCAGAATAATGACAACCCTTGGAGGATAATGATTACAAGGGGTCATAAGGGGATCTCCTGGGGTACTAGCAATCTTCTATTTCCTGACCTAGTTTCTAGTTACACAGCTGTTCTCCTCAGATAAATCATTTAGCTATTTTTGTTTCAGGCATTTTTCTTGATATGTTTTATTTCACAAAAAAAGGTTAAGAAAAAAAGACTTAAGGGGCAAGTTAAACAGATGAGACAAAACTAAATAAAGCAAAAAGGGGACTACAAAAGAGACCTAAAGAAATTGTGCAGAATGAATCCAGAGGGATGACAATTATGTTAACTATAAAAGAGAGAGGTGCCTGGCTGGCTCAGTGGGTTAAGCGTCTGCCTTCCACTCGGGTCGAGATCCCAGGGTCGTAGGATCGAGCCCCGCATCAGGCTCCCTGCTCAGCACAGAGTCTGCCTGGGATTCTCTCTCTCCCTCTGCTCCTTCCCCATTTCTAAAAAAGAAGAAAGAAAGAAAAAAGAAAAGGAAGACCAAGGAATGAACGACTCTTCCTAAAGCTTTTCTGTGGCCGCAATCGGAAAAGCAATCACAGCTGAGGGAGATGTGGCCTCCAGCAGGAGCTCGGTACTTACCCAAAGCCAAAAGGAAGCAGGTTTAGGCTTACTTGCCACTTTCACTTATCCCTGCCTCTGCCACAGTCATGAAACAACTGCTGTCGATAACTGTTCCGCTCAGACTAACCTGCTGCTGCACGATGCTTCCGTTTAGTTAGCAAATCAAGGTGTCGGGCAAGAGTGAATTTTCCGCATCTACTAAAGCTCACTGTTCAGCAATGGTTTCGTCTGTTATTGTTGGTGTAAATATTTCTAAAATGATATAGTTTCTTATATAGAATACACCAAAAGTATCCAATCCTTCCCTGGTTGCCCAAGGTCATTGGTAGAAACCACTACTATTAGTGCTGATACAACGAAATACCCTCCAGTAGCCAAGGTATAAGGTCTTGTGTGACCACGAAGCCTTGCCCACGCTGCCACGTGTCCCCCTGGTCATCACTGCACTGGCGCCTGCTAGGCCTCCCACCATGCTCTGACCTGATTTTGTGGCAACTCTTCTGCTTAGAGCCTCTGCTGATTCCATGTCCTGGCTCTAGGCCATATCCTAGATATCCCAGAGAAATACAGCAGAGAATCTTGGCAAGGCATTCTACTGAATTAGTCAGAAATGATAACTATGATTTATTTATACTTTTATAATATCTTCTGTTTCAAGGAGATTAAAACTCACTCTGCGAATAAGAACAACAGAGGGACAGATGCCTTGTACGATCCTCATCCCAACTATGTCACAACTCTCCCAAAGGAAGAGCTACTAGAAAAATTAACCAGATGTGGGGTGCCTGGGTGGCTCAGTCAACTAAGTGCCCAACTCTCGATTTCAGCTCAGGTCATGATCTCAGGGTTGTGAGATCAAGCCCCACGTGCACTTGGCATGAGTCTGCTTGGGATCTACTTCTCCCTCGCTCTCTGCCCCTCCCCCCACTCCCACGCTCTCTAAATAAATAAATAAAATCTAGAAAGAAAGAAAAAAAGATGGGGCGTCTGGGTGGCTCAGTGGGTTAAAGTCTCTGCCTTCGGCTCGGGTCATGGTCCTGGGGTCCTGGGATCGAGCCCCGTGTCGGGCTCTCTGCTCGGCAGGGAGCCTGCTTCCCTTCCTCTATCTCTGCCTGCCTCTCTGCCTACTTGTGATCTCTGTCAAATACATAAGTAAAATCTTAAAAAAAAAAAAAAGAAAGAAAGAAAGAAAGGGAAAGAAAGAAAGATCGATTAACCAGATGGTTAAGAAAGCTCAGGGCTCAAGTGGTTACTTTTATGCCTCCTTTCCTAGCTATAAAGTAAAGGTAACAATAGTATTTTTCTACATAGGATTACTGCGTTAATTAAAGAAGACATGCAAACAAAACAGCAAAGTACCTGGCTGAGAGTAAACAGTACTTCAAATTTTAACTGTTATCTCTTTAAATGCTACTTTGTGTAATAATTCCTCTTTAAGTAGATAGACTTTCTTAACTATCTTCTCCATGGCATCCTTACGAAAATACTATTAAAAATATTAATAGTAGCTAATATTTAATAAGCACTGACTACATGTGAAAATCATGCTGAACCCCTCATTAGGCTTGTCAATATGAATCCTTTGAAAAGCCCGGGGAGGGAGATACCATTACTTCCCTATTGGACAAAAGTTTACTAAAACTCTGAGAGCTTAAGAAGCTTGTCCAAGTTCAAAGAACGGTAAGTGTTCAAAATGGTGCTCGTGCGGATTTGTCTCACTCTAGAACCCATGACTATGAGCACTCCTCTATCCTAAGAAGAGAAGGAGCTTCTCCTGCTAAATTCTACTTGTGAGCTAGCTGAGAACAAGCTAATTCTCCTTTAATCTTATCTCGACGTGACAATTCAAGTTACCTAGTTAGAAAAGCAGAAAAGATTTATTTACATGTTTTGTTTTTGCTGTTTAACTTACCCACTCACAGTCAATTCCAAGCACTGGACAATCTTGTAACTCACTCCTAAGCAAGGGCTCAATTTGATCCCACTCCTCCTCCTGGGACACGGTGACCACCTTTGCTCCGAGGATCCTTTCCTCCCACCAGGCTCGGGGGGCACTGGAACGCCGCTGGTCCTCTTCCGGGGAGGGTGACTCCCCCCTGCTGGGTGCTTGCTGCGGCTGCTGATGCTGCTGCTGCCGCCGCCCAGTGTGGGTGTCGAGGCTCTGGGTGTGGAGGCTCTGGGTGTCGAGGCTTGCTTTACTCCTCCGCCTCCGGATGCCTTTCCACAGGACAAACCCGCCCACGGCCACACCGACGAGGGTGGTCACTGTCAAAGCCATTAAGTATCTAGACATCTTCAACTCTTTTTTTGCTGTTTAGGAAAGCATATCACTAATCCCACAATCTGCAAAACAAGTGGCAACAATATATTTACATACAGGCTTTAAACCCAGATGGAAACATGTTTTCCCCTAAAAAGTGTTCTACTTATAATCTATGTGTCCACAAACTAACGCAAAATGCTACAAATTTCCATGTGGAGTGATATTCATTTTTCTCACTTTTGTACATTCTGTACTCCATCTATCATTATCTTCATTCCCACTGGAGAAAACCCCCCTGGCCCTCTACCAGCTGCCCAGCACTCACTTAATCCTGTGACAAAAGGGCGTCTGAACATAGACGTACTTGTACAGAATTTGAAAAACCATGGGCGCCTGGGTGGCCCAGCCAGTTAAGTGGCTGTCTTTGGCTCAGGTCATGATTCCAGGGCCCTGGGATCAAGTCCCACATCGAACTCCTTGCTCAGCAGGGAGCCTGCTTCTCCCTCTCCCTCTGCCTGCCGCTCTTCCTGCTTGTGCTCTAATAAAAAAAATTAAACCTTAAAAAAAAATCAAATTAATTATAATCCTACTACCCTTAGGTGGTCACTGCGATCAATTTGATGTTCTAGTATTTCATACAATTAAAAAAATTAAGAATGGCAGATGGCTTTAGTCAGGGGAACCCCACACAATAATCTCTCTTCCATTTTTCTTATCACACATTGGTTTCTCCATCTATCTTTTGTTTTCCTATTTTTGATGGAGAAATGGATATATAGTATTATTTCTGTACTACTTAAATAACAGCAGAAAATATGTAACAATAAAGGGTAAGCAGCCCTTGCCTCAGTCACGGAGAGCAATCATGGGACAGACACCATTCAGCACAAAGTGATTGATCCTTTTTGGGAAGCAGGCCCAGTATGATCTAGATAGCTCCATTATTCAAGAGAAGTCAGATATCTAAATTTTATGCGAAATGTCACTATTTTTAAGTGTCAGCAACAAATTTACAGTTTTTAAAACACTGTACCAGCCAAACAAAAACACTCTGGGCTCTGTGCCACCCATCTGTGGGCTCTGGCCTAAAATCTCTAATGCCCAAAGACACAGCGATCTGCTAGACCCTGCCTACGCTTATCTACGGCTGAGAGTTTCCCATTGAATGTATACTATTTTTATCATTTTTCAAAGCTTCAGTAACAACTGTTTTTTAAAATAATTCAGTATTTACAACAACCCTGGGCTATGGTCATACCTACAGAGATATTTGGCATTGGAGATGAAAAATGAAATCACAACAATTATTACACTGCTAATGAAAACCAAAAAACGGCTGTGTTGTTTTAAAAAGATTTACTTTATTGCAGAAACTGTGCTAAGTATTCATGTGTACTTTCTCCAGTACTTTTATTGAAGGCTTAATGAGATTAAAACATTTGCACAAACTTCTAGTTAAAATACTGAGAAGACTTTAAAAAAAAAGAAATAAAAACCCTTCCTTTCCCCCTGGAAACAATACAAAATGCTGGAGAAAACATTTATCTTTTTAATATATATTAAATAATACATATTATTTATTATATATAAATATATATTTATTACATATATATACACACATATATATATATATAAAATACAGAGTTAAACTCAAAAAGAAGAAAGGGAAATCATCAGGTACCAGAAATGGAAGTGGGTGGGAGATACAGATGTGCAGAGACCAGATCTCATACCAGCCCATGACCAGAAGTCTAGGCCAGAAGCCCAGGGCACAGCTGAGACCCAGGAGAGTGCTACCTTGTCCATGAACAGGAACTGAAAGCGCTCACCCACCACCGTCCAGGCAAGCCACCTGCCCAAGGCTGGGAGTATGAACAGAGCTCCTCATGGGAAGGCAGATGCTCAAGCCTGTACTGTGAAGTAGTCCAGGGCCAAAGTTCACATTAACCTCACGAAAGAAAACCCTAAGCCAAGAAACTAAAACTAAAATGGTTAGAATTGGTGCATTCTGTTGGAGTGTGTGTTTGTGTGTGTGTTTTTAACACACAGGAAACACAAAGGACCTCCACAGAACATCAGTCCCTAGAAGAGCAATTATAAATGAATAATAAGAAAAAAAAATTTTTAATTTTTTAAAAACCAATTAAAAAAACAGTTCACAGAAGAACCAAACAAAAATACCCATTACCTGAGATCTGAAAGGAACGTTAAAATAATAACACTCAAGGGGTGCCTGGGTGGCTCAGTGGGTTAAGCCTCTGCCTTCGGCTCAGGTGGTGATCCCAGGGTCTTGGGATTGAGCCCCGCATGGCATCGGGCCTCTGCTCAGCAGACAGCCTGCTTAATCCTCTCTCCTCTCTCTCTGCCTGCCTCTCTGCCTATTTGTGATCTCTGTCAAATAAATAAATAAAATCTTAAAAAAAAAACAAATAAATAACACTCAGGGAAATTAAGGAAAATAATCTAATACATCAACAGGAAACAACAAAAAAATAGAAATTCTAGATAATTGTTAAAATTTTTTAAAAGTCCAGTAATCAATAGACAGGTTAAATAGATCAGACAGTGAGATGAGAGTGTTGGGAAATTGAGGCTAAATCTGAGAAACTCACTCAGAATGTAGCACAGAAAGATATAGAAAACAGCAGAGACATGAAGGCTAGATTGAGAAACTCAACATCCATGTAATGAACAGTGGGAAGATGGAGGTCATCAGATTTAGTACAATTCTCTGAGTCCCAAGCTGGATAAAATTAAATCTATCCACGAAAAGACTTACTTAAGAATGTTCGTAACAGCTTTATTCATAAGACTAAAGATACATGCATGAATCTTAAATAACATTAGGCTGAGTGAAAGAAGCCAGATACAAAAGAGATACTGTATGGTTCTATTTACATAAAGTTCTAGAACAACTAAAATTAATCTATAGTAGAAAAAGATTTGATCAGTAGCTGCCTTGGGGTGGGGGGAGGGTGGTTACAGGGAAGATAGATTTAAGCTGAGCACTGAGTATCAAAAAAAGAGCCGGTCATGAAAATCTAGGGAAGAGCATTTCAGGCAAGAGGGAACTTTCTAGAATTGCATGTAATATCCCAAGTTTTGATGGAAGCTTGGCTTACAGGTATGCACATTTGTCAAAACTCAGCAATATTAAAAAAAAAATCAGCAATATTTCTGATGTTTACCCATTGGCCTAATGAATAACTGTTGGTTCATTCACTGTCTTTCCTACTAGATTGTAAACTCCATGAAAACAGGGACCTTACCTGTCTCCTTCAACACAACATATATCCCCAGTAACTATCACAGAGCTCATAACAATAAATACTCATCGAATGAATAAAACTCAATCCAAGATGTTACATTTTATGATAAATGTCTCTATTTTAACCATCCAATTATAAAAATCTGTTTATTCCAATGAAAAAAGTATTCTTCCCCTTACTGAGCCCTGATGCTAATAAGAAAAAAAAAAAAAACAATATGGTTCAATGCTGGGCCAGAAATGAGAAAAATCAAATTTTGCATTACAAACTGAAAGTCTATGTCCCTCTAAAATTCATACGTTGAAATCCTCTCCCCCAATGTGATGGTGTTAGGAGGGGGAGCCTCTGGAAGGTGATTAGGGTGAGGTCATGAGGGTGGAGCCCCCATGATGGGATTCATGCCCTTATAAAAGCTTGCCTCTCTCTGATCTCTGCCATGTGAGGCTACAATGAGAAGTCAGAGGTCTGCCTTTTGAAAGAGGGCCCTCACCAGGCCCTAACCAGGCTGGCATCCTGGACTTCCTGCCTCCAGATTGACAGAAATCCATCTCTGTTTTTTATGATTCACCCAGTCTGTGGCATTCTACTTTAGCAGCCCAAACAAATTAAGATACCTCTCTAAGGGCTTGCTCTGGGATCCAAAGCTTTCAATGCTTCACCACTTTCCATGACTAAAAACAATCTGCCATTTTAATTTTTTTTTTTTTTTTGTACATAGTAGGGATGCCTCGGTGGCTCAGTCAGTTAAGTGGCTGCCCTTGGCTCAGGTCATGACCCCAGGGCCCTAGAATCAAGCCCTGCATCAGGCTCCTTGATCAGCCCAGGGAGTCAGCTTCTTCTCCCTGTCCCTCTGCTGCTCCTTTTGCTTACGTGCTCTCTCTAATGAATAAATAAAATCTTTTTATAAAATAAAATTGTACCAGTAATTGAACATCAAACTGAAAATAGTGATTACCTAATGGTAGTAGGATTATAATTTTGACTTTTCAAATTCTATCCAAGTATGTGTATCTCTTGATAATTAGAAAAGCACTTTTTAAATTGATGTTTTTTACTGATATGCAATATAAATATCCCACTTAAGACATGATTATATTCCTGAAATAAATCAAATTTTTTAAAAGGATTTTATTTTTATTATTTATTTGACAGAAATAGAGAGAGGGAGATCACAAGTAGGCAGAGAAGCAGGTAGAGAGAGAAGGGAAAACAGGCTCCCCAACGAGCAGAGAGCCTGATATGGGGCTCGATCCCAGGACCCTGAAATCATGACCTGAGTTGAAGGCAAAGGCCCAACCCATTGAGCCACCAAGTAAACAAGTATGTTCAGCTGTTCAGGGAGCAGCCTAAGGTAGAGGATAAGGACAAGGGCCCTAGTGTCAAACACCCTGGGTTCAAATCCAGCCTCTGCCTCTTGCTAGCAATGTAACTTGGGCAATTCACTGAACTTCTCCAAGTCTCTGTTTCCTCATTGGTAAAATGGGAAAGATAGACCCCGTAGACTCCTGTGAGTCTTAAAAAGTAATGTGATCAATACACTTGACTTAGCATACCGACTAGCACATTAGGGTTCCGTAAATGTCAGCTCTTACTGCTACTGGGCACTATAAACCACAGAACTCCTAATTAAAGCAAAACAAAGAATCACAGAGTGAAAATGCAGGACCCAAATTCAGCTCCTGCACAAGTTAAGAATCCTTGCTGTGTAATCCTGACAGAGAATGACTTGGTCTCTAATACTTTTAGGAACAGAGTTCATTACTTTAAGAGGCAGTTTTTGTTGAAAAGTCCTTGCATTCTGCAAAAGTTCCCTACTTAGAAATCGCTCTCAAAGAAAAGAAGGAGAAAGAAAGAACGAAAGAAAAGAAAAGAAAAGAGAAGAAAAGAAAAGAAAAGAAAACAAAGGAAAGAAGGAAATTGCTCTCTTTTTAGGTGTTGTTTGTTTGTTTTGGAGAGAGAAAATTTTAAGCAGGCTCCACACCCAGCATGGAGGTGGACATGGGGCTCAATCTCACAATCCCAAGATCATGATAAGCGGATATCAAAAAGAGTTAGGCACTTAACTGATTGGGCCACCCAGAAATTGCTCTCTTTGATGTCTTTGATGATCAGTCTGGCCCCTGAAATGACAACGTTTCCTCCTTCCTGAGAGCCTGTGAGATACGTAAAGATAACTTTTATGGCTTCCCTTAGAACATTCTTCTTAATCCAAGCAGCCTTCCTATGACCTAGGAGGGTCACCATTGTGGCCAGGTCCTTCTAAATACCTCTAATTTTGTCAATGTATCTCTTAAAATGTGGCACTCAGGTCAGTATTCAGTACTTGACATAGGGTCCGATTGGTGTAGACGACACTGCTACTACTTCTTCCTAATATCTGGACGCTAGATTTTATTAATGCAGCATGAAATGACTTGTTTTTGAGTAGAAAAGAAACCCAGTGGTGGATCATATAAAGCTTGTGGTCAATTGAAATTCACTAATACCAAATCGAGTCCCCCATTTAATATACTTATAATGTATATTTTGCACTTACGTCCAAAGCTTTACATTTCTTTCTTTTAAATTTCTTGTTTGTTTCAGCCAAATGTTTCATCCTTTGAGACCAATCTGCATCTTGATTGTGCATTCCCTCTCAACTTAGAAATCATTTTGCAGAGATAAGGGAATTTTTGTTTTCAAAGAAAATTACATCTTCTCACATGTGTTTTAATTCATATTTTACATTTATTTTTGCATCTCATACTATCTCCATATTTCATAACATTAAAATAAGGTGACATTAAAGTAGAAAATGCTTAAAAAACAAAATATTATTGATTTGCTTCCACTGAGAAGGGCTCCCTCAGATATGGAATTCCCAGGCATATGGTAAGGTCCTGACATACTCTTTGTCACCTGTGGCCCATGTAAAAGAAAGGCCTCACAGGGAACCAGAAGGAGCAAGCAGGGTACCTCCACATGAGGGAATGTTTGGCAATATTCAAAACACGTATTAATTCATTCTTACATGGAGAAGTTTTGTGTGGGTATTTTTCCAGCCAAAGGGTTCATTCAGCAAACATGTACGTAGCACTTTCAATAAGCCAGCCACTGTGTCAGACTCCAGGTAAAGGGTTAAAAGGCACAATCTGCTCTCAAAAATTCGGGATTCAGGAAAGGAGAAACACCTGTAGTGAACAGGTTGCAGGGCAGGGAGAGAACACTGCAGGAGCCCAGGTTTGGCAAAGAGGAAGGGACCCGGGTATTGCTAACAGGAACGCTCCAGGACAGAGTGTGGGGGAGGCTGATGCTGGGGTCAAAAACTGAGAGCGAGACATTCAGGTGTGCAGGCAGCTAGGAGAAGGGCACACCAGGCCAGACGGAACAGCACATATAAGATACAAAAGGTAGGAAACACCACAGTATAGGTGAGAAAGTTCAAGCAAATGTAATGTGTACTGTAAGTGTAAAATATAGAACTTTGCAGACTTACTATGAAAAAATGTGAAAGTATCTTATTGATCATTTCCATATTGATTTTTAAGGTGGACTTTTTAAATTTTAGTAACATATACAAAACACAAAATCTACCATTTTAACCATTTTTAATCGTATGATTCAGTCAAGCAGACACCCCACTGAGTGCAGAGCCTGAGATGGGGCTCGATCTCACAACCCTGAGATCACGACCTGAGCCAAAATCAAGAGTTGGACACTTAACCGACTGAGCCACCCACATTACCCCTCTTTAGATTTTTAATGTGGCTACTAGAAATCTGTATTTATGGGGCTCACATTATATTTCTATTGGACACTGCTGAGCTAGAGCATAGTGGGCATAGAATAGAGACAGATGGTGCTGGAATCAGCAGATCTAGAGCAAGGTATGAGGGTCCTAATGGACAGCCAATAAGACTTATAAGGGAAGTGTCAGCCTCAGACTCAGATTTCAAAGAGCACCATGGTGGCTATGTGAGGGCTAGACTGGAGGAGAGCAAGACAAGAGGAATGGAAGACTCAACAATAATAGAGCCTGGAAGGGAAGGAGATCCAAATCAAGGCAGAAGAAGGCAGAATGAAAAAGAATCATGGGATGGGTGGGGGTGGGTGGGGTAGGGGAGGTCTCCTGGCTGGCTTGGTCACTAGAGCCCAGGACTCCCTGGATCATGAGATTTCAACGTTGGGTGTAGCTCTTCGTTATAAAAAGAAAAAGAAGAAAAAAAGAACCATGGTTCCTAACAGAAGGATTGCACTGGAATCACCCAGATAAATAAACAAGTCATAACTTTCACAACTTACCATTTTGAAAGTTTGATGAATATATAAAATCAAGAGCTTTCCAAAACCATTATAAAAACATGAAGAAAAGCCCACTCATAACAGCAACATACACTTTAAAACCACACACAACTACCACATACACACACACACAGCTAGGTATAAACTCAACAAAATGTGCAAGATTGATATGAAGAAAAATAGAAAAGTTTGCTGGAGATGTAGAAGACTGGAAGAGCAGAGAGAGATGAACACAGCTGTCACAGAGCATATAGCATGCGTGAGGTACCGTCCATTATATACAATCATGTATACAGTACTCACTCAATCCTTTCAACAACCTTCTGCAATAGGTACTATAATTACTCTATTTTTTTAATAAAGAGATTGTTTTACAGAAATAGTCAAAATAACATATAAATGTAATGCAAACTTAATTTTAAAAAACTTTCTAAAAAATGAATTGACCATCAAGAGAATGAAAAGACAATCTCAGGATGGGAGAAAATATTTCCAAAGCATAGATCTGATAAGAGCCTGTATGTAGAATATATAAAGAACTCTTACAATTCAATAATAAAAAAGACAAACTGGTTGAAAACAGGCAAGGATCTGAACAGACATTTCTTCAAAGAAGATACACCTATGGCCAATAAGCATATGAAAAGCTATTAGGGAAATACAGATCAAAATGACAATGAGATACCACTTCACACCTACTAGGAAGGCTCTAATTTAAAAAACAAAACAAAACAGAGGTGCCTGAGTGGCTCAGTGGGTTAAGCCTCTGCCTTTGGCTCAGGCATATCTCAGGGTCCTGGGATGGAGTCCCCGCATGGGGCTCTCTGCTGGGCGGGGAGCCTGCTTCCCCCTCTTTCTCTCTCTGCCTGCCTCTCTGCCTGCTTGTGATCTCTCTCATTCTGTTAAATAAATAAATAAAACCTTTTTAAAAATTTTATTTAAAAAAACAGATAATGAGTGCTAGCAATAATAAGGAGAAATTATAACTCTCACATATTGCTGGTGGGAATGTAAAATGGTGCAGCTGCTTTGAAAAACACTCTGGCAGTTCCTCAAATGATTAAACATAGGGTTGCCATATGACCCAGCAATTCCACTGCTAAGTATATGCCCAAGAGGAATGAAAACATGTCCAAACCAAAAAGTGGAAACAATGTATATGTCCTTCAGCTGACAAGTGGATACATAAAATGTACCATATCCATAAGGTTATGGGTTGAACCAGGTCCTCAAAAAAAGAGAGTTTGAAGTCCTAATCCCTGGTACCTGTGAACATGACCTTATTGAAAACTAGGTCTTTGCACACATAATCAAGTTAAAATGAGGTCATTTTAAGTAATGCAGGACTTTAATCCAAGAGAAATGGTGTCCTTCCATGAAGGAAGAAGAGACACAGAAACAGGCTCCAAGAGACAGAATTAGGGCATCAAGACAGACCCTCAGGGAAGAAAGCTCTCTGAAGACAGAGGCAGAGGCTAGAGTTTTGGCATATGCCAAAGATTGCCAATAATCACCAGAAGCTAAGAGGCAAGAAAGGATTCTCCTGTAGAACCATCAGAGATGGAAAAGCCCTGCTGACACCTTGATTTTGGACTTTATCACCTCCAGAACAGGGAGAGAATACACTGCTGTTATTTTAAGCCACCCAGTTTGTGTTACTTTGTTACCCTAGCCCTAGGAAACAAATACAACGAAGGCTGGAATTCTGTTCAGCAGTAAAAAAAAGGATGATTACTGATACATTCAACAACATGGATGAAACCTAAAAACATTATGCTGAGTGAAAGAAACCTGTCACAAAATATCACAAATTGTATGATTGCCTTTATATAAAAGATTTGGATCTCGGGGCGCCTGGGTGGTTCAGTGGTTAAAGCCTCTGCCTTTGGCTCAGGTCATGATCTCAAGGTCCTGGGATTGAGTCCCGCATTGGGCTCTCTGCTCAGCAGGGAGCCTGCCTCCTCCTCCTCTCTCTCTCTGCCTGCCTCTCTGCCTACTTGTGATCTGTCAAATAAAAAAAAAAAAAAAAAGATTTGGATCTATAAAGGCAGAAAGATTAGGGGCTACCTAGGGCTTGGGTACTGGGGAATGGGATGGGGAATGACTGCTAACTGGCATGGGTTTCTTTTTGGGGTGATGAAAATGTTCTAAAATTAGATTGTGATAACGGCTGCACAACTGTGAATACACTAAAAAACCACTGAATTGTACACTTTAAACATCGAGTTATGTAAATTACATTTCCATAAAGCCACTTAAAAAAACTACTTGCCAAGCTAATTCTAAAAATCTGGAAAAGAAACTAAGATTAGTCCCAAAATAGTGTTGTTTTTTTTTAAGATTTTATTTATTTGTCAGAGAGAGAGAGAAAGCACAAGCAGGGGGAGCAGTAGGCAGAGCGGGCAGAGGGAGAAGCAGGCTCCCTGCTGAGCAAGGAGCCCCATGTGGGACTCGATCCCAGGACCCTGGGATCGTGACCTGAGTGAAGGCAGCAGCCTAACCAACTGAGCCACCCAGGCGTCCCCCCAAAATCGTTTTTAAATGAGTATGTGAGCTGAAAAAATATACAATTTTCAATAAAGTAATGACAGTAATAATCATAAGGGAGTATTTGTCCTACTAAATATCAAATAGAACATATATTTAACATAAGATATTGTGGTATTGGTCCAGCAAAACAGAAAATTCGGTCACAGAATAGGAGTCCAGACACTGTGTGTGTGTGAGAAAGTAGTAAATGATAAATGTGGCATTTCAGATTAATGTATCAAGAGTGTATTTAGTATTCAAAGTGGCACTGTTGGGAAAACAGTAACCATGCACACACCATTCACTCACTCACACACTCACAACACATCCAGAGGAAGTGATGAAAAACTCAAACATGTAAGAGTTTACAGGAGGAAAGATAGTCATAAGAGAAAACCGTGTTGTGCCTTCGGGTATAACAGGGTTTTTCCACATCAGCACTACTGACTTTTTAGTCCATAAAAATCCCCTATTGTGGAGGGCTTTCCTAGGCATTTCAGGATGTTTAGCAGCATCCCCGGTTCCCACCCAGTGGATGCCTGTCATTCCACAACCCCAGTTAGACAACCAAAAAATGTCTCCTCACATTGTCAAAGAGCCCTTGAAGGGCAAAATATCTCCCACTGGCGAACCACTCTGGGAGGGAATGACAGCCACAAAATACAAAATACATAGAGCAAAAAACTGATACATTTAAATGTAAAATTTAAAACTATGGTTCGACAAAGATGCCATGTAGTTAAAAGACAAGCACCAACTTTAAAAAGCACTAAGTTGGGACTAAATACTTAAAACAAATATAAATGACCAAAAATTAATACCCAGAATACATAAAAGACTACTACATATTAAAAAAACAGCCCAATTAAAAGGAGACATTTCTCAAAAGAGGAAATACTAACAGCCAACAATCATGAAAAGATGCCCAATCTCACTAGTAACTAGGGAAATGCAAATTAAAACATCAGCAATTTTTTTTTTTTCACCCATCAGATTGGCAAAAATGAAAAAGATTAACAGCATCAAATGTTTAAAAGAGCTAGGGAAATAGACATTATTACACACCGTGGGTGGGCAGTTTGCCATTAAATGTCCACACTGTCCCACACAGCAATTCAAACTGCAGGTTTGTAACGTCCACATGGGCACACAGACACATGTGGAAGGATGTTCTCTGACACGCTGTGTCTAACTGTAAGCAATCTATGGAATCTCGCATACCATGAAATCTTAATAAACCGTGGAATTTACAGAGCAAGTAGAAAGAATAAGGCAGATCTCTACATATATATAAACAAAGAAAAAGTTCCAAGACCCATTTTTAAGTATAAAAAGTCAAGCTCCTTGAATAGGTACAATATGCCATATTTGTAAAATACGTATTAGTAGAAATTTAACACGAAATCTTACACCTTACATACATGTAACTTATCTGAATACTTGTCAATAAATGTTAAGAAAAAGAAATAGAAAAACACATCCCAAACTGGTAACAGGTCTTACTTTAGGGCTAACAGAGTAAAGATGGAGATGGAGAGAGATCAAACAGAATCCATTTTGTTTAAATTTCTTACATGATTGTTTTTTAAAGGCTGTATGCATGAAAGACAACTAAAATAAATATAAAGGATAGGGAGCCTGGGTGGCTCAGTGAGTTTGGCGTTTGCCTAGGCTCCAGTTATGATTCCGGGGTCCTGGGATTGAGCCCTGTTCAATCCCTCTGTTGTTCCCCCCTGCTTCTGCTCTCACTCTCTCTCAAATAAATAAATAAATTTTAAAAATTAAATATAAAAGAATACATTTTTAGAACCAGCTCAGCCTGACCAAAACGAATCATTATTTCCTATTAAGCCGCTTTTCTCCCACACTTCCTAATGCTGATAATTAACAAAATATTCCCATGCAGTTCCTTCTATCCATGTAATAGAACTAAAAAAAATACGGTATAGGGCGCCTGGCTGGCTCAGTCGGTGGAGTACGCAACTCTCGATCTCGGGGTTGTGAGATGGAGCCCCGCCGTTGGGTGTAGGCATCACTTAAAAAAAAAAAAAAATCTTAAAAAAAATGGTATAAATAATGTAGTGTTCTCAAGGAGCGGGTATCTAAGAGAGTTTGCGCCCCATCAGTATATCAAAAGCTCAGGAAGGGTCGGGTTTCCTTATATGTTAATAAACAAGGATCAATTTCGTAGGCATCTCTAGGGTTCGAGTCTCCATCCCAGGGATGCGGAAAGAGAAAGAGCTGGCTCCCAGCAAGGCCCAGAGCAGCGGGTGTGGTCTGGGAGGAAAGGGGTGGTAACACCGGGGGCGGGAGCAGGTCCCCACGAATGGAGAGGAGGGAAACGTAACTGCGGCCGCGTGCAACACGCAGCGCCCAGGGAGTTGCCAGGTGCTGTGGGCGGTGCCTCCTTTTGAGCTGACGGGGTCTAGAGGCCACGAAGGTTTGGTAGGTGCTCCGAGAGACAGACGAAGGGGCCCGGGGAGCGCGTGGTGGGCCCGGGCCGGGGCGAGAGCCCTCGTCGCACACCTGGGTGCTGAACCGCCGTGGGGGTGGGGGGCGAGGAGGCCGCGCCCGGGGAAGGGAACAAGGGCCGGGCCAAGTCGCTCGGGGACGGCGGGGTCCTGCAATAAGTCGCCCCCACACACAGTGACATCTCCAGCTCTACAGCGCTTCTCCTCAATCCGCCCTGGAATCCCCCTCCTTCCCTCGCACAAGGCAGGTGAAAGGCCCCGAGGATCCCGTGTTCTCACTTACCTGCGACCCGGGACCTAACCCGAACACCTGCGGCACCTCACGCTGAAAAACTGGAACCCTCCTCGGCCACCTGCGCTCACCTACCCGGATCCGCTAGGGCCGAAACCACTTCCGGTCCTGCGACGGACTAAGAGGACGTAAATCCAGCCGGGGTGTACAGATGGGCGACGCCATGTTGTACGGAAGCTGCTGGGGCAGCTGTGCCCTCCCCAGTTTCTCCACTGCTGAACAAAGGATCTGTTAAGATTGGAAAGGCTTAACGTCTCTTCAGAAAAGGGGTGTTTCGTTTTTGTTTCTGGGGTGGTATTTTTATTTGTGTTGGCTTTGGTCTTAAGAAGCCTCTGGAATCCTCACAAATGCAATATGGAACATCTAATTGTTATTACTAATTAGCTCAAGTCATGTTACTCTCCTGCACTAATTATCTTAACCGTTAAATGACAAAGGTAAATGGGAGAGACACTTGTTTAAATATTGTATTCCTGATTAGCAGTGCATTTTGTACTATCGCCATTATAATAATTATGCCGCCTTTTATAACAATAACCACAATACCTTATGTTTATATTTAAAAATCATTCATTCAACTAGTCTTTATCAGCAACTATTATATGTCAAGAGGCTAATGAGTGCGATGTATTGTTTCTCTTTCAATAGAAAGTGTAACAGAAGGAGAAAAGAGATGAGCCTAAAGAATATAAGGTATAGTAATAGCTGCCGTTTGTTGACTATGTACACACTGCGTGCTGGGAAATTATTTTATGTATTTTATCTCATTTAATCCTCAAAACAAACTACTGAAGCAGTACCATTAGCAGTGACATTTTACATAAAATGGAGAAAGGTTAAATAAATTCTCAAGGTAGTAGCAAGGAAGCATTAGAGCTGAAAATCAAACCTCAGTCTATCTTCTTGCAAAGCTTATTGCCCTCATTCTCTGTATTCTACTGCCTCCTGTACAGGAAAAGAGGTTCTAAGTTCCAT